>NW_026542652.1:0-746528 GCF_028750875.1 Macrosteles quadrilineatus
AATTATCGATTAGTTTAAAAGAGTCAACTCAAACTACTCAATGATTATTTAACTTCTGTGATGGAAATACTTACGATGTTCATAACAGGTTAATGTAGTCAACATTTCTTGTAAATATCTTATCATTTTTCAAAGGTTAATCTCGTTTTTAGTGTTTTCTAATAATGTTTCCCACTTACAGCCCAACAGCCACATTATGTTGTCCATGTTTATCTTCTAGATAATTTACACAATGACTGTTTTACAATTAACATTTTATGTTCTCCTTCTCACTTTTGATTTCTGACAACAGCTGGAGTTTCATAACAATGTTTGTTTCCCATGTTAAATCTTATGGAGAAATACGAAACTTTAAAGGGCCCCACGGCCTCACTCTCTAATTATTTCCCTAAAAAGAAAGTTTCCTGCACAACTTCACGTTACGCTCTTTCCAATGACACCAAAAACATGTCAATCGGTTTAGTAGTTTCGGAGGAGTAATTGTCACAAAAAACCTGCTTGCGTATTAAATAAGTATAGATTATACCTATATGTGTAGGCAAATAGCAACAGGTTTCATTCCAATATCGGTGGTTCGTAAACTTAATCCAGGTGATTCAACCTTACACATTCATGCCAAATTTAATCAAAATCGTACGAGAAGCGATAAGCATAGGCCGGGAGCACGCCCGAGTTCACGTGCAAACCTCGCACTGTCAAGTTGATGAATTTTAAAATATTCGTGGGAAATGGATGGGGATTTGTAATGTTTATTGAGTTGTATAATAGTATTGAACATTTGCATGGGCTTGTATAGGCAGAAAGCAGGGTCATTAGAAAATGGCTAAAAAAACTCACCCATGTTATTCTTAAGGAGAAAAAGTGCCTAAAGTGAGGTTATATTATACCTACTGTACTTTATATTTAATGGGTCAGTAAATGAAAGAATTAGCTTTTTAGCTTGATTCCGAATATAGTATATGAGGATTATATGTAGGGATATGTAGGCAAATATCAGGATTTTTGGAATTAGTGGCAAAAAAATTATCTCCATGTTATTCTTATGGGGAAATACGCCTAAAGTGAGGTATATTTGTGGTAATTGCCACTACACGTTTTAGAGAGTTATTTTGTACAGTATTTCTAGACTTAAGATAAACTTAAATTGATATAAGGCCTGTCTCAACTCCCAGGCTTCACGAACCGCGATGTATACAGAACTGCCAAACCTGGTACAGAAACAAACTAATTTTTTTCGTAATTTCCTCTCTTTTGAGTTATTGGTAATTAATTGGTTTTAGGTAGCCTTTATACTGAAACGGCGGAGTATACTGTGTATTGTTGTCAACCAGTGAACAATATATGCAGATATTTGTGGTGGCATAAATTTTGCAGTTATTAGATTTAAAATTATGTATGTGTAACCATTAGCACGGGTCACGAGGTGACTGCATGCAACCACTTTACGCTGAAAGTAAAATGTGGTAGGAACTACGTCATCAATAATCATATTAGTGCAGTTGATTGGTTCCGCCTTTGTTAACCTGTCAAAACTGCTAACCCTCATTTAATTAGCTGGCGCGGCGCTGGTGCTACGCGGCGCAAATACTACTCGGCGCAAATACTACTCAACCGTTTTGCCTTGGCCATATAGATCACATAAAGCTGTGCATGTATTTCGTGGATACGAATGAACCATAATTGTAAGAAATTTTATCACAAATCTTGAACATTTGCGGAACCAAATCCATAACCTAGTCCAGCATTGGTAACACATTATGCAAATGCGATGAGATGTGATGACACTGTTGTGTTTCCGAATGTTTTGTATGTAGTGAGGTTTAGATGCGTTGTTCAACCTAGCTACATGTGTACATCAAAGTAAAAACTGTGTACACATTTTTTTAAATACCTAAATTGACATAGTTCATCTACTTTATCAAAACCATAGACTCCGTAGTTAGTCTATTCCAAAACTTGATCACAGCTCTCATCCTCATCGTACTCATCTATGATACAATTTTCAACCCGATTATCAAAAACTGTTATACCAATAAATTAATCTCAGGCGTTCTTTCTTGAATTTAAAAATAAATGGTGATTGAAAGTAGGAAAAAAAAGGCAAGTGCCAACCTTACAATATGTATAAGCTAACCCGATAAGGAATAGTTATATGTTCCTTTGAAATTTATAAGTCACACTTATTTCATAATTTAAAATTTTCTAAGAGCAATAAAGCATTGATTTTTGAACAAAACATTTAAAACGTATCATAAATTCATCATTTTGTTGAAACTATAAAAAAAAAACTTGCCATGCAGTGGAGAATCCATTTAAAATCATAAATAATAATGTAAACATTTAATTTTGACAGTTTCAGTAGACCTGTGAATACAATTTTAATATTAACAGCTGATTCATTCTTTAGACACCCATACCAAGTTTCTACGCCCAGCCGTGTTCTCAAATTAGCTGTGACAAAAACCTCGTTTTCCTCCATAAGAATAACATGGGATGGGAATTTAAAGGCCACTGGGGCAGAGCCCCGAGGGAATTCTCCATGTTTCTCTTTTGATGGCTCATCTACAGACCAGGACCTTTCTTTAGACACTTCTACCGGGTTTCTACGCCCAGCGGTTCTCTCAAAATAGCTGTCACAAAGAAAAACAGTTTCAAATTAATATATAGACTAGTGTACCTATTGCTCGAATTCGAGCAAATGCATACTCGAAGATTATGTCGAAGAGACGACTCAAAGATTATGGAAATACTCACAATCTACACAACAGTTAGATATAATCAAAATGTTTTGTAAATATCTTATCTTTTTTTCAAAAAGCTGATATTGTTTTTTTAGTGTTTTCTACAAATTTTTCCCTCTCATAGTCGCATTAGGTTGTCTATGATAACGATTATAAATGAAAAAAAAAACATTATTTCTATTTCTTCTACTTGGTTGTGTTCTATGACTTTTTCTATGTTTCCATTGTTTGCAAATCGGTTATTTCAATGATTGCTCAATTTCAATGATTGCTTAAGAAATGTAGAACAATGTTAATTCAGTTTTATTTTTAGCCTATATCAAATTGTCCAGGATTTCTCACTCTTTTCTATTCTATACACCAACCCAAGTTTAGTCTACAGATGCAATATGCCAACGATTATCACCTACGTACAATCTCCAAGAAGTGGTAAAAAAGGCAGAAACCAACCCATACAATAGATATAAGTTAACTCCAAAAGAAAAGAGTTACTGTGATAATAGGATTATCCACTGATTTGGTAATAATAGAACATTATATTGCAAAACATGACACGATGCAGAAGAAAATCCATTTTAAAATCAGAAAACCCATTGCACACTAACAAATCCTTATAATAGTTAAGTCCTTAATAGTTAATTTTCCTTCTTATAACAGGGTAGATTGTACAATGTTCTCAATATAAGGTAATAAATAGGTCGTAATACTAATTGATTATTATAACGATAAATATTATCAACGTTAGGTTATTCCATAGATTTTTTTAGTACATATACTAAAATTGTTTTTACTTCTACTTAAAAATGCAGAATGTACTTCATTTTGACAAATTCAATAAATCACAATTTAAATATTAACAGCTGTTTTATTAAAAAGTAGTGTAGAATTATGCATATGGTCGTAATGTAAACAAATCTGAAGAGGCAACTTTAAAGGCTTCTGGGGAGAGAGCCCCAAGGGAATTTACCTCGTCCCTCTTTTGATGGCTCATCTACAGACCAAGACCTTTCTTTAGAGACCCCTACCAAGATTCTACGCCCAGCCGTTCTCTCAAATTAGCTGTGACAAAAACCCCGTTTTTCTCCATAAGAATAACATGGGATGGGAATTTAAAGGCCACTGGGGCAGAGCCCCAAGGGAATTCACCATCTTTCTCTTTTGATGGCTCATCTACAGACCAAGACCTTTCTTTAGACACGTCTACCGAGTTTCTACACCCAGCCGTTCTCTCAAAATAGCTATGACAAAGAAAAACAGTTTCAAATTAATATATAGATTTTTTGTGAAATATTAATTGTTTAGTATAAACTAGTGTACATGTTGCTCGAAATCGAGCAATCGCAAAGAAGTAAATGAGTTATTAAAAACAAATAACTTATATAAGAACAAATAAGTCATAAACTCCGATGAGTTTAAAAGAGTAAACTCAAAGATTACGTAACTAATGATAATACTCACAATGTACTTAGCAGTTCAATATAATCAACATTTCTTGTAAATATTTTATCATTTTTCAAAAGCTGGTCTGGCTTTTAGTGTATTGTAGAAATGTTTCCCACTTGTAGCCGCAATATGTTGTCCATGTTGGTCTTTGTCAATGATAATGTAGTCTGCATCACCCATTGTCGCCAGTACGTTTACAAATTTCAGTTTTATTTTAATAGCACCAAATAACCATTAACTACCTGATTTTCTGCATAACCTCTCTGTCACAATTTTACAATTAACATATGTTCTTCACTTTTAATTTCTGACAGCTGGAGTATCATAACAATGTTTGTTTCCCATGTTAATCTTATGGAGAAATACGAAACTTTAAAGGGCCCCAGGGCCTCACTCTCTAATTATTTCCCTAAAAAGAAAGTTTCCTGCACAACTTCACGTTACGCTCTTTCCAATGACACCAAAAACATGTCAATCGGTTCAGTAGTTTCGGAGGAGTAATTGTCACAAAAAACCTGCTTGCGTATTAAATAAGTATAAGATATAAGATAAGATAAGATGTAACAAATTTGCCAATATTAATTAAACTATCAATTAACAACCATCATCAAGGCAAGCCAACTATGAGTCTACTGTATTATTCTCCATACAAATAAAATAGCAATTTTAAATTTACAAATCGTCACTAATAACCCTACAAAAACACTTCAATATAATATATATTATATTAGTTGTTTTATAAGATTTACAAACGTAACCATTTAAACAAAAGTTCGTATTAAATAATAAAATATTTGGCTTTTTTATGAATAAAATACTTCTTTTTCAAATTTGACCATAATTTAACCATTATATTAGTAATAATTTGTTCATAAAGAATCAACAGTTTACTTAAAGCACAGAATGTATGTACTGAGAGGTCTAAAACACTATTGATACATTTAGGCTATTTACACAATATACTGTTAACTCACAATACGGTAAATAAATATTACCGCAAAGGTCCTCCGCAACAGTTCTTTTTTCCTTTTACAGTGGATATTAGGTACTATTTGCCTACATAAATGTAGGCAAGTGATTATTGATTTAGATTGAACACTCCAATCATCAGGCCAAATAGGCGAATGACGCCACTGAACACATAAAAAATTATAAACACCATTGGATCACAATGTAATGGGGTGAGTTGTTGATCAGTTCGATCCTTATGGCTGAATTTTTACCTCTTTCCTTCTCTTCACCCTACATCACTTTCACTCTCTCCAATTCGCACTAACTTCCCCTACATTGGCGTCTTACCCCCTCCACTGTCCTACGCTTATTCATCTTCAACCCCAACGCAGGGACGGGTAGCGCTGACAGGTCAGCCGAGCGTCACTAATAGGATTATCGTATGGTCAGAAAGCCTACACCCCATCGTGTATGCAGATGCATAAGAACGGCTGATACTGAATTTGCCTTCTTCACTAACAATGTAATTTTCCAAAACTTAACTTTATTTCTGATCAGAATATTAACAAATCTGCTTTTATATTTAGAAATGATTAGTGTGGTGCACATTTGTATAATACTATGCTATAGAGCATATACATAGTAAGCAATATAGCAACATAATTGTTGTGTAGGATGTGACAATCAACCACGCAAAAATATTGACTAAGTTTTTTAGTTACCTAATACTTATGAATAAATGTAACTGTTTTGATTTTAAAAAATTAAATATCAATAATATTCACAGTTATTGTTTAACAAAAAATAGTGATAGAATGGTGATAGAATGGTGTGGTATAGTGATATACCTCATCACTTATTGCATTCAACATTACAACATGCAAAACTAAACATGTATTGGACTTCCGTGCCGACGTAAAACCTTGTATAACTTAAGTTTTAAGTTTAACTTTTATCGTTAAATAATCATACTGTATTATCTTCCATAATACTCAATACAATAAGGGGGTTTCGTCATAATAAAGCAAAACATTCATATTTATACTGAGCCGACCCCTCGCACCGCCCCCAGACGAACAACTATTGGAAGCATGCTCCCATAGTGACCGTGCGAGTGGCCGCCCCACATCCCTAACAAAATTGAAAGGCCGTGGGTGAATATTAAAAACAAAACAAATAGTGAACAAAGCCTATTATAATTCAAAAACAACAAAGTAACAATCAACAATCAACAAGGTAACCATCCAAAGAATTTTTCTATTTTTTTACTCTTTTAAGGCTTTCTCAAAAAAAAAAAATTAATTAGAATTTTAAGTCTACCCTTCTAAACTTACAACTGGTACCAGTAGCAAAATTAGGCCTAACAAAGAAAATAATTTAAAAAGATGGTAACTGTAATATATAAACTTTAAATAAATTAACAATAAATACTTCACAATAACTAAAAAATAAATAACGGATCATGACTAGTAAGCTAAACCATAATTATTGGGGCTCCTTTTCAAAATTTCAATTCAGTCCAAAAATCTCAACAAGTTTAAAATATGGTAACTTGCGGAACGTGGTCATTAGTCACATCACACTAATGGTGGGCGGCGGTGATGCATCCGGAAGATGGCGTAGGGCGGCCTAGTAGTAGAAAGCAGATGAAGGCTTACTGGTCCCAGGAGCAGGGTAATGAGCAGCCCGAAGACGGAGAAGGAGTAGTGTCTCCCTGGGCGAACCTCTCCGGAAGCAGCAACCAGTAAGAGCCTCCCATCTGGGACCTCATCTGACGACTGGCAAAACACTTATCTACATGACTGGATCAAAACGTTGTAAAGTTGAATAAAACAACATGAGGAACAACGGCATAAAAACGATTTACACGGATACAATTTTTTATGCAAACAATCACAAAGTCTGAGATGGTTGACAGTCGCACGCCTTCTGACCCCCAAACGTCAGGCGGACATTGACTCTGGGTTGCAGGTTTGCTGCCCGACCCAAACCGACTGAGTTCCGGCGCAAAGCCAGTACTCGCACTATACAAAAAACACTGAGGCGTGACATTGGTGGGACGCTTGGTGGGACGCTTGGTGGGCATGTCACGGCTCAACCTCCCCCCCCAAAGGAGGACTTCCTCTCCAAAAAAAAAGAAAACAACCTCTCCCAATTCTAGAAGATCTCAACACCACAGATCAACTCAAGTGTCTGAAGTGGGGAACGCCAAAAGTCTTTCAACTGGAGGGACTACTCACCCCCAGGGTTTGCACTGGCCAGTGCTGGAAAAATTTACTAGGGAAAAATCTTCAGCAGCGCACAAGGGACAGAAGAGGTGATCAAGCTCTCTGGCCCAGTGCACTTCCCACTCAGACACAAGAGTAATGAAAGATGACCTACGGAATTGTTCCCCGGAAAGGCTTCAGATGAGAAATGTGAGCCCTCCGGAAAACTTCTCCAGTCTGCGGATCTCCCAGCCGCACGGAGACAGGAGTCAAGAACTTCAAGATGCGGTGGGGACCTGACCACCGATGAGACAACTTTGCGGCTCTCTTGTCCACGGCCGAACTGACCGGATGAGCCTTACAGAAAACCAAATCCCCCACCTGGAAAGGATTGTCCAACCGACCTCGATTGTGCTTCCTCCGGACCAATTCCCTAGCCCTGATCAAGTTCCTCCTAGCCGCCTGCCAAGTTGCCTTGACATTGGCTGCACCAGGGGGTGGCAGAAGGTCGCCAATTTTCCACACATTTGCCAAGGGATTATTGGGTGGATAGCCCAACAACAGCTCGAAAGGGACCGCCTTGTGACTCTCATGGTGTGCAGTATTGAAAGCAAATTGAATCCAAGGAAGTTCCTGATCCCAGGTGGTCTGCTTGTCAGCATGAAAAGCTATGAGAGCGGATCGAAGATTTCTGTTGAACCTCTCAGCATGGGAAGGCTGTGGATAGTAAGGAGAAGTGGTCACATGGCGGATACCGTGCCCAAAGCACATTCTTTTGAAAAGGTGAGACACGAACTGAGTTCCGTTGTCGGAAACAATGGTGGCGGGTATTCCAAAGTGTTGGAACAAATGGGTACGAAGTGCCTGCACGGTGAGCTGTGCAGTGGCGTTCCTCAAAGGAAAAAGCCAACAAAACTTGGAGAAGGCATCCACACAAACAAGCAAGAATTTGTTTCCTGACTTGCTACGTGGGAGAGGCCCTACATAGTCTATGAAAACCTTCTCCAAAGGTCTCTCCGCCACCTCAGATGACAACAACCCATACTTGGTATTCTGAGCAGGCTTGCTTAGCGAGCATGTTTGACAAGAACGTACTCGTGCCGCAATGTCCCTGTCCATACCCTTCCAGATGAACATGTCCCTAACCTTCGCAATGGTCTTGTGAATCCCTAAGTGCCCACCCACAGGGGAAGAGTGAAAGTACGCAAAGACCATGGGTACAAGAAGACTAGGCAGCACAACCTTAGGTTTACCTCGCTGTCGGTCTCGACAACAAAGGGCACCCTGGGACAGAAAATATGGGGGGTGGGCTCCCCCATTTTGAAGCTCACCAATGATCTTAGCCAGCTCGGGATCTTTTAACTGATGTGGGATGAACTCAGAAAAGGCAAGGGGAAACTCCAGGAGCACGGCACACCCAGTGTGCTCCTCCTGATCAGAAGGTTGGTCGTCAGGTGAGTGGTACATCCTGGATAAAGTGTCAGCAATCACATTCTGCGTGCCTCGAACATGTTGCACTTGGAATTTTAGGGAAGATATTTGGACAACCCAACGACCAATTTTCCCAAGCTGGCGAGGATGTGCAAGGAGCCACGAGAGTGCCTGGTTGTCGGTTTCCAGCAAAAACTCTTTATGTTCCAAAAAACGTCTGAACTTATTCACTCCAAACACGACAGCCAAACACTCTAACTCATACACAGAAGAGCTTTTCTTTTCGCATGGGTTCAAAGTGCGTGAGGCATACGCAATTGGCCGCCTAACACCATCTACCTCTTGAGACAACACAGCCGCAATCGCGACGGAGGAAGCATCGGTTTGCAAAACAAACTTTTGACTGAAATCTGGCATCGCCAAAACCGGGGGTTGCATGATAGCTTCTTTCAGAAGATCAAAAGACATCTGCTGTGCTTCACCCCAAACAAACTTGGCGCCCTTCTTCCGAAGCTCATTGAGAGGAGCCGCCAACTCAGCCACATTGGGGATGAAGCGCCGGTAGAAACCCACCATGCCGATGAAACGGGCAATGCCTTTGACATCTCTGGGAGGAGGAAACTCCCTGATAGCCTGGGTTCTAGCCGGATCGATACAGACACCTCGAGATGATACTAGATGACCTAGGAAAGAAATCTCAGCCTGAGCAAAACTAACTTTCTCGGGATTTACGGTAAGGCCAGCCCTAAGCAACCTATTCATGACTTCCTCAAGATGAACCAGATGGTCTTCAAAGCTCTCACTGTACACCAAAAGATCGTCAAGATAGTTGAACACAAATTTGAACTTGACGTCATGAAAGATGGAGTCCAGAAGTCTGGTGAGGGTCTGGGCTCCCACAGCTAGGCCCATGGGTACACGTGTGAACTGGTACAAGTTCCACGGAACGCAGAAGGCAGTGAGAGGTCGAGATTCAGGTTTCAAGGGAATCTGATGGTAAGCCTGGTTCAAATCAAAGACGGAAAAATACTTGGCCTTACCGAACCAATCGAACGCAGAGTGCAAATCAGGGAGAGGGACAGAGTCAATTTCAATCTGAGCATTCAACTTGCGATAATCTAGAACCATTCGAGACTTGCCATTTGGCTTTGGAACTAGAAAAGCTGGACTTGCGTAACTTGAGCGAGAAGGCTCAATTACCCCATTTTCAAGAAGCTCATTGATGATTCCACGGAGTGTCTCCATCTTGGGTGGAGCAAGTTTGTAAGGATGGGAACGAACTGGACGGGTGTCAGTCAAACGGATTTCGTACTCCAAAAGATTGGTGACTCCAAGCCTTGGCGTCAGCACCTCAGGAAAACGAGAACACAAAGTTCTGATAGCTTCAGCCTCACCAGGAGTCAGATGCCCTAAAGGATCAACTTTTGGTTTGCTGGGTGTCTCAGGCTCTACCACAGCTGCACCATCCACAATTTCATCCGCGAAAGGAAAGAGCACCCGTCTTGCGAAACGAAAGAAGCACTGGCCTCTGCCTAAATCCAAAATCAGGCCACAATGCTTGATGAAATCCGCTCCCAAAATGACAGGAATGCAAAGGTCCTTGGCTACCCAAAAACTCCACACCCAGGAAAAATTTTCAATCTTGAATTTCAAACGGGCTTCATAGATGATGGGAAGTGGGGATTTCGATGCAGTCCAGCAGATGTGGGTACTTCGCTCAACTTGCTTGATTAGCCCAGAAGATTTTAGATTTTCAAACAGGGAAAGGGAAATGAGACAACGGGCTGACCCAGAATCCACAAGGGCTTTCTGCACCGTTTTACCTAAGAAGATGTTGAGTCGTGGGCAAGTTGAGCGCGCCGCTTTCACTCCCATGCATGCAAGCTCCCTCATTCCCCGCGACAGAGGCTCCCCAAAACCAGCACTCCCAGAAGGGGCAGTACTCAGAGAAACCAAATTCCTGCTGACTTTCTCCAAAACAGCTTTCTCACAGGGCGGTTTAGGCAAACTTTCCCCTTGTGAGCTACTCAGGTTTTTGGACAAAGTCCCAAGATTAACCCTCTGACGACACTCTCGTCTCATGTGACCTGTTTGACCACAGCCAAAGCAAACGATAGGATGCCTCTGTCTCTGCGGTGTTTCAGGACCTCGACACACGGATGCTACAGCGGGATGGGGACCAGTCCGGGGAAGATGCCCCGCAACGTGCTCCCTCTGACAATCAGCGTCTTGAACGCTCCGTGAAAGGATGACCAACCTATCCAGGTCTGCAAAAGAAGAAGGCTTTGGAGCAAAAATCAGTCTGGGCCGCTCCTCAGGCTTCAACCCCTGCAAGACAATGTCCACCAGTTGGTTTTCAGGGATGCCCAGCCGTAGGACACGCCACACGCCACAAATGTCACCCACATACTGACTGAGAGTTTCATCAAATTTTTGAGGACGAAACACCCTCTCAACTTTCAATCTCTCCATGACCCTGAAGGGGACAAAGAGCTCAAGCACTTCACTGTGAAAATTGTCAAAATTTACTCCCCGTTTCAAACAATCTAATAATTTGTCACCAAGAGGTCTCAGGCAGAGTGGAACCAGCAGTTCCAACACTACTGAGTCCTCCATGCCTGGGAACTCCTTCAGGTGCAACACCTTTCCCAAAAACTCTAACAAAGGTTCCACCTCTAAACCATCAACCGGGCGAATGTCGCTCAAAACCCCAGCAATGGGATTGGGCAGTGGAGCAAACAAACCCATTTTGCTTTCAGTCAGTCGGTCTACCTTCAAAACACACACAAAAAAATTTTTAACAACGAACAATTCACAAACTTAACTAACTAAAGGCTCTGGACTGAAATGCCTACAGTCAGATGAGGTCCCAAACAGAAGAACCTACCCATACACACCGCCTTAGCCACCAAAACAAAAACACGGGCTTACACTCACCACATACACACATACATACATACACTAAACGACAACACCTAACATTTGTGTGATGAGGTAAACACACACACACAGTTTCAATTTTGGGTTTGGCCATGCTTTAGACACTCTTGCTCCCAAAGGATGCAAGTCATTAACCAGATTCCACCCGGTGACTCGGCCAAGGGCGAGCTCCTAATAAAACTACAACAGTGTGCTTACCCCACCACGACAACATTTCTTCAAAAAATTCCTAAGACTGCCAGACCAGCATCACCCAAAAATCAATCCATCCACGGCCCTTCAAAACAAATCAGAACGTGGACAGTGATCGGATCTCTAAGTATCCAAGTCGTGAAACCGAAGTTTCACGACAAGGCACCCAGGACGCAACCAAAAAACCACGCTCTGCTACCATCTGAGCCGACCCCTCGCACCGCCCCCAGACGAACAACTATTGGAAGCATGCTCCCATAGTGACCGTGCGAGTGGCCGCCCCACATCCCTAACAAAATTGAAAGGCCGTGGGTGAATATTAAAAACAAAACAAATAGTGAACAAAGCCTATTATAATTCAAAAACAACAAAGTAACAATCAACAATCAACAAGGTAACCATCCAAAGAATTTTTCTATTTTTTTACTCTTTTAAGGCTTTCTCAAAAAAAAAAAAATTAATTAGAATTTTAAGTCTACCCTTCTAAACTTACAACTGGTACCAGTAGCAAAATTAGGCCTAACAAAGAAAATAATTTAAAAAGATGGTAACTGTAATATATAAACTTTAAATAAATTAACAATAAATACTTCACAATAACTAAAAAATAAATAACGGATCATGACTAGTAAGCTAAACCATAATTATTGGGGCTCCTTTTCAAAATTTCAATTCAGTCCAAAAATCTCAACAAGTTTAAAATATGGTAACTTGCGGAACGTGGTCATTAGTCACATCACACTAATGGTGGGCGGCGGTGATGCATCCGGAAGATGGCGTAGGGCGGCCTAGTAGTAGAAAGCAGATGAAGGCTTACTGGTCCCAGGAGCAGGGTAATGAGCAGCCCGAAGACGGAGAAGGAGTAGTGTCTCCCTGGGCGAACCTCTCCGGAAGCAGCAACCAGTAAGAGCCTCCCATCTGGGACCTCATCTGACGACTGGCAAAACACTTATCTACATGACTGGATCAAAACGTTGTAAAGTTGAATAAAACAACATGAGGAACAACGGCATAAAAACGATTTACACGGATACAATTTTTTATGCAAACAATCACAAAGTCTGAGATGGTTGACAGTCGCACGCCTTCTGACCCCCAAACGTCAGGCGGACATTGACTCTGGGTTGCAGGTTTGCTGCCCGACCCAAACCGACTGAGTTCCGGCGCAAAGCCAGTACTCGCACTATACAAAAAACACTGAGGCGTGACATTGGTGGGACGCTTGGTGGGACGCTTGGTGGGCATGTCACGGCTCAATACCTCATGCGTTGCGGGTCCAAAGTAACATTTTTATTCCATAGGGAGTAAAAATGTTGTAAATTTATCAGGCAAAGGTTTAGCCTGTTGCATTGTTGACAGTAGCTGGACATATCGATGGTATAATGTATTGTAAACACAATCTTAATAGAAAAAAATATTTATTCACTTTCTAAATAGCAACTTATTTACAATAAGTTATTAGAATATATATGGAATATTATATGGAATATTATATGGAATATGTTATTAGGGTTTAATTTGTCTGCTCCTTCAATATTTTAAGCTCTTACAACTGTATTTGAAAATTCATTGAGACATCATCAAACAGCTTTAGCAAAATATTTGCGTCCATCACTGCATTATTATAATGGCCATGTTCATGTGAGAGATTCCCGTTTCTCCCTCGCCCCTCCCAACTACCTGGCCTGTCGTCGTGGCTTTCGTCCCCAGGATTAAAACTTCTCAAACCCTCGCTAATTGCCGTGGCTTACGTCCCCCCAGCTTATAGAGATAAACATTCGTGGCTTTCGGCCTGCGCCCCTTTTGTTTACACTAAATTTTGTTCAACCTTTTACAAAAGTAGCTTGGAAACAATTTCTTGGGTAGGTATGCTAAGTTCTGTCAATGAGATACCTTTACTTAACACTAATTTTGACAAACCTTTACAAAATATAAACAAAGCATAAACTTAGAAATAATAAATGGGTAGGCATGTTTGCTAATTTAGCGGTTTTGAAAGCCATTTCTCACCACAATTAACCACAAGACCAAAGCTACTTTAGTAAACCAGTATTTATTCAAAACAATTATGCTTGCTGCCCTTAGCCACAGAAAACATTTAGCAGATACCCTATACCTATGGAGTGATTCAAATTATTTATTTAAAATAGCATCAACAAAGCAAACAAAGGCAAACAACAAACTGTTTTAAATCTCTCACCTCAAATCTTTGAAAGCCCACTGGGCAGAGCCCTAGGACAATATCGAAGCGGGAATAGTTCTAATCCTCGGAACTGTAAAATTGTTTGAAGGCCGAGAATTTTGAATTTTGGGTCTTACCAACATATTTTTTAAATTTTATGGCCTTTTAAAAACAACACGTGGTGGTCTGGAAAATAATTTTTTAGTACTGGGAGAAGATATCAAAATATTGAATGCTACTTTCATTACACTGTTTATCTTTTGTAGCCCAGGATAGTATTGAGTTATAAATTTAGGATCACTTGAAAAACTATTATCTTGGTTGAGTTTTTTTGGGGTTTTTGATCTGATTGGATATTAGTTTTTGAGGATAGACTCTTTCAATGAAAGCAGAATTCAATTTAGTGATATATTTTTCAAAATCAGATTTTTCACTGCAGAGTGTTTTAGCTCGAATTGATAAGCTTTTTGGAATTGATTTTTTCATATACCTAGAGGGACAACTTTGATAATGTAAGTACTGCATTTTGTTAGTTTCTTTTAAATGAATTTTTGTTTGAGGTTTTTGATTGTCAATGATCTAAGAAAGAAATAGTTTTTTGTCTGAATAATTCCAAGTGAATTTCAAGCAAGAAAATTGGTTTATATCTTGTAGAAATTCTTTTAGTGAATTTATTCCGTGTTGCCAAACAATAAAGATATCATCTATATATCTTAACCAAAGAAGAGGAGTTAAAGGATTGTTTGAAAGAAAATTTTGCTCTAATAGACCCATGAAAAGATTAGCGTAGGCTGGGGCCATATATATATAAATGTGTGTGTGTCCATCCGCACGATAACTTGAGTAATTTTTGTCAGATTTTGATAAAATTTGGTATGAAGGTGTAAGGCGGGATACACTTGAACGAGTTCGCGAACCCGCATAATCGGACTATGGGAACAGGGGTTTACGGGGGGTTTAATGGGGTAAAAATAGGGTTTTCCCATTTTTGACAAAAAAAACATAAAATTAAGCAATTTCTTTTCAAACCATTTTGTAGAGCTTAAAAAACAAATAATTTAGTATATTGAAGCGTTATTAAGCGCCTAATGGTTACGGAGAAAATAAAAAAATGTAAATTTACAATGCCCATGTTATTCTTATGGAGAACAAGTAAACTGTTGTAGTTTGCTTGTTTATGAACATCTATATAAATAAAATTACAGTTTTGTCCGTACATTGCTTAGAATCATGCAGTTTTTGGTTATTTTTACGTTTCATAGCCTAAGAAAGCCGAAACGAGTCTTATCTCAATTTCTGTCTGTATGTCTGTCTGTCTGTCCATTCTGTGACTTCGTCTGTAACGCCAAAATGTCATTTTACGCGGCCTACTCCTTGAAAACTAGAGTACAGATCAAGATTCCAATTATTTTTCTGTATTCACTGGATTGGCGAGAGTGTCTTTGGCTATTAAAATATGACCTAACTACTTTTGAAAAAATATAACAAACCATCAAATACCCAATTTTGTTCGATTTTTGTCAAATTTTCCCCCAATGTTTACTATTACATTTTATGAAATAACGATCAGCTGTTTGGATTAGTTCTCATTTCTAGCTGTCACTGATATGTTTACATTAAATACTGTTTACAAATACCACAACCATTTCCGATAAAGTTTTGTTAGCACATCCAAACCAAGTTAGATTAAAACCGTTGTACCTTACTTAACCGGTTTAATTAATCGCAAGTGCAACGATTGTTCTTAAGTTTTTATAACCGGGGAAAATACTGAGAATCAGTGTTGTGAATCAGTGCTGGGAAACTTACATTTTTTTAATCATCGTCACCAATAGTTTAAAAAAAGGTTTCCATTCAATGACGGCGTAACAAAGACAGTTGTGTAAAGTGCAAAGTAAAAAATCAACTGCAGTGGGTGATCGTGGATGTTGCTGTGATCTTGGAAGATCTTTCTAATTTCACTGTGATCGTAACATATGTTTAACTTACAGATGTAGCTAAAATCGCAACTCGCTTTTTCCAATGTGTCACTTTCGGTTTCTACTTACGGTACTTACATTTCGACAACGACATCGGTACTTTTTCTACTTAGGAAGTAAAACTACAAACGTCCAAAACCCCAGATTTGTGCGTTTTTTGTCACATTTCCTCCGAATGTTTGCTAGATATGGGTACCGATTATAGTTTAGAGATTACGTAATCTTTTAAAAAAGAAACCTTTTTTTGGATAAAGGTGGTTTCTTCAAACTGTCATTAATATGTTAACATTAAAAGTTGCTTACAAATAAATGGGAAATAACTATAATTTTCGAAAACTTAAAAAATTTAAAACAAGGGAGATTAATAGCTTCGGTACTGCACCACATCAAGTGAATGTTTTTTTTAGCAAACCATATATAATAATACTAGCTGTAACCCGCGGGCTTTGCCCCGTTTAACTTCTTAATTTTCAAGATTATCTCGTTCGCATGGCTCAATCACGTCCTGGTTGAAGTTTGTTCGCTACGCTCACTCACCTTTAGGTTGGAGCTCGTTCGCTACGCTCACTCACCTTTAGGTTGGAGCGAGTTAGCTACGCTCACTCACCTTTAGGTTGGAGCTCGTTCGCTGCGCTCACTTGCCTTCAGGTTAGCTCGTTCGCTACGCTAACTCGCCTCCAGGTTGAAGTTCGTTCGCTACGCTCACTCACCTTTTGGTTGCAAATTAGCTGTTGTCATAAATGTAAAAGAAATAATAGTGCTGCACCCTGTTGGTAATTTTTGTGAACATCACAGAACAGAACCAACTTGTTTAATTGAAGCAGCTGTTAAGATTCAATAATTTAATTTCTCATAAGGTTAACATGGGAAACTCCAGAGCCACTGGGGCGGAGCCCGAAAGGATTTTTGAAATAAGAATATGCCTATATGTTAATCGGTAATGTGAGCTATCATCATGCCAAATTTCAGCCCAATCCGACCAGTATTTTTCGCGTTCACTTGTCACAAACATACATCCATACATCCATACATCCATCCATACATCCATACATCCATCCATACATCCATACATCCAAACTTTCTCATTTATAATATTAGTAGGATAATAGTGAGTTTTAAAGCTTTACGTTGTTAACGTTACATGTTTTGTGGCCTGTGTATTTATTTATTTATATATTTTCCAACGAATTACCACCTATAATACAGTTTTTAGAAGGACAGTTTGAATTGGTCGTAATCGTAAGTACTATAGTTCTTTTCTTAAATGTAAACGTTGGTTTTTGGTACTGCTACTTTTCCTTAAAACTGGTGGTAGCAGCAAGAATAATTTTTACGTACAAACACATCACTATTTACAACTATAGTTATCGTTAGTGCTGTACCTTATCTATAATATTAAAACGATACCCCCGCCGCAGCAAACCTGCAGACTAAGCGAATTTCCATTTCCCTGAATGGATTTACACTAAAATGTCTCCTTAAAATTATCACATTTATTCCCTATTTAAATAGAATCAGTTTAAAACATACTTAGGTTTGCTGCAACAGGGAGGGTAAAAGTGTTTTTTATGTAAAATGTTAATAGTTAGTAAGAAATAAAAACATTTTCCAAATTTGGGCAAAATATGTTTATAAACAAGCAAACTACAACAGTTTACTTATTCTCCATAAGAATAACATGGGAATTTTAAATTTACAATTTTTTGGAATTTTCTCCGTAACCATTAGGCGCATTATAATGCTTCAATATACTAAATTATTTGTTTTTTTAAGCTCTACAAAATAGTTTCGAAAGAAATTGCAAAATTTTATGTTTTTTGGGTCAAAAATGGGAAAAACCCGTTTTTTCCCCATAAAAGCCCCCATAAACCCCCGTTCCCATGGTCCGATCATGCTGGTTCGCGAACTCGTTCGAATAAACGTAGGTTTACATGTTTGTACCAAATTTCATCAAAATCGGATCATTTTTGTTCAAGTTATCGCGCTAACGGACACATATATATATGAATTTGAACGGATGGTGTTTTTGACCTCTAGGGACCTCAAAACGAGAAAAAAAATCGGTCCCGGGTCCAGGTCTTACCGTGAGTACTACGGTAATAGCTTATTCCCTATATGGGAAATTCGCTAAAAACAGGTTTTTTTTATTTCACGATTCTGAATCAACCACTTGACGGATTTTCATGATTTTTGTGTTGAAAGAAAGATAGTTTTGAGAACTAGGGAATGTCGAAGCCATAATTTTAGTTTAGGGTTTCAGTTTTTTAGAAATTAGGTTTTAATTTTTAAAAAGTCTAGCAGCCGACGCTAGCAATTTAAAGTATTTTCAATGCTGGTTTAACTAACAGCTGGTTTATAACTGTCATTGAAATGTTTATGTTACGAATTGTTTGTTTACAAAAATATTGTTCGTTGGTGTTTGCTTACTACTATTTTACTTTCAAAATGTAGGTAGTTTTCCCTTACCGTTAAGGATCTGCGTTATCAGGAAATGTGTTATTTTGATCTAAACATCTCAAACACTTGCGTTTAATCAAGTTTTGTCATAAATGCAATCTGTGTAAGTTTTTAGTTTATGCATTTCAAATTTCAACTCATATTTGGGAAATATTTTTTAGCAGTTTACCGCTTGATTGTTTAAGATATAAGTGGTTTACGTGTTGATACTTCTTTTTCTGTATTCTTGAATGTGAGTATGTCGGCATACTAACATTTTGGTTAGTAATGAAAGCGTCAATCGGTGTAGTAGGTCTCTATAAAACTACTGTTGAATAAACTGCAGGGTGCAGCAGAAACCAAAGTCGACTCATACCATACCAACTATCCCCGTAGTACTGATGATTCAGAAACTTGGGCAATGTCCAAAGAACCGAAAAACTTTAATGATGGGTTAGATAATAAAGTGCAGAGAAAATATACAGACCAGTTCAAGATAACGGCCCGGAGGTCGAAATAAAAAAGAACAGAGAGCTAAGAGAAATGTGTTAACACCCAAATATAGGGATGCTTTCCAGAAGTAGGTAAAGCTTTGATGGACAGGCTCTGCATAAACTTTTAAAAAGTATATTCCAAGGAGTACCACACGATAGACGGGAAATATCAAGTTATGAAATGCATCCTCAGACTTGGATCTAAATTTTGAAGAGGCAGATGATAGAGGAGAATCCTCATAAAAGATTCAGTCGTCACGGAGGTAAGATAAGGTACGGTAAGTACAAAAGTAGTACAGTATGCAATTAGAGGTGGCATGTAGCTACTCTACTCAAAACCAGTGTGAATCGGTCGCCAATCTCACTTCAAGATTTCTCAAATCGACACAAATGCTGTTTTATGGTAAAATTATCGGAATTAAAATGCATATCGCCATGTTTTAGGTATATATTCGAATGGAATAGATAGGTGGGCACGTTACATTTGTTTATAAGGTGATATTCCCCATTAAAACTGCCAGAATTTGTGTCTATGCGTGTAAACTAGATGTTCTGAATTATTCCGTTTTATTTGACAACTCGATTCCCGTACGTAGGACGGGCCACCAGCTCGTTTCTTATTAAATTTAATTGATGTCTTACTGTATATAATTTTATTGCGTTTTCTGTCTGGACTCCAAAATGTTACTTTATGCTATGAAAATGATAATACATTAGTGAACGATTTATTTAGCAAACCATCATGAATTTTTAAAGCTTGGCGTTGTTAACGTATAAATGTTTTGTGGGCTGTGTATTTATTTAATTATTTATATATTTGCCAACGGATTTACACCAATTTTACAGTTTGATTAGGCCTAAAAACGGTTATTATAAAATTTGATGACACTATCAAAACTTTCAAATAATTGTAATTTGCTTTGGTTAAAGCGTAGTAAATCCCCTAATTCATTTCTGTATTTGTGTGTGTAAGCCTGTTGGTAACGCATTAATGTCCTTATTTCTCAGTGTTTCGTGAAAAAAGAGCACCTTTGTTAATGCAAATTTCAACCCGAATAAAGTGTGCAGTAGTGAGGTTGAGGTAGTATTTTTACTACTTTTAACCAGTGTGAAAAGTAACTTTCAATTACAGGCCTCCGTAAGTTAAGGGCTATGCCTCATAGATCTATAAAGCAGTTCCTTTTATCATTAGATATAAAATATGGACTAACATGATCGGTTGACACTTAATTGCGAAGCATTCGTTTTGGCTTTGAAACTGTCAGATATTGTGTTTGCGAAGGTTTATTATGTATTCCTATACAGTAATAGTTTAACCAGCATATCTGGAAAAAATGCACACTAAATATGCAAACCAACTCCTGTTCTGAATATAAGGTTTCAACCTACTACAAGATTCCCGTACGTAGAACGGGCAAACAGCTAGTATTTTGATAAAATTTGGAATATGTTTTTATTTCTTGCCAACTATTAACATTAAAAAAAAAAGTTTAACCCTCCCTGATGCAGCAATCCTAAGTACTTGTTAAACTAATTATATTTAAATAGGAAATAAATGTTATATTTTTAAGTAGACATTTTAGTGTAAATCTAATCAGGCAAATGGAAATTCGCTTAGTTGCTGGTTTGCTGCGGCGGGGGTATTTAGTCTTCACGTACAGAGACTTAAATGTTTGTATTAAATTGTTAGCAATCATTAATCGTGGACAGAATCTTCCACAAAAGATAATTACAATATAGTTTAACACCCTAGAACTCCTTAGAGTAACATTAAAAAAATATTTTTGTTAAGGCTTCGTCATAATGTAAAAAATACTCAATACAACAAATTCATTAATTTTACATAAGTAAACGTTGATAGTTGTATGCGTATTGTATTTTTTATATATCTTCTGTATACATCTAGTCCTTTATATTTTCTGTGTACACAAATGCTTTTGTATACAATTTATTTTGCAACTCACAATAACTGAGAAATATGTTAAACCGGTGAACTGTTTTTATAAATTTTTGCCATTATTTCTCAACCCGTGCTTAGAAAATTAGTGACTCGTGGATAAAGCCAGATACCAAATTTAATCTAAATCGGACCACAGGTTTTGTCTGTAGATCTGTATCTGGATCATACAAGAAGTGTGTATTATATTACCTGATATTACTCAAAATATGTTTTATTCTATAACGTTTAACTAAATTAAACATTAAAGTCACGCTCCCTCCATTTTTGAAGTATTCAGTACAAAAATGAAATAAATTTACTTGCGCATACTTATTTATTTCGTGTTAATAAATAATTGAGGTGATGCAATTCACTTATGTAGGCAGTCGCAGCAGTCAAAGCCGGGCATAGCGCCTAGAGTTTCACGAACGCAAACCGCGCAACGAGTAGCTAAATGAGCCGTAGAGTAAGTGAGCCATCTAATATTTTGAAGAGGGTTCACTTACTCTACAGCTCATTGTGCCAATGATCTGTAGTGTAAGTGAGCCATCTAATTTTTTTCTGCAGGCTCGTATAGTATACGAGCCTATTCCTATAATTTATATTGATTCATGATTTTGGCTCGTATACTATACGAGCCGATTCCTGAATTATCAAATAATTCGTACGCTTGGCTCATAGTCACTATGATCTGTAGAGTAAGCGAACCTTCCTACTGTATTTTTAAATATAATACACGAGGCTCATAGGCACAATGATTTGTAGAGTAAGTGAACCCTCTTCATTTATTTTTTATTTTCGATAGGCTCGTATAGTATACGAGCCTGTAGTGCAAGTGAACCTTCAATATTATTTACAAAGCTCGTATAGTCTATGATCTGTAGAGTAAGTGAGCTGTCCCCGTATTAGACTAAATGAATGTTTTAGGCTCTAATGACCTCTGAGTGAAACATTCGTTTGCGTCTTCCAACAAATATAAACTTTCGGTTCTTATAATGCATTAAATGACTTTTATAAATGGTTATTTTTTATCATTGGCATTAATAAAATTATTGGTAGTGTTCTTTGTCAAATATTTTTTTGTTAAATCAGTTATTGGTATTAAAAAAAAAACTATGCAGTGACATAATGCTGTGCACAAGTTCAAAAATGTTGTTAAAATTATATCTGTATACTTAATGGTTTGAAATAATACCATATTAAACTATAGAAATGTTTTATTTTATACAAATAAAATATGCCTGTCCAAATAAAATACTTAAATTCAAACAAATACAATTAGGTAAATGTAATGGCTTTGCTTTCCTAATAAATGAAACAAATTATAGAGAGAATTGTTTAACATAAAAAAATTTTGTAACATTATTGGTTTAAAGGTTACATGTTTTGTATGATACGTTTTACTTGTCAACAAACTTTTGATTTGCGTTTAAGAAGACCACCGGAAGTGAGCATTCCTGTCAAGACAGGAAATAAGCTTCTGTGTACATATACAATGGAAACATTTTAGAAACGACCGAAATGCTTAAAAAGATGCTTGTTCAGTCTATAACTTTTACCAAAACTGTTTCCAGTTCAAACTGTTTTCAATCGTATAAAATAAACTACTATTGTTCTTTTTCCAGTATGTTCAACTGATTTCAGTCTTAAAACTGAATTCAGTCGAATCAGTCGTTCAAAAATTCAACCGATTGTAAAAACTACAACCGATTGAGTCGGTTTTTTACCAACAATCGATTGAATCGGTTGTTTTCAATCGGTTGTTCCCATCACTAAAGGGGGGTTTTATGGGGTAAATTTTTTTTCTCATCTCTGACCCTCAAAACACAACATTTCCCAATTTCTCTAGGCCTTTTTATGGAGGTAAAAAAATAATTTAGTGTATCAAAGTGTTTTGTACTGTTATTGGTATCGGAGAAAGTTCTAAAAATTGTCAATTTAAATTCCCCATGTTATTCTTATGGAGAATATTGAAAAATATTGTAATTTGCTTGTTTATGGATATATTTTGATAAAACTTGGCAAATTTATCTATTTCATATTAATATTTTACAAAAAATATACTTTATTAGTTTCCTTGGAGTAGCGAACCTAGTTACTCACTAAACATGATGTTTTTTTTATATATATTTAATTAAAAATTAATTAAGATAAATGGAAATTCACTTAGTCGGCAGGTTTGCTGCGGCGGGGGTATTATTTTAAGAAATCAATTTCTGTACTATTTAAAAAATCTACAAATTACTATACTACACTACAGCCACACTCAATTCAGTATTTATTAACTTGCATTAACAAAACATAGCTAGCTTTACATACAAAATTGCTCAATTCAAAAAACGCCTAAAACTACTACCAATTCATAGTAAATAGTATGACTTCAAACAACTTGAATAAGAATTGTCTCAAATCCAATAAACTTTGCAAACCATTGCGGTAGCAGAAGTACCAGTAGCAGTGTAAAATTTAGGGATATAAAATAAATAGGTCTAGTACATGGAAGAAAACTTATTTTGTTACAAAATAATGAAATTAAAATACTTTTAGAAATCGATATTAAGATCAACATTTTAACTTTCATAAAACTTACAAATAGGCATAAACAAGTTTGTAATAATGAAATGTTAATATCAGTGTTGTGAATAATTATTGTAGTCTAGAAAAGAATAAACCTAAAATAAGACTCGTATAAAATAAAAACTTTCCTTGGTTGATAATAAACATACAATAAAAATTAAAAAAATAATAATATACATACAATGAAAATGTTCACCTTCGTCAAACTAGAACTTAGACAAAAATCAAATTTAGAAGTCAAACTCATACATAACATTTTAGAAGAACAGAAACTACTGTTTCAGAGTGATTAGTTGATCCATTTTTGCAAATCTTTAATTAGGAACGATAAATAACTTTTGTAGATTTTTTAAATATATTCAGAGAATCAACATTTCATTTAAGCTTTTAAAAAATAAGAGTTTTAAGGGTAATGCCAATACACAAAACCTATCGTTATTGTTAATTTTAATCTACTTATTAGCAAGTACTCCTGTACTCTGTAAGTTAGCCTGCTCCAAATACTACAAAAAAGGTATAAAATATAGTTAATGTGACTGGCGTGAAAGATATTTTTGAATTTCTTGTAGACACTTACAAACATCATAATTCAACTGAAGAGCTACATCGCTTGCATTTTCAAAATTCAAACTCGTAGTCTCGCAGACGAATCGTTCAGAATCATCAACACAGGACAGGATCAAGGTAGCCAAGATACGTCCAATAAGGAACAAAATTTCTCGTAAACAAAATTCCAACAAATTATACCGCTAATTGATGATTTATTTCTTAAAATAAGGCGTGTTTAGTCTAATCAAAGTTTAACGAAATTGAAGAAAAATCAAGTTAATCTGTCAAAGTCAAAGAAATGTTTATCTTTTGGTGTATTTTTACAAATATTTAAAATTTATTTAGCTTAAAAATATTGTTTTTTTGTATTTCTGACCTCCCAACTGTCCCAACTCATGGCAAGGAAATTCCCAACATTTCACTTTCCCAGATTCTGGGGGGGAGGCTCCCCCCTACCCCCACACCAAGGAGCGTTGGTCGTCTTCCTCATTCGTATTTTCGATTGTTATCGTTGGGGATTATTTCTATAATTAAATTAAGTACTCGCCAATCCCCAAAGTTGCACTTCAGAGTCCATATTGGTTTCAAAATTGTTTTATACAGTAATAATTTATTTTACAGACTGGAAATTGATTTTCGTCCAACAGGCCAATTTAACTGGTAAGATTTTAATTCAATTGTTGACGTTTTCTCCAATATGAGAGGTCCATATTGTTTTATTTGAATCTAAATGGACACCTAAATGAAATTTAAGTATTAAACTCAGTTACTTCAGTTCCTTATTGTTTATTGGGAAAGGTGGTCAACAATTTTGATTTAGAGTAACAGAAAGGTGAACAGATTTATTTTTTAAATTTCTGTGTTCCAAACAAATCAGTTATATAATATTCTGGTTTTGCTGTAAATTTTGAGAAGCTTGAACTGGTTCATGATGAACAGAGAAAATTGCAGTACCATCCGCAAATGTAAAGCAATTTCTATATAAACTCGTTTTCTGGTAGGTTTGTGTAGGTATCATGATGTGTAAAGAATATACAAAAAGGGCCCGAGGACACTTGTTATATAAAGTTAAAATGTTTTCTTAACTCAATTCAAGTTTGCTACCGTACCATATTAAAATCTTTCCTTAAAAATTTAAAAACTGGGGCCCATTTCATAATAAACTACAAGTTACAAGTTACAACTTGTATCTTGTAATTTCCATTAGATTTGCATTAGGCGATCAGCTGATTTACTAATAATATTAGTTTGTACTTTATTATGAAACTAGCTGACCCGGCGAACTTCGAATCGCCTAAGTTATAGATTTCCCCTAAGACAGACCGATGGAAAGAAAGTACCGTTACGTTTAATTTTCAAGATGATCTCGTTCGCATCGCTCAATCACGTCCTGGTTGAAGTTCGTTCGCTACGCTCACTCACCTTTTGGTTGCAAATTAGCTGTTGTCATAAATGTAAAAGAAATAATAGTGCTGCACCCTGTTGGTAATCCTTGTAACTTTAACGCTATTGAACATCATAGAACAGAACCAACTTGTTTAATTGAAACTGCTGTTAAGATTCATTAATTCCATTTCTCATAAGGTTAACATGGGAAACTCCAGAGCCACTGGGGCGGAGCCCTTTTAAGAATTTCGAAACGGGAAATAGTTAACGTCCGATTCGCATACCTACAGAATTTACACACCAAATTTCATAACGATCGGTGAAGTCGTTCCGGAGGAGTTTGCAGACAAACACTGTGACACGAGAATTTTATATATTAGATGGGCCCCAGGACTTTCGAAATAACATATCAAGAAGTTCTTCTTGGCATACAAATTACTGAAATAACAAGAAACAAATTATAAACAAAACACGATCCCTACATTGCTACGGACGGAACTAGTATTAACAATAAAATTGTGTTCAGCTGAGTATGATTGATAAATCTACCGGGTATATTATTATTACAAAAAACACAGTAAAAGAGTATTTCGAGGTTTCATGACACATAATTTAGCCGACACGTACGAGGTAATAGTAGGTGGTGGTTATGAAGGAGGAAGGGAAGGAAAAGAAGAAGAAACAAAAAAGCCAAGGAGAGCACAAGTTCACATGTACAGAAACCTTATACTGACGTCATAAATATCGAATGTATATATCGATTGTACCGGGTGGTTACGGGTTTTTCTTCAGAATGTAAGTATCGGTTGCACCGAATAAGTAAAGGGTTTTTTTTACACTTTATTTGACGAATTTAATACTCTCGGTAGTTTATCCATTATAAATCAAATAGTAGAAATACAATAATATTCGTTACAGGCTGGGAATAAAATAATTACTGATACTTTGGATTGAACATCCATAAGATGTTTGCAATTGTTTTCGTATTTACCTGACTTATAAAATAAAAACTTGAGTTCACAGGACGTTATGAATACTAAGAATTTATTTCGTAGCATCCACAATAATACAATAACTGTAATTAAAGTAGACGAATTACAGGAATTATTATCGATTCTAGAAGAGAGTGAAATAATAATTGGAACTTTGACATGTTAACGTTATGTTAATGTTTGGGAATGATTTACTAACAGATATTGCCCATCAGTGTAAGGTGACAATTTAAGAAGCCCAAGAGGACTGTTTTAGAGGTCCGTGAAGTTGGCGTACCCATATTAGCGTATCCACTTTTGATCATACCAATCGTTAGTTCATCGTTAGTTCTTGATAGTTCCCAAATTTTGTCGTTAGTTCTCAAAAAATAAAAAAGTTATAGCCGATAATAAGTGGGTACGCTAACTTCACACTTCCGGGTTCTAGCACACGCCGTTTCCTAAAGAGAAATGTTTACATCTATATATCAATCGTTAGTTCTTCGTTAGTTCTCGATAGTTCTCCAATATTAACGTTAGTTCTCAAAAAATAAAAAAGTTACGAGGCATACAAAGTGGGTACGCCAACTTCACAATTATAGAATTTCCAGCGGGCACACTTTTTTGAATAAAAATGCTTACATCTATATACCAATCGTTAGTTCTTCGTTAGTTCTCGATAGTTCTCCAATAATAACGTTAGTTCTCAAAAAATAAAAAAGTTACGAGGCACACAAAGTGGGTACGCCAACTTCACAATTATAGAATTTCCAGCGGGCACACTTTTTTGAATAAAAATGCTTACATCCATATACCAATCGTTAGTTCTTCGTTAGTTATCGATAGTTCTCCAATATTAACGTTAGTTCTCAAAAAATAAAAAAGTTACGAGGCATACAAAGTGTATTGCAACGTTTATTAAAAAAAGTGTGCCCGCTGGAAATTCTATAATTGTGAAGTTGGCGTACCCACTTTGTATGCCTCGTAACTTTTTTATTTTTTGAGAACTAACGTTAATATTGGAGAACTATCGAGAACTAACAAAGAACTAACGATTGGTATATACATGTAAGCATTTTTATTCAAAAAAAGTGTGCCCGCTGGAAATTCTATAATTGTGAAGTTGGCGTATCCACTTTGTATGCCTCGTAACTTTTTTATTTTTTGAGAACTAACGTTAATATTGGAGAACTATCGAGAACTAACGAAGAACTAACGATTGGTATATAGACGTAAGCATTTTTATTCAAAAAAGTGTGCCCGCTGGAAATTCTATAATTGTGAAGTTGGCGTATCCACTTTGTATGCCTCGTAACTTTTTTATTTTTTGAGAACTAACGTTAATATTGGAGAACAATCGAGAACTAACGAAGAACTAACGATTGGTATATAGATGTAAGCATTTTTATTCAAAAAAGTGTGCCCGCTGGAAATTCTATAATTGTGAAGTTGGCGTACCCACTTTGTATAACTCGTAACTTTTTTATTTTTTGAGAACTAACGTTAATATTGGAGAACTATCGAGAACTAACGAAGAACTAACGATTGATATATAGATGTAAACATTTCTCATCAGGAAACGGCGTGCGCTAGAACCCGGAAGTGTGAAGTTAGCGTACCCACTTATTATCGGCTATAACTTTTTTTATTTTTTGAGAACTAACGACAAAATTTGGGAACTATCGAGAACTAACGATGAACTAACGATTGGAATTATCAAAAGTGGATACGCTAATATGGGTACGCCAACTTCACGGACCTCTGTTTTAGATATATTATTTTATGGAATTTACAGTCACGTAAAATAGGCCCTACAGTTTAACCATTGACTAAGTACTGTGAGTACATTAATCAATGGCAATTCGTCGCAATTACAGTTATTGTATTATTGTGGATGCTATGAAATAAATTCTTAGTATTCAACGTCCTGTGAACTCAAGTTTTTATTTTATAAGTCAGGTAAATACGAAAACAATTGCAAACATCTTGGATGTTCAATCCAAAGTATCAGTAATTATTTTATTCCCAGCCTGTAACGAATATTATTGTATTTCTACTATTTGATTTATAATGGATAAACTACCGAGAGTATTCAATTCGTCAAATAAAGTGTTACAAAAAAACCCTTACTTATTCGGTGCAACCGATACTTACATTCCGAAGAAAAACCCGTAACCACCCGGTACAATCGATATATACATTCGATATTTATGACGTCAGTATAAGGTTTCTGTACATGTGAACTTGTGCTCTCCAAAAGCCAAGCCTAGACTTATAAAAAAAAATCCAAGATGGCGATGCCGACCGTTGGATGACGGGAGAGCACAATTTCACCCGGAGCAGAATTCAGTGATGACGTCACGCTTGAGGATTCGAAGTCTGAGTCGAACTCGAACTTGCGATTTCCGATAGCGATTCCATTTATTCGGTATCCCACCAAATAAAACTGGACATAATTCAAAACAGCTAGTTTAAACGCATAGAGAAATATTCTGGCAGTTTTAATAGGGGAAATTATCCTTAAACAATCACATGACCACCTATTTCTTTCATTCGATTATAGGCCTATGCAATATCATAGACATATTTTGTCTATGACAATATGCATTTAAGATCTGATAATTTTACATAAAAACTGCGATTGTGTTTATTTTTTAAAGCCTTGAATCGAGATGGGTCGGTTCACACACACACTGGTTTAAAGTACAGTAGCTACAATTACATATATTGTAAGAGATGAACACATGTTAGAGATAGATTCATGGCATGGGTATGAGCGAAGGACTAATTAGCCTATATTAATAGCCTTATTAATAGCCTACTTTGGAACTGGTTATTAGTAACTGTAACTTAGGTGTATTCCTCCAGTCAAAGAATGTTATATTACAACAGAATAATTTATTACTTAGCTAATAATAGCTATTTCGATAGGGTGTTTCCACTTTCTTATAAGCTGGTACTTTTGCAAATAAAAGTAAGTTAACGGTCATGTAGTGTTCTCATTTAAAGACAACAAGTCCTAACCTATCTAGGAATGACACCCATAAAAACCCATAGGGAAAGCTATTACCCTAGGTAAGACCTACGGTAGACCGCGGTGTCCCATTTAGTTTTGTTTTGATGTCGCCAGCGTATAGCGTCCTACGTCAAAATTCTAAATAACTGTTGCAAATACTTTCTTACCTAAACATTTGCAACAGTTTTGGTTAAGCTGGCCTAAACTTCTAACCACTATTTGGGTGTACCCAAAATATACCGGTGTCCAAAACCACCCGTACACCCATTTCAAAACGATGGAAACCTTTTCTTACAAACAAAAAATAATACAGAACTAGCTAAATTGGGTATGGTCTACCAAATGGTGATAATTTCAAATCCAAAATCACGCCGGAAGTGGCTTTTTCAGACCGGAAGTTGACTTTTTTAAATGTAAACTACCAATTTTGATTATACAGGGTGTCCCGGAACTCTCTACCAATATTTTAGGGCATTGCTCCTGGGTAAGAAACATACCTAAATATCATATTTAAATTATCCGGAAGTCCTTAGTTACTCACACAGCCGCCATTTTGTTTTTTTCAGTTATTAATTTTTTTCTAAAGAATGGTTAAACATACAAAATGGAAACTTTGCACAAACATTTATGACAACTAGACAAAGCTACCAAAAAATAATGACAATTTTTCAAATTCATAAAACAAAATGGCAACCATTTAAAATTTTTGTAAAATTAACGGTTTTTGAGTTATTTAACAAACAAAATTTTAAATGGCCACCATTTTGTTTTATGAATTTTAAAAATCTTCATAATTTTTTGGTAGCTTTGTCTAGTTGTCATAAATGTTTGTGCAAATTTTCAATTTCGTATGTTTAACCATTCCTTAGAAAAAAATTAATAACTTAAAAAAACAAAATGGCGGCTGTTTGAGTAACTAAGGACTTCCGGACAATTTAAATATGATATTTAGGTATGTTAACTACCCAGGAACAATGCCCTAAAATATTGGTACGGTAGAGAGTTCCGGGACACCCTGTAGATTCGGATTCTACGTTGAAAAATACATAACTTTTGTCTTAAGTTTTTTTTTGAAAAAACATGTTTTCCACCTCTAATCCCCTATTAAAGTCAATGATTTTAGGTCATTTATCTGCTAAAGTTACTTGAAACAATAATAGAGAAACACAAAAATTATAAAGATTACATAAAGGCATGTGATAAAAAGAATCAGCTGTTCATTGTAAACACTATAGTAATTGAGTAACAGCTGGTCTACACATTGCTTAGTTTCATTTTATTTTGAAAATAAATCATTTGTTTTTACATTAAAGTGGTCAAATGTAAAAACAAATGATTACAAAAAAAAAATAAAAATAAATCACAGAGAAGTAAGCAATGTGTAGACCAGCTGTTACTCAACTACTAAGGTGTTTACAATAAACAGCTGATTCTATTCATCATATGTCTTTATGTAATCTTTGTTAATTGTTTTCTCTATTATTGTTTCGAGTAACTTTGACAGATGAATGACTCAAAATTATTAATTTTAATGGGGGATTAGAGGTAGAAAACAAGTTTAAAAAAAAAAAAAACGTTTTAGACAAAGGTTATGTATTTTTCAACGTAGAATCCGATTCTGTAATCAAAATTGGTAGTTTACATTTAAAAAAGTCAACTTCCGGTCTGAAAAAGCCACTTCCGGTGTGATTTTGGATTTGAAAATATCATTTGGTAGACCGTGCCCAATTTATCTGGTTATGTATTATTTGTTGTTTTTAAGAAAAGGTTTCCCTCGTTTTTAAAGGGGTGTACGGGTGGTTTTGGACACCCGGTATATGGGTTTATTGGTTTATAGGCCTAGACTATTTTATTCGCAATCATAAAAAAATATTAGTCTAGGCTTTAGGCCTACGAGTAAAATAGCCTAGTCACGAATCGGATCATTCAAAATCAGCTAGTTTTGGGAGTCCATTTCATAACCTTTTCTATTCTAACCCAACACAAGGACAAACAGTCTTTCGCTCTCTTCATTCATCATTATGATTTACAAATTGACTGGCTAGTGTAGTGATGTAGTGAGTAGTGAGTGACTACGTCTACGTGACGATCGGTGGGATACCGAATAAATGGAATCGCTATCGAAAATCGCAAGTTCTAGTTCGACTCAGACTTCGAATCCTCAAGCGTGACGTCATCACTGAATTCTGCTCCGGGTGAAATTGTGCTCTCCTGGATGACGATTGGGTGGGCAGATTTTCCCATCCTTGTTAGTCAGTCGTGACGTCATCGTTGATGCGATGCAATTATCGTACTGGTATCGCATAGCTCCACAAGTCAATAGTCGATATCGAATATCCCTAATTTACTTTTACTTAGAGAATCGCTGCGCTGAAACGAAAAACGAAACGCTTCCATCTTCTTTCTCGAATCTTGCTTGGTTAGGTTCAGGACTCTAGATTCTCGTTCTTTGATTCTTTCTTTGTTTTTGTTTGGTTGGATTGCATGTAATGTCGACAAGCTTAACGAAAGAAACGTTGTTAATCTTGTTTTCAGATATAACTCACTAGTCTAATTTTTAATTTATAACTTACCCGTACTTAACTTACGAGAAGTTGTTTCCTGGATAGGCCTAGTTTAACTTAAATTATACATTTTTATATTTATATGACTTAAGTATTAACTTAGGCCTAGGCCTATTAGAGGATTTTAAATTTTAAATGGAGGCAACAGAAGATAATAATGATGGTGATCAAGTGGAATCGAAATTACACTTTGTTGAATACAATGAATACAATGAATTTATTTGGCCAATCAACATCAACATTGTTACAGGCTATGTCAATGTACAAGCATAATGTACAAGCATAAAATAAAATAAATATCATGAGTTAAAAATCAAACCAACCAAAAATCGATCAAAAACCAACCTTGTGAAAAAAAAATATGTTCAAGACCATGCACAAAAAGATACAAAGCAAAACAAATGCAGTTCATCAAAATGCATGCACCATGCAAAAACAGCAAACAGGTTGTTTAGAGGAAAACTTAGGCTACTCAACTAAATACAGTTTCAAAAAACTCTTTAAATTTGAAAAAAGGATTTTCAATTAGCCAGTCTAATATTACGGTTTGGAAGTTCTTTCTTTCCAGATTTCTCACATGACCAGGAAGGTGATTGAACAGTTTTATTCCTGAAACAGGGTATGACCTAGCTCTTTTATCAGTCCTGGACCGAGGAATGACAAGCTTAGAACTAAACCTAGTGTCATGATTGTGCACTGAACTGGTTACATGTAAGTCATTCATGCTGTTCTTAATACTAACAAGGCATTGGAATATATACATATTTACAACTGTCAGAATTCTTTGTCTCTTAAACAAGGGCTTACTGTGTTCTTTATAGTGAGCATGACAGAGAATCCTTTACTGCCCTCTTTTGCAGTCGCAGGATCTTTTCGACATTGGGTGAGTGGCCCCACAAAATTAACCCATAGGATATGTGAGGTTGGAAAAATGCAAAGAAGGACATTCTAAGGGTACTCTGTGGCAATTGGTCACTTAGACGTCTTAAAAGATGTAGGTACTACTCTACTTAGTTTAGTACAGACTTGGCTTATGTGGTCTTTCCAATTGAGACAGGGGTCAAGGGTTATACCAAGGAGTTTGACAGGCTCTTGGAAAGGAACAATCTGGGAATCACATAGGCTAAATGTTATGTACTGTGTTTTCTCATTATTGAGCACTAATTTATTGTCAACAAACCAATTTGAGGCTGACTCAAAAATCTTCTTAACAGACAGCTCTGCTTGTTCACGGGTCGCTTTACATGAGATAAGGGAAGTATCATCTGCATACAACATGCAATTACCTTCAAGTCTGGTATAGAGGTCATTGATTGTTACTAAAAATAACAGAGGTCCCATAATGGAACCTTGCGGAACCCCGTGTCTTACAGCTAATGGTTTAGATGTAATACCATTCCAACTTACAACCTGGGGCCCATTTCATAATAAACTACAAGTTACAAGTTACAACTTGTAACTTGTAATTTCCATAAGATTTGCATTGGGCGATCAGCTGATTTACTAATAATATTAGTTTGTACTTTATTATGAAATGGGCCCCTGTTGGCGATCACTGAGGTAGGATTTGACCAATCTCAGAGCACTGCCTTCTAGGCCATATTTTCCCAATTTCAGGAGCAAAATTTCATGTGACACGCAATCAAAAGCGCGAGAGAGGTCACAAAGTATTACGGAGGTAGATTTCTTAGACTCAAAAGCATCAACAATTAATTGTACAATAGAATCAACAGCCAATATAGTGGATTTGGCTTTCCTGAAGCCAAATTGACCAGGCACCAGAAGGCTGTGTGCTTCAAGGTGGTCGTACAATTGAGCAAACATAATAGCTTCAAACAGTTTAGAAAATACAGGAATCAACGATATTGGTCGATAACTTGCAACATTGTCACGGGACCCTTTTTTATAGACAGGCACAGTTCTAGAGACTTTTAATGGAGCAGGAAAAATACCAACTAAAAAGCATACATTAACCAAATGGGCTAGTATAGGTGCCAGTGCCCACACAATGTGTTTCAAAAGATTAGGTGTTAATATCGAATGTTAATACATACGACCAATTTATACTAAAATTGCAAGAAACCGAAGTATCTACGTATAGCAAATTTGTTTGCAGGCGTGCTTGTAAGCAGGATTTTGGCCATAACCTGTATAATAGCTTTAAGTTCTTGTTTATCTTTTACTTGGTCACAAAGCCAAGTCCAACTTGGGTATAAGCAAGGCGTATGAAAGACGCCTTGGGGTATAAGCTCCTTATTACCGATAATACAATTAGATTTGCATATGAGCGGTAAATTTAAATTACAGACCGTTCTATAACTTTAGTTTAAAAGGGTTTTCTACTGTGACTATCAGAATCATACTTCATATTCATAGATTGTAGAGAAACAACCTAAACCTACAACCTACAACCATAACCATTATGATGTTGTTAACGAATTCGACACGAATAACGATCAAATATCGATAGACGATATTTAGAACTACATCGACTTCCCGAATCGATCGAATGAACGATGACGTCACGACTGACTAAAAGGTCGATTCACACACATCAGTCCAGTCACAGTTCCGTTACAGTGCAGTTGCAGTCCAGTTACAGTCCAGTCGCAGTTGCATCCGCAATTTCCCAGTCAATTGTCCGTCAGTTGGTTTCAGTCAGTCTTCCGTATCTGAAATTTACAGTGAAAATGTTTAAGTTATAAACCTATATTCTATCAAACTATCATTGTCCATCTTGTTAATTGTTACAAACAGTATTCAAAATGTAAACACAACCATTTAAATAACAATAACACTATTTTCTAACCTCTAACAGTTCCGTCAGGCGTCCGAACAATCAAAAAGTATCGTTGGAAAGAAATCTGAAATTGACTGACGGATGCCAGCAGAGTGACTGACGGAACTGCAACGGATGAGTGTAGATAGCGCAATAGAAAATCCATCAAAGAATATTTTTGATAACTGTGACGTGCCTGAAGTGACTTTACTGTGACGTGCCGTAACTGATGTGTGTGAATCGACCTTAACAAGGATGGGAAAAAAAATCTGCCCACCTGACGATTGACGATCGAGGAGTTAAGTAGTCCTCAATTGTCGTAAGTATAATAAATATCATTTGTACTTAAATTAATTTGTCCACGGAATCAACCTTAAGTTGCATCATAACATGGTGATAGGAATATTTACAAGTAAATAACTGCTAATTTGTCAAGTCATGATAGGCCCAAATATTTAACTTATTCTATGCTCTGTGGGTAGGCTTAACTTACTTCTAATAATTAGAAGTAGCCTAGGCCTTAGTAAACACATTACACAAGCTAGGATACATTTTACCACCGATTGAAAGCCGAGAACATGAATGATAGACTCGGGCAATTGTAAAGAGGAAAATCCCATAGGCTAAGTAACAGATTGTTTTAAATTAAAGCATCTAACTTGGGTTTCAAGTCAAGTTAATTTTACTGAAAAAAACACTTGGAAAATCTTTATAGTCTATAACACATAGGCTAATGATAATACTTAATTGCTATGTATTTAACATAGAGTACCCTACATTGGCTAACCTAGCAGCATAGGATAGGTTCCTAATCCTCTAGACACAGGCTACCGGTACTGTCAAATTGTTGGCCTAAGTTGTAGACCTAACTTACTTATTAATTCCCAACTAGAGGTGGGGCGAAAACAACGCAACGGTTGTTTGACAATGGTTTTGGCGCGGCAGACGCTGCACAACTAAACGGTTGTGTAGAGCTGGCAGTTGTCCACAACGTTTTCAGGGAGTTGTCGTTGTCGTTGTTCACAGCTGCTCGAATGCTAAACGCAACGCTGTAGAACAACTGTTTGGTTCGGTTGTGGTTGTGGGCTGGCCAGTGGCCGTTATCCACTAAACAGTTGTGTAAAACAGGCTGAGGCAATTCAGTTGTACAGTATTCAATTGTTTTGCGGGGAAGTCGTTGTCGTTTTTTGTATAAGACCGAGGTTACCTGATAAACTGATTTCTTTCTTATCGTTAAGTTACCATATTATAATATGGAATTCTATCCTAAGTTTGTCGTTTTATGTTCAGGTTAAATTTATTCCAAATTATGTCAATTAAACAAGTTAAATTTAATTTTTGAATTTAAAACCGGTTTTGTTCACAGAGGACATCCATGCTTAATAGAAACTTAAAATTATTTTATATTTATAAACTAGGCCTACATATATAACTTAGCCTAATATTTACGGTACCGTACCTATTAAATTATCTCTAGGTAGGTTTCACACGCAAGTCATGCATATCAACAGGCTACAAGGCTAAGGCCAATTTACAATTTACTTAATTTCTACAAGCATTTACTTTCTATAACTAAAACAAAATGCAAAATAGACAATCACAACAGTCGATGACAGCGCAACCGTCTATTCACAATCGTTGAGCTACTAAGCGTTATCGTTGTAAATGTAAACAGTGCACAGCCACAATGCAACGCCAGTGCAAAGGTCAAAAGGTTGTCGACAACCGTTTAATTAAACAGTTGTCGCTCCGCTTAACTAAAAGCTCCGTTGTGTGATTTTGGCAGCTGTGCCCATCCCTATTCTCAACCAACTTGTGCTTTAGGTTTTTAACCATTTGTACACCTAGGATTGTGTCATAACTTGGGCCTCTCTATTAGCTCAACTGCCTGACTTAATCTAGTGGCTAGGACCGTTGACAAAATTTAAATATGAAGCCGTAAGTTAACTTACAGCATACAGGCCTGTGTCTATAACCTTTACATAGCCTAAGTGAGTTCTCCATTTGTCGCCAGATCTAACTTATTCCCAAAATTAAATCATGGTGTTTATTATGTTAATCTTTATGTCTTGTTTTATCATAGGCTTTAATAACTTATTATTCTGACACACCCTGCTAAGTTATTTACCTACTTAACTTTGGTCTAATGATTGTCATTTCAGGATCAACTTTTTGATCTGTTAAACAAAATGTATCAACGTTGGCTTGGAGTATTCAAATATTTTAAATTTTAGAACGTGTTCAGTTCTTAAAATCTTTGTAGGCCTAGTCTACAGTAAGTTATTAACCATCTTGTCTGCTTGGAATGTTGTGAAACACTATTTAAACTTAGGCCTACTTGAATAGTGAAACAACCATTTTAGATGCAGTAAGTTTAGTCCTAGGTACATAAACTTGCTTATTTTTAACTTGATTCTGCTAACTTGGAAGAATAATGGATGAAAAGGTTGAAAAGGCTGAACAAGCCTAAGTAACAATGGATGAATCAAGTCTTGGCCTACACTTTGTTATATTGATAAAATTTTGTCTTGTGTTATTTAAAAGGTAGGTAATTCTGAGCAATTACTTGGTCAACCCCAAACTTTTTTCATATTTTACTAGGTATATCCTATGGTCATAAGGATGTCCTCAGAAAACAAGAAACATATCATTCAAGCCCCGCAAGGCCATCATACAGGTTGCCGAGCAAAAAGAAGGTTCAAAGTCGATGCGATAACAGTGGCTTGCGGGACTCGAGTGGAAGGCCAGTTGTGACAGTACCGTTTTGTTAGGTTAGGTTAGGTAACCTGTAACCTAACATAATACAACATTTACGGTACTTTGTTCTAACCTAACCTTCTGGAGCTTGAATTATATATGTTTCTTGTTTTCTGAGAACATCCTTATGACCGTAGTAAAATATGAAAAAGTTTGGGGTTGACCAAGTAGTTGCTAAGAATTACCAAAAGGTACCGTACCAATTGAGGTTGTTTTGCTTTAAGATAATTGTGTACTTGTATAGACAATATAAACTGAATTTTATTGTCATTTAATTCTAAAGGAAACTATAGCTGTTTTAGTTACCGTACCAGTCCTCGGTCAATTTTAACCTTATGTGTTATACAATATAATCGTTATTGGTTTACATGTAACTAAGCCCATTTTTGTTTGTTTCAGGTGTCTTGATGGTATGATCACCTCAGTTGGTTCTGGCAGAAATCCAGGCGCGGTTTTGATTCAAGGCTACTATTCTTTAGTCCCACCATAAAGCTGCTATGGATTACTTAAGAACAAAAATACAGAGGAAGACAAAAGACAAAAAGAAAAACAGTCCTAAAGCAGTGTTCAGTTGTTTGTACTTACCCTATTTTTCTTCTATTGTCTAGCTCAACACAACGCTGCTGCTGTGAAGCACATCACTGGCTCGGGAATTTCCCTCTCCTCTTACCTCTTCCTCGTATAAAAAATAGGCCAGCCTATTGATAATAATGCCAACAAAATACATTTGATATCCTTACCCTTCCATTCCAAAGTATATCTTTTACCCTTCAATCCCAAAGATATTTTTAATAACCTCCTCCTAAATTTGAAAAACCTATCGGAATAAAACCTTACCTTTCCATTTTCCCTGTAGCCAATTAAACAAGAGGTGGACTTTGACTCAACTGGTGACATAAATTAAGGAGGAACTTAGAGAGGCTGCCTATCTAATTCATTCAATGGACTATTTTTCTGAGGAAAGTGATCTGAGTAGCAGAAGGACTGCAGACACTCTTGAAGAGTCGATACTGGTACTGATTAGATGTTCATCGACAAAGTTTAAACTATTGAAGCTCAGAAGACCACTGCGTAATGTCCTCGACCCTTTACGAAGACACATAAATTCTGCTAGATCGAAGAAATTAAACCGCCAATGTACTTACTCTTGTGGCCACTCAAATCCAAGTTGATTTTTTGCCTCACTGACAAGTTGCCTCTAGACTCCCCTGTCCTTCGCTAAGTTAACTCGTCCCCTAAATCTTATACCTCCTGCGACTTGGTCGCCTTCCTTCTTCCTTCTGGCCTGCCTCTCTACTGCTTACTGCCCTGGCTACTTGTACCCAAGCTGGTACTTGGCCTTGCCAACATATCACCAGTTCTTATGTCCTATCCAAATCTTCCTCTATTAGTCTCATTTTCCACATCTTTCCCGGTACGATCCCACCACCTGGCCTTTGGTCTTCTTACTGGTCTCCTTAGTCTCCCTTACTGGATCTCCCTTAGTCTCCCTTACTGGATCTCCCTTAGTCTGCCTGTCCACACCCTCTCTTTTCTCATTCGACCTAACCACCTAATTCTCCTACTTATTATCGCCTCAATATCGTCTTCTCTACATGTTCCTGAGTTCTCTATTCCTCAGTTTGTCTTTGAATATTAGTACATCCTTCTCAATATTTTATTTTCAAACGTTATTAATGTCCTATATCTGGAAACACGAGTTTTCCAACTTTTATGGAAACCTACCATACAGCAATTTTGACCTTTGTTACCTATATTGGAATAGTTTCTGTAATTTACTTACTCTCAAAATAACTTGAGCTGTATAAATATTGTAAACTGTTAACTTTATGGTGTTTAACCCATTGAAACACACAACAACAAATGTAGGCCTGTACATTAATCTTGAGAATTAAATTGTTCTTTCGTGATCATCCAAGTCCGGACACAAGGTTCACACAATCTCTACAGTATTGTCTTTGCAAAGTCTTCTCTGACATTGACTACAGGTTGCAAGGTTACACTTACGCAATTTTGCTGAGTTGTTATTTCCTAATGGACACTTTTTACATGTTTTTCTCGGTAAGCTGTCATCTGCCAAACTCTCAAGTGTAGGTCAGCATCATTTCCAAGAATTTTATTTATATTCATGTTCACATCTCGTAGAAGGCTCGGAATGGAGATTCTTTTACGCAGTTGGAGAACAATCAACTGTGTCCCTAGAGTCTTGATAAAGTCAAAGTGATTCTTCATTTGAGTGTTTCATTGTATCTCAAATAAGGGGGTACCGAAAAAACCTGGGAAAAATATATATTTATACAAATTCTTTGTAACACTTGCACGTTTTCCCCTTGAAAAAGCTCTCTGTTGGAAGCTTTGCACTTTCCCAATGGGTTTTCCATAGTTTTGAAGTCATATTTTGAGATGGCCACCAGATTCTCCCTTGTGTTTTTCTTGGCATCTTCAATGGTGTCAAATTGTTGAGTGTGTGCTGGTGCATTATTGTCGTGGTGAAAGAGCCAGTTTCCTGTCAGCCACAAATCTGGTCATTTTAGTCAACACTCTAAATGAAATCAATCAATCTGGTGTTTGTTTGGTCTTTGCACCGTTGCACAATCTTTGTAAAACTTCAAAGATGTCTTTGTTCCTTCGATCACTTTGCACAAACTAATGAAACTCTTTAGTAGGGGTGCTGAGAGTTTTTCCTTTATCTCAAACCTTCACCTCGCTATTTTTATCAGTGTATATTTATCAATTTTAAAGGTACCGGTAGTTTGTTTTGGCATCAGTTGAGCATATCATTTTTATTCCTTACTTTTATGTTTTTTGGCATGTACGTACACCCTAAATCCACATCTTCCACAAAATGGAACAAGAATCTCATCAATAGCTATGTACGCTGAAGGACAGAAAAATGCCTGGTTGTTTGTGGCTTTTCTGAAATGGATGCATTGTTTTCTTGCTCCATTTCTTCTTGAGGAGTGCACATCAAAATGTAAACATACTATTAGTATTTTATACGTCTATCTCAGATAGTGGCCCTGAATAAACTGTAACTAAATTCGCCAAATAAAAAGAGACAACATATTTTCATATTGGATCTCAGTACCGATGACCTAAATAAAATACCAATTTGAGCGTTAATTTCTTCAGCATCCGTATTTTTTTACTTTGGTGCAATTTTCTCCACTTATTATTTGGCTACAATGTTTGAAATAATACCGTTATCTAAAAATAGTTTCCCTATCCCATATTTTTCAGTGAAATTTCCCAATGCCCTCTAATACTAGATAATCCTATCCTTATTAGGTTTTTTGCTGGGGTTATTCTGTTCAGAAGGGAAGTTTAAGTTATCTAAAAGAAACCAAGGCCTCTTTAAACTTAGTTTCTTTGGAATTACTTCTTAAGCAGTTTCATTAACAGACTTAAACATTTTCCATAGTTTATGTTATATATTGAGACAGACTACTTAAAAGAACTAGAAAGAGTAAAATGGCAGAGGGCCATCATCGCCTGGTTCTTGTAATCAACTCGTGTTGTCTTAATTTTGATAGAAAATCCTTGTTCTTTACAAGATCACAAGGTATACCTGTTTCTAGTAGTTTGTTTCTGACTGCCCGTTTGTCTTCTTATCGTGGGGTGGTAGGGGGAGGGGGTTATTGGAATGTTGGACTTTGCCCCTTTTGAATATTCTATTGTCTTGTGACTTCAAATTAATATGTGCCTCTTCCGGCATGTTCAAAATCTTTTATATCTGGAAAAGACCCTTACAGGTTTTGATGGTCAGCAGTTCCTGAGAGCTTTCTCTTACACAAATCTGGTTACAGGTCACAGGACAAGTCTAGTTTGGTAAAAACTTTGCAACCAGAAATATTTTAAAAGATCTCATCTGGTGTTGGCAGTACCAATCCATGCGCAGGCACTGGTTAATCGTGGTTTTATAGTCACCACAAATGTGAATTCCTTTTTTGGCTATGGTACGACAACAATAAGGGTAGCCCAAACTGATTTAGTTACAGGGTAAATTACGTCACACTTGACTAAATTCTAAAGTTCAGTTTATACCACACCTCTAGTTATAGGTTACGTTTACCAGGCCCTATCTATCTACAGCCCCATCCCTTTATTATAATCAATTGTTGATAAGGTCTTCGTTATTTCCATTTGAGGGGTTTTTTTTCGTGGCGTGAACAATTACTCATACAAAACACATTTTTCTTATCCACCCATTTTGTTACTAACACACCTTCAAAGCTTCGCCCTCTGGCTTCCCCCACTTCCAGTTTTTGTTTGGACAAGTCTTTTGGCATTTTCTGTCGAAGCAGACAGTGCCTACTGCATAAGTATCTCTATCGAGAAGCCTTTTGAACAGGTTTGGTCTTGAATACCAGTTATCTATATAGCAAATATATCCTTAGTCAAGGTATGGCTGCAACAACCCAACCACTATTGGACCCCTTTTGGTACTTCCTTTTTCCCCGTGTGGATTTCAAATCCAGAACAATAGTTTTTGACTCGTATATTTTAAAGAACTTTATTCCAAACCTAGCTCGATTGAATTGTATGTATGACAGTCGCCCTCGGAATTTCATGAGGCTTTCATCAACTGAGACATGTTGGTCAGGAGTGTAGTTCTCTTTGAACTTATTGTTGAAAAAAATTAGCATAGTGCTCAGTTTTTTCAACTTGTTTCCTCTATGATCTTGATCTTTGTCTGAAAAATGCAGAAAACGCATAATGAGCCTAAATCTCTTGAATGGCATGACTTCACAAAAAAATACAGGTTTCAAGAATTTTTCACTTAGTCCAGTGAACTTTCCAACCCCAGCTCTGGAGGGTTGGTTTAGGCACTATTGCCATAATTATAATTAGTGCAAAGAATGACCTGTCAACTCATCAATATCTGTATCCACCCACTTACATTCATCTTTTTCCTTGGGCCAGTTTTGATCTGCTAGATACTTCTGAGCATTCAGATATTAGTTTGCTACAATGTGGTTCCAGAATTCATCTGTTAGAAATTTACCAAACAATCTAACTCGGTTTCAATTTCATTGGGATTAGGAATATTCACTCCAACACTAGCACACAAGTATGGTATATTTTTTGGTTCATTTGGAACAAAGAGGGTAGTTCCAAGTACCTAACTCTCCCTTGGCAACTGCATCAATTATTTGATCGACATAATCATCAATTTGTGCTGGCAGAGTAATGTGATTGCCGCTATTAACCACATCTCCAAATCAACATTATTCTGTGGCTCTAACCCTACCATCATCTAGGTCTATGTTAACAACTTGCCTTAGTTCATCTAAATTATTGGGTCAATCCATTTCAAATCGTCCAGCAAAAAATAAAAATGACACACATGTGCTCAGATTCTATTGATTTTTTTTCATGTGTTCATGTTGCTATTCTAATTATGATTACCAAATTTCATTTTAATATCTTGAATACTTTTTTAGTTATGAATTTTCAAAGATTGCTAAAAATAAGTGTTTTTCCGTTCCCTCCGATTATTGGGAGTACGAAATTGTTTTGGTAAAAAAATCATTACTCAGTCATTTATCATATCACAATGGAACCTTCATTAAAATGTTCAGAAAATCTTGTAGAATTAAGAAAAATATCTTTAAGGGGGTGGTGATTTTATGTTCCAGTCAGTAATCCATCTAACTTTAGCTTTGGTCTAATCTTTAGGAAAAAAACACAAAGTTTGAAAAATTAATGAAAATTATAGGCTCAATGTAAACCAAAGGTGTTTTTTCATATTTATGTTCCTAAGGACATATACTAACAGGTTCTTAAAGAAAAACTCTTGGATTTTCACTGCCTTTTAATTTATAACTCATTAACATATTGACTCCTGCTAAAAAATGATATATCCGAACCTAAAATGCTGAAAAATTTGTATTGCATAAAAACATACCTTCATATGTTGTAATTGAAGATCGGTAATCAAAAAGGTCCTCCGTGGATTTTTTCTGTGAATTTTGCCATTTTGAAATCACCGTTCACCGGAGACCTGGCCACACATGAGGGACTTAAGCTGTTACTGACGCACGCCGATTTGGGTGGTCGCGCCTCTCCACAAACTCTTCGCATTGTTTTTATTTATACAGTTTTTTTTTACATTCTGATTCATTCCTAATACTAAACACATTTATTTACAATATATACATGCCTATGCCTGTATGATCTTGTCCTTACTCGTGGTACTTCTCGAAGCACCGGCCTATGCATAGACCAGGCTTGTCTGGGCAAGCTTCACAATAGAATGGGGTTTTTCTGTCTTTCTTCTCTCTCCAACAAATTTTGCAAGTCTTTCTTTTAACTCTGTTACTAGCATCACGTTCAGTACTGGTTCTAATCTTGTGCGCTTCTTGCTGAGCCCTCTTTTGTGCAGGGGTGCTGAGCGGTGTTCCAAGAGGTGGCAAAAGGCATCTTATAATTTGTAGACGGTAGTCATAAAATGACATCGGTTCAAAGCACTTATTGTACACATTTGTGTGATATGAACAAATATCTTTTTGTACCAGCGAACCGTTTTTCTTTCACTGGGGTAGTACGACAGCATCTGATCTGCCCGATCAACACCGCTCATGTAGCTATTGTATTGAATTATAGGGAGTGTTTTCACTACGACAATTTCTCTCTTGTTGGTAAATGTAACCATTTGGTTTTCAAATTCAGTTGAAATAGGTTACCACTCGCTTGACCTTCCATTTCCCGATCATAACGCTCTTTCCATACCTTGCAATAGTTTCCCCCTTTTTCAACACCGCCGACTTTACGTCTTGTGGGACGTTTTTGCGATCTTTTCTGAGCGTACCTGTACAGTAAGTGTTCTTGGCTAATAGTTTAGAGGCCAATGAAAAACTATTATAAAAGTTATCCATGTAAACTGAATGCCCATTGTTCCGTTTTTCCTTCAGAAGGTGCATTACAACCTTTTCGGTATGCCCTTTTCCTCCTAGATCCTGCGTATACATGAAACTTCAGGATTAATCTTGTATGTTCGGTCAGGGTATACAGTTTCACCCCATATTTATGGCGCTTGCCTTTTATGTATTGCCGAAAGTACAATCGCCCTCGCCACAACACCATTGCTTCATCTACAGAAAGCTCGGGGTAGTAAACAGCATTCATTTTACTGTTGAAATAATCAACAATACTTATCCATACTTAACTGCTTACTTATCCATAACTGCTTACTTATCCATGCTTACTTATTAATTACTTACTTATCCATAATCAACTGACTCTTATCCATACTACGAGCTTTTGGATGTTGAGGGTTGTGTAAATATAAGCATCGTAAAATGTTCAAAAATCTGTCCCTGGACATTACTGACCTGAATGCATTCAATTGAAATAAGGGGTCAATTTTCCAATAATCTTGTATTCAGTTGAGACGAATAGTGCCTGTGTGGAATAAAAGCCCCAAAAAATCCAGTAATTCAGGATCTGTGAGATCAACCCACTTATTTATCCTAGATTTAGGAGTAAGGTCTCTCTTATTATAAAAAAATGTTTGAGCATTGGCATTAGTAAATTTAACAATATTCTTGAGGAAAATGTCATCAAGTAATAGCTTGAAAAAATCAAATGGCGCGCCTGGAATGGGGACCAGTATCTCAGATTTCCTAACAAATGTGATAGGCCTAATACCTCCAGTTGTAATGGATCATGTAGGGGGGTCTGCACCAATTTCTGGGTCATCAACACTCAAATACAATGCCTCAGAAGCATCTGAATCATCATCCATGCAACGTTGGACGGGGTCGTCAGGAAATCCAGGATCATCAGGATCGCTGTCAGGTCAAAGTACCAGGTCTATTGGGTTCCATTTCGTTGAAATAACTAATAATGATCACAAAAACTGAAACTGTTTTATATCCACTACAATGTATAACAAGTGAATGTTTCAACACTAAACACCAACACCTACGAAATTACAAGTCACACGCGCACCGTTCACGGGAGACCGGTCCAGGTTTTGGGCTGACCGAGAAACTACGGCAACCAAACACGCTACAGAGCTCTAGCTATCGATCGATCATAACCTCAAAGTGTTCAGGCGACTGGCAGAGCCACACTGACCAGGTGGTTATGTCATCCCTCCGGTCTCGGGAGACCAGGCCGCAGTTAGTGTGTTAAACAGAAAAATATAATTTTCATAAAAAAAGGGAGAGTGAGGACAGTTAAACTTGTACTAAGAATTAATAGTTACTTCAGGAAGTATTATTACAAAAATAATCAAGACCAATTTACAATAATGTAGAATTACAATTGTGAAAGGCAATAAAATTGAAGTTTAAAAGCACTTTGACCCAAATTGGAAGGCCTACAATGTCAAGCTTATAGTACTATAAAGACGCTTGAAAAAATATGAAAGTATTAAGAAAATATGAAAACTTCTTATCACTAATCCTTATTGAATAAAATTTTTGGAGGTTATCATCTGCTTTTTACATGAAGCACTTAATTTTGTACTTGGTTTTTTGTCAACATGCTTTTGCACTGATTTTCAATTAAATCCATTTCTTTTTTCGGGAAATAATACGTTCTTTTTGACACTTTTGTTACTGGAGGGTTGATACATGAAATGATCCAACAACTGCCTTCTTTTGGAGGCCAATGGAAAGATCATGTTTAGATAACACTAGACCAAAGAACCATCGATCATCATAAATGCACGCAATGTAATTATGTACTATATCTGACATCTTAACCAATTGAGTTTCTGTAGAAAATCAGAATATTGTACAGAATTGACATCAAAACTTGCACGTTTTGTTGTGATTGAGTCTTCAGACTTAGGTTCAAAATGATGGAAACTACGTGTTCTCTAGTTTAGAAGCGATCCTCTAGTTTTTTATGTGCCTCCATCATTGTTTGTTTCTTTATTAAAATAAAGTTTATGTTGTCTATTTTTGTATTACAAAAATCAAACAACTTTTCAGAATTATCAATAACATTACCAGGGCTACGCTGCAAGCTTGCTTTAGTTACAATGCGCTTGACAGTACCACCTATACCATCACATGGGGATTTCCCATGGCTTGTGGCAAAAAACATCATTCAGCCTCTAAACCAAAGTTTTTTTTGTGAAGACGGATTCAAAAAGTTTTTACAGTTTTAGTGCTGCACATACATCACAGAAATAAACCACATTCTTCACATCTGGGAAATTTGTCTTCAAATATTGAATAGCAACCTTCTGAGTTTCATGAACAAATGGCACATCATGTTCCAAGTCGTCGGATACCACACACAAATTGGAAATTATTAGATTGTTGTTGTTTACGAGTGTAGATTACTACTGAATGAAGAGAACAGCTGTTACTGGTCCAATGGTACCCCTGCGCTTCATTTTGTAGGGTAAAAGAATAGTTCTCGCTGAAGTCAATTAGAATGATGACTTCATCTTGAATCAGGTTGCTTTTGAGTTCTTTCAAATATTTTGCCTGTGATTTTGTAATAAAAGGATGAGATATCAATTTTTCCAGGCTTTGATTTAACATTTCTAAAAGTGGGATATTTTGCCTCTGAAAGAGGCAAAATATGAAGTCTATTGTGTATATATATTTCAAACTTCTCACCACCTCGAGTCTTTTGAGGCTGTACCCAAAATGGCCTCACGTAGTGAAAATTAGATTTCAGATACCAATTTGCCATTTTCTCTGAGAAAATGATTGTAGAGGTGTTGTAGCGAGTTCAAAAGGACTCTAAATTGCTTTTTTTTATCTTTCTGTGCTTTACAGAATTTTTTTCCCCAGTCACATCTCGCTCACCGAGTCATCTTCAAAAAAGTTCTGCAGTAACTTAGCACCTTCACTGTAGAGTACTCTACTGTAGAGTTTTTTTGTAAACAACATTTACTGTAGGGTACCACTTTCTAACTCTTTTTCTTGTTTGTTGATCTTGTAGGGTAACAATGTCTCGAGTCAAGACATTGTTAGAGTTAGAGTTCTTAAGGGTTTTCACACATCTTATCAATGTTGCTTGGTTGGTATATGCTATTAGACAAGAACGGCTCTTGTACATAGTCCAACAGAAAAGACTACAGCAGTGCTATCTCACATACATTCTTGAATATCCTCTTTTTCCACATCTTCTAGTGTGAGTTATTTCTACACATCCTCTCAATATTCGAGTTCTGAGGTTTTACAACTTCTCTAGTGTGAGTTGTTTCTACAGGAGTTATTTTTGTTTTTTAAATAGAATGAGCCACTCACAATGTGTTTTACCGTAAAAACTATTTTTACTGTTTCATTTTTGAAAACGTTGATAATTAATACAAAATTAAAGATAGGTCTACTACAGTTACTTTTTTCCTTTTAACATCGGTTTAAAGTCAAGATACTTTTAATGAATGAGATCTGATTCTTCTCAAGAAGTTCTAGCATGATACCTAATTTCTCAACAGATAATTTTTTGTTTTGTTTGATCGGATTTCTATAGAAGCCAATTACCACTAACTTAGGAATGATTAGGAATGATGATGATAAATAGAGGTTTATATTTAATATTTTTTTTTACTTAATACAATAACTCCCCCTCCTCTGCTATTTTTCCAGGCATAACTACAGTTTATAGTGTACCCTGGTAAATTTTATCTTGTAAGCATTACTTCTGACATTTTGTGCTCAGTGATTACAATGACATGCAATTACATCTGGGTTAACTTCAGAAAGGGTTATTTTAGTGACTCTAAGGATGAATTTAGACCTCTAATATTCTGGTGAAAGATCTTGAACTTACTATCTAATTTATATTTAGTACCTTCCTTTCCTTCTCTAAAAAACATAGATTTTCCCCTTTTATTCTCACACCTGAAGAATCAAGAATCAAGAATTTTATTGTCGTTAAGCACATGGCAATAGACAAAGTCAAATACAGTATTATAAGACATCAAATGTGCAATATGGACAAATATAAAATAATAAATCAAAACAAACATATAGATATAGACACTGAAAACACAGCTACAAGTACAAAATCACTATCTAATTAAGTTAAAATCTTAATGTACTAATATCACAGGCCAAAAATTCGTTAACAGAATAAAAGACATTTTCTTTTAACCACTGTGACAGAGTTATTTTGAATCTGCTTAGGTTCACAGTCCAGGCTTCTTTTGGCAGCTTGTTAAAAAGCTTGACTTTCATAAACAAATGGCTTTTTTTAGATGTTTCTAGTTTTATAGATATGCAATCAAGTAAATAGTTCCTTCTAGTATTATATTTGTGAAATTCACTTCTAAAACTATAGCTATTTAAGTTTCCCTTAACACTAACTAAGCTAAAATATACATACAAACACGGAAGAGTCATTATTTGGAATTCTTTAAAATGTGGAACACATGACTCTCCGTCAGGAATGTTTGCCATTATCCTAATTGCTTATTTTTTTGGCATATAAATGCTTTTTCAGAATCTGAGCTATTACCCCAAAGTGTTATTCCATACATTAAATGGGAATTAAAAAAAACATAGTAAGCTGTAACTAACATTGAGGAACTAACACAATTTTTTAATTTTCTAAGTAAACAAGTAACTCTAGATAGTTTTCTACACAGCTGATTTATTTGAGATTTCCAGTCAAGTCTGCTATCTAGGTATAATCCTAATAGTTTTACTGGTTTAATGCCTTCATTTATAGATTTATTTAAAGATAATACAATGTTTTCTGTTTTACTATTATAAACAAGTAACCCATTAACTTTAAACCATTTCTCAGCTGCTATCATTGAATTATTTTCTTCAATTAATAAACCATTTAAATCATTGCTTTGATTCAGAAGAGTGGTGTCATCGGCATATAATACTGCTTATTGTAGGCAAAATCATTTACTGCAACTATAAATAGGAAAGGGCCCAATACCGATCCTTGAGGGACCCCTACCTGAATTGTTTTGAAATCAGAATGTTCTTAATCTTTTACAACCATTTGCTTTCTGTTACTTAAGTAAGAAGATATAAACTGTAGTTAAGAGATCCTTATTCCATAACTACACAATTTACTTACAATTAATTCATGGGAGATTGTGTCAAAAGCTTTTGTGAGATCTATTAAAGTTGCAGATGATAAATATTTATTTTCAAAGTTTTCCAAAACATTCTCTACTATTGTTTCGAGTACTAGTGTACTAGTTGTACTAGTGTTTGAAGCACTTTCACTCAGCATTATCACACAGGTATTTTTCTAGAGTTCGTATAGCATATCATATTATTTCCCCTTATTCTGGTGCCATCACTCATGCCGTGAGGACAGTCGATGTTTTTTACCTAGTAGAGAATTTCTATCGATCGTCAAAGTGTCAGTAAACTAGTCATAGAGCTCTTCCTGGTTTTAACACATTTTTGTCGTAAAAACACTTATATTAATCAGATTTGCATCCTCTTAAATGCAGCAGCAATGTGTTAATGAGATTAGATTATTATTCTAACGAATAAATTGTATCATAGAAAAATCCAAGTGATAATGTTATTATCTCTTAATCTCACGGCTTAAATAGAACACTTACTATCAATGTATAAGATTGTGAACTTACCAAAAATCCATTCTGCACTGGTTGCTTCCTTGTACTATAATCGGATTATCTCCAGTCCTTGGTTTATCCAATGCAACTTCCTCGAACTAAGTATTTTGTTGTTTTTTCACTGTACGGTAATCGTCTGTATAAGTTATTTAGGTTATTTGCACTACTATTTATACAATCAATTAGATCACTTCTTAATATTTACAAAATATGGTTAAATAATTGAAATACTGACAGATTATCATAGTTTTAAAGCCACGCACACACTGAGTTAGTGTAATTGTCCTTATCATTTCCATTCCTTGGTGTATTGATTTCTTGTGGTGGGTTGATTCGTTGAATAATTTTGATCATTTGTCAATCAAGTGTCAATCACCTGTTGACATTCAATTTTAAAATGTAACAATAATTAAAATCATGTAAAAAACGTTTGTTGTAAATCTCACTTTTAGATGAAGGTAAAAATACGGTATTCTGGAAAATAATAATAATAATTGTGTGGACTTGCAATACATATTTTATACTACCAACCCCTGTTGCACTTTTTGCTCAGGTCAACGATTTTTTGTTAAGGTTCCTTGGACCTCTTCTGTTATGCTTTTTCCTGTGATCTTTAACCATTGTTGATTTACAATTATTAAATATTTTGCCCAATTCCACTCCTTGCGTTGTTTTCCTATTGAAGCTTCAATCACCTGTTGACAATACCAATTTTAAAGTTTAAAATAAAAATTTCAATCCAAACTCTAAAGACAAATACAGAAGAACGTCAATAATTTGGATTTGTCTCTAGCAAGAAATACAATTATACTAAGAATAACTGTACTAAGAATAACTGAGAACCAAATATAACTTAAAATTTATGACAGGCCCATAAAAACCCGTAATACAGTATAAATAGAAATTGATGTCATAATTTAAATTTTGTACATCAATAAAACTCAATAATGTATTGCAAAATCATGATATTTTAAATTCATTAACTTTGGTTCTGTTTAAACAAACAGCTTCCCCAAACTTTTTATTGATCAGTACAGTTCACCGGACGTGGCTCATCTAGAGACAATGGGGTTTGAGAGCTCCAATAGAGCTTTGCAATAGTTCAAAAGCAACAAGCTTCTTCTGCTTCTTCTTAATTGCAATAAAACAAAAATGTTCCAATATCATTTTAACAGCTCAAAAAAGCAAGTTCCCTTGCTGTTTTGTTAGGGGACGAAGGGATCTCTTCTTGCAGCAATGCCAAGTTTCTTGGTTTAGATACAAATGTCTACTAGCTAACTTAATTGCTAAAAGCGTTTAAAACATTTAATGCCCTGCTGTTACTGCCCCACAAAGTCCCCCAATAAGCCAAGTGAGAATGAAATAAAGCATAATAAGTTTCTACTAAAAAAGTGAGGCTAACAAGAATTTTCAACCTTAGAAGGGACAAAGTTTTGCTTAACTTCTTAACAATAACTTTAGTTTGATATCGCCAAAACTTTTTCAGTAGTCTGCTAATTCAACAATCTAAATACTAAAATAGTTCCTAAGGTATTTAAATTTCATTGTCAGAAATACACAAGAATAGACAATAGTTGGCATTATACAGGGTATCTTACGAGTAATTACAAAAAACTTAGTAGGTTTAATGAGGCAAAATAAAACAAATATAAGGTACAACAATTTTCACAAAAATACATTGTGTTTACACACAAACAAGATATCCTCAATTTTGTTTTTGATGTGTTTTAAATTTATATATTTAAAACTATTATTGGTGTATTAACAAAATTCATATGATTTTAAAGAGTAAGCACCTTACAGAAAATGATAACAAAAAAAAATTTTTGGGTTTCATATAGACGCTGTTTGAAGTTTTATAACTAAATATGTTTAAAGGGTGATTGAAATATCAGGCAATGCCAAATTTAAAAAAATCAAATGAAACGGTTTAGAAATATCAATGTTTAGGTGCAAAACAGCCTCTTTACTGAACTGTAAACTTTGCATCATTTCAATTTGGGTCAAAGTGATTCTTAAATTTAGTTTAATCTTTTAGATTGTAGTTATATTTTATTATAAATGTGTGATGATTATTTTTTCAATAATGCATCCGTAATTTAATATATTTAATTGCTGCATTTCGCATTTTTCTTGAAGAGTATATTTTACAATTAATGAAGTATAAATTTAAAGACAGTGAAATACCCAGTATTTTTTATCTTTCAGAGGCTTCATATACATATATATTTATCGTATACGTATCTTCACCTTTTCCTCTTGTAATGGACGGGCTTCTTCAGAAGTAGAATGGTTTGTCAGTTACAAAAACTAATTATTTCTCCCTTTTACAAAACAATTTTTGGTAGAAAAACATTCAATAAAATTGATGTTGCATAAACATAACAACTTCAAATAATATTCATCATTTAAAACTAAATACCTTGGATATGAGTTCACTTAAACTCAATTTAGATTAAACCACATTCAATTTTTTTACTTTATCCCCCTATCATAATCTTGTGTTTCCTAATCCGTAATCTTCCTGCTTACACTGAACTAAATTTTTTGAAATTAAAACAACGCTTTACTTTAAATAATATTTTAAGCATTTTTTTAACATTAGAATAGAATTAAAAAAAAACTTGTAACGAACCAATTGTTACAATGTATTGAAATGTAAATACTTATCTTGACAGTTTTCCAATGCATTCAGCTGTTTAATTAATTCAGCTGTTAAAAAATTCTATGTTACTCTGGGATTCATGTTGCATATGATTTACACGATTGTCTGGGTTTTTAAAACGTCATTATTCTTATGACCATTTTTTAATGAGATTTTTTTTACAATTCACATTTAAGTACTGTGATACATTTGAAAGTTGGACATTTTCTTTTGTCATTCTTCCCTATTAAAGTAAGTCTGTATAACTATTTAAAACCGGCATATACTATTTAATCAATATTTATTAAGAACTCAATCTCTTGGACATACTATATTTTTACCATCAATAATGAAGAAACAACTGAACGAGACCTATGATCTCTACACCTTTTCCACATTTATTTGAAAAGCTATCAATTGTATTTGAGAACCATTACTTGTATTTGAGAAAATATCAAATGTAAATGAGATTAGTAAGTTGAATTTGATAAAACAAAAAATGTATTTGAGAATAGTCAATTGTATTTGAGGAAGTATTATATGGAATTGAGAAATCCTTAATTTTATTTCAGAATTAGGGTTTTTAATTTGAGAAGTTGGTTATTTGTCAGCTGAATTTTGAGTCTATTTCTCATTATCTAATCACAAGTTCTCAAATAAATTTAACCATTTCTTAAATATAATTTACCAAACTAAAATTAATTTGATGCCTTCTCAAATTCAACTGACTGTTCTCAACTTCGTTTGATGTTTTCTAAAATATATTTGACGGATCTCAAATACAATTGATATGTTATCAAATAAACATAACTGTTTCTCAAATAAAATTGGAAAAGATGTAGGGTAACTAAAGTTCCTAAGAATGTTTAACACCTTTATTGCTTTTATAAATAACCATAGACTGAAATTCGAGCTTACTCTTAAAACTACCAACTAATATATCCACTTGTAAGTTTATACTTGGCCTTATATACCCGACACCTGTTCCTGTTACCAGGTGTTTTTTATCGGTTGGTAAACTCCGTGATTTAGGGTCCAACTGTTAATGCCCCGAGTTGTTCCTTAGTTGTAGTGAATAATAGCAATATAATGTCCAAAGCTCCGAGACCCAGTTTCTTGCTAACCTCTCATATAATTGCTTCTTGATTTACTGTCCTCGCCGTGATCTTTCTACTTTATCCCCCTATCATAATCTTCTGTTTCCTAATGTATGAAATAATAGTTCATCCACTTTTAAGGAAGTGAATTATCAACGTTTTTCTTAGCCACTTTTAAACTCATTGCAGAAAAACCTATGTTTAAATTAACAATAATTACCTGTAGATATGCACACTCCAAGCTATATTATAAATTAATAACTGAACGAATAAAGTAAAATGACCTTGTTACAACAAAATTTGTGATATTGGACATCTACATTTGTGTGATATTAATCACATTTTCCTAAGGAAGGTTAACCACCTTACGTCCTGTTTTCCAAAGTTATATGTATACTTTTAAGTATACTTTTATCACCCGTCTTTCTTATTTACAATGTATAGATGTTGGTACGTCACTGTGGAAATTCATTAAAAAATAAACCGACAACTGCACTCCCATGTAGGCTACACGTCACGCTTCACTCAGCATTAAACTTGCCAAGATGCACAGCTGGAAATTTGACTACTAAGAATAATTATGCTAATATAGAAACAAAATAAAAATAAAAATATAAATATAAATAAGAATCACCAGTTGCAGCGTAAAAATGTTATCGTGACAGCAATAAAATAATGAAAGGTACAAACAACAAACCATTTGTTTATTTAGTTGCAAGTGTAATAAAAACGCAATTTTAGGATTGGAAGGAACAATATAAGCATAAAAAGAATATTAATCATTGCACTATATACAAAAATTCCAAGACAAAGGTATATACCTTAAATATGAGCAATCTTAATACAATAGAGAGTCAAACATCCGAACCGCTCCTGATGGTTTTAAAATATTAAATTAGCACAGAGGCAACAGATAATTTACAATTTCGCGGAAAACAGTCGGCGCCTGGCAGGGAAATGAGTGAACGCGCCGAGCTTGTGTTTTGTTTGTTCCAATGTATAAGCTTTATATATTTTTTTCAAAAAACGAATTATAGTTATATAACAAAATTACCTAAGTACAAAAATCATTATTTTTATTGCAGTCACTGTATCCTAGAACTGTATTTTTAAAACTGTAGGCCTAATTATGTGTCTATTAGGCATTTCTAGACTATGTTTAACAATCCGAACAAATCAGTAATCTGAACTACCTACGGTCCCAATTGGTTCAGCTTTTTGACTCTACTGTAATAAAATAATAATAATGGTGTGTTAATAGTTAATTTTTAGGCCTTCAATGTTATAAAAAAAAATAATACTTCCATCATGGATTGCTATGTTATGTTTGCCATATCAATTGCGTTGTTTGTTGTCTATATTAAAAGTAAAACTCATAATAACTAATTAACTGCAAACTAATGTAATAACACATTCAGAAAGTAGATAATAGTAGCAGAAAATAAGTCTAATACGCTTGAAACTTATATTTACACTGCGGTTGCTTTTAAATGATAATAGTATTGTCCAATCGAAATAGATCAAAACTTATCTCATATTTCACATATAAAATTATCATCCTATAATTAATCTGTATATGTTTTTTAAGTGTTATTGGACGTAGGTTTTGAAATCCCATTAATCCCGGGATTAAAGGGGGCGAATCCTGGGATTTCTAGGTATCCAAAAAACTGTCCGGAATTCATTTCGGGATTGAGACCCCTAATTCTACCATTGCTAGCTGTACTCTGTACATTTGCTGGACGGTCATTGCAGGTAGACGCCTATGCACTTCCTGATTCTGTATTTTATTAAAAAAATATGAATAGTTCTTACCACTAGCCTTACTGAATGCAAGTTTTGGAGATCTTTATGAACCACTTAATTTTGAACTATTGTTTGTTTCAACATGTTTTTGCACTGGCTGTCAACTAAATCCATTTCTTTATGTGGGAAAATAACACATTCTTCCTGATGCAGAATTCAATGCGACAGATATTGAAAGAAAGTTGTTCATCTTATATTTTCTACTAAAAAATGGATTGCACCTGAGGAGTACATACTATTTAAATCAGTGAATTGCACTTGAGGAGATTTAAATCAGGTTTTAAGCTCAAGAGATGGCTCTTTTTAAGGCTTTTAATATGCCATTAACAAGATTATTTTGTGAAGCTATGCTTAGCTCATGGTGCTAATTTTTTTCAAAAGTTTAAAGGAAATCAAGTTTATAAAAATAAAAAGCGTAAAAAAACGCAAAAAAGTTTATAACACAATAAAAAGTGATTGACCTGAAATAATAAGATAAAATAATGTCCAAATGTTTCATAATGTACTGAAATAGGAAATACAGTTATCTTTTTCATGATCTTCCATCATTCAGGTCACACAAGTGGTTTTTAAAAGTCTTAAAACTATAATTGATACCGTAAGTTAAAGCTTAAATAAGTTAAAACTATAAAGAGAATTGATATGAAATTAAAGTCGGGTCTGCTAAGATCGGTTAAAAGTCAAGATACACAAAAATCAATAATTGATACTGTAGCAACACTCTCAACGATGTTCCATTTCTAATCTAAAGCTTTGAATTGGATATCTAGTAACCTTGCTTAAACCTGATGATGGTTGAATATTGGGTTGTGACTAATTACATAAACAGATTGCTGATTTGTTTTACCTAAAACACAAGAGTCCATTAAGCCTCTGGCGAGTGGTCGCAGGATGCTAGGGCCAATATGAAGTTGCACATCTTATCAATGTTGCTTGGTATCTTGACGCCATTCCTGTATCTATGTATTGTACTTTAATGAATAAAGTTATATGAAATGAAATTGGTTGGTATACGCTATTAGACAAGAACGGCTCTATTACAGTCCAACAGCAAAGACTACAGCAGTGCTATCTTGCGTACATTCTCCAATATCCTCTTTTTCCACATCTCTAGTCTGAGTTGTTTCTACACATCCTCTCAAAATTAGAGTTCTGAGGGGCTTCCACTTCTCTAGTGTGGAGTTGTTTCTACAAATCCTCTTAATATTAGAGTTCTAAGGGTTTTTACATCTCTAGTGTGAATTGTTTCTACACATCCTCTCAATATTCGTCTTTTGAGGTTTTTCTACTGTTCTAGTGTGTAGTTGTTTCCACACATACTCTCATTATTAGAGTTCTGAGGGTTTTCACATCTCTGGTGTGAATTGTGTCTATACATCCTCTCAATATTTGTCTTTTCCCAAGTAGCACAAAAACATTTTAAAAAGATTTGATTTTTAATCTTAAAATATTATGTGTTCCACTTCTCGAGTGTGAGTTATTTCTACACATGCTCTCAATATTAGAGTTCTGAGGGTGTTCCACTTCTCTAGTGCGAGTTATTTCTACACATGCTCTCAATATTAGAATTCTGAGGGTGTTCCACTTCTCGAGTGCGAGTTATTTCTACACATCATCTCAATCTTAGATTTCTGAGGGTTTTCCACTTCTCTAGTGCGAGTTATTTCTACACGTCCTCTCAATATTAGAGTTCTGAGGGTTTTCACATCTCTAGTGTGAATTGTTGCTTGTTGCTTGAATTGTTTTACTTTACTCAAACACAAGAACCCACTGAGCCTCTGGGGAGTGGTCGCAGGAAGCTAGGGCCAATAGGAAGTCGCTCATCTTATTAATGTTGCTTGGTTGGTCATACTTGGTTGGTGAATTGTTGCTACACATCCTCTCAATATTAGAGTTCTGAGGGTTTTCACATCTCTAGTGTGAATTGTTGCTACACATCCTCTCAATATTAGAGTTCTGAGGGTGTTCCACTTCTCTAGTGCGAGTTATTTCTACACATTCTCTCAATATTAGAGTTCTGAGGGTGTTCCACTTCTCTAGTGTGAATTGTTGCTACACATCCTTTTGAATATTAGAGTTCTGAGGGTTTTCACATCTCTAGTGTGAATTGTTGCTACACATCCTCTCAATATTAGAGTTCTGAGGGTGTTCCACTTCTCTAGTGCGAGTTATTTCTACACATTCTCTCAATATTAGAGTTCTGAGGGTGCTCCATTTCTCTAGTGTGAATTGTTGCTACACATCCTCTCAATATTAGAGTTCTGAGGGTGTTCCACTTCTCTAGTGCGAGTTATTTCTACACATTCTCTCAATATTAGAGTTCTGAGGGTGCTCCATTTCTCTAGTGTGAATTGTTGCTACACATCCTCTCAATATTAGAGTTCTGAGGGTTTTCACATCTCTAGTGTGAATTGTTGCTACACATCCTCTCAATATTAGAGTTCTGAGGGTGTTCCACTTCTCTAGTGCGAGTTATTTCTACACATTCTCTCAATATTAGAGTTCTGAGGGTGCTCCATTTCTCTAGTGTGAATTGTTGCTACACATCCTCTCAATATTAGAGTTCTGAGGGTTTTCACATCTCTAGTGTGAACTGTTTCTATACATCCTCTCAATATTCGTCTTTTCCCTAGTAGCACAAAAACATTTTAAAAAGATGTGATTTTTAATCTTAAAATATTATGAAAACTTTGATAAATATTTTGAAAACCTTTCAAAACTATTTTAAAATGTTTTACTGAACCCATTTTCATTTTTCAAACAATATTTTAAAAATATTTGTTAACTTTTATAAAATATTTTAGAACACATTGTCAAAACAAAATAAAAATATTACAAAAGTATTATTATATGTAGCTTGGCTTCTAACAAAACAACTGAACCACACCACATCGCGACGGTATTTTATTTGGTCCGTTACGAAATCAATTATTATAATAAAACAAATACTAAATCATTGAATGAACGGCTTAGCATATGCCTTAAGTTAGAACAAAACACCTTAAGTTAGCATATAAGTTTATTGGCGATCCGTAGCTTAAGCTTCTTATAACTAAAGCATATGTAACCTTTGCTAAAGTCAATCAGAGACCCTAGGCGTCAGGCGAACCGTTTTGGCGTCGGTGATGGCGTCAATTGTCTTTGCCTCCCGGTCCCGGATATAATCATCTCCCGGATGTACTCAAACTCAAATGACCAACTTGACCTATAATAAAAAAAAGTTGATTCGAGTTGTTACTACCAGTATGTTTTATCTATGTTACTACTTATCATATGAATATTAGAGATTTAAGGTTTTCCACATCTCTAGTGTGGAGTTGTTTCTACACATCCTATCAAATTTGACATCTGAGGTCTTTTTCTAAATTGTTTTATTTGACCTCAAACACAAGAGCACACTGAGCCTCTGGGGAGTGGTCGCAAGATGCTAGGGCCAATAGGAAGTCGCTCATCTTATCAATGTTGCTTGGTTGGTCTATGCTATGAGCCATGAACGGCTCTAGTACGTAGTAAAACAGCAAAGACTACAGCAGTTCTATCTTACGTACATTCTCCAATATCCTCTTTTTCCACATCTCTAGTGTGGAGTTGTTTCCACTCATCCTCTCAATATTAGAGTTTTGAGGGGTTTTTTTTAAGACTTTTTGTTTTAAGATCGGTTGAAAGTCAAGGTAGACAAAAATCAATAATTGATAGCAACACTCTCAACGATGTTCCATTTCCCATCTAAAGCATTAAATAGGATATCTAGTAACCTTGCTTAATCCTGATAATGGTTGAATATTGGGTTTCCCATCTAGCCTCTGGGGAGTGGTCGCAAGATGCTAGGGCCAATAGGAAGACACTCATCTTATCAATCTTATCTTATTAATGTTGATTGGTTGGTCTATGCTATGAGTCATGAACGGTTCTAGTACGTAGTCCAACAACAAAGACTACAGCAGTGCTATCTTACGTACATTCTCGAATATCCTCTTTTTTCACATAGTGTGAGTTATTTCTAATCTTTAGTGTGAGGTGTTTCTACACATCCTCTCAATATTAGAGTTCTGAAGGGTTTCCACTTCTCTAGTGTGAGTTGTTTCGACACATCTTCTCAATATTAGAGTTTTAAGTCAAAATAGACCAAAAATCAATAATTGATACTGTAGCAACGCTCTCAACAATGTTCCATTTCCAATCGAAAGCTTTGAATAGGATATTTAGTAACTTCGCTTAAACCTGAAGATGGTTGAATATTGGTTTGTGACTTTTTAAGGAAGTGGATTTTTTGGAAGTGGAAGTGGACGTTTGTCGTAGCCAGTTTTAAACTCATTACGGAAAACACATTAAGGACAATTACCTGTACAAATGGGCACTTCAAGCTATATTATAAACTATACAACTGAATGAATTAAGTCAAATTAAATAAAAAAAAGTTGGAATATTGGAAATCTACGTTTATGTGATATTTATAAAATTTTTCCTAAAGAAGGTTAACCACTGCATGTCCTGTTTTCCAAAGTGATATCATACCTGGTTACCAGGTTAATAACATTTACAATGTAGCTATATGCGGCTCATAGCTATTGCTCTACTTTAACCATGCAACTTCGCATCAAGTACAGTTTCCTATCAATAGGCTGGTTTTAATTAATTTCAAAACCGTTGTACAGTTTGAGGTTTCTCACACACTGCATGCTTCACGCAACTGATTATACAACAGTGGAGTAAAAGTACTTGCAATATTAATTCAGAGAAGCTGTCTGTGTCCTAACTCTGTTCATTTTTATTGGAAGGTGGTGTATTTGATTTATTAAATACGTCTTGGCTAGTGTAAAGTGAATCAGTGTTCAGTAGCTGAAGTTTTGGAACTATTTAGTGATCCAAGTTTTTTATTGAACTCTTTAGCAGTAGAAAAATTGAGATCATCAATATGCAAATATAGTTAGCTCTTTTTTCGATCTAAATAATTTTTCATTGGATATTTAATGTAATTACCGATTTTCCTGACATGTTCCTACCTCACCTGGTTTGGTGCGTCAGGGTTATTGCTTAACGTTGCCATGTTAAATATCAAAATTGTATTCTAAAATAAAATATAAATAAAATAATATAATAAAATAAAATAAACGGTGTAATATATTTTTTACCATTTTGGATAAACTAATAAAACTTGGCATATGAATAATAACCATTAATGTTTACTCTTTCAAGATTTTATTACTTTTAAACCTGTTAAGGGGGACAGCCCATGAGGAGTAATACAAAATTGTCAAATTAAAGGTCTTATTTAGTATATCATATTGTTCCAAACCCCGAACTCATACGGACAACTTGGTTAAAAGTGGCAGCCATTAAAATATTCCTTGAAACTGTAATTATGAATCTTTGAACGGCTGCCATTTTTTACCCAGCTGTTACTTAGAGTGCAAAATCACGGCATTGTATTCTACTAATAGAGACCTTTAATATGATATTAATATCAACCTATTCTCACGTTTATGATTTCCTTCCGACTCATAGCACATGCGCTACATTATAACAAGTATTGCAAATTTAAAATCTTAGAAATGTTGTAATTTTTTACTCTATTGTCCGTTTGAGTTCGGGTTTGTGGCAATGTATTTTACTAACAAAGACTTTAAGTTTGATACCAAACTTGACCTATGCTGCTATTGAAGATTTTTTTCTGACTCCCCCTCAGGGATCAAAAAGTAATAATAGCTTGAAAGAGAATATATTTATGTCTGTAATTGATTTACCAAGTTTAATTTATTTATCTGTAATATTATCAAATATATGATCATTCCGGGACTTTTCAATCACACTGTATAAGCAGGGCATATAAATTACCAATATAACATCAGTAATCAATTTGTCGATCAAATAATGTAACAAAGTTTGTTACACTGCACCAGAAGGCATATAGGTAAAACCATTCTCCAAAAAGCTGTATAAAACCAGAAACGAATAAAATAATCCCCCAAGCAATCTTGAGTAATAAGCCTGAAATTGATTTTCATCTATTTTATTTTAGCAAAACAATTCGAAGCACACAAACATTTTAATCATCAAAATTACTCCATGTTAACTGATTGTTATTAGCTGCATGCGATCTTCTCACCCTTGTCATTTGCCTGATGTCATTTAGCCTAATGTCATTTAGTCTACGTAGATATGATGTAATACAGTCGAGACCCTCTTATGATTGCCTCGAGCGTGCAACAAGAACCTCTTAGCCTCAGCCGAGATACTGCAATAATTAGGAAACTTGAGACTATCGATTAGTCTTGTTTAGCCAGCAGGTATCCCTCTGATACGACGTAATGAGAATCTATCTCTTAGCATTGAGGCTGATATTGTGTTCGGAACATGTTAAACATTATTGTTGGTTTTATAAAATTTTAATTTTTTGTTTGTATGGAAACTTTGTTGGCGATGATTAGTTTGTATTGGTTCTCGTTGATTTTACTGTAATTTAGTAGTTTAATATTTAACACCATTTTGCAATATTACTTTGAAATATAGAACACCCCCAATAGACAATAATCTTTACTGACAGTTCGTTGAGACAGTCCATGCGAACATCATCGCGTACATGCAATTAATCTACAGTGTTAATGGTTCAAGTACATAGCAACCTACAGTGGAACAAGTTTTGTGTTCAGTAAATTAAGACAGTGTTTTACACTTTTTTAAACGTACAGAATTTTATTGTATTTTAGAGCAGTTATGCTTCAAACTTACTACTAGGGGGAGAAACATGTTCCTGGCCGATAGACTGATAGGGATTACATAATTCTTTGGAGACAAAATTATCTAAGATCTTTTAAAAGGTTTTGTGAAGAAGGCAGATCAATTTACTAACAAGAAGAAAATATGCAAATAAAGGTCACTCAAAGAATAAAAGTTGGATCAATCGTCAAAAGTAGAAAATATGCTTTTCTTAAAGTACATTCAACTAGGTGTCAAAATCCAAGAAGTAAGAGCAGGCGAGTAACAGAGTGGATGTGTTTGCGTACTAAGTCGGGTAGAACACTTGTTCTTCTGTGAAGTCTAATGTATTCTTTAAAAAAGACAAATCAGACCGCTTCTTTATTAGCTGTGATGATGTAAGGAGAAACCAGCTCATCTTCCTACCCTATCCACTTCTACTATCCTATCCAAAGCGTACCAAAGGGCCAGCGAGGATTATTTACCGGAATGGAATTTCTCAGAGAAGGATAATGCCTACAATTCACATTACATAATTTTGTGTTAACATTTTTGATAGTAAAATAGGCTAGGCCAAGCCGTTATGTGTTATTGTTTTGTTAAATGGTAAATTAGCGTGTGTCCAACACAAACTAAACCCAATAAATTAAATTGAGTTTTATGTCTCGTCAGTTTCTTCCCAAGCATCTAACGTCTATACGAGTGGATCAAAGGGTGGGTCAATCACCACCAGTGACAATCGCTACCAGTCGGGTTTGTAATTGTTGCGAAAGTAGTGGGATGCTGGTTTCATTCTGCAAATGAGTTGGAGCCGCCGCGTTGTCTGTCTACAGGCACCGCGAAAAAAGGACCAACAGTGACCGTGAGGGGGGACGTGGTTGTGTTATACGAATGATGAGCTATTGGATAACCTCTTATTAGGAGTATTTATACCCAAAACTGATATATCCACTAAAAACTCAATACTCGAAAATTTTGACAAACACATTCTCCATATACTATCAATAGGGAAAGAAAGTAAATAAGAGTGTTTCTAGAAGACAACTGTCCACCCTGTCGGGGAAAAAGTTTAGACACTCGAGTTTGGAGCTCTACAGAAAAGTGACCAAACTAACTTAGAAAAACACGTAGTATATATAAATTTTCGTTGTTTTATTCTACGTATTCCTGTGAAAACAAAAAATTTTTAGCTCATTTAGGAAATTTTGTATGACAGTCGGAAGGTAAAAACTCCCTGTTTTTAGAGTATCAAAAACCATCTTATGACTTTGAAAATTCGCACAATGTAAACTAAATGTCAGAACTTTATCAAACTTTAATACAATATAGACACATATATAATGAATTAATTTGTGTAGTTTCAGAATTTTTACTCTACCCAAAAAGTTTTTGTTGTAACTTTTGTAAATTAACTTTTTCTCAAAAACGGCAAACACTAGAAAAAAATTTAAAAGCTTTTTTTGGAGGTGGTTGGTTTTGTATTTGAAATATTGATACTGCTCAACCAAATTTTTACGCATATTATTTATATAAGTTAACATTTAATTTGGATAGTGCAGAGGCCGAATACGGCACTTCCAGACCGCCGCCGGCTCTGACTGGGCGCATACCCCGTACAGTGTTGCCAAATTGAACACCTGGACATTGAGCAGCTATGGGCTGCGAACTGTTGAGTCAAAACTGAACAGCAGTTATTATTAATTATTAACCATTTCCCATCACCTTTTCTATTGAGGGCTTTGGACCTCCAACGTCACTCCCACACTTCTAAAAAAAACATATAGCACTGACAATCATTGCATATTCCGAATCTGAAAATTTAGATTTAGCACCTATATTTGGAGTGGTAATACTTTCGACCCTTTGGAAGAATGCAAAACATGATATTTCCTGTGAGTCAGTCAGTGACACACACTGCGTGAATCACCTTACGCTCGGTCAAGGTCCATCGTGGCAACACTGCACTGGATTCCTGAGCGGGCGATGGCGTTTGCACCCCTTGCAGGCGCGAGATCATCCAGTTTTTCGTTAACTTATGTAAATAACATGCGTAACAATTTGGTTGAGCAGTATCAATATTTCAAATACAAAATCAATCACCTTCGAAACAAGCTTTTAATTTTTTTCCTAGCGTTTGCCGTTTTTGAGAAAAAGTTGATTTACAAAAGTTACAACAAAAACTTTTTGGGTAGAGTAAAAATTCTGAAACTACACAAATTAATTCATTATATATGTGTCCATATTGTATTAAAGTTTGATAAAGTTCTGCCGTTTAGTTTACATTGTGCGAATTTTTAAAGTCATAAGATGGTTTTTGGTACTCTAAAAACAGGCAGTTTTTACCTTCCGACTGTCATAAAAAATTTCCTAAACAAGCTAAAAAATGTTTGTTTTCACAGGGATACGTAGAATAAAACAACAAAAGTTTATATATACTACGTGTTTTTTGAAGTCAGTTGGTTACTTTTCTGTAGAGCTCCAAACTCGAGTGTCTAAACTTTTTTCTCCGACAGACCTTAGGACCACAGCCACCTCTAATACTTTGTGGCTGTGCTAGGACCCATGACGATTTCATCAATAGCTTCGATGAGAAATATCAACCATGTACAACACCGTTTGTTGACAATCCCCCATTGCATCTTGTGAATTCATTTGTTCTGGACTACATGCATATGATATTCTTGAAAGTTATCTTACAAACTCTAAGTATTTATCATCTTGGCACAAGCCACTACGCAGTAGGATTGATGTTGCAACATGAAGTACCAAAAAATGTTGATACTGGTCATTTGACAAACCCCCTTTTAAAACAACCGGACATTGGTACATGAAAATAGTTCTTAGTTCAATATCCTTACATTGTTTGACTAAATGTATTTCTCTTGGCTTTCTAAAAAAGTCTAGTCATACATGGTTCCATCGACAATAACTGCTCACCAATTAAATTTCATGGGAATGTAGCCAGTTTATTAGGACGGGGTCCTTTAAACCATATGAAAAGTAGAGTTCTAAAAACTTACTCAAAGGAAATACCTTATTTCTTAGTTCTTTGATTGATGGAGTAGTAAATAAAATTTGATAGAATTCTTTACGAGAGCTTTAAAATATTGGAAAACCATCACTTAAATAGTAGGTTAATACAAATATCTCCTTAAAAGCAAGATTAAGGAAAACTTAAAAACTGTGTAAAATGTACATTTATTTATTTTTGCACTCTTCAAAATTATGTTTAGGACAATTCTAGTGTTTGTGTCAGTTTTTATCAATGCTTAGTAATGTAAAAAAAAGAAAAAACATTTTTTTACCCCGTCGATGTTGGGTTTCTGAAATTATCAAAGTTAAAAGGGATAGGTAACATTTCAATAAAAAAATGTTTAAAACTCAAGTTTTATATTCACATTACAATGGAATAGAATAACAGAAACATTTCAAATTATTTATCTAGACAAGAATTTCATGTCCTTTATTGTCTTTTGTAGGCTATGTGAATATCTCCTTTGTAAAAGTTCAAATACTCTTTAGGGATGTACTTCCTGAACTTCTTTATAGCATCTAGTATAAGTTAGGTGCACAAATTTTAGAACAGAAAGTTTGTGGATCATAAATATAGAAAAATGGCGTCACTCGCCTGAATATTAATATTATTTAACAATACTTAAATGGAGCTGTCAACCCATATGTTTATGATCTATAATGAGTCTATTCTAACATTTTTGAAATGCTGTAATAATATTTTACTCAACCCGCCATGTTAAAGTTCCCTATCCCAAGCGTGACGTAGACAACTTCTTTACTTCGCGAGTAAAGAAAAGTTTAAAAAACTCAAACCCATTTAAATAACATTGAGCATTCAGTTCTTTTAGTTATTTTTTTCTACTAGCCTTTACATTTAAAATTAAAAACAACAGCTGATCAATGTTAATCAATTCATAATATTGTAAAAATGTAACAATGACTTGATTAATTTTCCCTCATAATTTTAATTTATTATACACAAACACTACATTATTCAATGAAAGTCTTAGACCATCTGTAAACGTCCACACATCCGGATGAGGAAGCCCAATTTCTTAAAACATAGTTCTTAGGTAAGCCTCTAGGTCATTGTTGGTCTTGTTGGACTCCAACTCATTTGCAGAATGAAACCAGCATTCCACCACTTTCGCTTCATTAAAAGTAGCCTTAGCAGCTGCTTGAAGGGCTACATCAAAATCTGTGAAAATTGTTGCTGTATTCAATGAAGGGTATCTTTGCTTGATATAATTCAAAACACAGTCATAGGAACTTTGTGTTTTGCGTTCCATTATCACGCTGGAGACAGGAAATGCATGGCCACAGTGGATAGCCATCACAGTCAGCAGCTGGTATGATTTTGTGTCCGAAGTGGAACAATTTTAAAGGTTCCATCCAGATGAACCTCATTCATTTCCGCCAATAGTCCAATGAATGTGGGTGAAGAGAAAATTACATTTTTATCTCCATTCGCGTTTTCCATTGTGTCTTCGTAAAAAGTAAATAACTTCTTGATCAGCATTGTACGTGTTATTAAATTTACGGAAAGTACCACCTTTTTTGTATATTTACCGTCTTGTGAGTAAATATAAGCGTAAATATATGTTTTAAGTGTTATAAGACGTTTCTTTTATTTACTTTTCGTAAAAAGGAAATGCATGGCCATAGTGGATAGCCATCACAGTCAGCAGCTAGTATTATTTTGGCTGAAGTGGGGCAATTTTAAAGGTTCCATCTAGATGAATCTCATTCATTTTAATTATATATGCCAACCCCGTACGAAGGACGGGTACTCTGCTTGTTAATCATATGTAGAACCTGTGCCATTGATGGCCTATTTTGTGAGTCGGAATTCCAGCATGCCTCATATAGGTATGTGGTGGACTGAGGAGTTGATTGGTGAACAACTAATCGGCCGATAGTTCTTGACAACCTGGCAGAAGTAAAATGGAATTAGTCAGGGGAAGTTACGCTAAAGCCAAAGCTGCTCTGATAACATAGGCTACATCTGATGTTTTGTAACACCTTTTACCATGGATAGAACTAGACGTTACTGAGCGTTGCTCCCCTTGTCTATCCAACGTCCTCTTAATGTCTTCCACCTTTTTATCCATCACTGTTTCCCACAGCATGCCAATATGTTTGCAGCTTTGGACATCCTTGCAAGTTGAAAAAAAAACATTAAGTTAAGCTAAAATATTACAAGCTTTATTTAGTTAATTAACACAATACAGGATTTATAAGCTTATTATACTGCTTTTTTTTGCTAATGTAGAATTACATGAATAATAGAATTTCCCTAATATGATGAAATATAAAAATAAAGCATTTAAAAAAAGCTCCCTGGCTTTTATTTATGGACTTACTTGAAGTGCTAGACTGGGAGGAACAATATAATATGAACCCTTGATGACTCCGCTCAATTTTGTGGATGCCTCTGCGAACGCCACCTAGTTTATTATACACAAACACTACATTATTTAATGAAAATCTTAGACCATCTGTGAACGTCCATAAATCCGGATGAGGAAGCCAATTTTTTTTAAATAGTTCTAAGGTAAGCCTCTAGGTCATTGTTGGTCCTTCTACGCTGCCTGTAGACAGACAACGCAGCGACTCCAACTCATTTGCAGAATGAAACCAGCATTCCACCACTTTCGCTTCATTAAAAGTAGCCTTAGCAGCTGCTTGAAGGGCTACATCAAAATCTGTGAAAATTGTTGCTGTATTCAATGAAGGGTATCTTTGCTTGATATAATTCAAAACACAGTCATAGGAACTTTGTGTTTTGCGTTCCATTATCACGCTGGAGACAGGAAATGCATGGCCACAGTGGATAGCCATCACAGTCAGCAGCTAGTATGATTTTGTCTGAAGTGGAACAATTTTAAAAGTTTCATTAAGATTAATCTCATTCATTTCCGCCAATAGTCCAATGAATGTGGTTGAAGAGAAAACAACATTTTTATCTCCATTTGCGTCTTCTATTGTGTCTTCCTTAAAATAAAATTAATGGCCATAGTGGATAGCCATCACAGTCAGCAGCTAGTATGATTTTGTCTGAAGTGGAACAATTTTAAAGGTTCCATCGAGATTAATCTCATTCATTTCCGCCAATAGTCCAATGAACGTGGTTGAAGAGAAAACTACATTTTTATCTCCATTTGCGTCTTCTATTGTGTCTTCCTTAAAATGAAATTCATGGCCATAGTGGATAGCCATCACAGTCAGCAGCTAGTATGATTTTGTCTGAAGTGGAACAATTTTAAAGGTTCCATCGAGATTAATCTCATTCATTTCCGCCAATAGTCCAATGAATGTGGTTGAAGAGAAAACCACATTTTTATCTCCATTTGCGTCTTCTATTGTGTCTTCCTTAAAATGAAATTCATAGCCATAGTGGATAGCCATCACAGTCAGCAGCTAGTATGATTTTGTCTGAAGAGGAACCATTTTAAAGGTTCCATCGAGATTAATCTCATTCATTTCCGCCAATAGTCCAATGAATGTGGTTGAAGAGAAAACTACATTTTTATCTCCATTTGTGTCTTCTATTGTGTCTTCCTTAAAATGAAATTCATGGCCATAGTAGATAGCCATCACAGTCAGCAGCTAGTATGATTTTGTCTGAAGTGGGACAATTTTAAAGGTTCCATCGAGATGAATCTCATTCATTTCCGACAATAGTCTAACGAATGTGGGTGAGGAGAAAACTACATTTTTATCTCCATTTGCGTCTTCTATTGTGTCTTAGTAAAAATCTTCCCTCCAATTGTGAGACCAAACCGAGGGTTTTGATGAAGAATCTGGCCATATCCTTCGAGTTTCTGAGGTATTCGGTGTTGCAGAGCCCTACGTGCACGATACATCGAAGACGACATGGTGTGGCTCGACAGTTGACTCGACACTTCGACTGGAAGGAAACAGTAAACATGAATACTATAGTATGAAACAGTAAACATGCCAAAAAAACATAAGGTCTGGATAATAATTAATCATAGGCCTAGCCTGTAAGATATTTAACTTACCTGCAAGTAAAAGAACCAGGGCTTTGTAATAACCAGCCGAAGACTGCCCACACCCTTCAAATAAGTTAAATCTTCTTTAAATTGATCTTTTGGGGATTTTCTTCCAATGGACTCCAAAAAACGGGGTAAATGGTTTTGGTTGACCAACTATCAACCGAAAGGTTTTCAATAAATTGTACAGGGTTAATGGCAAACGAAGAATCGGATAAGTATTTTATATAGGCCTAAGTAAACATAATAGGCCTATTTAACATGTTATCTAACGATGAACATGATGATGAACTTTTACAAGTAGGTAGTTGCCTTGTTAATAACTTAAAAAGCAAAAGCAAAAAATCAATAGGAAAATAAATATTAATTATATAGGAATGGTGCAAACTATCGCTTTCGTAGTCCGTAATGGCGGTAGAGGAAGGGAACGCAGGGGTCGGAGAGACAACAGAACTAAAATCCAAACCGAACCCATAGATAAATATTTAACAATACTTAAATGGAGCTGTCAACCCATATGTTTATGATCTATGATGAGTCTATTCTAACATTTGTAAAATGCTATAGTAATATTTTAGCTCCCTATCCCAAACGTGACGTGAAAAACTTCTTTACTTCGCGAGTGAAGTAAAGTTTCAAAAACTCTTCACGAGTGAAGTAAAGTTTCAAAAACTCTAACCCATTTAAATAACATTGAGTGTTTAGTTCTTTTAGATAATTTTTTTCCTACTAGCCTTTACATTAAAAATAAAAAACAACAGCTGATCATTGTTAATCTATTCATAATATTGTAAAAATGAACATACCATTTGGGTTCTTCTTGTTACAATGACTTGATTAATTTACTCACATTATTTTAATTTATTATACACAAACACTCTACATTATTTAATGAAACTCTTAGACCATCTGTAAACGTCCACACATCCGGATGAGGAAGCCAATTTTTTTAAAAATAGTTCTAAGGTAGGCCTCTAGGTCATTGTTGGTCCTTCTACGCTGCCTGTAGACAGACAACGCAGCGGGTCCAACTCATTTGCAGAATGAAACCAGCATCCCAGCACTTTCGCTTCATTAAAAGTAGCCTTAGCAGCTGCTTGAAGGGCTACTTCAAAATCTGTGACAATTGTTGCTGGATTCAATGAAGGGTATCTTTGCTTGATATAATTCAAAAAACAGTCATAGGAACTTTGTGTTTTGCGTTCCATTAGCACGCTGGAGACAGGAAATGCATGGCCATAGTCATGCAGCCATCACAGCAGCTAGTATGATTTTGGTTGACGTGGAACAATTTTAAAGGTTCCATCGAGATGAATCTCATTCATTTCCGCCAATAGTCTAATGAATGTGGGTGAAGAGAAAATTACATTTTTATCTCCATTTGCGTTTTCTATTGTGTCTTTGTTAAAAGGAAATTCATGGCCATAGTGGATAGCCATCAGAATCAGCAGCTGGTATGATTTTGGCTGGAGTGGAACAATTTTAAAGGTTCCATCGGAATCTCATTCATTTCCGCCAATAGTAAAATGAATGTGGGTGAAGAGAAAACAACATTTTTATCTCCATTTGTGTCTTCTATTGTGTCTTCCTAAAAAGGAAATGCATGGCCATAGTGGATAGCCATCACAGTCAGCAGCTAGTATGATTTTGGTTGACGTGGAACAATTTTAAAGGTTCCATCGAGATGAATCTCATTCATTTTCGCCAATAGTCCAATGAATGTGGGTGAAGAGAAAACTACATTTTTATCTCAATTTGCGTCTTCTATTGTGTCTTCGTAAAAATGCTTCCCTCCAATTGTTAGGCCAAAGCGAGGGTTTTGCTGAAGAATCTGGCCCTATTCTGCAAATGTCTGAGGTATTCGGTGTTGCAGAGCCCTACGTGCACGATACATCCAAGAGATGATTCTTTTCAAGTGATTTGGTACTCGCTCTTTTTCTTTGGCACCTGGGGGTTGTGTTGAGCCCCTATCACTAATTACTAATCTGCTTAGATGATGGTTCCGTCGGAAGAGGTGGTCCTTGTCAATTTCATTGACGTCATCTATTCCTCCTAACTTCTAGAAAAATTACTAGTATGCTGAAAACACAGATTAAATTAGAAAACTTTCATGTGCCATTGAATTGCTGCAATAAAAATAAACATAATAACATAATTGGTCAGTTAAAGATAAAATATTATGTCCATCACAATAAAGAACCTAATACACTGCATAAAAAGATAACAAAACGTAATAAATTGCACAGGCTAGGATATAATATTATATAAACATAATAAACAACATAATTAATTCATGACATGAACATAACAGTTATCTAATTAATTATTATTATTTCATGACGCATACATGACACTGACAAACATCCAGGTCGTCATGCATTGGTAGCCAATTCCAATGCCGATTCCGAGGCCGATGCCATGATATACAAAGTCTTGAAGGAGTTTTTGCAGTTCCAGACTAAAGACAGTCCAGTTTAGGTTGGTATCACGATTCTTATGCTGCTGAGAATGCTGAGCTAATACACCCATTCCCTGAGGTACTTCGATATGAGGGTCCTGTTGTTATTGTTACAGAGATTCTCCTTCAGCCAATTCCACGCATTCTCTATGGCCTGCGTGTTCACCCTGAACTTACTAAGATTCTTAATCTGTTCAAGCATCCGAACAGTTGATCAAGGCATGTGTCATTGAACCAGGGTGGTGCCTCCAGATGGTAGGCCTGGGTCTACCCGAAATTTTGGTAGATCTTTTAAAATTATTAATAAATAGACATTTAATTATATGTAAATAAAGGAAAACCGTTAAAACTCATTATTTTGAATTTAAATTTTAAAATTCTCCCTTTTTGCGGGGAATCCCCTCAAAACCTCTTGTCCCCGAACAAACTCCTTCTTGATCCTTGTCAGCTCTCCTAAAAAGATTTTACTGGTGCTGCCCCTGCATTGAACCTCCCTCCCATCAGGCACCTAGAATGGATCATGTTCCAAAGGAAGGTAAACAAGTTGATGTTGTGGCTCACAGTGTCATGTTCAGCAACTCTGTTGTATGCCGCCCTTAGGTCGCTGCAGATCTAGGACTCTTGGTCTGATGTATTGCATGATGGGTAGCAGCGTGTCAGCTGAACGGTTAGGGACTAGATCAGTGAAGATGTTCTTTGTAGTGTTGATGATACTCTTCTTCTTTTCTTTTGTGCAGCAATGTTAATCCCCTAGTACTTTCTTTGTTACTAGTATTTTCTATTGCACAGTACTGGCATTTGGTACCAATTATCTTCTCTTCGTTCCGCTTGTGATACTCTTTGCTGTTGGTGTGTGTTTAACCCTGGTACTTCTCTCTTTTTACCACTACAGTAAGGGAATGTTTGGGCTCAAGTTCTTTTCCTTTTTCTTATTTCTTTTCTGATAATGATACCCTTTCCATATAGTATAGGGGGAGACAGTAAAAATACGCCATACACTATATATTCAGAGCAAATACAATACGATACAATACATTGGGACGATTTACTTAAGCTACACCCACTTTGGGTCTGTCCACTGCTCCTGTGTTTGCCTACCCACAATCCTCCGAGCGATGTGTTTTGTCTGACATTTCTATTGTCATAAGCGACATGAATTGAAATCTGACATGTTATTTGAAGGAGTTTCTCAGACATATTTCTTTTTAATCCATGCTTTAAGTGACAATCTTCTCAAGGACTCTAAATAGTGTGACTGAAGAAGACGTAAAGAAAATAATTATTTCTTTTGAAAATAAATTTTCAACGGGATATGACGAAATTTCCATTGATATCATTAAAAAAAACCTGTTCCTAGTACTATTTTAAAACCACATGTACATTTAATAAATTCCTCTTTAATATCAAGTATTTTACCAAATAAATTAAAGATCGCAAGGGTTATACAAACTTTTAAGAAAGGTGACTTAAATGACCAATTGTGTTATCGTCCGGTATCGCTTCTCCCAATTTTTTTTTTAATTTACGAGAAAGTAGTTTATTCTCAATTAGTAGGTTATTTAACCATAAACAATTTGTTGGATAAAGAGCAGCACGGTTCCTAAAAAGGAAAATCCACCATATCAGCTGGTATAGAATTCATTCAATCACTATCACTTCATTAAGCACTATCTCTCGGATCACAATGCACTGATTGCATCACTTCCTAGAAGTTATAAAGATCTAAGTCCTTCTAGCATTTTAAAAAGACACTTTTCACAGGAAAACTCAGAGCTTTTCTTAGTTTTACTTAACCAAAAACTTGAGAGCTTTGATACTTTAAACTCATCTAATAGCAGTTTTGATTGGTTTTTAAATTTATTTGTAATGACTATGAATGAATGTTTTCCATTAAAATTGTCAAAAGTTAGGAAACCAACAAAATCTTTTTGGATAAATGATGAAATTAAAATGTTAGCTGAAAAGAAGAAACACCTGTATAGAAAAGCAAAGGAATCTAATTGTGAAAATGCTAAGTTAGAATATAAAAACTGTAGAAAAAACCTCAATGTTCTTATAAAACTAAGTAAGCAAGCAGCAAATGATAAATTTATTTTAAACTCAAAAAACAAAATGAATGCCACCTGGTCTGTAGTAAAGAAGGAAATTGGTTTAAAAAATGATAAAAACACAGAGGAAATACAGTTGGAGGTTAATGGCAACTTGTTAGATGATCCGTATATTATAGCATCACATTTTAACCACCATTTTATTGAGACAGTTGATAATTTAGGAATATCAAAACCTCCTGTGACTGATTGTGCAAATAATCAGACTGTAGCCCAAACACTTTTACTGGACTTCCATCCAACACAGACCACAGAAGTTTCTGAAATAATACGTAGTTAAAGCAATTCGAGCGCTGTTGGCTGGGATGAGGTCCCAACAAATCTTATAAAAATGTCAGAACCAATAATAGCCCCAGTTCTTAGTACAATAGTCAATCAGTGCTTCAGTACAGGTCAGTTCCCAGATAAGCTTAAATTATCCGAGGTAAAACCAATATTCAAGAAAGGAAGGAAAACAGATACAACAAATTACAGACCTATTTCTATTTTAAGTAATTTTTTCTAAAATATTTGAAAAAGCAATAAATTCACGCATTACCAATTTCTTAGAAAGTAATAATCTTTTTTCAAAATCACAATTCGGTTTTAGGAAAAATCAATCTACCACATCTGCATTGACTGGGGTGGTTAACATGGTCACAGAATCATTGGAGGGGAAACAGAGTACTGCAGGAATTTTCTGTGACCTATCAAATGCGTTTGACTGTGTTAATCACAAGATTTTAGCAAATAAACTGAAGAAAGTAGGTATTGGAGGTAAAGTCATGAAACTACTCTCAAACTACTTAAATAATAGAAAACAAAGGACAGTCATTTTAAAAAGTAAAAGAAAATTTGTATCAAGATGGGAAAAGGTCATACATGGAGTTCCCCAGGGTTCAATACTGGGCCCTCTATTATTCCTGATATTTATCAATGACATTGATTCTCACATATCAGGTGAAAGTTTCTTGTATGCTGATGACACCAACGTCATAGTTCAAAATTCAAATATTCGACAACTAGAAATATCCATTAAAAAGACTATAGAAGAACTGCAAGATTGGTTCACAAAAAATGGTTTGCTAATGAATAATTCAAAAACACGTATAATGCATTTTAAAGTAAAAAATTGTAAAAATTCTGACTTTTTATCTGACAATATATTAAATTTAGCGGATACTCATAAAGTTTTAGGCATTCATCAAATCAAATCAAATCAAATCAAATCATCTTTATTCAAACTGTACATACATACATGAATAGAGTGACAAAAATTTTTTTTTTTTTCTGAAAACTTAGGTTTTTTAATTTTCACTCATAAACAGAATATACTAATTAAGTAGAGGAACAGAACACTAAAATTTATTTTGCTTTGGGCTCCTGTGATTCTCTGGTGGGTGCTGGCGGTGGATGTCTTGCGTATGGTTCTGAGTCCTTTCTTCTTTGATTAATAACCAATGGACAGATATTAATCTGCTGTTGGTTCACTAATCGGCCTGCGTTGGCACTTTGGTTCATTCCCCCAGCCACGTTACCGGAGCCCGCCATCTCACTGTTAACTGTCGGTTGCGGAGGTTGCGGAGGTGTCGGAGGTGTCGGAGGGGGTTGATTCCGTCGGCATTTTTGGTATAGCCAGACGGATAATTTAATTGTTCTGACAACCACTGGAGATGTGGCAATTAGAAGTAGAATGTACAGCGTGTTCAGTGGGCATGTTGATTCAAAATTAAAATGGGACGACCATATACAATTCTTAACAAAAAAGCTCAATTCTTTTCGTTTTGCATTAAGTGTAGTAAATGATACAACATCTACTGATATTGGTAAACTAGTATACTATGCCTACATGGAATCTAGACTCAGATATGGTATTGTTCTTTGGGGATCCAATTCCAAAACAAAAAAACTTCTCAATGCACAGAAATTAGTGGTGAGGACAATGGCAAAAGTTTCCAAAAGAAAAAGCTGTAGATCATTATTTAAAGAATTTGGAATTTTAACAGTAACAGGTTTATATATATTAGAAATTTTCAAGTTACTCTACAATAATAAGGACAGCTTTGATAAGTTTAAATTTAACCATAACTATTTCACACGTTACTCACACTTATTTCAATATCCACACCATAGACTTTCTCTGTATGAAAATAGTCCAAATTACATAGCAATCAAAATTTTTAACAAGCTATCAAAAACCATATGCAAAAATTCATCAAAAAATACCTTCAAAACCTTACATAAATTATTATTGGAAAAATCTTACTATAGCATTGAAGAATTTTTTCTGGATAATTTTGAAGGGTAAGTTGTGCCATGGTTTAAGAAAGAGTCATTATTATTTTTATTTTATTTATTTATTATTATTATTAATATTATTATTATATTATATACAGGACAAAGCCTATATCCTGTCCTGATACAGACCAGACTGGTATTTCGTCATGTAGTTTGAGCTTACCTTGGTTTTAAGAATTGACAGATATTTTTTCTTTTTGTACAAATGAATGAAATGAAATGCTTTAGTTAGTTTACAGTATAACATTTTTAAAGTTTGAATAATTGTAATTAGTTACATGAAATATATCAGTTTTATTAGTAGTATTAGTTTTATAAATATTGACAAAACTCCTATCTATGTACATTGTACTCCAAAAGATGTTATGAGTTAATAAATAATTTGAATTTGAATTTGAATCAATAATAGGTTCAGTAGACAAAGGGCAAAAAGTGGTTGGTACATTTCTTGACTTGACTAGGGCTTTTGACAGTGTGTCACACAAAAAACTCTTAATTGCATTGCATAATTTAGGAATTGCTGGCAAAGAGTCTAAATGGTTTGAATCATATTTGGGAAATCGGGAGCAATTTGTAGAAATTGAGCACACTATTAAATTCAACAATTCAAAAAATCACTATAACTATATCCGGAAGTTTAACTCTCAAAATTTAAAAATTAAACACGGAGTACCACAGGGGTCAATTTTAGGACCTTTATTGTTTCTTTGTTACATGAAAGGGCTACCTGACCTACTACCCGTAAACAGTAACGTATGTTTATATGCCGATGACTCTAATATCACTGTGACAGGGGATACCAAGGAGAGTATTGAAATTGCATCATTTATTAGTCTCTCAATTATTAAAAATTTCCTTGATGGTAACAACCTTCTTCTCAATCCAAGTAAATCCACTTTCATATCTTTTTGTACGAAACAAGCAAGGGTCAAACTAAAACCAGAAATCTATTAAGATGACAATCAATTAGACCAAGTAGAAGTTACAAAATTTCTGGGACTCTTCATTGATGCTAATCTGAGCTGGGACGATCATACAAAACATGTTGTTTACAAAATGTCAACAGGTTTCTCTGCCTTGAGACAAATGGCAAAATTTTGTAAATTAGAAACACTAAAAACAGTTTATTATTCTTTAATTCATTCTCACCTGTCCTATGGAATAAGCATTTACTGAGCAACACGCAGACAAATTTAGATAAAATCTTGCGGAAACAAATAAAAATGTGTTAAGAATTATGTTTAAGTTGAAAAGGGGTAATTGATCTGTTAAATATTTATTTATTTCCACAAAAATCCTAACGGATTCTCTCTACATTTTAGAGACTGTAATGTATGTGAAACAATTTGAAAATCAAATTTTTGTAAACAACGTTGACCTGTACAACACCAGATTAAATAGACCGGTAGAACCACATAATTTAGAATTTTTCAAAAAGAAAACGTAATATATGGTTCATTTACCAAGGTCATTTCTTGGTGAACAAAACTGAAGTAAAGGCAAGAATGACTTAAAGGAATATTTGGTAAAATTAGCCCCATACTCTAACCAATTTTTTCGAAAACCACAGAGTTTAGAGTAATTGATGAGAAACAAATCAAATCAATTGATAAGAAAATGAACGTTCCATACACATTAATTAATTTTATTTTTAATTTAGACGAAATGAGTGTAACTGTTTCTATATATAAGATTATTGTCATTATTATTTCTTTTTGTAAACATTGACACTATTTGTTGTACCATTGTGCAAATTTATGAATAAAGAATGTTTGAATTGAATTGAATTGAATCTCATCATAAAAAACCAACAAAGTTCCTTCGAAACTCTGATGCTCATCATTTAAACGAGCTAGGACTTGGGTGGTCTCCAGCAACAGTTTTTAAGTTGTTTCCCAGCAAGGATGGTATCGGTTGAAAAGAATAAGTAGAAAAAAACAACCGGCTGCTATAGCCGGCCTACAACAAACTTGTTAATGCATTTTGTTCCAAACTAACTGTTGAAGTGAGGACACTTCAAGGCCGGGGGTATGTTCAGTTCTTTTAGCTATTATTTTCTATAAGCCTTCACATTTAAAATTAGAAACAAAAGCTGATCATTGTTAATCAATTCATAAAATTGTAAAAATAAACATTCCATCCTGGTTCTTCTTATTACAATGACTTGATTAATTTTCTCTCATAATTTTAATTTATTAAACACAAACACTCTACATTATTCAATGAAAATCTTAGACCATCTGTAAACGTCCACACATCCGGATAAGGAAGTCCAATTTCTTAAAACATAGTTCTTAGGTAAGCCTCTAGGTCATTGTTGGTCTTTCTACGCTGCCTGTAGACAGACAACGCAGCGGGTCCAACTCATTTGCAGAATGAAACCAGCATCCCACCACTTTCGCTTCATTAAAAGTAGCCTTATCAGCTGCTTGAAGGGCTACTTCAAAATCTGTAACCATTGTTGCTGGATTCAAGGAAGGCTATCTTTGCTTGATATAATTCAAAACACAGTCATAGGAACATTGTGTTTTGCGTTCCATTAGGAAATTCATGGCCATCGTGGATAGCCATCACAGTCAGCAGCTAGTATGATTTTGGCTGAAGTGGAACAACTTTAAAGGTTCCATCGAGATGAATCTCATTCATTTCTGCCAATAGTCTAACGAATGTGGGTGAAGAAAAAACTACATTTTTATCTCAATTTGCGTCTTCCATTGTGTCTTTGTAAAAAGGAAATGAATGGCAAGGAAATGCATGGCCATAGTGGATAGCCATCACAGTCAGCAGCTAGTATGATTTTGGCTGAAGTGGAACAATGTTAAAGGTTCCATCGAGATGAATCTCATTCATTACTGCTAATAGTCTAACGAATGTGGGTGAAGAAAAACTAAATTTTTATCTCCATTTGCGTCTTCTATTGTGTCTTTGTAAAAAGGAAATGCATGGCCATAGTGGATAGCCATCACAGTCAGCAGCTAGTATGATTTTGGCCGAAGTGGAACAATTTTAAAGGTCCCATCGAGATGAATCTCATTTATTTCTGCCAATAGTCTAACGAATGTGGGTGAAGAAAAAACTACATTTTTATCTCCATTTGCGTCTTCTATTGTGTCTTTGTAAAAAGGAAATGCGTGGCCATAGTGGATAGCCATCACAGTCAGCAGCTAGTATGACTTTGGCTGAAGTGGAACAATTTTAAAGGTTCCATCGAGATGAATCTCATTCATTTCTGCCAATAGTCTAAGAATGTGGGTGAAGAAAAAACTATTTTTATCTCCATTTGTGTCTTCGTAAAAAGCTTCCCTCCAATTGTGAGACCAAACCGAGGGTTTGCTGAAGAATCTGGCCATATTCAGCGAATGTCTGAGGTATTCGGTGTTGCAGAGCCCTACGTGCACGATACATAGAAGACGACATGGTGTGGCTCAACAGTTGACTCGACACTTCGACTGGATGTCTCTTTAGTACTCGTTCTTTCTCTTTGGCACATAGTGGGTGTGTTGAGCCCCCTATCACTAATTACTAATCTGCTCAGATGATGGTTCTGTCGGAAGAGGTGGTCCTTGTTAATTTCATCGACGTCATCTATTCCTCCTAACTTCTAGAAGAATTACTAGAGGTCGTGCGGAACGAGGTGAAGCCTGAGATTTTCGGCGGGAACGGTCTAAAGCGGGGAAATCCATGGTGGGGGTAGGAGACGAACCGATCGTCGCCTCGCATAGCGACACTTCCCCCGCCACACCACTATTCCCCTCCAAGCTTCACCTCGTTCCGTACGACCTCTAGTATGCTGAAAACATAGATTAAATTCGAAAAATTTAATGTGCCGTTGAATTGCAAAAATAAAAAATAATAACATAATTGGTCAGTTAAAGATAAAATATTATATCCATCACAATAAAGAACCTAATAAATATGTAAAAATGTATAAATCGATGTATAAATATAAAAGAAATTCTTAAATATGTAGAATTAGAGAATATTGGGAACTATTACTACAATCATAACTTATTATTAAATTCACAAAAAACTAAATTTATAAATTTCAGAACAGCACAGAACAGAATTACAAAAGAGCCAACAATAACTTACAACTCAAATAACATTCAAAAGGAACATCAAATCAATTTTCTGTGATTAACAATAGATGAAAATTTGAATTGGGATAAACACACACAGAAAGTTTGAACCAAAACTAACTCTGGAATGCTCGCATTATCAAAAATGTCCTTTTATTGTAATTTGAAAACCTTAAAAAGTATATATTTTGCACACATTCACTCCCATATTTCATTCGGTTTAGCATTATATGGGTCAACAGAAATATTAAATATGGAAAGTATTGTGAAGCGACAAAAAGAAGCTATCAGAATTATGCTTAATCTTAAACGAGATGATTCGGCAAAAGAACATTTTAAGAAAAATCAAATTTTTACAGTTAATGGGCAATATATTTATGAAACAATTCTTATTGCAGAAAAAATGAATCTGAGCAAGTAATAAATTCAGTGCATTCTTATAATTTTAGGAGGAGAAGGGAGTTTGTCCAGCCTCACAAATTAAATTTTTTTGGAAAAAAAACCCCTCATATGCTGGTAATGATTTTCTAAAATTTGTCCCTGAATTCATAAAAAAAAACCTATCTAAATTCAAGAAAATTCTGAAGGAGAATTTAATAAATCTAGCATTTTATTCTTTTGATGAATTTTCGACCTCCCATAAATAGAAATAGTATTTTTATTTTAAGTATTTTGACACTATTCACTGTACCACCAATGTACATGATTTACGAATAAATATGTTTGAATATGAATATAATATAATACACTGCATAAAAACAGAAAACGTAATAAATTGCACAGGCTAGGATACAATATTATATAAACATAATAATCAACATAATTAATTTATGACATGAACATAACAGTTATCTAATTAATAATTATTATTTCATGACGCATACAAACATCCAGGTCGTCATTCATTGGTAGCCAATTCCAATGCAGATTCCGAGGCCGATGCCAGGATATACAAAGTCTTGAAGGAGTTTTTGCAGTTCCAGACTAAAGACAGTCCGGTTTAGGTTGGCATCATGATTCTCATGCTGCTGAGAATGCTGTGCAGGTACCATCCAGGGAATGGATATTCCCTGAGATACTTCGATATGAGGGTCCTGTTGTTATTGTTACAGAGATTCTCCTTCAGCCAATTCCACGCATTCTCTATGGCCTGCGTGTTTGCGTGTTCATCCTGAACTTACTAAGATTCTTCATCTGTTCAAGCATCCGAACAGTTGATCAAGGCATGGGTCATTGAACCAGGGTTGTGGCTCCAGATGGCAGGCCAGGTAGGCCTGGGTCTACCCGAAATGTTGGTAGATACTTCAAAATTATAAATAAATAGACATTTAATAAAATCGAGGGGTTCCTGATAAAACCACCCTTGTCCTTGTTTCCTTGTTTAGTCCTTGTTTATAAATTGTCCAGGAGAGGCAAAACAAACATTACAACTCTGTTGTAAATTTACCGTTTATGTTTATAAAATAAATATAAAAAATAATTTGTTGTGCAACTAAAACTCTCTTAAGTAATATAGTTTTCAATAAAAAATATCTTTAGTTTACCTTATTTAAAAAAATCAGGAAAAATAATTTACGTGACTTGGGTTCTTTGACCACTAAGAAAAACTGTTTTTGTATGTATATTATGTACAGTACAATGAAATCTGACACAACTGTTAAGTAAATAAAAACTTTATTTTTGGCAAAAAAACACATAGGTAGCCTAGTAGATAGTATAAGATAAGATAAAAGTTCATAAAGTCTACTTATAGCCTGCCATGTCATATTAGGCATCAGGATTTTCTTGATCTCCCTCAAAATAATACTCCTCGGCAGTTGGTTCTGAAGTTTTGTCTACATTGTTATTCTTGTCTGTTTTAAGGTTTTTGGCCCAAGAATGGTGCTCTTTAGGGAAGACGTTTGTCTTGCACAACTTCAGCAAGTCCTTCGTCTTTGCTTCTGTGATAGGAAGCTGTTCAGAGTAGAGATTCTTCACAACACAATGCTTTCAAGGTCGTCCTGGTTGATTTCCCATCACATTTAATGTTTGGTAGTTGTCTCCCTTACAATCATAACTGAATAACACAGTACCAGGTCTTGCTTTTTCATACCGTAAACGTTTTATTCTCAGCCAGTTAACAGTTTTCCCTTTCGAGTCAGTGGTTCTGTTTTCAATAGTAATTAGTGATAGGGGGCTCAACAACCCGTCATGTGCCAAAGAGAAAGAACGAGCACCAAAAGAGACATCCAGTCGAAGTGTCAAGTCAACTGTTGAGCCACACCATGTCGTCTTCGATGTATCGTGCACGTAGGGCTCTGCAACACCAAATACCTCAGACATTCGCAGAATATGGCCAGATTCTTCAGCAAACCCTCGGTTTGGTCTCACAATTGGAGGGAAGATTTTTACGAAGACACAAATGGAGATAAAAATGTAGTTTTCTCTTCACCCACATTCGTTAGACTATTGGTGGAAATGAATGAGATTCATCTCGATGGAACCTTTAAAATTGTTCCACGTCATCCAAAATAATACTAGCTGCTGACTGTGATGGCTATCAATGTTCATAATAAATAAATAAATAATTGTTGCAGGTACATTTTGACACAAAAACTGCCATATCAGTTCCTTTGTTGACATACCTGCAAATGCCTTTGATCAATTGCACTGAATTACAATAATTTAAACCTTGATATGTGATTTTTGAACCTAGATATGTTCAAAAACATCTTTCAAACATGTTTTTGAGAGGAAATGTGAATACGGCACAATTAAAGTTATTGATTAATTGCCATCTTACGTTGGTCGGCGAATATGAAAAATGTAAAAACCTCCTGGGATATAATAGATTAGTACCTATATACCAAATTTTATTATAATACAGGTCTGTACAAATCCACACATGCAGGAGGACACTCACAGCCTTCAATTCGAAAATTATTTTCTTGTGGTTCGGGGGAACCCGAAAAAAATATATCCACCTTGTTAAACATTTTGATGATAACGATACCCTTTCTATATAGTATAGTGGGAGACAGTAAAAATACGCCATACACTATATATTCAGAGCAAATACAATACAATACAATGGGACGGTTTACTTATGCTACACCCACGTTGGGTCTGTCCACTGCTCCTGTAATTGCCTACCCACAATCCTCTGGGTGATGTTTTGTCTGACATTTCTATTGTCATATACGACCTGAAATTTTAAATCTGACATGTCATTTAAAGGAGTTTCTCAGACATATTTATTTTTAATCCATGCTTTAAGTGACAATCTTCTCAAGGACTCTAAATAGTGAAAAATATTAACAAACAACTAAACTGTGTGTCAACTAAAGAATATTTTAAAACTTGTTCTATACATTGTTTTATTTAGAACCCCTACTATGGTGTTAAAAACTTGAGAATCGTTTTTCTTGTGTGTCCAAAAAATATGTAAACTTCAGTAAATAAGGATAACAAGGATGTCTAAACGGGAATCCCTCACGCATTAATTTCAGGACAGGGGTTCAAATATTTTGTATATCATATCTAGTGAACTACGAAACTGAGAGTATCATTATCATTATCAATTGAGATAGATAGATACACACCTATACACCTATACACCTATACACCTATATAGATATACACCTATGTGCGTATTTTTACCTAAATATGAGCAAAGAAGTTAATGAATATGAGCGTAGAATGAAGAGGTGTTACTGACTAAGATCAGCTGTTAAATTAGCCAGGACTATTTATTAAAAGTCCAATGATCCGGGACTGATAGGTCAGTTTTTAAACAATTGAAATGTTTAACACTTTTCTCAGGATCGAACCGGTGACCTTTTACTCGTAATTACTAGGCGAGCAATATTACCACATGGCTACAAATTATTCTCTCTTAATCTATTCAGAAATATTGTTTCCAATTATTTGATCTGTTTTATGAGATTCATCTACAACATCCTTTTCACAATAATAAATAAATAAAAATGCCTTTATTAAGCGTTTCTCTGGTACGCCCGGTTTTCAGAACAACTGTTGTCACTATAATAGGTATCTTATTCTTCTATTTGTCCGTTATACAATAAAAAACCTCACATATTTGTAAGTTCGCTATGAAATCTATTTATCTTTTCAAATCAAATTACACTATGGCGAGTTATTTTTAGTCTGTCAAATTTACTAACGGTAAACGATTGACTCTTCACTCCGAGCTTCTCATAATTACCTATATACCTAAAACAATAAAGGTTTTTTTTGTAACATCCTTTTTTACCTGCTGTAATTAAACTATATATACAGTTTATGTATTATTTTAAAACTTATGATCTAGCGGAGGGATGAATGGTAACTAAAAAGGTAATTTCCTTTATGGATTCACCCTCTAGCGTAATAACTTTTTCTAGTTTTCGTTTTCAAAGATCTATTAATGTTAACCAACTTTCATTATAGGCTTGAATCTTTATTTTAACTTAACAGCTGATCTTTCAGTCGAATGTTTAACAGATTGTAAACAATGGTTAGTGCAAATACATTTTCCTTTTTGATACGCCTAATTGTACCCTGATTGAAGTATGTACATAACTCTTTGTGTTGTAGATCTGAAACTAACAACTGTTGCCAATAGTTATTGTACCCAAAAAATGAAATTTGTTGTGCCCTCGTTTGTACATTATCATGTACCATGACATATTTAATTTTGTATTTCTATTTTCTTTATGGTAAATATAAAACACATGTCTTACAAAAGTTGAATTTACTAAACAAACAACTAAACTCATTTTGAGTACAATTATTTCAAAACCATAATTATAAAATCTGTATTATGTTTGGGGAGAAAAGTACCTTTTAAAAAAATATGTATATCCATAACTGTTTAATAGACAAAAGTATCTTTATTACTGAACTCAATCTGTGTACAAATTCAAATGTAAACAATAACAATAATAACATAATATGACATATGATTATACACAGATAAAGGAATACTTTTAACCAAACATGCCCCTTTTCACAAATCTAATTTTTTTGGAGCTTTGACTATCCTGGTTCTGGTACGTTCAATGAAGGGTCGAATATACCACGAATTACGACGCAGCTTTCTCCCATTTACTTCAACAATGTATGATCTGTTTCCCAGCACATCAACTATTATACCTTCTTCCCACTGAAGGTTGGAAACATTCCTGATTAATACTTTTTGTCCAGATCTGTTATATCTTTTGACATCAAAAATGCAACTTTAGCATTTACCAACTCACTAATATCATTTATACTATCTTTGTGTATCTCATACATTTTTCTCCACAATGATCTTCCTTTAACTAAATCATCTAGTAGCTCCCCATCATAAAAAGGCAAAAACAAAGAATAAGCATTTTCTGATTTTATTTCCTCTTCTTCTTCTGACGCAAAAGCAGTAAATACTTTTTCATACCAATTTTTTAACTCTGGGACCGTCAAAATTATCTTGTAGTCCGACATAGTGACTTTTCCCATTGATGTTAGTTGATCAGTGATGTTCCTTACTTGAACTAAAATTTCTGAGATAGATATATTCAATGATTCATCTGTCTTCGCGTCAGACTTTATACCTGAAATTACTCCTTCCACCACCTCTTTGACCAAGGGTGATGTTGCTGCTTTCCCAGTTTCTTTATCTTTTACATAGTACATTTTTCTTGTATCGATCATATCAAGGAAGTATGACTTATCACAAACTTCCCAAGCTTCTTTGAAATCCAAGTCATTCAGTCTTTGTTTTTCCTGATTGTGGCATTTTCCAACTAAATGACAGTAAAGTTGTGAACGTTTTATGACATAACAAAAAAGGTGTGGTGGAGGTTTGATATTCAAAAATGGGAATTCAGGAAATTTTGGTTTATCATCGTTTTCTTTCAATTTCTTTATCTTTTTTGCGATATTTCTTCCGACCATTTGTGGATTTCTCTTTGGTTCTCTATGAGAGATGGGGAAAGTTTTGATAAATATTTGATTGATTTTAAGTCACTTGTAAGCCCTTGCGAATTTAAGGATCAAGAAGATAAACTCCTACGGTCCCAAATCATATTTGGAATTTCCTCTGCGAGCGTTAAAGAACGCCTTCTAAGAGACAATGTTCCTCTAGAAAAAGTAATTGATTACTGCAGATGCGTAGAAACAGCAGAAGAAAACTTGAAGCAATTAATGAAAAATGATCAGCGAACCTATATTGATGACGTTACTATTAACAAGACTCAAAAACCACAGACGAATAAGCAAAATTACAGCCAAGCGACAAATGGTAATTACTCAATGATCAGGCCTAGAGCTTATGATAATGAGGGTGCAAGATGTTCAAGATGTGGATATTTTCACAAAGGCCAACCTTGCCCTGCACAAAATAAAGTATGCTTAAAATGTCAAAAACCCAATCACTTTGCTAAAGTATGCAAGACAAAAATTTCTAATGGCCATGAATTAGAATCAACTGCTCAAATTGATGAAACACAGTCAGAGTGGAAGCTTAACGATGAAGTGGGGGCTATAGTCAATGTTAACAGGATCAAAGCAAGTCACTGGACAGTAACATTAAATATAAATGCAAAGAAGATCATATTTAAGATTGACACTGGTGCAGATGTTAATATTCTTTCCACCAAAGATCTTGATAGCTTATACCTAAGTGCTTTGAGGTTCAACCATCAACAATCAAGCTTGAGGCTTTTTGTGGGTTCAAGATAATCACAGTGGGGGAAGTAACACTGCCAGTTACAGTGGCTTCTAAATTGTACAACATCACATTTATTGTGGTTGATTCCGAAAAGGCGACACCAATAATGGGACTTAACTCATCTATTGCAATGGGCCTCATCAAGAGAATATCTATTGATGCAGTAAGCAAAATACCCGACATACAAACGCTGGTTGAAGAGAATAAAGATGTATTTGTAAACCAAGGTTGTTTTCCTGAAGTACTGAAACTGAAACTTAAGGAAGGGGCTGTTCCAAGAAGTTCACCTGCCCGTAGAATACCTAACAAATTAATGGATCGTCTTAAGCAGAAGCTGGATTCTTTGGTATCAAGAAACATAATTACAATGGATCAGTACATAAAATCTACAAATGAAGACGAATCCTTATACAAAGTTATGCAGTTTTGTCAAGTAGGATGGCCCAGCAAAGTTTCACCGAATAACCATGAACTAATGCATTATTTTAGAATACGAAATGACCTAACAGTTCAAGATGGACTAGTGTATTTTAACGAAAGGTTGATAGTGCCACCATCTATGCAAAGATATACTTTACATACACTCCATGAAACTCACTTGGGATTCAACAAGTTAAAGAAGAAAGCTCAAGAACTTGTTTACTGGCCTGGATTAGTTTCAGATTTGAAAAATCTTATTGACAGCTGTGCTACTTGCGCTAAGTTTATGCGAGCAAAATTGAAAGAGCCACTTCAACCTCATGAAGTTTTTGACATGCCTTTTTACAAGGTAGCAGCAGACATAGCCGATTTCGACGATCAAAGTTATTTAGTGTTAATAGATAATTACTCAAGATGGATTGAAGTTGAGAGTATTCGAGATAAAAAAGCAACTACTGTCATTACTGCATTGAAGCCAATTTTTGCTCGTTTTGGAATACCAAGTATTTTTGTAAGTGACAATGTCCCATTTAACTCTCAAGAATTCATTGACTTCAGTAAATTGTGGAAGTTTGAAGTAAAGTTTACTAGTACCCATTATCCTCGCAGTAATGGACTCGCGGAAAAAGCAGTAGGCATAGTTAAGTCAATGTTGCAAAAGTCAAAGCATGAGAAAACAGACTTCAGTTTATATCTTCTAAATTATCGGTCATCTCCAGTTGCGAATTTGAGGTATTCTCCTTCGCAACTACTTCAAAGTAGACTAAAGTATCTTTATTACTGAACTCAATCTGTGTACAAATTCAAATGTAAACAATAACAATAATTACATAATATGACATATGATTATACACAGATAAAGGAATACTTTTAACCAAACAATAACTAAACTTGTAAAATTAGTAAACTTGTGTGTTAGTGAGTCGGTGGCTCAGTCGGTAGCGTCGCGGACTTCGGGCCCAAGGCAGCGATGTCGTGGGTTCGGATCCTGGTCACTGCCGATAACATTTTATCAGTACAGTTCACCTTTGTACTGTACCGGCTCACTCCTTGCTTTGCTGTTAACGATCCACGCACGGGCGCTTAGTCTATGTGGACGGGCAAATGCAAGGTTAAAAGAGGCCGCCAACCTCTTTTTTAAAAAAAAAAAAAAAAAAAAAAAAAAAAAAAAAAAATCCTCTAAGATTTAAAACAAATAATAAATGAGTTTTTAGGGAATTTTGCCCATGAGAACTTCAACCCTCTGATTCGAGGGTGTTGTGAAGACAGATGAGACTTGTTCAAGCTTTGAACTAAGAATGATGAAATCTTTGGATTGCCCTAAAGATGATCTTAGCAAAACTTAACATGATTGAAAATTTGCTTCTTCTGACAAATATCTGGCTAATTCCTGTAGTTTGCTCAACTATCTTTTGTAACTAATTTATATAACGTGTTCCGTTAAATTCTATATGAATATTTTTTAAATTAACTAAATCATACTAAATATGCTACAATCAACTCTTTGTGTTGTAGATCTGAAACTAACAACTGTTGCCAATAGTTATTGTACCCAAAAAATGAAATTTGTTGTGCCCTCGTTTGTACATTATCGTGTACCATGACATATTTAATTTTGTATTTCTATTTTCTTTATGGTAAATATAAAACACATGTCTTACAAAAGTTGAATTTACTAAACAAACAACTAAACGCATTTTGAGTACAATTATTTCAAAACCATAATTATAAAATCTGTATTATGTTTGGGGAGAAAAGTACCTTTTAAAAAAATATGTATATCCATAACTAAACTTGTAAAATCCTCTAAGATTTAAAACAAATAATAAATGAGTTTTTAGGGAATTTTGCCCATGAGAACTTCAACCCTCTGATTCGAGGGTGTTGTGAAGACAGATGAGACTTGTTCAAGCTTTGAACTAAGAATGATGAAATCTTTGGATTGCCCTAAAGACTGATCTTAGCAAAACTTAACATGATTGAAAATTTGCTTCTTCTGACAAATATCTGGCTAATTCCTGTAGTTTGCTCAACTATCTTTTGTAACTAATTTATATAACGTGTTCCGTTAAATTCTATATGAATATTTTTTAAATTAACTAAATCATACTAAATATGGTACAATCGACCAATATGTTTGTGTCAAAACAATATTCCCAACATGGGTCACGTGCCGCAGTGAAAGTAGTTCGCAATATACAGCATTCCACGTCTAACACAAGTGCCTCAGGAGAGTATTGAACGGGTGTTGCTGCAATTCATAATGTTATCTAGACCGCTGTATCCAATAGCGTAATTCAATTATGGATGTGATTTATTCCTTTTAATTACTTTTACGAGAGGTCGTCCAGTGGTCGAAACTCGACCAAAAATATGTAATGTACTCACTTCTCTATTTTCACCCCACACTGTAAATAAAACATGTGATTGGAGTTTCTTCCATTTGTTTTGATTTTCTGTTTAAATTTCGTTGTTATTTCGTCACCAGCATGGCAACGCATAAGATCCATGTTAATTTTTTCAAATTTTTAAACTCATTTTTTGTGCTTATCTTTGAGCCTATTTAAATTTATAAAGGGATTCTGCACACCTACAGGATAATAGCTTTCTAACGGTATGCGTAGATTTACCCCACGATGCACACGAGCTGAGAAAAAAGGTTTTAAAGAAACATGCTTGCCTATTAATATATAGATAGGACGTGGTCTCAGAACAGCGTCAGTCTGGTGGTGTTTCGTATCCCTGGACTGAAACGTCATGAAACTAACAACCTGATGATGATAGGTTTATAGTAGAGTTGGTATAGTATTAACAAGTGAACTTCAATCGCTACTACATAACGGAGGAAAACTAATATTCTGTAATTAGTTCATCAGTCAGTAGTTTCCAGTGTTCAACAATCAAATTGATGTTGACACAGGTTTATACAAATGTTTGTAAGAACACATACATACAATGGGATCCTTGCGCAGATTACACATATAATCAGGATTCACATTTTAACAGGGTTCAAAACTTTTTCAGAGTAGAAACCAAAAATTTGGTGACTACAACATTTTTTTAAAATTTAACTTTACACTAACATCTTTAAAGAGTGATAAACCTACCTCAAACAGGTTACAATTACTGAAAAGTTATATATTTAAAACAGTTTTTCATAAACTGGTTGTCTCTTGATGACTGTGGTTAAACGTTCAACTGAGCTATCGGCTTTTAAATTAAAATTCACATTTAAATGGTTATGAAGAAAAATGTTCAGCATAATTCAAAGTGGGCTAAATTAATAAAACCAACGTTAGGGGGGTGAAGCCCTAAAGGAAACTACCTTTATATTTAATATTCGTCACTTAGCTGGATCATAAGCTTTAAAATGACACCACAATCGTACATATATGTAAGTAGGATGGCTGATAAAGGGGTGTTACAGCAAAAATTCATACGGTGTAGTTATATAGATAGACTCATTGATTGATTGCAAGAAAGTCCGAATTAATCATCTAAACCATCAAAATAAAGTATCCTGACTCGTTATTAAGTTCTTCAATGAATGAAATTTATTTCATGAACTTTATAGGTAACTCTTTCATTAAATGAAAAGGCATGATTTGATGTTCAATTACTAAACGAATAAAAGGAAAAGTAATTTTATTTTATAAAAGAATTTACAACAATAAGTTTTACCCTGCACAAAAACAACAATGGTCTTTAAGTCCTTCTGTTTTGGCTGGCCTACAATATAAATAATAAATAATACAATATTTATAGTAAAATAAAAACGACATCGACAAAAAAAATCACATAATTTGTATGTTGTTGTTTCATATTTTCACAGAGTTTTATTTAATTTTCACTAATAGAGAACGTCTGCGTTCATAACACTTCATACTAACAAAACAACCATTACAATACCATTTCCTAAAAGAATTAATGGGCAACAAATTAAGCCACAGGCCATTTAAGGTTTTACCATTAATGTTGTAGAGCCCCACCCATGACCTTTCACCCTTGTATCACTAGCTCGAGGCGTCACTGACTAACTGGTCAATTTAAACGCGTTTTCGACACTCGCCCAACATTTAGCTGATAGTCTCCTATAATTACAGAGGTTAAGTGTTGAGTGCAGGCTTTATTTTATAGAGTGACCTTGCACATCAGTTTCAAGGTTTTAATACCAATCGTGAGATGTTTTGCATTTAAAAAACGACCAAGGAAGTGATGCTGAAGAGTGGATTTTTTGGCTTTGTCTTTTGAAAGGATGTATGACTTGGATTTAGCGTAAAATAACATTATTAGAAACATTATTTCTGTATACCACTTGAAAATGCCAAAAATGGCAAACCATATGTTGTGGATTAAAACATACTATTTAATCTGCAAAGACGAGGTACGTTTAAGTTTAGTATAACTAACTAGGTTGGTTAACAATTTTATTTTTTCTGTAAAAACAAAATGTTTGTTAGATTTAGTGTTTTACTAAATGAAATTCTCATTCAGCCAAAAGAAAAAAATCTTTACAAAGTCGGGGCAAACACTTACTGTTTGTAAATGTGTCATAGTTTTAATATGATTATACAACTGATGCTCACAATGTCAACAATATTACAAGTTAAAAATGTTTAATCCATAAAAAATTTCTTATATTTGAGGTTTGGATCAACATAATTTCTACAGAAATATGAACCTTAATCCAGCACCTGGGAGCTAAAAACTACGAGCATAACAATGAATATAATTTGATGTTGGATTTGAGAATGGGTCTTATGACCTGAAACTAGTACTTCTCAGACTATGTTTAAGACTGATGACAAACAAATGTACATAACCTATCATATATGTTAATAAATAAAGTAGACATCTTCAACACTCATCAACCGTTCACAGATAAAAAGTCTAATAATTCAGACTTAAATCACATTCATTCGTTATTCATTCAGACATGTCCTAAAAGATGTTATTACAAGCTGAAACGTTGGTAAAGAATATGTTCCAACAGTTACCAAACACCAAATTATTTCACTTTCCTTATAAGGTCAAGACTAAAAGTAACAGGGATAAGTGATCCTGAATGCTCTGTTTACAATAGAACCTTCACTTGAGAGGTTTTACCTCTTGGAGAGTGTAAAAGTGTTATGTGTCCGCCATAACTTGGAAAGCTTTTTTACACCTTAACACATATTCGCTAGTTTACTTGATCTAAAAACTGTTAGATTGTTCCCTGATTTTTTCCTGAACACATTTAACTCAGCGAATTGCAAAAACCTTTTCTGGTCCGTTGTAAATTATTGGGTACGTTATATTATTATCTATATACTTAATACAATAAAGGTTTCCTCTGTAATATTAATTTTCCACTCGTCTTAACAGATGTCCGTAACTAAAAGCTTAATTTACATTGGGCTTTTCCCCCCTAGCTTTTGATCGATTTCTTGAGTTCGCTTTCAAAGATCTAGTGACAAAACCTACTAAATAACGGATTTCTAAGGGAATTGTATGTTAACAGCTAATCCTTCACTGGAATGCCTAACCACAGTTAGATTGTAAACAAGAAACGAAACCGTTAATGAAGTTGAATTTAAAACCGGTTTCTTTTGTTGATGATTGCAATCTAATTGAGGTAGGCAAATCACTATTTGTGGTGTAGATGTAATCAACAAATTTAATTGTTTAACTGCTAGTTTTATTCTGAAAACTGCCTTAAATGAGCTTTATCTTTGAAAGGCAAAACAGTATGCATTTTTAATTTTTCCTCTAAAAAAAGTTTGGAACCCAAATAAAATTTGTAATTGCACACAGATTCTGTAATTTTTGTTATACCATTTTCATACAAGATAATCTAATTATTAAAATGATGAATTTTCTTTACATTATTTCGAACGCTTTGATGAGCAGATGTCTGTATCTTACTTATTATCTTTACGATCAATAACTTACCGTCCTCGTTTTCAATTATGAGGTGTGAGACAATACATTTGCAGATTTACACTCATCCTTTGTTTCATTTAACGGCCCATTAAGAGGTATGGAGGCTTGTAAAAGATCCTTCTCATAGTTTCATACCGTCATAAAAAAATCTCTGGTTCTTAATTGCTAAATTTTGTTCATGAATCGTATTGATTAAGTATTTGTATTGTATTTGTATTGTATTTGTATTGTATTCTATTGTATTGCAAGAATAAAAGAGCAAAATCTTGGAATGAAATATGAGTGTTAAGTGGGTATTTCTTCTAAAAACATTCCATCTCAAAACATGTATAAATCTTAATTTCATTTTTTATGTTTGTCAAAACTGTATTCCTTTACTGTAGATTCCGTTGTTAACGTATTCACTGTGCACATGAAATTGAGATAACAATACTAACATTTGTATTGCAAGGTATGTGACACATGGCTGCTTTTTATTGCAGTTATCGATGCGTTTAATAGATTTTACCATCTATAACTATTTTTCTAACGGCCCGCTTCTGATTTAACGTTTCTTTTTAGGTTGATTGTCATGTTTTTCAGTTGTTTCGGGAATTAGCGTCTGTGATAGTCTGCTTAGTGAAATTTATGAACTGTGCAATTGCATAATTATGGTGAGGTTTCATGCTAATAGCATCGGCTAATACATACAAAATAACAATACGTACTTTAATTTAACATTCTCACTATTCTAACATGCAAAATGCAAAACAACAAATTTGAAGACTTAATTTTGATGAGAGGGTTTGAAGTTTGAAATTTGCCTGTTTCAAGTCGAACTATTGGCTTCAATTCTTATTTTGGTTCATTCTTTATTTTCATCAGATACAATTTAGACAGTATTTCAGTTTGTCCATTGTTATGTTTTCCTTTTTTTCAACTGAGTAATGTTTTGATAGTAAATTTGTACCTTTAGGCTATTGAGTAAAAATTAAGGTAAGAAATTTTTTTTTAAATGTCTCCAATAATTAGTTAGATAGTTTAAACTAACTGCTACCAAAACATCATTATTCTGAGAAAATACATTCATTAATTTTACCTTATGAAATGAGAAGCTAATAAACTTAGGAAGTTAGTAATCCGTTTACAAATAAATTAATGAACTTCTTTCACGTCTACCTCAGTTGGTAGCCCTGCCCGTGTCCTGGACTCCAGGATGTAGACTCCACAGTAGCCTCGACCTATGCCCTCGCACCTCGCTGGAGGCTACTCCCTACTCACACTTAGTCATTACGATCGTCTGGTGTTATCCACCGTGTATTTATTAGCAGCCAATTAGATGTGGTTCTTTTTATTGATTGACCTTAACTCGACTCTGGATTGTGTTGCGTTGATTTATTCCCAATCTATGATACTGGTTTGATCTGTAAACACTAATTAAGTTTATTGTAACCTTTTGAAAGTGTGAAGTTAGTTTTAATCTATATACGATACAATAAAGGGGCTACTGTAACATTTTTTTTAGCTATTCTACTTAACTGATTCTCACGAATAAGGTGTCATTGTAAAGCTTATGATCTACCAGAGTGACAAATTGTAATTTAAAAAGGCATTACTTTTAGGCATTCTCCCCTAGGCTTTTTATTTTTGAAGAGTGCTTTCAAAGACTTTGCTGATATTGATATTGATATTTGCTGAAAGAGTATTGCTGATAAGCTTTTCTTATAATAATTTTGATAAGATTTAGTTGTTTTAAAGCTGGTTACCTTCATTTGTTTGATTGAAACAGTCATATTGTAAACAAGAGACAACACGGGTTATGTCTAAGGAATATGTCGGCCTTAAACAAGACTACAAGATCGTGTCACTCATCCTACACTCATCTCCATTCATACTTCGCTTAAAATACCTACCTTTGTATGGTCGCCATTTCAAAGAAAAAGTATTGAAATATTAATTGGAAATTGATGTTTAATAGACAACACTTGATGATGTAGATCTACCATGGAAAAAAAATGTAATTGGATTAGTTATTTATATAAACATTCACATTATACTAATTCTCATAGGGAGTGAGCTGGTGTAGTGGTTAGAGCGCGGGACTTTGATCCCTGAGGTTCTGGATTCAAATCCCACCAAATCACCAATTACAAAGTAACAAAGATTGACAAAGAGTGATAATGCCGCAACCCCTAGGTCTTGCCTGAAGTAATGTGAAAAATAATCCCAGGCTCGTGCTTAGCGTCTTAAAACATTCACATGATGATTTTTTAAATTTATACTTTGTAATTTTACTTGATAATGCCGCAACCCCTAGGTCTTGCCTGAAGTAATGTGAAAAATAATCCCAGGCTCTGCTTAGCGTCTTAAAACATTCACATGATGATTTTTTAAATTTATACTTTGTAATTTTTTTCTTCTAGCTATTAAGTCATCTTTAAAAAATATAAGGGTATTCAGTGTGCCTCATAGACCAATCTTAAACTGTTTTAAAATGCACAATTAACGCACTGGTCTCCTAGTTATTACTTATTAGTTACAAACTGATACGATTCCCGGCCTCAATAGCTACTTTAAGCTGGAAACTGTATGTACATCAGCAAGTTGAATACAGCGAGTTTTCTCGTAAACTATACCGGGTTTTACAGGATTGTTTGTATATTTTATGTCGCTCCCCGAAGGGAAATAAGATTGAGCCCCTTTGAGTCCCTTCCGCTAAACTGCACATTTCTTATCTGCAGCCGTGAGCGAATATAAAATGTTACTACAGAAGAATATTGACACATTTGAAGCTATCCAGTTTTTCAATTAAAGAATTAGTCACCTACAAATACATTAATCAGGAAGAAAAAGAACTAATGAAGAAGCTTTCCACACTATAAACTTTTCCAAGAGGTATAATGATACAGATAAATCAAATCATGATGAACTCGTTTGTATGTGATGGTTAATAATCTAAAAACTCATTACTATTTAAAACTTCTAGATCAAATCACTTAATTGTTAAAACAGTTTTTTTATTGTTATAAAACACTAAATGTAGAATATTCTACTAGCATTTTTACACAATTATTTCAATAATTTAAGAAACGATAATTTTGTAAATATTTTTTTTCTTTCAATAATTTGTAAATTATATCATATTCATGTAATGGGTTTATGCTTTCCTCTCAAATAGCTTAAAGCTAGAGAGGTAAATATGGCACTGCAGTGTACAAAAAAATGTCGCATGTAAGAAACAATTGAATTAAAAAAAAGAAACATTTTTTGCAACTATTCCTAATTTTAGATTCTTGAGCTTCTCAAAACTCGTCCATTTAAATTAACTTACTTTTATATTTCTGCGCTCAGAATTTGTATTGTCTAGCAGATGTGTGCACTAGTATAATTTCCTCAGATAAAACGATTATTATATTTACAGAGAAAACAGCAATGTAGCCTACGGTGCTATGGACTACTAAACAATAAACGAACGCTCTACAATAATTAAATCAGGTAAAACTATTAATTTATGTACAAATAGATAAGTTTGTCATCAGCTGGAATTATTAAACAGCAATTTTACCTAGGTTGCTAAGAAATACTTAATAGTAAACAGACAACTGTTTGCATAGACAAAAAGAATTAAACATAGACCATCAGCTGTGCTGCGGTTCCCTTTGGCTCTGACGCACACCACTGGGAGCGCCATGTAGTTAAGGTATACGCGTTACGCAACTACACGGCGCTCCCAGTGGTGTGCGCCAGAACCTATGGTAACCATGGAAACCACTGTACAGCTGACAGTATATTTTTAATTATTTTTGTCTATGTTAGTATATAACAAACATTATGGTGAAATAACTGTCTCTAGCAGGGTAGTCGCAAGAATGGTTTTAGGCCCTACTTCAAGTATGTAGTCACAGTGGGAGTTTTATAACTTCGCTCATGGCCAACAAGTCATTGTTATATTAATGACACACTTCATAGTTGTATGGGACATTGTAGACGAGGGCAACTCCTAAATTAAGACGTTACTAGTAGTCCAGTCAATCTGGGGTTTTTAGACAAAAAAAATACTAACAGGCTGGATTTTTTCCCATCGACTACTACCATGTAGACAAGTCTCCAGCCAAAAGTCCCCACCCCTAGCCCTCTTGCTTTTTTCCCTAGAGCCCTCCAAATTTTTTAAGGGTGGATAAATGCAGTACTTTATGAAATCGCTTATATATCAGTAACTATTTCAGATAGACCTTACATCTTGTTGTTTTTAGATCCCTAAAATTACGGTCTAAGAACATGATATGTAGGATTTGTGATTAATTTACTAGTTTAATAGTTATTTCCATCTTTAATGCTAGAAAAAACAAAATGTTTCCATTTTATTCCGAATATTTAAGAGATATAGCTCCAATAATAATCATTAGTAAAGAGTTTTTATTTCAACATATTCTTCATTTAATAAGCTTTAAAATGATATATAACTTGGCATAACTAGCACTTACTATGCCCTTTAATTACCCATTTGAAGTATAGTAAGCACCGCCGACTGCCGTGAACGCGCGCCCCGTCCCGCCCGCTTGCGCCGCCGCCGCGCCGCGACGCGATACCTACAAGGGCTCGGGACTAGGCATGCCTCCGTTCACATAATAGATGATTTATTTTTTTAAACGATCTTCATATCACTTAAAAACAAACATATTATTATTTCTCATATTAATTAATTAGGAAAATTAAAAAGAAACTAATATAACTAAATTAATTAGTAATTGCATATAAAGCATCGAGCCGAGTAAATACTGCATAGTATATGTGTGGTAAATAATAACTTATTATATTATAAGACAAAAATAATATAAATTTAAAATGTGAACACAAATTTAACTTATGTAAATAAACATAAACAGTGTACACAACTGTGATAATAATATTAACAAGCCTTATCTTCTACAGGGTGTTTCACGGGAACCCTGACAAACTTCAGGAAATGATTCCTGGGGTCAAAACTGGTAAAAAAAGTCCTATAAGCATATGTCCTAAACTCACTCGTTTTCTAGTTATACGTAGAAATGTGTTTTTTTAGGTTTTCAGTGTATCTGTTGAACATTTTAACCTCTAGATTGAAAAATCTTCAAGATATTTTAATTAAACTTGCATAGCTAGATAGAATATTAAATTACAAAGATATTTCATAAATATTATGTGCACACATGTTGGGTATCACTGAGAAAAATGAGTTAAAAAATCAAATTTTCCCAAAAAATAAGGATCCAAAAATTTTTTTTATTTTTGACAGCTCTTCATATTTAAACCATTTAGTCGTTTGGCTTGCAACTTTACCAAAAGTTGTAGAATTTAATGGAGAACAATAAAATATCAACTTGTGTATACCTTTTATGGGGATTATCTTTATCAAAATCAAAAATATTGTAAGGTAACACATATTAATTTAATTTGAAGGAATAAACAAAAATGTATATTTAGCTTATTTATAAACATACCTCACTAAAAATTCGTATATTGGTTTTCCTAGTTGAGAAGGTTCGTATAAAGGCCTAAAATCCTCCATCCTTTTCATTTTTTATGGTGTAAAAAAAGCATACTCACTCACTTTTCTATGTTAACATTATGAGGAAAAATAAAATAAAATAGCTCTCATATTTCTAAGTACATATTTAATTAAAACTTTTTATTTGACATAGTTTAATTGGAACTAAATAATTATAACCTAGTATACCCAAGTTTTACATGTTGTGGTATGTTTTTAATTAATATTAATATAATAATGTATCATAATAATTTTAATAAGCTTTAAATTACTGCAAATTAAAGAAGAAAAACAGTAACTAGGGAAACATCATTCTTTTTTTGCCAATATAAACTATGAAGGCTTGAAGTAAAGTTTTTTTAACTGATGAGGTTTTCAAAATGGCCTCCATTTTTAGACAGACACAGTCTAGCACGTTTAACCAGAGATGATGTAGCTGCTCTTATCATGATAGGATTACTTTTTATTGTTTCTGCTACGGTGTGAATCTTCTCTACCAGCTCTTCTCTTGTTTGAGGCTTGCTTCTGTAAACTTCTGTTTTCATGTATCCCCATAGGAAGTAATCCATCGGAGTCAGGTCGGGCGACCTAGGGGGCCAATTCACTGGTCCTTGATGAGCAATAAGTTTTTCCTCGAAACGGTTTCTCAGCGTTTCAACTACAGCTCGACTCCTGTGTGGGGGAGCACCGTCATGTTGATAAAACATCCTTGCCATTGACTGGATGGGAACATCTTCGAGCAGTTCCGGCAAAGTGTTGTTTAGGAAATGTAGATAACTTACACCGTTTTGAGCACCATCTAAGATGTGAGGTCCTACAAGTTTGTCATTTAAAAGACCGCACCAAACATTCACCGAAAACCTCTGTTGAAAGTTTGTCTCCACTGTGGCATGTGGATTGTCTTCGGCCCATATGTGGACATTTTTTGAGTTGTTTATTCCATTCCGAGTAAATTGAGCTTCATCAGTAAAGAGTATGAACTTAATTTGGTGACGATTTCCTGCTACCCAGCGACAAAACTGAGACCTTCTTAGGGTATCACCAGCGTGAAGCGCCTGAACCTTTCTTAAGTGATAAGGATATAATCCTTCATTATGTAAAATTCTCCAGGTTTTAGAAATAGACACCAGGTGCTGTCGTGAAAGCTTTCTTACGCTTGTTCCTGGGCTTTGCTGAACAGAGTGTAAGATGTCATTTTCAACCTCTACAGGAGTTTGAACTACACCGTCAGGGACAACTTTTCTAACACATCCTGTCTCCCTTAGTCGATTAAATAGATCTGTAAATACTTGCCTATTAGGCGTACGCCTATTGGGAAATCTTCTAGCGTATTCTTGAACGGATGATCTTGAATTTCCATCACAAAATCCATAAATAAATACCATATCTGCATATTCACTGTTAGTGTACATGATATTCACTGCCAATAACAATGGACTGGAAATTCAATGTAAACAAAGTATTCAACAATAAAAATTGCATCAGCTGACCGAGCAAAACAGATGATTTATTAACTGCATTTACAGGTTTACCAATATTCTATTTAATTCAAAGCTATTTTTAGTTGCACACTAAAAAATGTAATCAATTACGAAATAATAACAACAAATATCGATTTTTCAAATACCTGAACCCTTATAATCCGATCCCTCCTGAAACCCAAAGAGCTTCAGTTGGTAAATGTTAGGATTTTAAATGTTTATAATAATGCGTCCAAGTTAGTGCACTTCCTAGATTTGTTGAAATTGATTGAGTTGTAAAATATTTTACTTTCTTCCATAAAATGTTTTCACGTCAACCTATACTAACTATGAAGAACTTATTTTTAAAATAGCATTTACATTTTTAAATTTAAAAGGTCAAAACGTCCATTAGGACTAATAGTTGAAAAGACTAATTATTTCCCGTAAAGGATAGGATTGTGCTAGTTTTGTGCAAAATGAATATAAAACTGGAATTTTTGGCATTAATCCTAAAGTCCTCAATCAAAATAAGTCATAAGCCAAGTTTTAATAAGATATGTTCAGAAATTTGCAAGTTGTCATATTTTATTTTTCCCTATAAGGTTAACATAGAAAAGTGAGTGAGTATGCTTGTTTTACACCATAAAAAATGAAAAGGATGGAGGATTTTAGGCCTTTATACGAACCTTCTCAACTAGGGTTTTTAGTGAGGTATGTTTATAAATAAGCTAAATATACATTTTTGTTTATTCCTTCAAATTAAATTAATATGTGTTACCTTACAATATTTTTGATTTTGATAAAGATAATCCCCATAAAAGGTATACACAAGTTGATATTTTATTGTTCTCCATTAAATTCTACAACTTTTGGTAAAGTTGCAAGCCAAACGACTAAATGGTTTAAGTATGAAGAGCTGTCAAAAATAAAAAATATTTTTGGATGATCATTTTTTCGGGAAAATTTGATTTTTTAACTCATTTTTCTCAGTCATACCCAACATGTGTGCACATAATATTTATGAAATATCTTTGTAATTTAATATTCTATCTAGCTATGCAAGTTTAATTAAAATATCTTGAAGATTTTTTAATCTAGAGGTTAAAATGTTCAACAGATACACTGAAAACCTAAAAAAACACATTTTTACGTATAAATAGCAAACGATTGAGTTTAGGACATATGCTTACAGGACATTTTTTTCTAGTTTTGACCCCAGGAACCATTTCCCGAAGTTTGTCAGGGTTCCCGTGAAACACCCTGTATATACAGGGTGATCAACTCAAGGAGGCCACCATTGGGATATCGAAAACGGTAAGAATTAGAGAAAACTTTAAATGGGGGACATTCCTTTTTTTTTGTGGCAGTTAAAAATATGATTTTAGTTTTTCAAAATTCAGCCGCCATTTTCCAAAATGGCGGCCAACTTTGAAATTTATTATGGAACACCCTGTATTTTATCATGTTTTCGGATAGAACGTGCAATTTAAAAACTTTTTTATTCTTGACATTTTTTCGATAAACCCACTCGTTTAGGAGTTACAGCCTATGGAAAAATGACTTCCGGTGTACATTTTACATCATGTAGCTCTAAAAAAAGTAGGTTTATAGCGAAAATGCGAATAGTAAATAAGTCAAATAAGTCTTAAAATTGCATCCACATTCCAAAAAGTCCATAAAATACACAGTTTTCCACTTTTCAAGTTTGCCGCCATTTTGGAAAATGTCCGCCATTTTTAAATAATAGAATTAATATTTTTAACGAATTTTGATTTTAACGAACGTGAATATTTAGTGTATAATTATGGAAGCGGAATGTGACGAAACGGAGGAAGATCTCGATGCGTGATCTGCAAAGGACAGTTGGCAGCAAGTGAAACTGTGAATGTAAGATCCAAAGGATTAGACTTACACAAACAATTTGAGAATTGTCAACAAATTAATTTACACAAAGAATGTAGGAAGACCTATACTCGCAGTTCCTCAATCAGATCATTTATTTCTATGTCTGCATGTAAAGAAACTACTTCTATTAACACAGTGCAGCCTTCATCATCGTTTAATTCAAATTTACTTAATTTTGACTATAAAAATAAATGCTTGTTTTGTAGCAAAGAAATTGTTATTGGCATAAAAACTCCAGAGCTATATAGAAAATATATTCGTTTGGTACAAAACTAAAGTGTACAAAGTACGATACTGAAATATGCTGAAAATAGAACCGGTGATTGGGGCGAGACTGTAAAATCGAGAGTGATAGGGGTTGCCGACTTAGTAGAATGCGAGAGTCGGTACCACTCAGGTTGCTTTGCCAGATTTACCAAACCATCGTTGACCACAAAAAAAGGCAGAACAGAAAACGAAGATTTAAAAGAGGCTTTCTTAAGAGTCTCAATGAAAGTAGATTTATACCATATTTAAAGGCAGTGGCAAAAATGTCTCTCAAGTCTAAATTTAACAAGGCATATCTTCCTCCAACATCAGAAGCAGCAGAACAACATATTTACAGGTTCGTAAAACTTTTTAGTCTTTTTTTATATTTTGGTTTTGATATTTTCCATAAAAATTTATGTTAACCTTAAACGTTAACTCGTGAACATTCTTAAAAGGGGCCTCCAGTCCCACGTGAATTTCTGCTTCTCCCAAAGCACCAATTCGGTACACCCTCAACTGCTGATCTAAAACTGTTGATCGATGGCTCTTTTGAAACAACAAAACTATATCCAGAGATTTTACAACATTATTGCCACGCATTGATGGAAATATTTTCACAACGTTATAACGATTTTAGGGTTTCAGTAAGCAAAATTTTAATGTTACTTTTAGTGTTGTTGCAAATAAATCCGCAAAAATCGAGATTTTTGGGATTTTATATGTATTTTTTTGATATAAAATATCTGCTCACTGAAATCGCTACATAACGTGTTCCTTTTTAAATAACCTATAAATCAACAATTTACAAGCAGCTGAGCTTGTTCCGAATTACGGTAGAAACGCGAACTCCCCCCATTTTAGAACATACCTCAAAACAACAATCAATCCTTTAATATAACCCCCTACTGTTGTAATACCCTCTAAATTTAATGTAAACAATTTATAAAATGAAAAGTTCAAAATATGGCTTTACTCAACATGCAAGGGCCGAATTAATTATTGAATTATCAATCATCAACAGTTTCAAAATTTGAGTTCATAAATTCCCTGACCCCATTTTTGTCCATTAATTTATTTCAAATCGATCAAATGTTTTTACAAATTGAATTAATTTAGTTCCGGATCTGGTATGAATAGTCTTTAGTATTAAATATATATTTTTTTATTATTATGATCAAATTCATTGAAAGATATGCACAACCTTAACGCAGGCGTGCCTAGTCCCGAGCAGTATCGTCGTCGTCGCGTCGGTCTTCGCGTCGGTACGAGCCTCGGCGCGCGGTCGCGGCAGCCGGTGCACACTATACTTCAAATGTTAAGTCACAGGGCACAATACGAGCGAAATATGACAAGTCATATATCATTTTAAATCTTATAAACAGGAGAAAATATTTACTTGAAACCTCTTTATTAATGATAATTACTGGAGCCTTGTTTTAAAATAATATGCGCAAATATTCTAGATGAAATAGAAAAATTATGCATTTTTATTATTAAAGATAGAAATAACTAATAAACTAGTAAACTAATCACAAAACCTACATATCATGTTCTTAGACCGTAATTTTAGGAATCTAAAAACAACAAGATGTAAGGTCTATCTGAAATAGTTACTGAAATATAAGCGATTTTATAAAGTACTGCAAGTATCCACCCTTAAAAACTTTGGAGGGCTCTAGGGAAAAAAGCAAGAGGGCTAGGGGTGGGGACTTTTGGCTGGAGACTTGTCTACATGGTAGTAGTCGATGGGAAAAAATCCAGCCTGTTAGTATTTTTTTTGTCTATCGGCCTATTTTAGGAACAGATTGACTGGACTATAGTAGGCAAAGTGCCAAACTCGATTTTATGGAATTATTGTGTAATTCTTCTACTCTATAAATTACTTAAAAGTCGTATACTTAAGTATATTCGACAAAAATTTGTCAAATAGATGTATACATCTTCATCTTTATACTTTTTACCAATATAATGAAGGACTGAGTGCACATGGATTTTAGTTGCTGAACTATAACAAGTATATGTTTACTGCAGTTTAAATAGATTTGTATATTTTTCTTAATTTCACTACCCTATTGATTTTGTCCCCACGAGTATAACATATAGATAGGAGTTATTGAAGTGAGTAGGGAAAGTGTTGTTGTATTGAAACTCTTAAAGAAGAATTATTACAGTAGGATATGTATTGGTGTTGATCAGCTATAAGTTATGCTGAGGGTGTCCGGATGTCAAGAGAATGGTGTAAGCGGAATCTGATTGGACGAGACTCGACAATAAACCGACCAATCACGTCTGCTGACTGGACAATCGTGTACAAACGTGTTACTGAGCAGGGAAACTGAATTGACGTGAGACAAGGTAAAGGAGTGAACATTGCTGATGGTTTAGAATAGGGGAATTTGTTGAAAGATAATCAAATCAAGTCAAATAAACATTACTTGTGTACATAAACGTCCATGTAACAGCGTCAAAAATGCTTAACCTAAAATCAAAAGCTTTTAAAATAACTTTCATGAAATAATATCAATATTTGTTCATTTTGTATAGTGTCAGTAAATGGTGTGACGAATGTAACCATAGTAAAGCAGGAATACCGTAGAATTATTAATATTAATTTTAGTGAAACCTCTTTGTATGCAAAAAGTTTGCGACAGTATAACTACCTGTATAAATGTATTTTTAACACTAAAACTAAAATTCAATGGTTTAAAAACTAATAATAGGGCAATAGAAAAAATTTTTGATTGCAATAGTTGTAGATAAAAATAACTTAAGAAAACTAAAAGAAAACCTTTTTAATATACACAATTTTTTGCGTAACAAAATAGACAAATAATGTTTTATTTGAGTTTATCAAACAACCTCTAAAAGTTGCAACTAATTTGAAATATTGTTGTTTATGTAAAAAAATCAATATCGGTTTAAAATTTGTAAAAAGAGTTCATAAAAATTCAAAGCACCGGATGGTTTTGCTTATTAGTAGGCCTAAGTATTGCATATTAATTAATACTTAATACTTATTAATTATAATTACTATTTAATCGATGAAGCCATCATGGATGTAATTCAATTTGATATATCATTGAAACTATCACAAAAATCTTCTAGAATAACAAAGACATGCTAAATATAGAGAACTCATTTTTAATATTACTTAGATACTCTCTACGTATTTTTCATCGGATCCTTTCAACAAACAACGCCTTGAATCATCAAAATACCGTGCATTCAAAGGTCTGTGTTCCGTTATCTACCTTCTTTCATACAATGATCAAAAGCTTTGCTTTTTGTAAACATGTTTCTTGAAAATCCTTATCCTACCTATAATTTACTGAAATCTCCCATCTCATAAATACAATAACTATGCTTATTATTGATTAAAATAACTAAAAAGATAAAGTACTGACATAGTTTTTTCTTGTTGAAGCTGATGGCATTATTCAGAGGAGGTAGTGTAATGAATTTGTGCTTTCAGACTCTTCAAACCTAAAGACAGTGTGTTCGTGTTCTTGATTCCTCTAGACTTTCCGTCCGTCCTCTCCGTGACTTCCGCGTGTTTAGTGAGCTCTTTATGCGTATGAACTTAAACGTGCGTTTTGTTCTCAAAATTCCTGATATCTTCGAAACAGAAAATCTCGGCCCAAAGGACTCCGCCATAGATGACGCCGCTGCCATCCTCTCCACACATTTCGATAATAGGACTCAAGGTACAACTTCAAAGTTTTGTGTGTGATTCAATTAGACTTAAAACTATCTCATTTGCCCCTCACAAGAAATTTTATTACACCTCAGGACCTCAAGTGCCCTATAAACTGCAGATAAGTCGTTTTCTTTAATTTTATTATTTTATCTTGAACTGGTAATTGGTTCAGGTCCATCGAACTATTAAACTTTTCATTTCAACAATTTAACACCCGAATATTTGGTCCTTCGAGCCGGATTCCTTGTCTTCCAATTCAATTCCTTTGACCATAGTTCTGGTATCATGTTCGTAGGAAGTATCTTTTTTGGAATGTACAGAGAGTGCCTTTTATCCTCATCATCGTCTAGTTTTCTTTCCGAATAGAGTTTTCATTAACAGGCAAAGTGCTACCGTTGCATCCGAATCTTTCTGCTCGCATCTTTAGCACGTCAGCGCTCGGACCGTGAAGAAGAAGTCCATCCAAAAATTTTCTTAGTGTGGCATCGGCCTAGAAGAAGAACGGAAGTACGGGCCTGTACAAAAACGGCTAGAAATGAGAGCTCGGAAGTTTGGTGTACCGCTATCTGTAGACACAATGAAAGAAGCTCGTGCAGCAAGGTTCGGCATGGCAACGAGACAGGAAAAACAAATGTTATCTCAACGAAAATTGGCACAAATAAAATAATCAAATTTGAGAGTCCGAGCGCTGACGTGCTTAAGATGCGAGCCGAAAGATTGGGATGCAATAGTAGTACTTTGGCTGTTAAGGAAAACTCTGTTAGGAAAAAAAACTAGACGCTGATGAGGATAAAAGGCACCCTCTGTTCATTCCAAAAAAGATACTTCCTACAAACATGATACCACAACTATGGTCAAAGGAATTGAATTGGGAGACAAGGAATCCGGCTCGAAGGACCAAATATTCGGGCATTTAATTGTTGAAATGAAAAGTTTATTAGTTCGAAGGACCAGAACTTATTACTAGTTCAAGAGAAAATAATAAAATTAGATAAAATGGCTGATCTGCAATTTATAGGGCACTTGAGGTCCCGAGCTGGAATAAAATTTCTTTTGAGCGGCAAATGAAAAGTTTTTAAAGTCTAATTAAATCACACACAAAACTTTAAAGTTGTACCTTGAGTCCAATTATCGAAATGTGTGGAGAGGATGGCAGCGGTGTCATCTATGGTTGAGTCCTTTGAACCGAGATCTTCTGTTTCGTAGAAATTACTAATTTGGAGAAAGCAACGCACCCGAGTTCATAGACATAAACAGCTCACTAAACACGCGGAAGTCACGCTGAGGACGGACGGAAAGTCTAGAGGAATCACGAACACGCACACACTGTCTAGTGTCTGAAAGCACTAATTCAATACATGCAATAAGAAGAGCTTGAGATTCAATCGGTGAACTAATGCTAAATTACTGTATTGAGATTGAACACACCTGTCTTGAAGATGATGGTTTAAGAGTCTCGGTAGCCAGTGAGAGTGAAAGCTCTGGTTCAGACGTAGTACACACTAGCTGAATGTAGAGGTACATTGCAGAAAGTGTTCAAGTTGGTTTTAGAACATTCTTCTGTTCCCAGCGTGAATCGTTTGATCGTAAACTGTTTTTTGTCGGAGTCTGCAAAACGTTTAAAAAAAAAAAAAAAAAAAAACAACCTTGAGGGGGGGTGGTTGTGACGCTCAGTGCCACTATTTTATATAGTGCCACACAACTAAATCGCTGGCCTTGCGATTGGCGCGCCTCCTTCGGTCTGCCGCTTGCCTTTTTTTCGAGAAACGTCAAGGAGCTACGGAACCGAGTTCTCCTCCGTCTTGTCTCTTGCCGCCGACCGTTGGAAAACCTGCAGATCGCCCCCTTGTCATGTCTCCATGTACTTCAAAATTCAGGATAAGTGGTTTATTTATTAAGTAGTTTTGGGATTAAGATGACATAGTCCAGGCGCTGAGGGGGTTTGAGCATGCATAAAAGTGTAACGAAATTTGACTTTTGATTGTTGCTATGGGTACCTAGTAGATGAAGAAAATCGATGTTGTCGCATTTCTAGGTGGTTAATAACATGGTGGGAGGGGGTGAAGTTGGGGGGCCGCCCGGGGGGCCGCCACGCACAAAATAGCTTATATCTCGAGAACTAAAAGTCATATGAATACGTTAGACATGTCAAACTGTGCAGAAAAATGCATTCTACAAATAGATTATGTAGTAGTTTCACGGAAATTGACAAGAAGTTACTAAAAATTATATTTTTTAAATTTACGATAAGTATAATCAGGAGTATAATGGTTTTTGTTGTTGTTTAGAACCACTAATTTTTTAATTGACAACTTTTGAGAGTAGTACACAATAGGTAAATAGTACTTCTGTATAATGAAACTATTGCGGTACATAACTTAACAGCTATACAATCCTCAGATCCAATAAACATAACACAAACAAAGGCGCAAAACGCGTCGCGGTCATTGTTCCTGCTGCCTTAACTATTAATGGCGAGTACAGTTCAAGCTGAGACTTATATTATACAGGGAGCGGCAAAATGATCTGACGGTTTTCTTTGCCGCCCTGTCGAGCGAATGAGTGGCGTAGGGTGGTGGGAATAGGGGCGTTACAAAGCCAACATGTGGACATTTTTAGTAGCCATGGAGCCGTGGGATAGCTGAGAAACATGTATTTGTAGTAGAAGTGTTTTTAAAAGTGGAAATTCCTGTGTAGCTGTTCAGTACACCTTTCAATATGGGTCCAAGGGGAAAAGTCCCAACTCAAAAAACCATTTTGCTGTGAGTAGGTAACTTTAGAGCTACTAGTATAGCATTGAAAAAAGTCAACAGGCTGTCCAATGTCAGCTCGGACACCAGAGAGCGCCGAGAGAGTGAGATACGCTGTGGAAGTTAGTCCTCAGCAGCCTAAACGTAAATAAGCTGCAGCTCTGCACTTGTCTGGCCGCTCAGTAGAAAAGTATTACAATACCATCTGCATTTTCATTCATACAAAATGGCAATCGTGCAACTGCAACAGTTGAAGCCCAGTGGTTATGCAAAGCGCATCTCTTTTTCAGAACAAGTAGTGATGACAAAGTTGTCATTATGAGTGACGAATCACACTTTCAATCACGCCACATAGTCTTTCTCACTATCTTTAGTTTTACACCACGTAGTCAGATTTTAGTTTCAATGCTGAACTAGTAGCTCTAAAGTTACCCACCTACAGCAAAATGGTGTTTCGAGTTGGGACTTTTCTTCATTGACCCACATTGAAACGTGTACTGAACAGCTACACAGGAATTGCCACTTTTAAAAACACTTCTACTACAAAGTCATGGTGCTCAGCTGTCCCACGGCTCCGTGGCTACTAAAAATGTTCACACGTTGGCTTTGTAACGCCTCTATTCCCACCACCCTACGCCAATCACTCACTTGACAGGGCAGCAAAGAAAACCGTCAGATCATTTTGCCGCTCCCTGTACTTTTAGAAAGATGGAGATTCTGAGGATTCATTTTCATATATATATATAAAATAGTATTGAGCGACCATTATGTAGCGGGAAATTTAGTTTGTAAAAGAAGAGAGTTCAAAATATATTTTGGTGGTGGATCGTTTCCATCACCATCTGAAACTGCAATAAATTCCCTACAATTTATACATCTCCGAATCTGAGGTTGGTTATAACAATTTTATGTAGTTTTGAAAAGTTCATAAAAATTATGTTTTCGTAAAAAAAATGTTAACATTTCACATTTTGACGTAAATTACTCAGGAAATTTCGATTTCAACTACATTTTAACTATACATTTTTAGAAAGAGCTTTTACTCTTAAATTATGCAGTGTAATAAGGCTACAAATACAAGCTAGGAATACAATGGAAACTCCATGTACAGTATCTAAACTTAAATTTATTTCATTACAATACAAAATTGATGGTAAAAGAACAGAAACTAAGGGTTCACAATAAAAGTTTACAAAGGGTGGCAAATGAATTTACTAAATTAAGCTTTAGGCTAGGCCTATTACAATAGTTCTAATTTAGGTTGAGGGGTTATATTGCATGGATCTTTATCTCAGGTGGGGTGATCGAGCGGCGTTTGAATTTAATCTTGTGATTATATATAGCCTAATTAAATTTTGTTTTGAAATATAAATTATGTTCGAATTATTTTCTGAAAGGTTAATTAATTTATGTTCTATATAAGCTTCTATTAGTTTCTTGACTTTTAAATTCTGGTACAAAAGTTCAAAAGTTAGGCTTAAAAGTGTTGTAATGGCTTCGATCCAAGAAAAGAAAATGTCTACTGGAGTGATCTCACCAAAATTGATGTCTTCTTCACAGTTAAATTTCTTGATGTTGTGTAGTTATTAATGTTTGTAACAAGGACGGATCTTCTTTAATCAAATTTCACTAATTTATTCCAAATATATGCACTTAAAAAAAAAATATTTATATTAAAATATGCAGTTTACAATTTATATCTTCATACTAGCTCAGCACTCTTAAGAAGTGAGGAAGGTTTGATGCATTGTTGCATTCACATATGTCAATGCTGACTTTATCACGGAAAATTGTAGGCCACTGTTCACACATATATTATAACAATTTTCATTTGCCATAGAGCTAAATTTGAATTTTGACAAGTTATTTAAATAACATTATATTGAAATTGAAGCAACTTTGTTACAAAAGTTATAGGTTGTTATATATTTAAATGAAATAAGGTTATTTGAAAATGTTCTATATTATAATGTATTGAATCAATTATTGGTCTGTTTGGCCATATATTATACAAGGTTTGATAAAGAGAGATATATTGGCATATTGATAAAAGTAAAAACATATGGTAAAAATTAAATTATTCTATTGAAAATTTTTGTGAAAATACTAAATTGTTACAGCAGTATAATATTTATTTACTGTTGATGCAATAAATTTATTTCTCATACAACAATTAAATACAATTTGGTGATTAAAGTAGTTTGGTAGTTTTTTATAATTTTATTTTTATGCGTATAAAAAAAAAACATTGATATTTCTACGTAAGGAATCATATTTTACACAACCTTAACATTTGGATAATATGGATAAAAACATTATTTTTATGATTTTTGCGGGTTGATTTAGACATTTCTAAGTTTAATAATCCAAAAATTTGCAAACCTCTTGCTACTACGCCTAAAAGCATTGCTGAAAAATATATATTTTTATATTATTATATTCTACATTTATCACTGAAACATAATATATAATAGATATCTACTTATATGCACATGTAACTGTTCTCTGATGAATTATATGGTACCACTACAAAAGGCCAAAATATAACCACCACTGGTACCCAGATAGGGTAAAAGGATTGAGAGATAAGAAGTAAAATTATAATGCTTCGAACTTCAACTAATCAGCTGTTCAGGTCAATTTAATTGTTAACGATTGGTGCTATGATTCGTTGCATTACTGTCAGAGACAATGAGGGGCAAAGAAAAAATAACCTCTCTTTTTAAGTTTTGAGTAGTGGTTTTTGGTAATTAAAATACTGTTGCAGGTTAATTAATGCACACAACTCGCGTAAATAGTGTCAACGACACTCGTAGAAGTTTTTAAGGCACTCGCTAAGGCTTGTATTTAACATTTTCTACTCGTATCGTTTACACTACCTTTACGCGATCGCCGAAACAGCAGCTGTTGCACCAATTGTGCAGCCTGGTCAGATGATGGAAACGTTCAACTAGCAAATTTTTTATAAACTCTCTTCTTTTACAAACTATATTTCTCGCTACATAATAGTCCCTCAATACTATTTTATATATATGAAAATGAATCCTCAGAATCTCCATCGTTCTAAAAGTATAATATAAGTCTCAGCTTGAACTGTACTCGCCATTAATAGTTAAGGCAGCAGGAACAATGACCGCGACGCGTTTTGCGCCTTTGTTTGTGTTATGTTTATTGGATCTGAGGATTGTATAGCTGTTAAGTTATGTACCGCAATAGTTTCATTATACAGAAGTATTATTTACCTATAGTGTACTACTCTCAAAAGTTGTCAATTAAAAAATTAATGGTTCTAAACAACAACAAAAACCATTATAAAATCGTATATTTAAAAAATATAATTTTTAGTAACTTCTTGTCAATTTCTGTGAAACTACTACATAATCTATTTGTAGAATGCATTTTTCTGCACAGTTTGACGTGTCTAACGTATTCATATGACTTTTGGTTTACGAGATATAAGCTATTTTGTGCGCGGCGGCCCCCGGGCGGCCCCCTTAACTTCACCCCCTCACCCCCATGTTATTAACCACCTAGAAATGCGACAACATTGATTTTCTTTATCTACTAGGTACCCATAGCAACAATCAAAAGTCAAATTTCGTTACACTTTTATGCATGCTCAAACCCCCTCAGCGCCTCGACTAACAGGCTAGTTTAATTATTTAAGGGGAAGCCGGTAGGCTTTTGCCCCATTCGCAGAAATGTAAATTCCAATATAATGATTACCTCGCTTAACGAGGTAATCATTCCTAAACATGCAAAAATCACCACGTTGAAGGTTTAAGTATTAATTCATTCAGGAATCGCCTTATGAGTCCAAATTGGTTCAGTAACGAGTTAGGGAACGAAATTTACCTGTTTAATCATCATTTCCGTTTTACACTAATTAGCAGTTTAGTTTGGAAGGTTAGCTATAGTTCTTTTTAATAGTTAAAAATAAGTAATCAAAGCTGGCTTGGCCTGCTTCTGGTCTGGGTAAAGATTTCCGCCCTCTGGTTCCCCAACAACGTTTCCAATTTAATTGTCATTTCAAGATGGTAGTAGAGTACAGCACTTTCTTAATTGCAACATGCTAGGGTCCTCCAGGCCCTAACACCTACAACAGCCAATTACCAACACATTTCACTTAATTACAATCAATACATCACATCACCACAGAATCAATAATCAGTTTTCACACCATCAATCTCACCAAAGGGCCACAATTCTTGCTTTGAAATTCATTGTAAATCATTTTTGTTAATATCGTTTATTGTGCTTTTTGAGCTAAACCACGTTTAGGAGATATTTTATAAAACAAAAAACTGATCAATTTTTCAACTCCACCCCCTTCAATCCAAAAACCCAGTGCTCAATATGGTGTAACTTTTTACCATGCAATATATAGACAGTTGAAAATCTTGGGAAAAAAGTTAGTTTTCACTTTTATGTTGGGGTTGAGGTCTAATTACACCGTACTCTACCCCTCACTGATCTGAAGGAACGGTTTAGTGTCGCATGTAACTGGATATTTGTTTAAGACTTCAACAATTTTTATGTTATCAGCAGGATTGTAGATTACTTCCATTTTGCTTACGGTTACAAAGAAATAATTCAATTTTCATAAACTGACTTTGATCAAGGACAAACGGGTTTACACTTTTATATTTTAATGCCCCTATATCAAATGGTTTTGAGTCAAAAGTTAGCATTCACTATGTATGTTGAGGTTCAGGTCCAATTTGATAGTAACCGTATGAGAAAATCTACCTTTGCCTAAGATAACTGGACTCTTGGTTATTTAAATTAGACTGCTCTTTTTAACTTACTAGTTAACCGCCCGTGCTCCGCCACGGGAATATTGTCAGCAATAAAAGAAATAATAATTAACAAATTCTGTTTATCTTTGTATTTTATTTAGGCGTTGTTTAATTTATTACATGAAATAGAAATGATAGTTTGCCTGTATAAACTATTTTATGTTAATCAAACCGATGTATTATTTTAACCAAATGAATGTTTTATATTAATTCGAGTTTCATTTGAAAAATAAATAGTATACGAACTGGGCAATGCTGATAACCTAATAAGCAGCTATTTATGATATTTAGATAATTTGCTCAAGTATATTCCTATATTCGTCGTTTTTTAGCGAATTTCCCTATAGGGAAGTAGCTATTACCGTAGGTGGCACGGTAAGACCTAGACCCGGGACCGATTTACTTTTTCATTTTGATGTCCCCAGAGGCCAAAAACACCATTCGTTCAAATTTATATATATATATATATATAGACTTATATATATATATATATGGACGTATATATATATATATATATATATATATATATATATATACGTCCGTGAACGCGATAACTTGAGTAATTTTTGTCCGATTTTGATGAAATTTGGTTTAAAGGTGTAAAGCGGGATAAACTTGAATGAGTTCGCGAACCAGCATGATCGGACCCTGGGAACGGGGCTTTAAAGGGGGTTTTATGGGGTAAAAATTGGTTTTTCTCACTTTTGACCCTCAAAACACAAAATTTCCCAATTTCTCTTTAGACCTTTTTAAAGAGCTTAAAAAAACAATTAATTTAGTATATAAAAGTATTTTTGTTCGGTTAATAGTAACGGAGAAAATTAAAAAAATTGTAAATTTAAAATTCCCATGTTATTCTTATGGAGAATATTGTCAAATGTTGTAGTTTGCTTGTTTATGGATATATTTTGTATTTTGATCAAATTTATTTATTTTGTACTAAGCTATCAATATTTTACAAAAAAAAACACACTTTATTAGTTTCCTTGTAGAAGCAAACCTATAGTAGGTACTCGTTAAACCTAATGTTAATAAAATATATTTATTTGAAAATCAATTAAGACAAATGGAAATTCGCTTAGTCGGCAGGTTTGCTGCGGCGGGGGTATTTTTCATTACATTTGTTGTATGGAATAAAGATAGTCACTTAGCCTACATGTAAATCACGCATCAGCAGTTGGTTGCTTTTCTCGAATCTTTGACCCATACTTTGAGTAAAAGCTGTGTTTACGTCGTATATATAAAGTTGGGCATACTTTGTTCAATGTTACAGGGTATTAACGGTCCAATTTGATGGAAAAGGAGTCGTGGATTTTAAAACTATGTAGACTACCACTACCAGAAAGATGTTTATTCAAGTAAGACTTAGAACTGGCCATTTCAAATGCAGATTTGTATTATATTTTACTCAAATAGTTTTTTGTCTCTTTTGACCCTTAATACTTTTTTATAGTCGCTGTTGATAAGGAGTTCATTTTACCTTCCCCTTGTGACAACATAAGGAAAAAATATCTGTGTCCCAGTTAGTCTGTTTTGACTCAAAATTTATAGATTTGCAGTACTGACAAATCCAATCTAACGACCCCAATTCAAAAAAAAATTTTATTTTTTAGAAGGGACTTCCAGAGCACATTTAACACCATCACTTTACCTTTTTAGTTCGATGGTTCTCTACATGTTTTTTTCCGTTCTGTATGTCTCTTTACGCCCGGTTAATGATCTTTTCTTTTTCTTTTTGTACTTTTCACATCATGGGGTTAATGATAAAGTTTTTTAACGCTATAATGACCCGAGTCAACATTGCCATTAAACATCAAGTCAGATACTTCTTCGCCAGAACCTAAATCGTAAGTCACAGTTTCTCAAGCAACTTCCCTGTGTAGGCCTACTCGAACAAATATAGTTAGGGTATAGTTCACTGATAAATTGTAGTTCCAAATATCCCAGCGTACTCACCATCTCGAGAAGGTAAAATTTGGACGTCGAACACTGATCTTGAGTAAGATTAAAACACTTACGATAAAATGTTTGTATGTTTACCAATCATTAGCAATTATCTGTACAACTTGCAAGCGGATTTCCCTATAATGTTCTGATGGCTATAGAGAATAAATTATATTGATCAAAACAATAAGTTTCCGTCCCCTACTATGGGTATTATTTCACATTCCATACTCAAAATTAAGTCAATTAGGTGACGTTTCCGTGACCGCGGGAGACGACGATGATGTTTCCGTGACCGCGGGAGACGACCATGACGTTTCCGTGACCGCGGGAGACGACGATGACGTTTCCGTGACCGCGGGAGACGACGATGACGTTTCCGTGACCACGGGAGACGACGATGACGTTTCCGTGACCGCGGGAGACGACGGCGACGTTTCCGTGACCGCGGGAGACGACGATGACGTTTCCGTGACCGCGGGAGACGACGATGACGTTTCCGTGACCGCGGGAGACGACCATGACGTTTCCGTGACCGCGGGAGACGACGATGACGTTTCCGTGACCGCGGGAGACGACGATGACGTTTCCGTGACCGCGGGAGACGACGATGACGTTTCCGTGACCGCGGGAGACGACGGCGACGTTTCCGTGACCGCGAAAGACGACGATGAATTGAGTAGGGAAAGTGTTGTTGTATTGAAACTCTTAAAGAAGAATTATTACAGTAGGATATGTATTGGTGTTGATCAGCTATAAGTTATGCCGAGGGTGTCCGGATGTCAAGAGAATTGTGTAAGCGGAATCTGATTGGACGAGACTCGACAATAAACCGACCAATCACGTCTGCTGACTGGACAATCGTGTACAAACGTGTTACTGAGCAGGGAAACTGAATTGACGTGAGACAAGGTAATGGAGTGAACATTGCTGATGGTTTAGAATAGGGGAATTTGTTGAAAGATAATCAAATCAAGTCAAATAAACATTACTTGTGTACATAAACGTCCATGTAAAGTGTAAAAAATGCTTAACCTAAAATCAAAAGCTTTTAAAATAACTTTCATGAAATAATATCAATATTTGTTCATTTTGTATAGTGGCAGTAAATGGTATGACGAATGTAACCATATAAAGTAGGAATACCGTAGAATTATTAATATTAATTTTAGTGAAACCTTTTTTAATGCAATAGTTTGCTACAGTATAACTACCCGTATAAATGAATTTTTAACACTTAAACTAAAATTCAATGGTTTAAAAAGTAATAATAGGACAATAGAAAAATATTTGATTATAATAGTTGTAGATAAATATACTTATGATAACTTTAGGAAAACCTTTTTTAGAATACACAATTCTTTGCGTAACAAAATAGACAAATTATGTTGTCTTTGGGTTTATCAAACAACCTCTAAAAGTTGGAACTAATTTCAACTTGAAATATTCTTGTTAATGTAAAAAAAATCAATATCGGTTTAAAATTCGTAAAAAGAGTTCATACAAATTTAAAGCAACGGACGTTTTTGCTTATCAGTAGGCCTAAGTATTGCATATTAATTAATACTTAATACTTATTAATTATAATTACTATTTAATCGATGTAGCCATCATGGATGTAATTCAATTTTATATGTTATTGAAACTATCACAAACATTTTCTAGAATAATAAAAGACATGCTAAATATACAGAGCTCATTTTTAATATTACTTAGATACTCTCTATGTATTTTTCATCGGATCCTTTCAACAAACAACGCCTTAAATCAAATACCTTGCATTCAAAGATCTGTGTTCCGTTATCTACCTTCTTTCATACAATGATCAAAAGCTTAGCGTTTTGCAAACATGTTTATTGAAAATCCTTATCCTACCTATAATTTACTAAAATCTCCCATCTCATACAAATTAAAATCTCATTATTGATTAAAATAATTAAATACAAAATAATTATAATTAATTGGAAGTAAAATAATTATGTCTACTACAAAGATAAAGTACTGACATAAAGAGCCCACTAAACACGCGGAAGTCACGGTGAGGACGGACGGAAAGTCTAGAGGAATCACGAACACGCACACACTGTCTTGAGGTTTGAAGAGTCTGAAAGCCCTAATTCAATACATACAATAAGAAGAGCTTAACATTAAATCGGTGAACTAATGCTAAATTACTGTATTGAGATTGAAAACACCTGTCTTGAAGATGACGGTTTAAGGATTGTAGATTACTTCCATTTTGCTTACGGTTACAAAGAAATAATTCAATTTTTATAAACTGACTTTGATCATGGACAAACGGGTTTACACTTTTATAGTTTAATGCCCCCATATCAAATGGTTTGGAGTCAAAAGTTAGCATTCACTATGTATGTTGAGGTTCAAGTCTTATTTGATAGTAACCGTATGAGCAAATCTACCTTTGCCTAAGATAACTGGCCTCTTGGTTATTTAAATTAGATTGCTTTTTAACTTATACATTATTATTGTCAATTTCATTGAAAGTGCTGAAAAATGTCAGATGATTTTTAACATAGTATGGTATATAACTAAGTGTATTTAACCTCAATTGCATACAGGATAAACGTAGTATGTGGTTTAGTTTGAACGTTTTTCACGTATACTAACATATTGCGATAGACTGTAGGATGTCGGTCGAAATCCATATCTGCAGAATCGCTGACAAAGCTTTCTAATAGTTTGGGTTTAAAGCAGATTGCATACAGCCAATAATATCAATGGATTTCCTATATCATGGATAGCTATCGCCAATGCTGACAATTCTTTTCAAACTATTTGATACAAAACGTACTGTTGGATATTGAGTTTAATAGACAATAGACAAACTCTTAATTGAAATATTGCTAGAGAACATTCATGCGTCAGGTACAACTATTATAATCAGTTGAAATTACAATTAGCTTTTTTTTATAGTTCTATTGTTTAGGAATCCATCCTCTGAGTACAACAACCGGTCCATGCGGACGATGACGTTTCCGTGACCGCGGGAGACGACGATGATGTTTCCGTGACCGCGGGAGACGACCATGACGTTTCCGTGACCGCGGGAGACGACCATGACGTTTCCGTGACCGCGGGAGACGACGATGACGTTTCCGTGACCGCGGGAGACGACGGCGACGTTTCCGTGACCGCGGGAGACGACGGCGACGTTTCCGTGACCGCGAAAGACGACGATGACATTTCCGTGACCACGGGAGACGACGATGGAGTTTCCGTGACCACGGGAGACTACGATGATATCTCCGTGACCGCGGGAGACGATGCGACGTTTCCGTGACCGCGAAAGACGACGATGACATTTCCGTGACCGCGGGAGACGACGATGACATTTCCGTGACCGCGGGAGACGACGATGGCGTTTCCGTGACCACGGGAGACGACGATGACATTTCCGTGACCGCGGGAGACGACGATGGCGTTTCCGTGACCACGGGAGACAACAATGATATCTCCGTGACCACGGGAGACGACGATGGCGTTTCCATGACTACGGGAGACCACAATGTTATCTCCGTGACCGCGGGAGACGACGATGGCGTTTCCGTGACCACGGGAGACCACAATGATATCCCCGTGACCGCGGGAGATGACGATGACGTTTCCGTGACCACGGGAGACGACGATGGCGTTTCCGTGACCACGGGAGACCACAATGATATCTCCGTGACCGCGGGAGATGACGATGACGTTTCCGTGACCGCGGGAGATGACGATGACGTTTCCGTGACCGCGGGAGACGACGATGGCGTTTCCGTGACCACGGGTGACAACGATGATATCTCCGTGACCGCGGGTGACAACGATGATATCTCCGTGACCGCGGGAGACGACGATGACGTTTCCCTGACCGCGGGAGATGACGATGACATTTCCGTGACCGCGGGAGACGACGATGACGTTTTCGTGACCGCGGGAGACGACGATGATGTCCAAAAATATTGCTTTAAATTATGACTGCGGAAAATTATTTGAATTAAGATCGAGGAAGATTATGATAACTTTACTGTGATCGCGGAAGATTATGATAACTTTACTGTGATCGCGGGAGACAATTATAATGTTTCCGTTACCACTGAACAATGTCAGGATTTTTTAACGACCACAGAAGACAGTGGTGACGTTTCTGTTACTGAGTGAGATATTTAGGATTTTTCAGTTATCGCAGAAACCGATGATAGTGTCTCTACGACTGTGTTAGATGATTACAATATAACCTCGAGTTTGGCTTGACCAAAAATTTCAAAATGGCACTCTTTTAGAAAGATCTTTTATATTTTTTTGTAATATCTTTTTGTAATATCTTCATTTACCTTTAACATGGTATTTGTTTAATGGAAATGTGTTTAGAAGGGTTTAAAACATAATTGGCTAAGTGCAATTTTTGTAATTTCTGCATTATTATTTCTCTAGGCCACTTAGAAAACAACCCATTACTCCAAAATTATAAGAAAATTTGGTAAAATAGAAATTATCAGTATTAAGAATCTATTTTTCAGGTGTCTATACAGAGATTCGATAAATTTTGGATCCACATATCACTATTTTTATTAAGTTATTAATAAATTGTAGGTTTAAGGATTAGTTTTTAATTTTTGGATTATTTAATCAGTAATATATAAAAATTGAATACTTGTGTCAGGCAATATTACAGCAATCATATTTTTTCTCCCTTAACTGAGAATGCTCTTTCCGATAACTAAAATAGCGAGCTGTGTTAGAGCGCTAAAACAGTATTGCGGGAGGTGGTGCAAAACACGTTGAAAATTTTAGCATAAAAAGCACAACCTGAACTACCTGGAAATATTTTTTTTTTACTCATGAATTTCTCATGATTTTTTTCTGGTTGGCCTGGTGGACACCCTGGTGTAGGGTTCAGGAAAACCCAACACCCTCTCTATATCAACGATTGTAAGTGTTGTCGGCCTCCCTTCTCCGTCCCTTGTGGACTTTCATTACCTGGTAAGGAAAAGTGATATAACTAATGTTAGCAAGCACTGCACCAAGTCTTGGTCTAGTATAATGGTTCAAGTTTTGGTTTACATCATAAATTAATTTACACCATCTTCAGTAAATATTAATAAACAATCCAACAAAAAAAATTACAGTAATGCAGCTCTTTAATGGCGTAGCGACAGTGGAGCAGTCACTTCTATATTCCACATATCCTACATATTCATATAACTAAGTTATTTGTCTTTTTGTCAATCGGGGTTATATTTTGAACTTAACTAAGTTTAAAAGTTATATAAACAATAAATTTATTCATGTATAGCATTTGTCACTGAATCCTAACCTAAAACTGAATGTACACGGAACCAAGTCGCCAGCACTGCTGTCCGGTGGAATATCGGTGCATGTAATTTCGACTTAGCTACAGCGCTCACTCATTTGTTAGGGGTTTCTACAAGTCGCACAAATCACAAGGTAGTGTTCAGTATCGTTAATTGAGTGGCTGACTTATTTTATTGATTTGACTTCTCAACTATATGTTTGTTTGTTTCCACAACTAAGTGTACTACTATACCCAGTCCTTTGAGCAGTTTCATTAAACAGAGGTTAGCCCTAGAGCTCTTAAGCCCGGTTTGTTTGCATCATGTCTATTAAACAACCAGGATTGAGCATCCTAATTGCTTATCACAATGGAAAACATCTTTGATAATAAAGGGTTATACACTCAATCTTTCCAGCTTATTGTTTCTATTGCCTTTGTATTTTATAGGAAAAAACATTTTAAAAACATGACTTTACTACAGTAGCCTATACTAAAGTAGTACTAAATAGTTACTAAACTTTACATACCTCGTCTTGCAGTTCAAATATAGTGTTTGAAGTCCACTACATATGTTTCGCCATATATGGCATTCTCAAGTGGTTACAGAAAACATTTTATCCAATTTGGACTCGTCAACATGTTACTTCATATACGAAAATATTTACATTATGACACAAAAAAAAATAAACGAATAACAAAATTTAAACATGTAGGGCTACAACACATAACCCGACCAACTGCACTGACTGAGACAGACTGGCAGGAAAACTAGGAAGTCCCAGCTCCTGTGTTATCAGGGGTACAAAGGTTGACCTGTTTATGTCCAGAGCTATGTGAGATGATTGTATTGAATATTGCATGGGAACTGAAATTTAATTTTTCATTTAAGATATGTTGTTTGGTTTCTTCATCATTGTAGCTATTGTATATTACGAACTGTTCTAACGAATCTAGTTTGTCTCCTTTGTTGCAAATGTATAGAATTTGCAAGCTATTTTCAACTTTATCAACATAGTGATTTGTACCTATTAGGTGTTGGGCAAACTTTGATTTTTGTTTATTTGTGTTAGGGTCGGGGTGATGTTCCTTGAAATGCTTAGTAAAAGTTCCGCCTGCCTGTCCTATATAGAAATTAGGACAGTCCAAACAATTTATTTTATACACTCTAGATTTTTCCAATTTTATAAATAAACATTTATACCTAGTTGTTATAGGACAGTTTTTTTCTAACTGAAATCACTTAGCAAAGGTGTACGCAATTACTTTTTTTAAGTGTTAATCCGTTTTAGCCATGGTTATTAAAACGAACTAAAATTGTATGTGTAACTCTTAATTACAATTAAAGAGATCAATTTTCTAAGTATTTCATGTAGGTTTTTAACGTTAATATTGTATCGGTGTTTTGAGAATAAATAAGGATAACTTTCCTTATCTTTGATTAAATAACATTGTAATAAACTGATGTACTTTATAAGTATTAATCTTTCTTAATAATATTCCTGGCACATTCACAGAAAACGTTTAGACTGCTTGCCCGAAAAGCGGATAGGAGTTTTTCGTTAAAACTAAATGTAGAATGAGGATTTTCAAGAAAATGTTTATAAAACACAAAGCTTTTGATCATCGTATGAATGAAGGTAAAATGCGAAACACGGACCTGTGAATACACGGATTTGATGATTCAGCGTGTTGTTTGTTGAAAGGATCCGATGAAAAATACATAGAGAGTATCTAAGTAATATTAAAAATTAGTTCTGTATATTTAGCATGTCTTAGGAAAATATTCTGGAAACCTTTTTGTGATATTTTCAATAATGTATACACACTTATTACATTCATGACGGTAACACTTAGACTTACCAAAACTTAGATAATCAAAACTTTCTGGTGCTTACAATGATGTATGAACTCTTTTCACAAATTTTAGAACCAATATTGGAGTTTTTTTACACAAACAAGAATACGTCAAGATGAAATTGCAATTTCAACTAGCGTTTGTTTGATGGAGCAAAGAAATTTGTGACTCTTTCGTTTTGTAAGAGATTGTGTTTATATACAGTTTAACTATAATTCTGTATCAAACTCGAACTAACTTCTACTTAACTAATAGAACAAATTTAAGATAAGATTATGGAATTGCAAATACATCCTACTTACTTCAATAACTAAATTTCATGATCGTTTTGTACGAGTGATTTTAATATAGGGGCATTTCTAACACACAAGCATAAATCTTTCTTATTTAAATACTTTTTAATGTAATTTGGTAGCTTATTCGTTATGTATAAAATAATAAATGTAAAATTATAAATACAAATGTTTGCAAGCAGTAAAAAAAAAGATAATTTGTATAAGATACGCTTTAGTAATTAATAGTGGTTGGTGTATTGAATAATCCATCGTAAGGAAATTTAGTGTTGAAAGCATCAAAATGAGAGTGTTATAGCATATTTCGTACCTTCGGGCTGAAAATGTGGTTTTACCGGATCGAGATGAATGAATGAATGAAATGTGTTTATTTCCACATAATACATGCAGAAAACAAAACATACTTTTTTATACAAAATATACTTACAAAATAAAACTAAGAATAAGAATAAAAAAAAACATTTCTGTATAAATTAATTCAATCGTTTAATGAAATAATGGTAAAGATAAGATGGTTTTTAAAGAGTAAGTACCCGTAATGGCGGATGGTGCCAAGTACCTTCCTGGCGAGGTCGAAGACCTTCTCGACCTGGCGTTTCCATGAGATGTCGGTTCCACTTCGTCAAGCACAGCAACAGCAGGTCCAGCTGTCGTTGGACATCCTCAGGTTGGCGAAGGTGGCAGTGAAGAGAGCGTCATCAGCGTACAGTGAGAGCTGCACTCTTGGGGCTATGTGTATGTCGTTGGTATAGCACAGATAGAGTATCAGCCCGAGAACCGACCCCTGTGGCACACCACGAGACTAGACGTGTTGTGGAAGTCGCCCGTCCGACGGTGACTCTGAAGCGGCGCGCTGTCAGGTAACTCTTGACGAGCTTGTAGATAGACCGGGTAGATGAGATGACGCCATCTTGTAGGATGACCCGGTTGAAGGCTTTGCTCACATCGATCAGGAGTGTTGAGGGTTGAGTGATGCTTCCTTTCCATCTATTATCGTCTTCGTCCTTCTTCCTCTTCGATTCCACAACGAAGAGTCGTGGAAGTCGGCCGACATCTCTTCTTGTGTTAGTGAAGGTTTTTTTTTTATAGGTAGCTTTCGGCCTCCAAAAACGTTTGTAAAACTGCTAAAAACGTCGAAGTGTGGTAAAAATAGTTTTAACAGTATAAGTCTGTCATAATTATTACCTGCTAGAAAATATACTAGATTAAGACATTCAATAAAATAAAATATTAAAACTATACTTTGATGCTTATTTAAGATTGTTTGTGAAAATAAATCTCGTTTAATTTAGTTAATTTTAATCAAATATGTTTTCCAGCTTGATGAGCAATAAGGAAGCTCAATCCTGGTTGTTTAATAGACATGATGCAAACATACCGGGCTTAAGAGCTCTGGGGCTAACCTCTGTTTATTGAAACTCCTCAAAGGACTGGGTTTAGTAGTACTTAGTTGCAGGAATAACACAATAATGAGTTTGAATGTTGTAGAACTCTCTATTAACGCAGCCAGTAAAACTTAGTAAATTGTTTAGTAGAAAGTAAATGTAATGCATTATTTGTCCCCTACAGTATGAGATCAAATCTTGCAACAAAATGTTTTGCCTCATATATCCTGCCAAACACAATAATCATAAAATGAATCCAGCTTGGATTGGATAAAAATTCATAAGTTCTTTTTTATTGTCTACTTACGAATGAATAGTGTATTTTTATTTATTCCAAACGGAATCACCATTTTGAAAATGTTATAAAATGAATACCGATATAACAAAAATAAAGAGAAGCAATGAAGAGAAATAAATGTTAAAACCATGTTTGCATGCGCATGTAAGAATGAATTTCAATATGGCAACAAATTACTACCTATTACAACATGACGCAAAATAACAATAGATACGTTAACAAAATAAAAATAACATTGCACTTACAAAGTTTAAACAACAACACATAAGCAATTGTCTATATTGTCTATAACTGTCTGTAATCTTAACCTAAATAAAATAGGTCTCACTTTACTTATTTGTTTCCCGGGCTTTGGGGTTTTACCAATAAACCTAACTAAAACAAATTTTAACATTCTGAAAAGAGATATTGCACATACTTGTTGTCCAATAGTACTTTGCTTAAAGTTCAAACTATTTAGCTCTTTAACTTTAACCAACGTAGCCATTTTGATGTTATCTTAAACTTCGTCTCAATGTTCAACCTGGATGCATAAAGCGTCTACTAAGGGAAGAAGTGAAGCTTTGCGGAAGGGTCTCAAATAGAACTCAATCTTATTTCCCTTCCGGGGGCAACATAAAATATACAGCCTTTCTTCAAACCCTCGTTTGCTTTACGAGCGAATCGAAAAAGATTCGAAATGCTGATGGAATTTTTTATCAACTCATCATATACGTCGCTTTGTAATAAATTTAAACAAGACTAAAAAATTGAGTTCAATCTGCCAATTTAAACAGAGAAAATTATTTTTATTGCTAATATATCTGTAAGTTACTACAGTTTTTGTAGTCCGCAAACGACTCTAGATCAAACTGTTGATTTGTTGTAGACCTTGTTTAGCTGAAACGAGTTTTATTTAAAACTGTTGGAATATGTCTATATCCTAAACAACTTTTGGGAGGTATTATTTTATAGGGATTGCAAATAGAAAACGGTTTAAAAATAGGTAAATAGTCTCAATGATAAAATGAGTAAATGTTTAAAGGTAAATGTTTAAAGGTAAATGTTAGGAGCCACAAACACATTTGTAATTTGCTATATATTAGTTTATAAAGAGTAGCAATGGACAAGTGTCGAAAGTCCAAATTGCTTTAGAATCATCAAGCATTGAAGGACAAATAAGTTTGTAGATATTTTAGGTTTACATTATTTACAGGCTAAACATTTATTAATTATAGTAGTCCAGCATCTATAGGGGGTTGAGTATGCACTGAAAGTGTAACTCTTATTGACTTTTGATGGTTGTTGTGGGCATCTTGGAGATGACAAAAACCGATGTAACCCTCCCAGCAAGTGCACAACTTGGGTGGAGGGAGGGGAGTAGCGTGAATGCGCGTTACAAGGCATTCTTCATGTCTCCTAAACTAGATACGATAAAAAACATGCTTTAAACTACTAAAGGACTTCATTTGCTTTGAAGATTAATTTGAAAAATTCCTTATCTATGATATTATTGAGAATTTAACATTTTATTTAACATTTTGTATTAAACACTCCAAATGACGTTGTCGTTGAAAAATCCGTACTGTATTAGATCCAAAGGTTCTATTTCAGTCCTTACGGAATTTTCCCAAAAATATATTTCGGCACAGGTTATGTTACACATATATACCACAACAGTTGTAATTTTTAGCTGTCTGTTGTGCAAATGAAATAAAATTTCAAATAACTCAATAATATCAATAGTATAATATGATAAGGGATTTTTCAAATAGAATCATTTAAAGCAGATGAAGTCTTTTAGTACAATGAAGTTTAAAGCATGTTTTTTATTGTATCTAGTTTAGGAGACATGAACAATGCTTTATAACGCGCATCCACGGTACTCCCCTCCCTCCTGCCGAAGTTGTGCACCTGTAGGGAGGGTTACATCGGTTTTTGTCATCTCCAAGATGCCCACAACAACAATCAAAAGTCAATAAGAGCTACACTTTCAGTTCATACTCAACCCCCTATAGATGTTGGACTAATATGATTGATAAATGTTTAGCCTGTAAATAATGTAAACCTAAAATATGTAAAAATTTATTGGCCCTTCGACAGTCATCTATAACAACTCTTGATCAAAAATATTTAGCAATTTACAATATTTTGTTCCTCCTTACTTTCACCTTCATTTTATTATTGAAATTATTTACCTATTTTTAATAAGTTTTAATTTTTCCCATTACTATGTAATAATACCTCCAGAAAGTTATTTATGATGGAGTCATAAATTTGACTGACAGCTGTAATCAAAACTATTATCATCTAAATAAATTGTACCAAAAACGATTTTTATTTGGAGTAGTTAACGGGCGTAAAAATCAGATAAAAATACCGGGGTTTCAACTGCCTGGTTCAAGACTAGTGGTCTTCCAAGCCTGATTTACTTTTTAACTGACCTAGTGTTTATGAATTGCTTACCCCAACGCCATATTATATGTTCATGTTGTGGAGCGTTAATGTTTTTCTATTGTACGTTATTTTCTTTAGTTCACATAATAACAGTTCATACTTAGACTTTTGATAGGAAAACATGTTTGTGAAGAAAATACAACTTATAAAAGAAGAAGTAAACTGTCGATCAGCACAATTAAGTCAGCTGTTTTAAATTATCTACAAAAAATTTGAGCTAATAGATGCAGGGTTTACCAATATGAAAAATTTTCTTCGTCTTATAATAATTTTACAGACAGTTACAATCCTACTATTATTTTATGAAAATCCTGCACATTTACATATTGCAGCCTTTTTTTTTACTTATTACTAAGCGTTTATGATAAATTGTTAACAAATTCCATCAGCATATGATTTATGCATGAATCGTCAAGGAAAATCCCTTTCCAAAAATTTTGTTTCTTCAAATTCATACTTAAATCCACAATTTCATACTATTGATCATAATATTTTAACAACAGAAGAAAGTCATAATTTCGATGGTTTTCTGTTTGTGGCTCATTTCTCTTTATGGTAGTGGTTTTGTTTGTTTTCATGTAACACATAAGCGTCCGCCGGCCTCAAACACACATATAAAGCGAGTCACGCATGGATGCTCTACAAAGGGCTGCACTCAATGTTGATATCAAACAAACTTTGGACGAATTACAATTGTTGAAAAGGATATTCGCGGTAGTAAGTTGTCTAAACCAATATTTATACTTATCGCAAGTTTTTAAATATAATTAATAAGAATGTGTAGTTTACATTTTAATGTACAAAATATCTTCTACTGTTATTATTATAGAGTAAGGAATAAATTTGTATTTAAAAAAATAATCAACGTCAATATTTAAAATTAAAAACTTAACTTTAATATACAATATGAATAAATAGTATTGCTACTGATTGTACGTTTTGAACTTTAATTAATTATAATAAACATGTTTAGTTTTTACTTTTAAAAATTACTATTTATTTATATATACTTTTCTGCTATTATTATAGGATGAGAACGGAAATAATAAACGGTTATAATAACGGTTGTACATATAAGTAATATCAATATTTCTTTAAATACATTTAAAAACATTGTGAAAAAAGAAGAAGATTTAAATGAAAGAATGTAGCATATGCTTGTACACAAGCCACCGATAATACTATAGTATACATTTATAAAAATTCAGTACAAATACTAACTATTTTGTACTATATGTACCACCATTAAATAAACACATGTGTCAATGTTTCTTTTTTTGCTTTATACCCAAGTAACTCTACATATTTTGCTAATCTTTGCTTGACAGTGAAACTATTTACAAAAAACCGTTGTAAAACTACTTCTAAATGGTTCCAATGTAACTTGAATAGACTTTAATCCACTCTTTATAAGCCAATATATCGGAATAACTATAATAACAACGGATAAGAATTCAAATTGTTTTTTTCTTAACTATAAAATGTTAACAATATTGTACTACTAATGCAACTTATTGTAATGTATTGATATGAATATACTATTGTAAAATGTAATTTTTGTGTTTATGTATACCGTCTATTTTTTATTTCATTTTTTACAATGAATTGCATTTTAAGTTTAGATCAAAATGATTCAAGTATTTTCTTATAAAGTGATTCGTGATTTTATTACTGGTTTAGTAAATTATCTTCCAATATTTAAATATATTTTCCTGGAATCAAAGTCAGTTTTACAAAGAAGTTTAAAGTTTTGCCTTAAACATTACTATAGGTTAAAAAGTACTTCAGTGCTTTACTCTTTAGATAGACATAATTTATAATAATTATTCAATGTAATAATTGTTCGCAGATAGGAGATTTTAGTAAAAACTCAAGGTCCACTCCTATAGTTTTACATTGTTGAAAAAATTTAAAAACTGTTTTAGATACATACACAAACAAAAAACGTATCTCATAGCACTCTTTTAATGGTTTACTAATATAAGTAACATTACTGTCTGCATCATTCAACACTTAACAAGCATATTTCTTAAGTTTATGAGACATACATTTTTTTTTTTTTTTTTTTTTTTTTTTACTATCCACAACTTTAAACTTCTTTGTAAAATTGGCTTTGGTTCCAGCAAAATAGATTTAAATATTGGAAGGTAATTTACAACACCAGTAATTTAATCACGGCTCATTTTATAAGAAAAAACTTGAATCATTTTGTTCAAAGCTTGAAATGCAATTTATTGTAAAAAATGAAATAAAAAATAGATAGTATACATAAACACAAAAATTACATTTTACAATAGTATAGTATAGTTTGTTAGTAATGGCTATTGTTATTTTGAGGTTAGATATAACGGTAGGCTACTAGATTATGAGTGAAATACTAATATATTTGAATGGTTACATTTTTCTAGACTTTTAGTATGTCAAACAGACATCATCAAGGATCTAAAGAAATCAAGCTTAATTTTTTGGGAATAATTCCACCTTTAACTATATATCTCTCCTACTAATTCTAAAAACAAACATTAAAAACGAGCGTTTTTAAGATAGCAGCAATTATAATTTATGTTTCAAACTATTAGTGTAGAATTTCGCAGCAAAGGATGGTCACCAGCTTACAATGTTTCCTAATTAAGGCTTTAAAAAGTGTGTGCAATTAAATAATCGTTTCATATCTTCAAAATTGTTTTAGTACAAAAACGCTTGAGTGTACATGATATTTTGCTATTCTACCACAAAAAACCCTTTTTTGTTCTCTAATATCGATACTTTTGTCCAATATCAGTCGCATTCAGTTGTATATTATTTACTGAAGGTCCAACCTCTGTACAGTGGTTCACTTCTCTTAATACAAGTTTGATGAAACCGCTTTGTCAAAGTTCAATGAATTCTACATATAGTCTCCCCTCATCAAGCAAACCTGCACATTCTGTGGAAACAATATTGATTTCGTCAAGTAGTTTTATTTTTTAAGTTTTATTTATTTAAGTAAATTATATAAAAAATAAAAATAATGGTAATAATTGTTTTATTGATTATAATCAATTTTACCTCTGTTTGTTGTATCGTACAACTTTACAAACATTACTATAACCTCACTGTTCACAACCTCTTAAGGATATGGAGGCTATTGTGAATTACTTTACAAGAATGCCAGTGTGAATTTTGTTTGCAGTCTATACAAATTTCAATCACGATATAAAATGTATAACTGAATATTATTTGTGAAAACCATTTCTAAAAGTCTTAATCAGGTTATAGAATCAGTTTCTTGAAGAAGAAATGAAAACAAATTTTTTATCAAATTTTTGAGTAACATACAAAATATATATAAAATATCAAAAATATAAGTGCCAAAAGTAAGCTGTATAAGATATTAAAGGACAAAACACGCTTATAAGTTGGTAGCACTGTATCCTTAAATTCATTTCAAATCAGCTTATTTGTATAGTTGCCTACACTGTTCAGTGTATTAATTTCAATTAAGACTTAACATGGGAGTTTCGTAATTTCGAAATGTATTTATTGTAAGCATGGGTTTTAATTTTCATACAGTTCCGGTCTCCATCAATGTTTAGATCTATAAATAGATTTGTTAGATACTGAAATCACAGCTGGAAACAATTAATAACCTTTTTCCTAATAAATCCAATGATCTAAATGTACTCTTTTGCAATGCATACTCTCTAAATTGTTAAAGCATCATGTTGAGTCTTTACAATAAATTCCCAATAAGACTGATCCTTGTAGAAAACGTTGCAATATTACAATGTTCAAGTGTTCACTTGCGACGATAAATCTTGGCGTTGGTTGGGCCTTAAGTAAATGATCCCATTTCACCGGCAGTGTCCACTCATTGACCTGAGGCAGTGTCTATGTCAGACTTACGGGATATGATGATGCAGATGTTCGTTGTGACGAGTCACACGTCCTTACATAGAACTGACAAATCTGGAAATCCAATACATGCAAATCAACGTGTCTATAATGTAATATCAAAATAGTTTTAAATATAAAATGTATCTATTCTGTTAACGTAAAAAAAAAACATTATAATTTATAGAAACGCATTTGTAAAACAGAAATGTGGTCGCATTTTGATATGTTTGTGCAATATCTTGCACAATGTTGACCGTGAATATACCAGCTAATTTGCAATTGAGTAACTTAAAAGGGAGTACCCAATATTGTCTAGTTTTTCCTTATTTTATATCGATATTTGTAATTGCATCATAAATATGCCTAGTATTCATATGATAATGGCTTTTCACTCCACTTTTCTTCCAATATTGATTTACTTTATAGCAATAGAAAGAAAGAAATGTTGATAAAAAAAATAATAATTTGAAATTGCGTCGCTATATTAGTAAAAACCATTGCAATTTGAGACTGTTAGGCTGTCTGTACTAGTAGTGTTTATCAATGAAGCAGAAGACAAATTACCCGATAAACTGTTAAGGTTGAACCAAACCTCAAAGGAGTTACAAATCTGGCAGCTTTGACGTCAGATCAACATTTGCTCGCTGTTCCTCAAGGCTTGTCGGTAATCCGTAGTCAATACGGTATTTCACACTAGAACTGTTGAGAAATGTCTATAAACATACTTCTCAATTATTCCCTTGTTTATGTTTGTATAGCTTTGAAATATAATTTTCTTTAAACTCATCTTCTAAAAGTTATAACTTTCTTTAACGTGTGACCTATTTTCACAAATAAATATATAAATTTCAAATTTTAAAAGAGTAGATTTTCGTACAACTATATCTTCAGGGTCTATTTGATGTTTTTAATAATTTTAACGTTCACAGAGATGCTTTGAAATAAGATTATTGCTTTACTACAGTGAATCCATCTGCTTGGTTGTTTTCTCATTTTTTACGTAAAACCATATACTGTTTGCTAGTATACAGATTAATTGCCAATTATATGGTTGGTTTAATGGTACATAAAATAATCATACATAATTTAAGAAATCAGTTTGTTGTGTTAGTTTGGTTTGTGCTGTATTGTACATAAGCTTATTGTGTTGGCTCAAAATCTATGAAAACTTTAAGGGAGCAGGTAAAATTAAGAGAAACACATTCACTAGCTACACATTTCAGTGCCAAAGAGATGATTTCTTTGTTTTGTTAGGCAGAAAGAAAAATATCAATGTTGTTGTTAATCATACGTTTCATTTACCAATCCATGAAGGGTGAACATTTGTTTGAACAATGTAGGACAACTCTTGAAAGTTCCATCCACGTATACCTTTTCCACCTATTCAAAAACTTTCAAATTGAGCTTGGTTGAAAACCCTATAATAGAGTTCTGTTCATCGTGACGAGTAAAAGGTTCTCACCAGTGTTTTGATTTTCATAGAACTTAAGGCCGTATGGGTTTCTTTAGCACTTTTTGGAACAGACAAACTAGCTCGGTGAATGTTATGCCGAATAAGACTCATATCGTTACTACTCATACTTGGAATATCTTATTTTCTTAATTCTGCTTTGATAAGGCCTAACACTAATTTCTTCAACTGCTTTTCGTTTTAAGTTATTATTTAGCTTTTGCCTATTCCTTTAGGTTTATACTTGGGCCGCATCTCACCTTTAGCCGCCAACACAGTATTTAACTCTAGAACTGTTGAGAATGTCGATAAATATTTCTTAACAAATCTCTTGTTTTATGTTTGTGTAACTACTAATTGAGAAATAACTCGAATCGCATCCCTTAAATGTCATAACATTCTCCTACACCAAACTTTGTTTCTCAAATAAATATTTTAGTGAAAACATGAAATTTCTAAGATAGTCGATTTTCAATATTTTTTTTGTTACACAAAACCTTAGACAAACCAACACAAATTCTCACCCCATTGTAAATTTTGAAGCGTCTAGTAATTTTGTTTTTCGTGTCTAGTTCCTCCTGCTGTGTTCTTGTTCTTGACAGCAAGTCACAGCGTACAGCAATTTCCGTTTGATCAAAGCGTAGTTACGAGGTAAGCTAACACCATTTTCGAACTTCTTTCCATCGATTGGTCGATAGATATTAAAGTCCAATCTAGGAGGGAATTTACTATTTTCCCCTTTGAAAAAAATCATACATTTATTTCATACATGCATATAATACATTACGTTATAAACTCGCCTACACTTGCGAACATGGACTTTATTTCATTTTTACTTCTATTTCCTGATTTCGAAAATTTTGATCGACTAATTCTTCTGGTTCCATGGAGTCCAGGAAACAGGTATCTTCAAAGGAACACGACATATTTCGATATACAATATTTCAATAAAAAATGTTATCGTCTTCCCTGTAGCAGCAAACCTAAGTATACATTATAATTAAAAATATTAAAATAGTAAATAAGTCTCACAATTTATTTTAAGGGAATAATTTCGGGGAATTCCAGCCAACTAAAATAAAATTCGCATAGTCTGCAGGTTCGCTTTGGCGGGGGTTTTATTTATTTGGTGAGTGTTTAATTGATTAAACGGGAGTTTAAATTAGGTGTATTTTTAATTGTGCAAGTGATGTATAAAAAAATGTCACTTTAGTTTTGACTTTAAAACAAAATGTTTCAGTAAGCATATTTGTAACATTTCGATACTGTAACCATGATATAGAATTACAGTAGAGTGTGAGCAACGCACTCCATCAGTGAAATTGCAATACATGTATTGATGAATGGTGGGGTCTATTATGTACACCTATTTGAATGCTAAGCAGATCTATATACCATGGGAATATATTAGGTGTAGTACATATGTAAACATGGGCTGGCATATGCGGCGAATCCTGATGACGTCGCAATACTGACAACGTCCTCATGTTAGTACTCGTTATGATTATTACTTTTCTAATGTATTAACAGGTTTTAAAATCATCAATGTTGTTATTATTGGTAGGGGTTAATGGATCTTACTTGTGTATGGACAGATAGCATTTTTTTTATTGCAATAGTTTTTGATAACCTAAGATCTACCTTCGAGAAGAGACATTTTTAAGCTCTATAATATTTTAAGACCACCCAACCGGAAATTAATGTAGGAAAATGATTGCTACAAACGTGTTGTTAACGAAATTCAAACAAGAAGTAGTGTTGGACACTTGTTAATGACAAATTAATCTTTTGGTATTAATGTTTTCTTTAATTATTGTCAAATCAGCTGATATCCATTGTTGCATCTACCACGTTTTGTGGTTATTTATTTTAAAGAAATACGGAAATAGTCATCATGGTGTTTTCGTAAGTTTAACAAGTATGTATAGTAGAAACATAAAAATGAACTCATTGGTTTTACACCAAAATTGTTTGAAATTAGGTTACCAGGAGTGGTATTGGTAATTTATAATAAATCAACTAGACCTTTAAAAATAAAGGAAAAATGTAGAAAGAAAAAAAATCAGTCCTTCATTTATGCTTACAAAAACGCTATGTTGAGTACTGATTTCTGCCAATTACATGATGGTTTTTAACAAGTCAGACTAATGGAATGACTTATTATGAGCTCTAGGAACTGTTCAAACTCAGCAAATATTTCGGTGACAAAAAATAAGGTACAAAATAGAGTTTTAGACACTAGAGCAATATGTGACTGGCTCACACAACTACATTAGTTTTTAGTAAAATATTTGCGACAGCTGATCCATATAGATGGGATGTCTTCTTCTGCAATAGTCAATGGTATTATCATTATTACTTACAGTTATTCATTAAAACACCTAGTTCACGAGCTCGGGACATTATAGTCCCGAGTTATACATGGTTTTTTGATAGTTTTATGATGAGTTATAGTTTTTTATTTTGTAGGTTATAGTTTTTTTTTTTTTTTTAATCGGTGGTGAAGTGAAAAAAAACAGAGATACCAACATAAAAGCTTGTTTTCTATCATCAGTATCTTTTATTACTTGCAAATGCGGTTAAATCAACAACCTGTTTTTACTAATCTCAAAAAATACATCCAAACCAGATAATTGTTTAATATTGTGCCTAAGCTAAATTTAAAATGCATGTTCTGTGGGTTTTCTACATCCGGTACACATACAATATCACTAATATTATTATTTTTTGTTAACAGTTCCCGAATCAATTGATTTACTATTATTCTTTACATTGGGTTGGAGACAGATGGTTGATGTGGCAACACTGTGCCAGTTGCCCAAACATAACACGACTCTGACATTATAGTCGTGGTCGAACTCAATCATTGTAATCATTCGATAATAATGGTAATAATAGTAGAGAGTATGTGAGTATGTGGTTTCATCACATTATGTAGTGCTAGTTTAGTTTTAGTCATGTATTGTTGTCACTAAGGTGAGGGATTGCAGTTAGTTCTCGTCAGAAGATCAAGGACCAGCAATTTAGTAACAGCGTGTCAATGTCACAATGGGTTACGATAATGACCCGTGTAAATCGCATGTAGGAGGAGACTGCTTGACCTTGTAGAGGTTTAAAGGTTAAAACATAATGTAAGGTCAAACAAAAATCTCATTTAGTGTTTTAAAGTATTTTAAAATAGTTTTTAGCCTCCAGATTACTGTTTTATACTTAAAATGTTTTACAATACCTGCATATAGTAATCCTTTGTTGCTGCTTTCGGCAACTAGTTTCGGTTCTTCTGAACAATCATCAAGCCTCTTGATTTACTGAACTCTATATGTTAACGACCTTCGAATGAAGTGATTACCTGACACCTTGAGACCTCATGATGGTTCAGAAGAACAGAAACTAGTTGCCAAAAGCAGCAACAAAGGATTTCTAACTTACCTCACGAAACGACTAAAAAACTAAACTAAAATTTAAATTAAAATATAATCCTTGTTTGGAATCTCTTTGTATTTTTTGTGAGACGACTAATTTTGGTTGGGTAAATGCTTATAAGTGTCAAATTAAGAGGTTTTTTGATGAGAGTGGAGTTGTGTACTTTCAAGACGGTTTACATTAATAACGAGTGCTTAAGTGTGATGCTACAGGGAATGAAAAAATTGTAACAATTCATATGTTAACGACCACTTGGCAATCTTTCATAAGTTTTTAAAATCACAGAGTCGTGCTACTAAGTCCCCTCATCAAGTATAACAATGTACAGTTTATAATGGAAGTTGCAACAATAGACCATAAAAAATAACGTCCAAGATACATAAAATATGATACACGAGTTCGTCACTTAACTGTTACATAAGATTTATGAAAGGTACAAAAACTTGAGTAAATCACGTATAAATTATGTACTCTCAACAATACTAGGTAATGAAACCAGACGTTTATAGACAATAATTCACCTCTAGTAAATAGCCTTGATTTTATTTTAACACGTTATAATAGTTGCTAGATATTTAATTATGTAATCTAACACGTAGATTATAATATTTAATACTACTTTATTTGGTCACAATCTATACATTTATAAAGAAGAGGTCTGTCTGTGTATGTGATTTTGTATGAGCATAGATGAAACTGCTTGGTCTATGGTATGAGCTAAACTAAAAAATACTGAACATACTGGCCTCAATTTGGATAAAAAATAAAGCTACAGCTCCGAGGATGCATATAGAACTATTCGATATTGACCTAGGACTCCGCCCCACGGGCTTTCAAAGTTCTGAGTTAAGAGATTTAAAATAAAATATTGATTGGTCACAAAGGTAACAAAGAATAAACCCACAAAGTTTAAATGTAAACAAGCATAAGTGTCAAATAAATTTTGATTTAACAGTTCAATACAGCTTAAACATATTAAAAACTGCACGAATATTAAACAGAAAGGATATGGATCATAAATATAAAAGTCTTTAAAATTACAAGCCTTAATTCTTTCGCCTATTTGAAAATGTCTTACTCCCTTTGTACACATTCCTAGTCATTGTTTGAAGATTCTAATTTTATTCTCATATACTAAACAACAAATACCCCCGCCGCAGCAAACCTGCAGACTTAGCGAATTTTTATCTGCCTGATTGGATTTAAACTAAAATGTCTCCTTCAAAATATCACATTTATTCCCTATTCAAACAGAATTAGTTTAATGAGTACTTAGGTTTGCTGCAACAGGGAGGGTAAAAAAGTTTTTTTTTTATGTAAAATATTAAAACGTACTGTGGTTTAGTAAGAAATTAATGTATTTTCCAAATTTAATCAATATATGTTCATAAACAAGCAAACTACAACAGTTGACTTATTCTCTACAGGGTGTTCATTTGAAAACTTTCCATATCTGTTGTGTGCAAAGGTAAGGCTTTTAACACTTGTTTGTTCTCATTTCCCCCTAATTTGGACATGCCAAATCCAATACAATTATTTTCAATTTCGAAAAATGCCCCAAAAGGGCCCAATTTGGGGGGTAGGGGTGCTTTTTGAGAAATTTTCAAATGTAAACATGGGTTGTGTGATACATCAATTTAAAGGTCTAATCACCCCGACTATTTTGGTGCAATAAAAATGTAATTATCTTTAACCGTATTTACAGGGTGGGTCAAAACGTTTTTAAAAAGGACTTTGAAGTTAAGTGCCGTATTACCCAAACTACTGAACGGAACAGCGCCAAATTTCTTTCCAAGCTTATTCTTGATCTACTCTTTAAGATAACTTGTAATAAGGGCATTTTCCATGTTATCTTCTAATTTTTAAAAAATCTCAAATTTTAAGAATAAAAGAAAGGTGAAAACTCAAAATTCTTAAATAGCAAGGTATGACAAATTTCATACCACGTGAAAGGTCCTTTTTTAACAAACATTTTACGTATTTAAGTTTTCTTTCTATCTCTTACCGTTTAAAAATTGCAGTAGAAAAACTGAATTTTCTATGGTAAAATTATAACTAGTTTTCTAACAAAACACATTGCACTTTGCTCAACGATGTATTATGATTAATTACAAATTGATCAACTACTTTTACTTGTGTCAGTTCATCTTGGACCCTTCATCCTGTTTTTTTCTCATTGGGAACTGAGCCAGTTTCAGAAATTTCTTAACCAAATCATTTACAGCTTTATGACTTAAGGTCTTACCTGGATATTTATCGTTAAACACTTTGCAGTTATCCTGAAACACTTTTGTTCTGCCCAATAAGTAAAAATAAAGTCTATTTTTTTAAGTGTACACCATATTCGATTAGATGCTACAGAAAATAGTACTTTTTGAAATTAGTACTACCGTTGACTAGTCAATGGTACTACAGAAAGCAGCCCACATGTAGGTTGTCCTCATCAGCTATAAGACTTGTTTTTCACAAATTAAAACGTAATGACTTGTTTGTCAATCAGGGTATCAATAATTATGAATTGTTTCCTTCAGTTAATGCACCATTAAATGTGTCTAGAGACGAATTGTGGCTGTTTTATTAGAAAACTAGTTAAAATATTACTATGGAAAATTCAGTTTTTCTACTGCAATTTTTAAACGGTAAGAGATAGACAGAAAACTTAAATACGTAAAATGTTTGTTAAAAAAGGACCTTTCACGTGGTATGAAATTTGTCATACCTTGCTATTTAAGAATTTTGAGTTTTCACCTTTCTTTTATTCTTAAAATTTGAGATTTTTTTTTTAATTAGAAGATAACATGGATAATGCCCATATTACAAGTTATCTTAAAGAGTAGATCAAGAATAAGCTTGGAAAGAAATTTGGCGCTGTTCCGTTCAGTAGTTTGGGTAATACGGCACTTAACTTCAAAGTCCTTTTTAAAAACGTTTTGACCCACCCTGTAAATACGGTTAAAGATAATTACATTTTTATTGCACCAAAATAGTCGGGGTGATTAGACCTTTAAATTGATGTATCACACAACCCATGTTTACATTTGAAAATTTCTCAAAAAGCACCCCTACCCCCCAAATTGGGCCCTTTTGGGGCATTTTTCGAAATTGAAAATAATTTTATTGGATTTGGCATGTCCAAATTAAGGGGAAATGAGAACAAACAAGTGTTAAAAGCCTTACCTTTGCACACAACAGATATGGAAAGTTTTCAAATGAACACCCTGTATAAGAATAACATGGGAATTTAAAAATTACAATTTTTTAAAATTTTCTCTGTAACAATTAGGCGCATAATAACGCTTCAGTATACTAAATTATTTGTTTTTTTAAGCTCTACAAAATGGTTTAAAAAGAAATTGTGAAATTTTGTGTTTTTAGGGTCAAAAATGAGAAAACCCTATTTTACCCCATAAACCCCCGTTCCCATAGTCCGATCATGCTGGTTCGGGAACTCATTCAGTTTATCTCGCCTTACACCTTCAAACCAAATTTATCAAAATCGGACAAAAATTACTCAAGTTATCGTGCGATATATAGCGGTATATATAGATGTATAAAAATTTGAACGAATGGTGTTGTTGGCCTCTGGGGACATCAAAATGAAAAAGTAAATCGGTCCCGGGCTTAGGTCTTACCATGAGACCTACGGTAATAGCTACTTCCGTATATAGTCCAGGACCTGACTAGGGTTCTGTGTGCATGTCGTGTATAGAGAATTTTGCTTTTGCATTTCAATATAGGTGTCTTAGGAAGTGTTTTCCACTCGGGTGTCAAGTTCGCACCTGGTACGTTTTCGAGCTATGACGTCATAAAGATGGCGGCTCGGCAATTTTTAAATGCGTATATTTCGCAAACCGTTTAACGGATCGGTATGATTCTTTTTTTGTTTGAAAGATACTTTTACAAACTATCTTTTTTGTATTTACACATTTGTTGTAAACTTAATATTCACCGCACAATATTGAAAAACGTCGTTTTTATTGTTATTATATTTATTGTTTTGCTTATAATTTCTTAACCGCTGATAAAATCAAATACCACCCGTGGCAAAAGTTTCAGATAATTCTATACCCTTTCCAATGATACCAAACAATATGTGATTGGACCTAAAAATAAAGCAAAGAGATTGAATAAACCGTAAAAAAAACACTGAAAGTGGTGTACAGTCCGGGAAAGATTTAGTCCTGGACATGACTAGGGTTCTGTGTGCATGTCGTGTATAGAGAATTTTGCTTTTGCATTTCAATATAGGTGTCTTAGGAAGTGTTTTCCACTCGGGTGTCAAGTCCGCGCCTGTTTCGTTTTCGAGCTATGACGTCATCAAAATGGCGGCTTGGGCAATTTTTAAATGCGTATATTTCGCATACCGTTCAACGGATCGGGGTGATTCTTTTTTTGTTTGAAAGATAATTTTACAGGAAATGTTTTTGGTATTTACACTTTTGTTGTCAACTTAATATTTATCTCACAATATTAAAAAACGTGGTTTTTAATGTCATTGTTTTTGAAATTTACCTCATAACTTGTTAAACGCTTATAGAATGAAATAACTACCCATTACAAAAGTTGTAGATAATTTTATGCCCTTTCCAACGATACCAAACAATTAATGTTTGAAACTAAAATTAAAGCCAAGAGATTAAATAAACCGTTGACAAACACTTAACATGTCAGAAAGTCCGGAAAATATTGCGGCTGGAACAATTCTTTAAATGCGTATATTTCGCATACTGGTTAAAGAACCGGGATGATTCTTTTTTTGTTTGTAAGATGTTTTTTAAGCCTATCATTTTTGTATTTACACCTTTGTTGTTAACCTACTTCCTAAGACACCTATATTGAAATGCAAAAGCAAAATTCTCTATACACGACATGCACACAGAACCCTAGTCAGGTCCTGGACTAATAGGGAAATTCGCTAAAAGTAAAAATTTGACTAATGTTTAGGTACTTCCCTATAGGGAAATTCGCTAAAAGTAAAAATTTGACTAATGTTTGTTGTTTTAATATAACTTTATTTTGTCTTAATTACATAAACAATAATACATAGGAAAAAATCCCAATAAACAATTGGATCATTTATCGCAGAAACCGCAAGAACCTTTTTTTAACTAAACTTTTTAGACATATGTTAATGATGTACGAATTTAAATACATCATTTGGTGCAAATCACACAACTGCTAATAATGCTGGTTATGGGGTTTCTGCAATAAACTATTCAAGCGAGTAAATTTCAATACACATCAATACACATTACTGGTTTGTCTACATAACCTTTTTTTCTTAGAAATAATGATAAATGTTTGAGATTTAGAATTTCTTTCAGTTCTGTCAGTTGAGATGTTGGTAGAACTGACATCGTAAGTGACAGGCTGATGAGGCAAACCTAACACAAGCAGACAGACAGAATCCTTCCTAGATTTATACAGCTTTGTAAGTTTTGTTAGAGCTTGACTTCCAGATCTCTAAATTAAATTCTGGCGTCGAAAACTATTACGATTGTTTTCACAATTATAACTTTACACAACAGTTCATGGATGTAAATGTTTGGGTTTATGGAGATATAGATGGTGGCCATACAATTAATTAGAGACATTTCAAGATCGAATTATTAATTGGAATTTAAATTGAATTTTACTATATGTCAATAACATCTTAACTAAGCTTAGTTTTAACCTTATCTTACTTTTTTACTACGATAAAGATATGTGATTACTTTAATTCTATTCACTATACTATTATTGAATCAACAATAGTTTCGATAGCTCTAACAAGTTTTATCCTTTGATACAACATACTTCATTTTCTTCCGATAAAAACTATTACTTTGCTGTAATGATGAGCAAAAGCAGCACCCACGGTATTTTTCCCTCGCTAAAATGCTAAATTAAGCTTTTGCTCATTAAAATGTGCCTCGATCTATTTTCACAAAATACCAGGTATAAAGTATATCTGCTATTTTAAATACGTGTTTTTATTACATGGGATTTTTTTTACTATAAAACATGTAGGCCTACTCGTTTTTTTAAAATGTATTTTGTGGGTAATCGAGAAAGAATTAATTTACTTTAAATAATAGTTGCTTGCATGTGTTGGTAAAATCTTTTCTATGTAGAATTACCATTATCATTGTTCTATTTAGTTTTGCCTTTTGAAAACTCGTAGTCAGCCCAAATATATGCATTTGGGTACACAAACGAATCTGGAATATTGGAAACAAAATACGTCAGAGACAGAACATATTTTATAGCTGACTGGTTTGTATCTGTGGCGCATTCGGCGAGTTTGGATGTTGCTTTAATGCGGTAATACTGGGGCTAGTCGAAATTATATCTGTGTACAAATAATTGTTAGTAAAGATCGTTCATTGTAAAAATAAAAAAATATGTTACTTTACCAATGAGTTTAAACAGAAATGTCCTACCAAATTCATTTTTTATGAGAATAACTTTGTCCTTCATTTAATGGATGAAAATTACTTATAAGACGTATACTGTTTTAAAGCATAATGTGACCAGTTGCAACTCCAATTAGAGAATTTCAAAACCTCTGACATTCTACCAGATTAACCTCAAATCTTTATTTTGTACCATTGCTAATTCACTAGTTATCCCAACATACGGTTAAGTTAGATTTAAAATTATTCTTGAGGATTCTAGCGGTTTCACATTTAATTGACAAAAAGTAATATTTTAAATTATGAAAACATTTCTAATATATTTCTTAAAACAAAGTTAATGAAACCAACTAATTCAACAACGTATGTGGGTTAATATGACTTGGTTATCTTATAAAGCAACAAAGGATGACCTGAGATGAGAAAATGATGTTCATTGTCTCGTCGTACGTTAGAAGGTACCAAAGTACATTCATCAAGTTCTTTGTGCTTTTACACTGACTTAGGACCAAGCTTTCATTCTGAAATGTAATAATGGGTTTGGATATGTGAAACTACAAATTTTTGAGTTCAGAATCAAACCCACGATACGTTTTACTAATGCTGTCGTGAATAATATATTTGATTGGTAACATTGTGAAAGTAGTGTATTTGACATCAAACATCAAAAGTAGTGTATTTTATTGATAACATTATACGAGTTAACTTATAACATTATACAAGTAGGGTATTTGATTCATAAATTTATATAAGTAGTGTATTTTACCCATAACATTCAAACGGCATATTTCACTCATAAAATTATACAAGTAGAGTATTTAATTCATAAAGTTATATAATTAGTGTATTTGACCCATAACACACAAACAGAATATTTGACCCATAACTTTATACAAGAAGTATTGTATTTGACCCATAACATTCAAACAGTATATTTGACTCATAACATTATACAAGTAGGGTACAGTAATTGTATCTTTATACACTAATTGTATATCAAATCATTTTTATTTATGCTGTACGTACGTACACGAAGAATATCAGAAACTAAAACACAAACAAGTTTATTATGTTTCTTATTTTATGTACATAAAATCTATACAAAATCGTCCTGTATCTGTACATATTAATTGTGTGTATTTTATATGAATTATAATTTTCATTTCTGTTTTTTTACTCTTTTGGTTGATATATGACATGATAACAAAGTATAAGACAAGTTTATTAAATTCCTTTGTCAGATTTTGAAAACTATATGTTTTTTCTTTTTCTTTATCATTTTTTGTAGTAAAATTATTGCATGGAATTAATATAGCTGTAAAAAGAAATCTTCTTTAGAATAGGACGTTTAATCTTGGATATATTGTCTTACTCAATTTCTAAATCCCTTTGTATATATATTCGTTTTCAGATTTGATGGATATTTATTAAGAAAATATGATCTGATATTTGTGTTGTTTTCTTTGAGATAACCGAAAAGATATACAGGGATGTGTATATTTGATTTCAATTTTTTGTATTATTTGTGTGTATATGATTGTGAAACACATGTATGAAGTTGAATTTTGGTGGAAGTAATACGTTCTAAAATATACTGGTCATTAAAGGTTAGTTTATCTAATTACGAAAAAATGGTTTCCGACAGGTTTAACATTATTCGACTAGATTCGATCCATTGTTTTTTTTTTTTAAACGAAACAACAATGTAAAAGAGTCCTTCCTACAACAGATTAACCTCTGAACACGACCTGATGGCAACAATAGATATAATCAGCTGGAGATTTATATCCGTGAAATGAAAACTCAGTGGATAAGATTTACATTGCGGTTGCAGTTCGTCGCTCGATGAGTTATGGGATTTAATACTTCTTTGGTGAAGTCCGAGATAGTATTACATTTGCAGATTTATTTATAATGTTTGGTACATTTGGAAAATAACTTTATGAAAATGCTTTACTTTATTTGAACCTGATTATAATAGACTAAAAAATCAAGATGTGCTAGCAAAGTATATTGTGCAGGCATTAAATAAAATGATTAGACATTTTATACACTGTCTGAGACTTTAGCCAAGAGTGAAAGGGAATAATAACGACAGGATTTTATACACCAAGACATTTTGTGTAAATGCCTTATCTATGTAATATTGAAATTTTTTGGGTATGGTTAGGGTTGGTTAGTTTATTTTTAAATCAGATTGGCTAACAGAAATCAGGAGTCTCAAGTCCGTTAGAATTATAAAAAATGTTGTATATGGTTTGGTTGGTTTTTTATGTAAGATTAGACAAAAAAAATAGAAAAAAGTCTAAAATGGGTCCTACAACAGAGTATTTTATACTTAACCTGTTGTGCCGACGGGCATTGTATAGAATGTATGATTATGTACTGTGCCGTTAACAGGGTCAGAGATTAAGAAGCAATTGTTCGTACAAACTATGTTACATGTGTTCCAAAAAGCCAGAATTATCATCGATATTATACTCACTATATCTATGTTAAATTTACCAGATGCGCATTAACAGAAATTTATATATTTGATTTATAAGTTAATTTTATTAAAACAAAAATAAACCAAACAATAAGTTTCTCACATAAAAACATTTAAATTTGAGAACGATAAGTTTATTTAACAATACAATCATGCCTAGCTTTTTAAATCATCGTGGGAATGTTTTCAATGTCATTTAGTAAGCTGTTACACGCAACGTAAGGTTAAATGAAGTGTTTTGATGTTGAGATAATGTCAAGTTCAAGGTGACATGTGTTCAAGTCAGGTGTTCTAACACCTGTTTTCTGGCAGTATGTGATGTTTACAAATGTGTCCATTACGTTTGAACTCCCACTGGCCAACTTGCTATAAATCAAGTTCGAAAGTAAATAGTAGTTTAGCAGACTATTTCAAGTCGTATGTTTATAGACATATTTGATTGTCAATTGTAGTCTGATTAAGGTCATTAAATCACTCTTGAAGTTACACATCTATATGAGTTCTAACTCATGTTTGTATCTGTTTTTTATTCTTTTCAACTAGGGAACTAATTCGCAACATTTCCAGGTTTTTTTGACACACCCTGTATAATTAGTTCAATTTGGGACTCAAGACTATTCTGAGGATTAAATCGACCTATGAAGGTATTCCCAATTGCAATCTGGATGCTTTGTCTGTTGATGATCTATTTATAGTCTCCTGAGAAAAGCTCTCAACAACTTCCATCAGACTAAAGGTCTCTTAAGCTTAACGATTTCTTTTATTTTCTTCCAATTCTTTCAATAATTTATTTTAAATTTATATCTGCCAAAAATGTATCACGTCCTTTGTTTCATACGAAAATCTTTGACACATTTGATTTTGATGTTGTCCTTATAATGGTGTGCTATAAATATTTCAATATTTAAATAAAAGGTCAAAATTATCATTTCAATTTTGTTTAAAAATTAGTTGTAATTAAGAAACGATTACAGGGTGTCTCTGAAGTTCCTCCCGACATTTTAAGGTAGATAATTTCAGGATCAAAGACGAGCTAAAATATAATGTTAAATAAATAACACATAGGTAATTATTGAGTAAAAAAAAGAAGAAAAAAATATTTTAGTTTGCCTTAAAACCAGGTAAGTTGCATCGAAAGGTCTGTAGAGAGTTCATGGTCACCCTGAATATTATACATTTCAGTGTATAGTGCTCAATCAATTCTTAAAAATGCAAATAGAGTGTTATTAAAATTGCATTACTGTTACTCATTAATGTGAAAATAAATTTTAGTACTACTAATATGATTACTATCAATTATCAATTATTTAAGATGGGGACGCCACTATGTGCGTATTTTAACCCAAATATGAGTGAAGGATGAGATGTAGGATGAGTGGCGCGATCTTGTAGTCTTGTTAGTGACTAGGTTACTATATCATATCTATCGTATCATGACTTTGAGTATATAGTAAGTTGTTTGTTTTTGCTTAGTTTAAACTGTTACATCATTAAAATCAAGTACAATTTACTTATCCGCGTATTTCTTAGTTGTATAGAACCCTTACAAACACATAAAGAGATTGTGATCATTTTAAGAAGTTAAAGAGACTATCATGTTTACAATACTTTTTGAGGATTCAGTGTTTTGTGTCATTCGTTGTTATGAAAGAATGTGCTACTAAAGTTTTCTCATTTATTAATTTATAAATAAATAGAACTACCTATCTATGAACGTTTTTCGTAACTCGGGTTTAGTTTAAAAGAAACACCCTGTTTAAATTACCAATTTGACTCAGTCTTTATTCTTTTCGAACAATGGAAAACCCCCATTTATATTGCGAATTAATTTAAATTGTCGATTAAACGATCAATAAAAAATACTAAATTCAGTGGTTGGATTTACTAGATCTAGTAATCGTGGATTGTGTTTTAAACTTAGTAATTGTATGGCAATTGTGATTATTCTAACCTATTAAACTACAAAAGTCAAAAGTATAAACGTCAATGTTTTAATTTACTAAATATACTAGTATAGGATGTTACAAATTTAGCAATTTGATGAAAAACTCCTTTAAATTGCACTACTCTAATGCAGACGCTTTTGTGATAGAGGACAAAGTAAAAACATAAAGGTATGCGAATGTACACATGCTGTCAGAATAAAGGGACAATGAAAGAGATTAACGCCATTGTCTTCTTTGACTTTACAAAAGTAACACAAAAGCTCACTCATTAGTATTTACCTTTTGAGCAAATGGAAAATCAAAGCAGTCATAAAGAGGTTTGCGTAATAATTATTTTTTATTAACACGTAAATTGTACAGCATTTAAAAATTGCAGAAATTAAATATGTTCCATATTAATTAGATAGTAAACTGTTAGTGTTTGCATGACACGTCTGTCCCAGATTACATTGTTTTAAAGATGTATAAGGTAACAAAGTATTCAATCCAAGTAACAACAATAATCCAAGTAATCCAAGGTAACAATGTAATGTATCCAAGTATTCAATCTTTGGTATGGTATAACAGAAATGTCTCGTATCTCGCTCGAAGTATTAAAATGTTAGATACCTGTGTTGCGTTGAAATAAAATAAAACTTCTCATAAAAAGGAAGTAACGAGCTTTAGTGGACTGTAAAATCGTGTAGTTAGAAAAACAATGAATAGAACAGGTGTTTATTAAAATCATTCTAAATACAAATGTCAACATAGAGAAAACAAGTAATTGTGGGAGTACGGCAAAGAGTATCAAACAAGAATGTTTAAAAACACACATATTTACTACACCACTTTGGCAATTTTGGTTTGCTACTAAATCTTATTTTAACCTAACTATTTAAAAACTTGTTAAGTAATATGGATGAGTTTTTAAAGTCCTTTTAAATATTTAATTGTTATAATTGAAATATTATTACATTAATTAAAAATTTAATTAAATCATGTTTACATAGAAATTAAATATTTGGGCCAATGTGGAATATAGAAAATGCTCAAAGAAAAACACTTGAATAAACAATAAAATTTGTATGAAAGTATTTCATTTCAAGTTAAAAACATATCTCAGTTCAAAGATTATTTCACGTTTAACAAACACACATATTTCAAGAGTGGAGTATTATTCTGATTCCCCAAAGGCAAAGAATGTTTCACCGTCTTCAGTCCAAGAACAAGCTTAGTATGGATGGAGATTTACATCAATATATACTTCACCCTGTTATGTTTATATTTCCATACCATCATTTAAAGGATTTTTCTATTTCAAATAAGTGTTGGTACAAAAAATTCAAAATCCTTTCCATTTACTACTATGTCTATCATGTAGTGGGTTTTAAAATTAAACAAAATTATTATCACTGTCGTTAATATGTTAATTTGTTCATGTATTTTGTTAGGATAATATGCATGATTATTTCTTCTTTATCTAGCAGTCGATGAGGAAGGACCTTGTTATCAGATAACCCACTCGCTCGTTCGGTCCTGCGTGCCTAGCTACTAACCATTAGACGTTTAGTTAACATTTGCAATTTACTTAACAAAACTTTATTTCGGACATGGCGGAAAAGTGTTACAAGTGCAACGTGGAGTGCGACAAGACTTCGTCCGACGTAATATCGTGCGTGGAGTGCAGTGACGTGTTGCACGTGCAGTGTGCGGGACTTGACATGAAGAGGAAGACCCGTAACCGTCCGTTCAAGTGTGGCAAGTGTAATAAGGAGACAGCATCAATGTCAAGTGTAAGTGATACCGAAGACTCTACTGTTATTAAAGCAATTAACAGCCTACACACCAAATTTAGTGATACGCTTGATCAGAAACTTTGTAGTTTGGAAGGAAAAATTAATGACTCAATTAGTGGGAAACTTGACAAAATTAATGAACGTATAAATACGTGGCAAGAAACAATTGCAGCATCGTTAGACGGCCTAAAATCAGAAAATGTCGTTCTGAAACAAGATTGTGATGTACTCAAAACACGTTGCGACGACCTGTCTAAACAAGTAAACTCATTGACGGAGCAGCTACAAGACCTCCAGCAGTACAGCCGGATAGACAACCTTGAAATCGTCGGAGTGCCCTTGACCAAGAATGAAGATGTGTATGCCGTCCTAAAGGCAGTGGCTAACACCATTGGTACGCCCTGGAAGTATGAGGACATTTCAATAGCGCATCGGGTGCCTTCAACCCGCCAGAGATATCCTAACATTATTGTTAAATTTACCCGAAGAGTTTCCAAGACGACGTGGCTTCTTGCGGCTAAGGAAATTGACCTAACTGCCAAAATGTTGCATCAGAGCTTCCCCGACACACCAATATTTATCAACGAACATCTCACAGGCCATGCCAAAGAAACTCTAAACTGCGCCAAAAAGCTCGTTAAGGAGAAGAAGCTAGCTTATGCATGGGTCAAAGAAGGCAAGATCCTGGTGAGGAAGACAGCAGATGGGAAACCAGCGCGTGCGAGGAGTCCGGAGGACGTCAAGGCGATAGCGGCTCAACCCACGGCTCAACCAACTGCTCAGTCAACGGCTCAGCGACGGCTCAGCGAAGGTGGCAATCAGCGCGGCAACAACGGCTCCAACACCGACAAGGTGTCACCGTAAACACTACACAGTTATGTGTTAATTGTGCCCTCAACTAATAAGGTACACAGCTCAGTATTTTTATTTGTTTTTTACCATTTTATAATTTTGTTGTTTCACTTGTAGGTAAATTCTTTTAAATTAATTATATTATTTGCTTCATGAGTTCATAAGTCACTTGTATGTAATTTATTTAATCAAGCTATAGATGCATAACAATTTTTGTCTGTAAATCCAATAATATGTTTTAAATTTCTAAATAAAAGAAATTAGACCATAAACCACCCTTTTTGATTAATGTTGTGCTTAATAACGTCCTTTGATAGAAAATGTCGATTTAGGTAACAAAACGTTATACAGTAAATTTGATATTATAAAATTAATATTTTTCATAAAGCTAAACTCAATTTTTATCACCATATACAAAATGTAATAATGACCACGACATTAGTTATTAGTATCATTATTATTTTATTTATGAAGGTATGTTATGTAATTGCTTTATGTATGACATTGATAACTGGAGTGAAACACGTTTATTTTCTTTATTACCAGAATATTGTTAGATTATAAATTATTTTAATGTAGTAAAAGTATATAGGTCCAATGTCAACATCTCATATTTTATCGTCCAATGCTTCATTTATCAATTTATTATTAGCAAAGAATGTTTGTTCTTTATCGAAAAAAATTGCAATAACTTTATCAATTGATATTTTGTTGTCTTTTGAAACACATTCTTGGACAAATTACAAGGTTTTCCTAGTTAGTTAAATGCTACTTAATAACTAATATTTTAATTCCAATATTTTAACAAAACCACTCAGGGTGAAATTCAAGTTTTATGTCTAATAATTATCTTAACTCTATTCTCAGCAAAATATATCGAACTTTTAGGGGTTATTGATTTTTTCATGTATTAAGATAAAGTGTAAATTCTATTGTTCTTAATTTTTAATAGGTTTAATTAAAATACAGAATATTTTATTGTAGCGGCTGCAGGTTCCGTTCAGTGGGTTGTCTGTTTTGTTTTGTTTTTTTCTCAGAAATTTGAGATATATCTTTTATTTACCTTTAGCTCTAATAAATAGTTTTTTTTATTATTTTTATTCATGGAAGATATTAATGTCTATAGTGATAACTACAGGCAAATTGAATGTACCACAGTAGATTTCTTAAATGATATAGGATTAGTTTTTAGTAAGAATAAAAGCTTTTTAAACATTTTTTATATGAATATTCGAAGTTACAATAAGAATTTTGAGTTGCTTCTTATCTTGTTGCAATCAGTAGTTTTAAAGTTTGATATTATTGCGCTGGGGGAAACATGGTATGGGGGTGTTGGGGAGGGGCTACATTTAGAGGGGTATAAACTGTATCGCACAACTAAAGGGAAAAATCAAAATGATGGGGTTTTGATGTATGTGAGTGAGAGAGTGAATGTGTGTGAATGTAAGGAACTGGAGCTGGGCGACGTTTACGGGTTGACCTTAGACTTTGTTTATCAAGATAAGCGGTGTAATCTGCTATCTGTGTACAGGACTCACGACAGTGACCTTGACAACTTTACTACTGCTCTCGAAAAATACTACGAAAATAAAACCAATAACAATACCTATTTTTTAATAGGTGACATTAATGCAAATCTACTGGAAACTAACAACAAGACAGAGCGTTACTTGGATGTCTTGTATGAATGTGGTTTCATGAATGGTATAAATGTACCGACTAGAGAGGTAGGTGGTAGTAAGACATCCATTGACCACATTTTTATAAGTCACCACGACTTTACTGCACTACGAACTGCTGTTGCGAAGACTGAGATAACTGACCATTACAGTGTTTGTCTACAGATTAACTTCTCCAACAGAACAGAACGTACATCACACGAACTGTACACCTGCATAGACAAAAATAAACTGAGTACACACATAAAGGACTGTGACTGGACAGACATTGTACAGGAAAATGACACCAATACATGTTCTAATCTCATGATTTCAAAAATCCAAGATATGGTTAGTAAGTCAACAAAAACATTAAAAAAGCCAAATTCTAAACTCAGGAAATTAAAGCCTTGGATAACACATGACTTGGTTATAAAAATTAGGGATAGAGATAAACTTAGTAAACAGATAAAAAAACAACCTTTTAATACAATTTTAATCAATAATTTCAAAAGGCTAAAAAATGAACTTAACAAAAATATTAGAGAAACCAAAAATAAATATTATAGGGAAAAGATTTTGGGGTATAAAGATAATCCTAAAAAGTTTTGGAGTGTTTTAAATGAATTGGCGGGTAGACGCACCAAACATGACATTTTCCCACTATCTCAATATACTCTGAACAAACCATACGCACACACCGACACTGATTTAAGACCACTGGTGGCCAACGAATTCAATGCCTATTTTACCCAAGTTGGGTCAAACATGGCAGCTAGAATTGACTCGAGTGGTCCACCTGTGGTACACGACTCTGACTATGCTGTTGACTCCGTCCTCACACTGCACACTGTTACTGAACATGAACTGCACGGCTACGTCACCAGACTGAGAGGAGGCTCAGCTCCAGGGTGTGATTGTGTATCAGCTGATTTACTCAAGGAAAACTGGGAATCAATAAAACAACCACTTTTACACATCACAAACATGAGTATCCGGAGTGGAGTTTACCCTGACGCTTACAAAATCGCCAAGGTTGTTCCTCTATTCAAGTCGGGAGACTGCTCTGAGACTTCGAACTTTAGGCCGATCTCCTTGCTGAGTGTGTTAACCAAGGTATTGGAAAAAATCATTAAAGACCAGTTAACTAATTATTTAAATAATTACAATATTTTAACATCACGTCAATTTGGATTCAGGAAATCAAAAAATATTTCTGACGCTTTGTTTGAAGTTAACAAAGATATCAATTTAGCAGTTAATAAAGGTAATAAAGTTGTACTAGTATTTTTCGATTTAGCAAAAGCATTCGACTCTGTTGACAGATCAATACTTTTAAAAAAACTGGAGTTAGTTGGGATTAAAAACATTTCATTGAACTGGTTTGAATCGTATTTTTCTGAAAGAAAGCAATTCGTTGTCATAAACGGAGTTCAGAGCAATTTAGCTGAAGTGGACTATGGTGTGGTTCAAGGAAGTACCCTTGGTCCTTTATTATTTTTAATATACATAAATAATCTAGTGAAAATCAACATTGAAGGGAAGTTCTACCTCTTTGCAGATGACACTTTAGTATTGTTCGAAGGTAAAGATTGGGAGACTGTTTTCAACCTCGCCGAAAGAGGTATTTCAAAAATAAAAAAATGGTTTGATCAAAATGTTTTGACACTTAATGTAGATAAAACCAAATTCATGCCAATCACTTTTAGTCATCGTGGTGACACACTCATCAATGAGTTAAAAATTCATTCTTGTCCAAATTTTGATCCGGCTTGTGACTGTCCAGTGATAGATAGAGTGCAAAAATATAAATACCTTGGCGTAATTATTGATTATAAACTTTCATGGGCAGATCACGTATCATATCTAAACAATAAACTAAGAAAATATATATATGCTTTTAATCAGTTAAGACAGGTTTTGGAATTTGAGGAAATCAGAATTGCATATTTTTCTTACGTGCAGTCTTTGCTTGACGGAGGAATAATAGCCTGGGGCTGTGCATATAGTTATATTTTAAAGCCATTATTAACCACCCAAAAAGCTATAATTAAAGCAGCCTTAGGCAGGTGTCGGCGCTACCCTTCGGATGCTCTCTTCAATGAAATGAACGTTCTCGACATCAGACAGTTGTTCATCCGAACCATGACTATTTACATATTCAAACACTTTAATGACATTTTTGAAAGAGTAGCACACGAATACAGAACCAGACATGCACTAGGTGGAGGAATTTGCTTACCGAGACTAAATAGAACTTACTCTACGACGAATTGTTACTATGTTGCTCACATTATCTACAACAATCTGCCTCACAACTTACGGGAAAACTATTTTGGATCACTAGTTAAATACAAAAAACCAATTACATTATGGCTACAAAGTATGGAGAGATCAGCTGCTCAAAATGTAATGATCTCAACCTACAGACAATGACCAACTTACAGACAGACAACTAAACTCACATCAGCTGATAAGGTGAAAGAACGATTGAATGTCAGCGTAAACGTCGCGCGCGTCTTTGTGAGCGTGTGTGTGTGATGTGTGTGTGTGTGTGCAGTTCTCGATTCTGTGCCACAGGGACAGAGCATTGACGGCCCTAGTACCCTAGGGCTACCAGCCGCTTGTTGGTGTTGGGACGAGGACAGCTGAGTGTATCAGTGTGTGGTAGTGTGTGTGAGTGTGTGTGTGATTGCGTGTGTGAGCTTGTATGTGTGTGTGTATTGGGAAGTAGATAGGTTATCTTTGGGGGGAGGGTGATTGGGCTTGGGAGGGGGGAAGGGTTCACTAATTGTCTAATATAGTATTACACTCACTTACCATTAAGTCCTCCAGCGTATCTATTATTCCAAAATCTTTTTTTTTTCTAAAATAACTTTTTTTCTTCATAACTTAGCTTAAAAAATTTATAAATATATACAATACGACTCTCTTCCACACACAGAGGTATTCCTTCTTTGTGGAAGATATTTCGCTAATTTAAAAAGCTTTTTTATATGTTTATGTTTATATTAAATTTTATATTATTAAAATACCAAACAATATTGTAAACATTTCTGTATGGTACTAACATGATTTGTAATTTGTAAATATTTTGGCGGAATAAATGCTATTTTGATGTGATTTGATTTGATTTCTTTTAGAATTCTTGAATGGAGTTGAGTAACCGTTCTCAAACTATATATTTGGAATATTTAGCAATCATGTAGTCGTGGTTATTATTTTTGTTTTCTGAAATTCATTATAGTACTCTAAAGTTCAAATCATTTACATTTATATACAAAATACAACTTTTCATTTCACAATTTAAGCCATTAAACGTTCTACAAAGCTTATTCAACGATGAAATCATTATGGCTTTACAAAGTAGTTGAACATACTGTGTGTTAATTCTTTATGCTTTTCATTAGTAATCCTGGAAGAGAAAACATTTTCTTTCATTTACTGTACAAGTAATCGTCAGCCCTAATTCTCCCAAACGATACCTAATTCACTACAGTACTGTACTATATTAATTTGTCATGTTACTATACTAAGTTGTATTACAGTATATTTTTGTTATAACGAATTAATTCAGTTCTCTCGTACAATGTAGAACTAAAGATTTATTTTATTTTTTAGTTACATAATATTTGAGTGAAGAAATTATTGTTTACAAAGTTATAAAAACATCGAGGAGTTTCATAAGTGTTGTAAAACAAACGTAATTCCCTCATTGGGTCTTTTAATTATACTACAGACGTTAAACCAACATGAGTAAAACAATTAGACGACTTGTATTGTTAAACTTGTACATATCAGAGCAAATTACTGAATTTGATCAAACTTCTCAACTTTGTTAGTGTGCAACTTAGATGCAGCAGATTTTAGATGCAACTTAGAAAGCAGTTCTATCTGAAACCTTTATAGTACTTTATATGTTACAAAGAATTCACATTTTTCACTTTATACATTTACACAACTTTTTAGAAAGCTAAGATTTAAGTTGATGTTTGCAATAACATGTGATTAGAGATCAAATAAACTAAAGGGGATTTTAAATTACACTTATTATCAAGATATATTTATCATCGAAAGTCTTGTTATCGAGGTTCCACTCTATTTAGCCTCCACCGAGTTGCAAAAATTCCAGCATCCACCTAAAGGGAACTTGTATCGATTCCTAATTTAAACTAATAGATTTTGACAATGATTTCAACACATTAGAGGTTGCGTGTATCGAGTCAAATACTCGCAAGAAACATTATTAACTGTACCATACACACGTCAGATTGTCTGGCAATGTATCTTATACGGGAGTTTGTCACGCTATTTAGTAGATATGTGCAACTGTGTGGCTGTTAGTTACTTTCTGGTCTAGTTTCATGCCTTTCTAGTTAAGTTTCATGCGCTACCTGGTGTGTGGTAACAAATGTTATCCATTAAAATAAATTAATGGAGTTTAGATTGTTTCAACATTTGTATTTGAATTTTTAGCCAAACGCAAACCGACTGGTTACTTATTTCATTTAAAAATCTCCATTTTAATATAATTTCATATACAAATTAAAATAAGTAGGAAATGAAGAATGTTCAGAGATGTGTAACTTTCAAAATCCACAATCTAGCTATAAATAGAGTATTTGAGATGGAAAAGTGTTATTGTAACGATAATATATTCTTTACATTAACATGTAACTTCGTAGAATTTCAGTATTGTGGAATATAGCCATACTAAGCTTGTATTTCCTTGGATTGAGGTCGGGAATAAACTTATTGCTCTCGGCAAATCAGAACAGTAAATGTCAGAAAACATGATTCCATCCCTTGAAATATGTATACATATTATGTTGAAAGTTAATTCACTAAAAATAAAAACTCTTTAATAGGTTATATAACATTATTTTAACAAACATTTTACTAGTCTAGCCTAATTATTGGCTGTATATTAAATGGAAAAAACCCCTGTGTAGTTACACACTACACAGTATTTTCTGTGTAGGTAGGTGTAGGCCTACTGACTAAAACAATGTGGTGAATTTATCCATACAACTTCTACTTAGACAACTATGAGAACTATTTTTTTTTACGGATTGGTTTGTATTATGATTAACCATTCTGCAGGTATTGTAGGTCAGAGGAGTCAGCCGAATACATGATCTTTGATTTAAACAGCTCTCAGAGGTTAGAAGGACAACTCCAGCAAATTTGGTAAGAGGTTAATAGCCTTTTAAAGGAACAACAGAGTGGAAAACTATAGGCATTCATCGGACGCCTGAATATGTAGGGTCTTTCAATAAAACACTGGTTGCGCAAAAATTCGAATATTCGGATGTTTATGGTTTAGGCCTGCCCCTGTTAGATAACATAATTTACAAATAAACCTGCACTATAAGTTTCGTCATAATTTCTCAGTAGTTTCATTAAAACATTCATACAGCACAAAATTTTCTTTCGTGGATGTTAAACGTGCATAAAATCTACGTTATGGTGAATTCAATCCTATAACAGAATCTTGATACTGTAGTTTATTTATTTTTGTAAAAGGTTCGCGGACTTTCCCTTGTGTTTTCTTGTCCACATAGCTGTAAAACCTAACCAGCAGAGGAAATGCGTAAACTGTACTGATAAAGATTATTGGTAGATACCAGGATTCGAACCCACGACATCTAGGCCGACTGAGCCATTGACTCCCCGAATGCTGAGAACATACAAAGCTCCATACGCTGTACGAAACGCCTCAAGAATCGTCCACTAAATTAGTGAATGTAACTTGAATGATCCACCACGACAGATACAGCTGCCTTTCTAGTGATTAAGGCCACCTTAGTGAGAGGATCACTAGTGGCGTCACTATCACAATCACTACGTAGTAATGATCCCTGCTTTTGGCTAAACACATTCTCACTCAATGGTTATGTCTTGGTTACGTAGCCTTATTGTTCTTACGGTCATAGCAACAGAGGGACACTGCTCAAATAACAGTTTTGAGGATATTGACTGGTTATAATTTATTTCTACTAATGGCTAAAGACATAATAATAATTTAACAAGTTTTTAGCATATAAGTAATAGGCGATTATACAAACATTGTTGCATCCCTTCATACATCCTACACAACCGATTTACACTATTGTGGTGTCTTTTTCAAGCTTATGATCAATCAGAGTGAATAATAATTGTAATGAGGGAATAACCTTTAGGCATTTGTCCCCTTAGCCTTTTATTTCTGGAAAGTCCTTTTAAAGTTCCAGTGTTGCTGATGAACCTGTATAGTAGATTTAAATTTAAACTTTTTGTTGTTAAACTGATGGTCACATTCAGTTGGTTGTTTAGCAACAGTTGACATGGTCATTTCATGATTGATTCTTAGATAAGACATTTATTAATTACATAGTCATCTTTGAAAGGTAAAGGGGTATCGTATTATTCGTCATGCCTAGGAAACAGGTATTAAACCCTGTTAAAATGTGCAACTTAGTATTAAATTAAAAACTAATCAATTTGTTAACACACAAACTAAATAATACTAGTTGTAAAACTTGCCTATCAAATAAGTGATTCTCTCAAAATAATTGTAATATTAAAGTAACACAAGCTTTTATTTTCTTATTGAAATTCAACTACAGTAACTCATATTTTGTTTACAAGAGTAACAATATTAAAATAAACATATGAATTATAACATATGTGTCTTGATCAAATGTATTAAGCCTGTAGAAAGAATAAACTTTAAAGACCATTTTCTAACACTAGTAAACACTATAATATTAATAGTACTAATTTGGGTAGGAAGATTAGGAATGACGATATTGCTTTTCAAGATTTGGCAGTTACGGTGACTGCTTATATTTTTAGTTCTAGTATTTAAATCGTATGCTATGAATGTTTAAACCGAAAATGTCAACTATTACTTTTTCAATCCAAGTATCTTGTGGTTAAAAAGTGTTTGTTTAGTAATATGAAATCTTGGTCTCACACCAGAAGATCCTGCAACAAGGAAATCCAGGTAAGATTTATGACTTGTAAATGGAAAACTGAGACGTTTTAGGTCCTGTATAACTCCTTCAATAAAAATATTAAAGACAAAAATATAATCATAAGACTGAAATTGTTACATTTTCGTGTTTTAGACGTATTTGTTATTCATGGAAAAAGTGAGTAAAGGTAGAGTCTCTTAATTTATCAAACATTTTCTGATTTAATTACAAATTTTGTTTTTTATCTAAAGGCTGCCAGTTTGGTCCTTGGTACGATCTATTTTAAAACCAGTTGTCATATAGTATAGGATAGTAAAAAATCTTGGATTTTGACCGTTTTCTTACACAAATATTCTCGAATCTCTGTAAAATTTACTAAGATCAATTATATTTCTGACGAATGTTAGCATGTTCTTGCTTCTGCAGTTTCTCGTTTTATATTTCTCCAATGAGATAGTGTTAGTCAATAATATAAAACTTAATTTGTTTTGTTCAAGTAATATTCAGTTCAATTAGTACACTGTTTTATCCAAATGATGTTTGGTGGTTTAAGTTCTATGCCAACGTACTCTATTGCCTTCTTCTTCACCGACACCCCGTATGCCAGATAGGTTGTGTCATTAAGAAAAAATAAAAAGTGAAATACTCACTGATGCTTTTTTATCTTCCTATTTACACATTTATACATTTGCATTACACGCTTCCACAAAAATGTTGTACAAATCGAAAATACTACTATTTTTTTACGTATGCAAATTTTCATTCACTAAACAAAAAACACAAGTATAATTAAAAAACGATGCATGTTAAAATGAACAAATTTAAACGTGAAATATTTAATTTTCAATGAAAAACATTGTATTTGATTCAGTTTTTAAGGAATCTTGTTCATGTTGTCTACCGAAGAAATGTTTGCCAACTTTCCCAGTCCTGGTTGCGATCAAGACATTTGACTCTCGCACTAGTAAACAAAGCTGTAACCCGTCATAACTAAACGCACAGTTTACCAGCGCAACTGATGGTTGTAACGTTTAATATCCAATTCATAACCTAGTCTGGTCTGTAATTTCTACATACAAGAATGTGGAGAAAGCAAACTGACCTTCGGCACAGTTAATGACATTCGATAAAACCAGTTGGCCTCGACTACCTTGTAATGTAGTGCATTGCGCTTGTGTGTGTTACACACACACACAACCGTCTCGTGACCAACTCACGAGACTTGGTCTTTTGTGACGTCACAGCTGAACTAGATAAACATTTTTTTAAACAAAAAATCACTAATGAGTCTTTTTAAAAGGTCCGTCATTATTTGTACAACGCGCCACAGTCAGTCTGTATGTTAATCACAAACAACTTTTACCTTTTTCTAAACATATGAAAAAGAGGTCCAAAGACACGCTGTCTTTGTAAGTTTTTCACCTTGACAAATACTTAAGATCACAAATTTAGTTTTTTGAAATGGTATCTAATAGGCCCCACAAAAATTCAAAATATCGGATGGCTAATAACGCCAAAACACGTTTTTTCGAGCCGTCTTGGGCTAACGGTTGGTTAGGTCGTAAAACGAACATTAACATTCGCTAATTTATTACGATCTAGATACATTTAATTACACTTTTTTCGTACCTCCTTTATAAGAATTGTGTTATTGTTTTTTCTGAATTGTTTAAACTTTTCATTATCTGATCTTTTATGTTTAGTGGCTACATGGTTTTCCTTGTATGTAGAATTTTCCTGTATTCTAGTAGTATTTCTTTCCAACATTGCCCCGAAATTTTGTTTTAGTGAAATAAATCGGTAATATTTTACAGCTATAACAGTTTCTTAACCACTTACTGTATTTAGTGAAAAAAAGTTAACATTGTATAGTTTTTTTCGCAACAAACAATAGTGATAAATATATTTTACTATTATAGCCTACAGTGCGTGCTCGTGCGAACAGGTGTCGGCAAAGTAGTACGTTTGGACAATATTGATGTATAAAGATTTGATTCTCGCTCTTGCTGTTGCAATTACAATTAACTACGCCTGCTAAATTTCCTTCCTCTTCAGTTCTCAAAATTAAACTCAATTCATCGAATATCACCAGGGCTATGTACACTTGTATAGTACAAGTGAAACTGCTTTATCTCCAGTAATTTTAGGTTTTACTAAATAAAAAACATTTTGACAATGAAATATCTGTGTTTGTGTTCATTATTAAACTACGTTTTAAAATAAAAATTGTTTTTACTATGTTACCTTGGAAATAAAATACAAATTTTAAGGGTAAAAATCCATAAATTTATTTTTGGTTGAAAAAGAATGATACCGTATTTTAAAATTTAACATTTTAAAGTTATACTGGACCAAAGAAAAAACATAAATACTATTCATAAATAATCTTATATAGTCACTTAATGGGTTTTGAGACATAATATTACTATAAAACAAATATTTTTACATATATATAGAGACAAAAACTAAATGGGTGAAAACTGTCACCCGCGCGAGTATCCATGTTATGAGATATGGCGCGAGTAGTGCAGGGTTAATTATTTTACTAGAAATTACCTGCAAACTACGACCAAAGACACACTTAAACGTGTAAAAAATTTTTCATTGTTACGTTGGCGTGTTCCTTTTGTTAGTTTATTATGTTTTAGGTCAGTTTTGGATCTGGAGTTAGGTTCATAGATGCCCATATAAACAGATGACTGCCATTATGTTGCATCTGTTTTTTTAGACTATCAGACAAACCCTTAAATAAAAAGAATAACGGTACTGAAGGTCTCCAAGCAGTCTATAGTAGCATTTCTCCCGCCAACGCAACAGTTACGTGCCAATTACGCAGACAAGATCAGCTGGTGGTGACGTCATAGCTCACGTGAGCGGGCACTAGGTCACGTGAGCTTAGTGACCTTGGCTTGTCACTTAGTTCATTAGTCACATAGCAGGCTACTAGTGGACGCTGCCCACAAGCACGCTGACCTTATTGAGTGTTGCAATCTTAGTGCAGATAGTGGTTTGGTATGAGCTCGATTTTGATTTGTAATTTAAGTGGGATAGAGCCGCCTATTAATGTATAATATGTTACGTTACTAGTCCAAAAATGTGTGTTATTATTTTGATTATGATTATCTGAAAAATAGGAAGATTTAATATATGTGTTTTTTATAGATGTTAAGGTCTCCATGATGGGTTTTGGCAGTTTAAAAATAGTGAAGAGTGCGCCAAATGTAGAAATAATATCAGAATATTACAAATAAAAAAGGACTGTATTCGAAATTTATTAATAAGACATAAGAAAAAAAATCAATTCATGTAAACAAATATTTGTATGTAAGAAATGGTCTTCGTTCCTTCTCATACGTGACATCGGAGTGTACTCCTAGTATTCTATTACATTAGTTTCCGTATTCCTAATTTTTATCTAGGACTCATCTTATTATCTACTCATACTTACTTGGCTATTATTTGGATGACATTATGTAATATTCCACAAAATATATATGTTAAACACACCACTAGCCAACTCTGAGTTTCCGCACAAAGCAGTAGGGCACCCCCCTCTAATATTCCAAAAAACCCTAACAGGATGTAAGCTGATGTTTGGCCTTAAATCTCTGGCCTAAATATTCCCTCTAATAATCCAAAAAATCCTAACAGGATGTAAGCTGATGTTTTGGCCTTGAATCTCTGGCCTAAATATCCCCTCTAATAATCCAAAAAATCCTAACAGGATGTAAGCTGATGTTTTGGCCTTGAATCTCTGGCCTAAATATCCCCTCAAATAATCCAAAAAATCCTAACAGGATGTAAGCTGATGCTTTGGCCTTAAATCTCTGGCCTAATTATCCCCTCTAATAAACCAAAAAAATCCTAACGGAATGTAACTACTCATACTTACTTGGCTATTATTTGAGTGACATTATGTAATATTCCACAAAATATATATGTCAAACACACCACTAGCCAACTCTGAATTTCCGCACAAAGCAGTAGGGTACCCCCCTCTAATATTCCAAAAAACCCTAACAGGATGTAAGCTTATGTTTTTGGCCTTAAATCTCTGGCCTAAATATTCCCTCTAATAATCCAAGAAATCCTAACAGGATGTAAGCTGATGTTTTGGCCTTAAATCTCTGGCCTAAATATCCCCTCTAATATTCCAAAAAACCCTAACAGGATGTAAGCTGATGTTTGGCCTTAAATCTCTGGCCAAAATATTCCCTCTAAAAATCCGTAAAATCCTAACAGAATGTAACTACTCATACTTACTTGGCTATTATTTAAGTGACATTATGTAATATTCCACAAAATATATATGTCAAACACACCACTAGCCAACTCTGAGTTTCCGCACAAAGCAGTAGGGCACCCCCCTCTAATATTCCAAAAACCCTTACAGGATGTAAGCTAATGTTTGGCCTTAAACCTCTGGCCTAATTATCCCCTCTAATAATCCAAAAAATCCTAACAGAATGTAAGCTGATGTTTTGGCCTTAAATCTCTGGCCTTACGACTTCAATCAGCTGGTGCAGCGTTTCCCATATCGTTCAACACTTGGATTTAACCTAACGTAAAACATATTGTTTGAAAGACTAATTATTAATATGCTTATTAACTGTAGGAAAATTATAATGTGTAAAGCGAGTGCAAAGTGCCACTTCGCACACTAGTTCGATTATAACTATTTCATATTTCAAATGTATGACTCCAATAATATATGTAAAAATAACTTACAGCAAATAATATTAAGTATTTGCGGAATACCAGTGGCAACAGGTGGCCCATGAAGGAAGACTCCAATCAACTGCAGGCATGTAACCATCTTTTACAGCAAATAATATTAAGTATTTGCGGAATACCAGAGGCAACAGCTGGCCCATGAAGGAAGACTCCAAGCAACTGCAGGCATGTAACCATCTTTTACAGCAAATAATATTAAGTATTTGCGGAATACCAGTGGCAACAGGTGGCCCATGAAGGAAGACTCCAAGCAACTGCAGGCATGTAACCATCTTTTACAGCAAATAATATTAAGTATTTGCGGAATACCAGTGGCATCAGGTGGCCCATGAAGGAAGACTCCAATCAACTGCAGGCATGTAACCATCTTTTACAGCAAATAATATTAAGTATTTGCGGAATACCAGTGGCAACAGGTGGCCCATGAAGGAAGACTCCAATCAACTGCAGGCATGTAACCATCTTTTACAGCAAATAATATTAAGTATTTGCGGAATACCAGTGGCAACAGCTGGCCCATGAAGGAAGACTCCAAGCAACTGCAGGCATGTAACCATCTTTTACAGCAAATAATATTAAGTATTTGCGGAATACCAGTGGCAACAGGTGGCCCATGAAGGAAGACTCCAAGCAACTGCAGGCATGTAACCATCTTTTACAGCAAATAATATTAAGTATTTGCGGAATACCAGTGGCAACAGGTGGCCCATGAAGGAAGACTCCAATCAACTGCAGGCATGTAACCATCTTTTACAGCAAATAATATTAAGTATTTGCGGAATACCAGTGGCAACAGGTGGCCCATGAAGGAAGACTCCAAGCAACTGCAGGCATGTAACCATCTTTTACAGCAAATAATATTAAGTATTTGCGGAATACCAGTGGCAACAGGTGGCCCATGAAGGAAGACTCCAAGCAACTGCAGGCATGTAACCATCTTCATATTGGAAACAAATTCTAAACAAGCTTTAATTGATTGCAGTATACTCCAAATAATTATAATAAAACTCTAAAAATGCAACAAAAAAAGAATGATCAATAATGAAGATGCAATTTAGATTTTTACTTACTAACACAGCCAAAACATTTTTAGCGCACAAGTAAAATAAATTTTAAGTAAAAAATGTAAACCAATACCTATAGACAAATTTTAAGAAATTAAATTTGCACTTGTTAATTTGTTTTAACTACTTAAACAGAGTTTGGCTTAAATGCCTGGTAATTTTTGTGTTTAATACACAGTTTATAGATGTGATAAAAAATATTTATAGTTCAGCTGTTTCTTAATAGATCTTTTTGAACTTGAAATCATTTGATATATAATTAAAAATGGTACCTAGATAAAAATGTTCTTTGGATTTTTTTTTTTTTTGAAATCAGCCATTTTGTAATTTAAGTATTTAAAATTAAGTAATTAAAATTTTAATGGCTACCATTTTGAAATTTTGGGTTGAATCAAGATGATTTTTTATCCTATCATGAAAATATTCTCTTCTACTTTAACATGTCATAGTTTCTTAAAGATCAGTTAAAAATATTAAAAGATAAAAATGTTTAAGTAAAAAATACAAAATGGCGGATTTTCTGATTAACGAAGTGTTTTTTGAAAAAAAGTTATTCTTTAATTTTATCTTTATTTTGACCGAAGGAATCACTAGGTAAAATATGAACCCACCTTTTTTGAAAAGCCTGTAAATGTGTCCGTTAGCACGATAGCTCAAGCAATAACTCAACTAAGGATGTGATTTTGATGAAACTTGGTACAGACGTGTACTAATCAAACGTTTATTCAAAAGAGTTTGAAAGCCATGATCAAAGTATGGGGTTAATGGGGTAAAAATTGGTTTTTCCAATGTTTACCCTAAAAACATCAAATGTCTCGATTTATTTTAAAACCATTTTGTAGTGCTTAAAAGAAGAAACATGTAAAATAAAGTGTTGTTGTATGGCTAATGGTTTTGAAGAAAATAAAAAAATCTAAAATAAAATTTCTATGTTATTCTTACGGAGAATAAATAAATTGTTGATAATTTAATCGTTGATTAAAAATAGATCGTTGTTGTTTACTTTGAAAATGACCGAAACTATAGTCAGTAATTATTTTAATAGATTTTTTTTTACTTGGGTACTAAGTTTATTAATGTTTAATCTTTATTCATATATAGTAGCCCTATTCTATTTTTAATTTATATATATGAATTTGAACGGATGGTGTTTTTGGCCTCTAGGGACCTCAAAATGAAAAATGAAATCGGTCCCGGCTCCAGGTCTTACCATGAGTGCTACGTTATAGCTTACTCCCTAAATGGGAAATTCGCTAAAAAGAAAACTTTATTTGCTGACGTTATTATACCGTCTAAATAATGATTTTATTTAAACTAGTATTGTTAAATATAATACTTTTAGTTCTACACTTAAGTTTAAAAAAACATTATTATATTGTGTTAATTTTACGAATTTAAAACTTTGCAACTTTTTTTGTGTGAATTAAAATAGTCCAGACAGTTATAAGTGAACTATAACATACCTAGTTATTCTAGCATATTCAATTAAAAACGTAACAAGTTCCCTAGTTAATTTCATCTATTGGTATTCATGTTTCCTAATACTAGATTAAAGAATTAATGTTTAAATTCAACTAGTTGCAATGATTGTTTAAATATATAAATATTACAATTACTTTTGTGTAATGAATTGTAAAAGCATATTCTCCTGAACTTTAATGCATAGATTAGGTCTCGGAAATTCGAACTAGTATTACATAACATTTATGAAACAAAGAAAAATTTTGCAACTGCGCACTTAGCAATATGCACTAATTCAATATTATTACAAGGGCTGTAGCCGATAAAGGAGTTCAAATATCAATACTGTCCTATTGCGCTCTTTGTGCAGCTAAACGAATTGTTATTAAATTGATTCTATCAAAGGCATTTACAAAATAGACGTTGGCTTGGCTCACCTCCAGTGTAGTAAAAACCTTTAGAGGATACGCATGTAGTCAAAGTGAAAAATAAACAAAAAGTCCGACTGATAAATTGAAGCCAAGTGGCCAACAAAGAGATAAAATATTCCAACAATAGGTCTCCTTTCTTTATTGTTTCATTGTTTAAGTTTGAAAATTATATACACAATGGTCAACCCTGTGAGGAATTTAAAACGTGAAAATAGTTATTTAGTAGAAATTTATTGAATTATTTTAATGCAAATGTTGAAATCTTATGTGCATATTTTTATAAATTTATACCTTGTTGTTATTTAAAAGACAAAAATATAGGTTGTGGGTTTGAGCAAAAATATATATGTACTTTAAAAACAATTAAGTTTAAACATCTGCCATGTTTATACTTTATACATACTTCAACAATTTGTTTCTTGCCTTCGTTGTTGATGTTAGCCTTGGAATTGCCAAATGATTTTTCCTGTCATAAATATTTGAGTGTGTTTTATTTTTCAACTAAATCACGCGAGAAACTCACGTTGAAGGTTTAATGTAAGGTTAAATATTATATAGTTCAATGGCATGGATCTATCTTAATGAAAAGACAATCATGCAAAGAATTATTTCAGAAATTGTAATATTTAAGGACCACCTAAAAGCGACCACAATCCCAATGAATCGATTTAGATTTCAAGGTTCCTTAACTCTCCATTTTCCAATAGCTTCTTCCCCGTTTGACTTTGACAGACTACCTCATAAATCTGGCAAGGTTTAATATAACCGCGATTGAGAATTCTGGATAAATCGCACCTTCTTTAAGTTTCCGTTTTTTTTCTCCGTCATACATTTTACATAAAGTACCTTGAATTGTGTCTTGATGGTGTAAGGTTTGTGAAGTGTAAAATTTGTACGTAACCATTTTTAAAACTTATCATATATTTTATAGTTTTTTTAACAATTATCTATAATATAGTAGTCGCCATTATTACAACTTTTAACCTATAATATTTGTTTAAATAACATTGGGTTTTATAGTGCGATAAGAGTTATTCAACGTACACTTTGAAAATATTATTTCAATAATGTTTCAAAACTATAACTCATAAACTGTATAACAAAACACGTTATTTAACCATTTACTTTCATATATCCATAAACAATGACCAAATATTTGTCATACTCTGACATTTTGTAAAAGATAACTTTTTTAGTATACATCAAATAACCTCAGCGCAAATAGTTGGATCACATTAGGCATTACAGTATTTGCAAAAACAGTGTGGATTTAATGAAATTTGTATTCGTCATGCAAATTCCTATATGAACAAACTTTTTTCATATTTTAAAATATATTCAGACGATTTCTTCTGCATCTGCTGATGTTTTTGAATTAACGAGTACATTTGTATTCACAACTCAAAAGATGAATCCGGATAAAGTTCAGCCATCATATTTTATGTTTGTTTTAGCGTTGAATGTAACAACTTTAGCATAAAAAGAAAATTTGATTACAGACATCTTAGCATGTATTGTCTAGGCACATTGTAAATACACTAGGAACTAATTTTTAAATAACTTCACGTGAAAAAGGTACTAATTTCAAATACACTGTGGGAATAACATGAAGGAAATGTTAATTTAAAAATATAGGTTTAAAAGAAGTTTTACTATTGATTTTTCTATCATCATTAACCTTATATTCCACATTTCTTGACTTATTCGTTACATTTACAATATAAAAAAAATTTTAAATCATTTTAGATTCTTTAATAAATGTTTTTATGTTCTTTACTTCTCTTGTATTCCTCTATACAAGTTTCATGTTCTGTTATTTTGAATACATCCAAAAACTCAATACATTTTTTTTTTCAATCAAAATTTATTTGTATATCAGTGGTTGCCAATAATTACCCTTAGTGCTCTTATCTTCTACCAATCTAATTGGCATTGTAAAATCTAAATTACCTAAGTAAGTGTTTAAAAAGATGAAATTTTACTTAACTTAGGATTTTAACATAACAGAACACCGCTCGTTTTAGACCGTGTGATCTTAAAACTATTTATCCAGTCAGACATAATATTGAACTAGTCCTTTTACATCTGTGAATGTTGGTCAAAATATTATCGATACAAGTTCCATGTTTAACAATTTTTCAACCTCTTCTCATATTCAGCCGATGATTTATAAGCTACACATACACTCCTAATCAAAATTGTTACAATGTAGTTTTGTACAATTAGAAATATAAGACATCATCTTCTTATCCATTCAGTTCCATCAATCATCATCCAAAACAACGCATAAATACAAGAAACCAGGCTTAAGGCTAAAGCTTAAGTTTATACATATTTGTCTCCAGGATTGATTAATTGACAGAAAATGTTACTAACCCGCCGTCAATTAATCCTATATTTGTGTCGTGGTGACTAATTGTTTTAGGGCTAAAACCCCATTTTCCAATCTTCAGTAGTCAAAATCGTCAAACATATATTCTTGCACTTGCCGTTGTCAATAATACATTACACATAAATACACTCTGGAACGTTTAGGTTTACAAAAATTATGTAAAGCTTAAGGCTAAAGTTTTATAAAACATTCAATATTACCTTCTAAAGAGAATAATTACAACAGGTAGTGAGGTAGTATAACAAAGGGGTAACTTTTATTGACTAGAGATTAAGTTTTTGGTTTCATTTCCGAGCAAATGTTTTTCTTGGTCAGTTTGCTGTTCGTCTATGTCCGTGGAGGCTTAGGGGTGATAGTTTTCTGTCTGAACGCCTGTGATATGGTAAGACCTTGTTCATTCTATTGAGTAAAGTGCTCTGATTAAATGACACTGTGATATAATCACTGACCTGTCTTCTGATTTTCCAATATCACCATGTTCAGAACTGGGATAACCAATGAGGTTGCTTTGTCCGAGATCATTTCGGTGAATTCGAATTTTTTGGGAACTTCGAACCTGTTTGAACAAATTCCATCAAGTCCCATTCAGCTTCGTGATACAAAGGTTGATGACGGCCCGGAGGTTGATTGTTGTGAATGGTTTTAGCTAAGGAAATAGTTTGTTCCATCGGTTCTGGTCGAAATGCAGGCCAATTTTTCCTCCATAACAAAGTATTCTCTCAATTTCCTGACATAGGATGTAAACCCTAAAAAATTATACAACATAAATAAAAACAAGAGTAAAAACTACACCGTTACAATATAACAAAGATTGGGTTTTTAAATTTTATGAAATTAGTTAATTACCATAAAGATTTAAAAGTTTAAATATGGATCAAATTGTATAAGATGGTTAAATAAAATCAACACAGAGTATAATTATTATTAATATTAATAACAGAATAAAAAAAACCTTTGGATTGTGTTTTATTGCGTAAATCAGTAATTTCTCACAGGTTTCTATCAATGATAGTATTCACTCACCAAATCATATAAATTTAACGCATTATTAAAGAAACCGTGGCTACGGATTGATAGGACTTGATTAAATTAAAAACAAACAAAAATTATGAGGTAGGATAAGAAACACCAAAATCTTCCCTCGTACGATCCTCGTCCCACTGAGGTGTTATAGATCCATCTGCTAAATAAAATTGACATTCTGAAAACAGATCATGAGATCTTGAAAAGACATTGGTGAGTCCAACCAGGACGTCAAAATCAGTGAAAATGTCAACAGTCTCTTCTTTGCGCATGTTAGAATTCCATTTTTCAAAATCAATGTTGGTAACAATATGAATTTGATTATCATTCGTTTGGTTGTTCAATATTTTAGTGACATTGTTCATTCTAGTCAGTAGAGTGCTTTGATCAAATGACACTGTGGTATCTGGAAAGTAACGAAGGATAACATTAGTAAAGTAGGTGTCTGAACGGACTACATACAATCTCCCTTGAAGGGTCCTAATACCAAAACACCCTAGTTTGTCTTTTCCTTCTCTTTCCTTGGGATAATCCCCTGAGACATGGGTGTCAGGGTGAAAACAGTTTAATCCTACACTTCTCAAAAGCTGAAGACGGTCATTCTCCTCACTACGCAACCACCCAATGATCACCGATTCTCGCCTTCTGACTTTCCAATAGACCATGTATTTGGCATATGAATTTCAGATCTGGGATAACCAATGAGGTTGCTTTGTCTGAGATCATTTCAGTGAATTCGAGCTTTTGGACTTCGAACGTGGTTGAGCAAGTTACATTAAGTCTCATTCAGCCTTATGATACAAAGGTTGATGACTGTCCTGAGGCCGATTGTTGTGTATGGTTGAAGATAAAAAATCTGTTTGTACTCGCGCTTCTGGTCGAAATGCTGGCCATTTTTTTTCTCTCGAGCATTAAAATCCATAACAAAGTATTCTCTCAATATCCTGATATGGGATGTAAACCATAAAAGATTATACAGCATTAATGAAAACGCTAAGAGTAAAAACTACATCTTTAACAATATAACAGAGCTTGAGGTTTTAAATTTTATGAATTTAGTTAATTACTACAAAGATTTAAAAGTAAATATATGTACAAGAGATTGTATGTTACAAATTGTATAAGAAAATTAAATAAAATCAACAGAGAGTATGATTTTTTTAATATTACTGTATTAACCAGAATAAACAAAATCGCAAGACCGTGTTTTATTGCAGTTTATTAGTAATTTATTACAGGTTTCTATCAAAGATAGTATTCCTAATATAATAATACTAAATCATCCGGATTGTTTCGAATGAAAATGGTTTACGTTCCATGGTACAAATGGACATTCTGAACGGCGAGCTTTGTGAAAGCATTATTTTAAGCATTATTAAAATATATTATCCCCACAGTACACTAACACTTTTTCATTTGTCGTTATTTAAACATGTATACATCTTAAATAATATCCAAAATCTTTCTAGACATGCAAAGATGTCTGTAATCAAATGTTCTTTTTTTATGCCTTAGTTGTTAAATTCGACGCTAAAACAATCATAAAATATGATGGCTGAACCTTATCCGGATTCATCTTTTGAGCTGTGAATACAAATGTACTCATTGTGTCGAAAACTATTTGTGCTGAGGTTGTTTGATGTATCACATAAAAGTAATCTTGTACACATGTCTGTCTTTTATAAATCTTAGGGTGTTGTTTATGTATCTATGAAAAGTGAATAGTGTTAATGAAAATTTGTTTATAAATTGAAGGTGTTACTTAGCTTTTGATAGGAAGGTTAACGAATAGGAACAAGTTGACTAGAGCTACGTACTTTTTTTAGTTCAATTTCTGAGCAAATATTTTTTCTTGGTCAGTTTTCCTGTTGGACTACGTCCTTTGAAGTTTTGGGATGACAGTCTTCCCATTCACAATTGTCCTTTATTATTTGTTTGGCAAATGTATAAGTTGTTAGTTTGTTATTTTAGATTCAATCAATAATGTTTTTATATAAAATGAATAGTTTGTTTATATTTAAAGGTTAAGTGGTAGATAGCACTTGCTAGTCTTAACCTCACCTCTCATAGACAATTTGAACTTTATTCCATTTAAATCTATTTTAGTGCATCCCAATTCTGTTCACGCAATTTATTATAAACTGAACCTGAAAACATAATAACTTTTACAACTTTACATATCCTCAGTTTAAGGATTCAGTCATTGCTCAAAGATTGACATGTATAAAGCAGTCGAGGTTTGCCTAAAGGTGCCAATCTCAAGGAGTTTTATTAAAGTAAGCCAGACATATGAGGCTTTCCATCAAAGTCGAAGTGTTCTGATAAAAAATATTGGAGCGGAATTGAGAATGAAAGAGAAGGCTTAGAATGAGACTTCCATTTCTGCTCCGGTATTGCCCAAGTAGGAATGTATTTTATTTATTTAATAAGTTCTACAAATAAATCCTAGGCTTTAGAAATGTTCTTACTCGTTGAAAGATTTGCATTTTCAATAGAAATATAATATTTTTGACTCTTCAAGCACTTAAAACACTAATTTTCTTTAAGAAAAGAAACATTTCTTAGTTTTCAGATTAACATATCTCCTAGTTACTTTTTTGTCTCAACTAAAAACAAGAAATATTAAGTTGTATCCATCATAAACTAAGGGTGACTGTTTCTGTTCCAAGGGTGTGGGGATTACACTGCATTACATTATTTGAAGTCTTCTAAAATTCATTAAATCTTTTTTGCATGACTGATTTAACAAAAACACGTTGTGTACAATTTTGTTTCCACATTTAAGAGTATTTATGAGTATATGCTAAGACTTCTTAGCTATCTTGTATTTATTAAATTTAAATTTGTTGCTACATCATTGCTCATGTTCATTCTAAAGATATTTGTTGTACATGAGTTGTCTATTCCTTTATCGTAATTTATATCGTATTGTGTGAGTGGTAGCAATTTCTTCAGCAAGGTGGACATTGACATTTTTTGTCTTTTAATTAATGCTCAGTATGATGTTAGAAATTATAATTTTGTCTAATATTTTCTACAAATACAATCAAATATTGTTAAACAATATTTTAAAAATATTCTAAATGTAAAAGCGTGGGTGTGTGTCGGAATGTATAGACTATGCAGTAAGTGGGTGAGGCATATCTCGTGAGGCCCACGTGCAAGATGGACCTTGACACCAGCCGACACTCGCAATGTTACTCTAACCTGCCGACATTTGCCCTACACACCCAGGGTGGGCCCCGGGCGCGCCAAAACAACAGCTGCAGTCCACATTCTTGGCGGGAAAATATATCTCAGGCTGTAATGTATTTGAATGGGTTCATTGCAGACAATTATTAACCTTTGTTATAAAGATTCAATAAAGTGTACTATCCTATATTTTTTGTCTACTTTTTTATTTATTTATTTTTTTACTGAGACATGAAAAAAATATATTTGAAGTTAACAGACACCAAAATACTTTTTATCACAATATGGGTTTCTACCAAGATTACTTATTCAAATTGAACACTTTATCCATTTAAATTAGCTGGAAACCTGTTGGATTGAGGTCCACTTTCAGAACAGCTTTAAGATTTGTGTTGAACTGAAACTGCGTTTTTAATTTCTTAAAGGACAGAACTTAAAACACAACTAAGAAAAACTAAACAACTACACATTGTAAATATTGCCATATGTTTCATAATTAATATGACATTATTCACAGACTGATTGAAATTGCTTCAACAGTATTTGCCTTGTTTTCCATGGCTTTCCTGTTATTTCCGTAATGGTAACGAATAATAAATTATTTATGTTACAAAATGCAATTTAAGATCGTCAAAATCGTAAAATATTGCATTGTTGCTGTCTTATATTTTATTAAAATGCTACAAAACGGGTTTCCTGAGTTTATAACTTTATAAAATAGTATTAATTTTAAACAAACAACAATAGCATAAATATTGATTGAGGAATAAATATCATTACTCATATCAATGAACAAAGAATATCTTTGAAATAAACATGACCTGATTAAACTAGCTTAATACCAAATTATATTTAAATGAATCAATACAAGAGAATTACAACGTCTTTTATAAATGCTCTCAATTGTGGAGACAGATTTGTAAAAACCTTATAAAATTATTAGAGAAAACTCAAATTTATCGAATTATATCCGACATAAAAAACGAAGTTAATGCATGCTTTTAAGACTCCGATTTGTTATTCAAAATAATTATTAACAAACTGTTATTCACAGTTGAATTCCACCATACCCTTGGAACAGAAACAGTCAACTAATTGGTATTACATGTTTTTGTTAAAGGATTACTCTTTCATGCTAGTTTTGGCAGAAGAGTAACGAGGAAAAATGCTAATTCGACAAGCTATAAATATATTTTTCTTTTAGGAAGGCCAAGGATTTTTTGTCTTCATTAAATCAAATAAATTCCTACTTAGGGCAATACCAGAGCAGAATTGGAGGTCTAATTCCAAGCTCTTTCATTCTCGATTCCTCTCCAATATTTTTTATCAGAACACTTCGACTTTGACGGAAAGCCTCATATGTCTGGCTAACTTTAATAAAACTCCTTGAGATTGGCACCTTTAGGCAAATCTTCTCTACTTTATTCATGTCAATCTTTGAGCAATGACTGAATCTTAACTGAGGATATATAAAGAGGCTAAAGTTAGTGTGCTGGATATTTTCAGTTGCAGTGTACGGTGTACCGTAATTTATATAAACAAAATATGGCACAAAAATAGATTTTAATGAAACAAAATTAAAAAAAAAGTGTCTATATTTGGGAGGCGAAGTTTGTACTATTTACCACTTAACCTCTAAAACATAAATAATTATCAATTTTAAAAATTTATAAATTATCGAAAAAGGCAACCTACTAATAACCTATAAATGTAAAAAAAGCTCACTCAAAAAAAGCTCAGCTCAATATTAAATAAACTCACCCTAAATACCACAAACTAACCGTCACACTAGCGCCAGAGAATAACTCAAGACTGCTCCTCAAAATAATTAATTTGATCTCCACGCACGGTTTTATATGCCACGGTTTTTTATGTGGTCAGGAAGAGAATCCCACATTAAAATTGAATATAACAAGAACGATGTATTATAATTTTTTAAGCGGTGAATACATGTATTATATTTACAGTAATTTTTCCATTTAAATAAGTATTGCTTCTTTCACTGTTGTTTTCAGCAGCTTCTTTATACATACACGTTTAAAATCTACATCTAATGTTTGTCTATTATTATTTTAGCCCTGTCGTTGAAAGGTTTATCGTAAGGTTTTTAAATTAGTTTGCAATTAAATCTCATCTAGCATTGATGTGAATGACGCCTTTATAAAACTGATTTAAATTTAGATGAAAGACTAAATCTGACCACAGACTACTGGCCTGGCACTAATCAAGTGTCTGAATTTGATTGGTTTTCAGAAATATGCGCGTGAATCCGGTCTCAATTTTTATAAAACTGCAAAATTCATTTTTTCTTTCATTGAATCATCAGTTTTGTAGGATTTAAAATTACTGTTTCAACTGAAAACTACTATCATTTTGTTTTGTATCCACTTTGATCAAGATATGCGTTGTAATATTTCCTGAACAATGCACATTTAAATAATGGATTACTCCCATTACAGGATGGAAATGTAGATTTTTCTTGACAGGAGTAAAGTATTAAAATTATCTTTTTTTCTCTGTTTATAACTATTTCAGTAATATTTGAGTTGTTCAGTTATTAGTGAGTTGATCAAAACCTGTTTTATTTTATTTTAAGCTTTCTTCTGTTTCGAATTTGATTTTTTTTATTAATAGATTATTTTTCACACGAACATAAGCATCAGAGACTAAAAATAGTTTTAATATTTAACTCCTTTCAAGAAAATTCTATATTTCCATCCTGTAATGGGAGTAATCCATTATTTAAGTACGCTTTGTTCAGGAAATATTAAAATCTTACGTAGTTATCAATTTAAACAGTTATTTTAAATTAAAGCAAAATTACTTACAAAGCTGATGGTTCAAATATAAAAATTCTTTTTGCAATTTTATGAAAATTGAGACCGGATTCACGCGCATATTTCTGAAAACCAATCAAACTCAGACACTTGATTAGTGCCAGGTCAGTAGTCTGTGGCCAGATTTAGTCTTTCATCTAAATTTAAATCAGTTTTATAAAGGCGTCATTCACATCAATGCTTAATGAGATTTTATCGCAAACAAATTTAAAATCCTTACGATAAACTTTTCAACAAAGGGTCTAAAAAAATAAACAAAAATTAAATGTAGAGTTTAAACGTGTAGACACGTTATTATTGTTATTATTCTTATTATTGTTATTATTCTTATTATTATACTTATTATTATTCTTATTATTATGTGTTTAGCTTCTGTGAACAACATCACTCTAACTTGAAAAAGTAAACTTTTATTTTGACGAAAAATTATAATAATACATTGGTCGCTCAACAGTTTATTAAAAATCGTTTTTGTTATCTTCAATTTTAATGTGGATTCTCCTCCTGGCCACATAAAAGCCATAGACAACCGTACCATTTTGTAGAAAAGAGTTTTTATGTTCATGTGGAAATTATTCTTTAATCATTGAAAAATAGTTCTTCATAGCAACCGTTGTTCCAATTTTAAATGGATATATAACTCTAGAATAAACACAGGTACCATTTTTGTAGTTTATTTTTCGTTTTAGTCTTTGAGGCCTGACATCAATTTCGAAACAGAAGAAAGCTTGTAAATAAAATAAAACACGTTTTAACCAACTCACTAACAACTGAACAACTCAATATTACTGAAATAGTTAGGGAAATATATACAATACAACATTTAAATTTGTCTAATGCAAAATATTAAAACAAGTTATATCCAATATTTAATTGCAAACTTTTTTTGACTTCAACTTTAAATTAGCTTTTTAAGTGTAGAACCACAAAATTCTGTGTATGAAACAGAAAGAATTTTCTTGTAAGTTTGTTTATTTCTTTTATACTATTTTCAATTGTGTCTAAGCCAGTAGCATTTACCAACTATGTAAAAATATAATTTTAAATATAAGTTAAAATATAATATAAAAAAGGGTCCAAAAGTTCCATATCAGATACTTCTGATAAACATCCCACAATCCAATTTGTAACTCCACCATTTACAAAAACAGGGTGATTCTAAATTATTGTTACTTTTTTACAACTTTAGTTGAGGAGTAAAGTTTTGTTTGACATCTTTTTGGTAAACATAGTAGCAACATTAGCCTGTAGAGATATTTTAACCACGATTTTAAATTACTTACATAATTTAAAATCAATGAAACTCTTAGCACAGAACACTTTTTACTCTTTCGAAGTTATGTTTCACGCATTTTACTATAATGGTGAACGACAATAACTGAGCGGTAAATTATAGACTAATTGTCCCCTAGTGGTATTAATTAAAACCTTTAACAATTTAACATAGAATACGAAGTTTTGGATTTAGAGTGGCAAAATTGTGTAATTGATTCAAAATCTTACTTACAGTAGGGACAAATTTTTCAACTATGTTTACTTAAAAGTAAAAAAAAAAAAAAAAATATCACCTCTTTCAATTGATTTTCACCCTGTGATGATAAGTTGTATAGTTTTTCATTTACTGAATTGAAAAAGTGTATCTGTTTCTAAACTGTGTCTAACCGTTTCTTACTCCTAGACAGTGTTTCCTCACAGACACTCTAGTCGTGCACCAAGTTGCCTTTCTGGGTCTCGAGATGCTCGCATCACGTGAAATGCCACAGCCTTGCTGTCAAGGTCTGCCATTGTTCTCGATTGGTCAATAGGTGAGCATATATTTTTATTCCTCGTGACGATGAGAGGAGTGGGTGATCAGTGTCGCAAAGCTTCTCTCGCCCGGGGTAAATCTCCCGCCAACTCCCACACAGTTCCCGCCAAGCTGTCTGTTTTCGCGGGAAGCCGCAGGGCAGACGGCTTGGACCTCGTGGAATATTTTGGACTTAACCTTTTGGTGTTTTAAATATTGAGATTTCGTGTTTGCATAAGAAATGAGGTCGTAAAGGATTTTAAAAAGACACTTAGGAAATATTATGCATATTTTAACAAAGTGTTCCAAATGCCTCTAATGTTAAGAGTATATTTGAAATACTATATTAGTTGAATGAATAAAAATCAAACAAGATTTTATTGACGATTTTCAAATCAATGGACGGGGTTTAAACTGAATGTATTAAAGAAGTTTGCTATGATTTTACCACTTATATTACCATTAAAATCAAAATATATACCCGTTGTGAAAAATTATGAAAATACCAAGTTTGTTTGCAGGAAAAATTATTATTCCCAAGTAATTCGTCAAATAAAAAAATCGTCTGTGTTTTCGAACGAGTTGTAATAACAGTCTATTTATACAGCAGTCCATTACATGCAAGAAGCACTTAAATACTGTCCTTATTTATTCAATATACAAAGAAACTAATTATTATAATTGCAATAATAATAATTTTATTAAACTTAAGGTACTTTTTAGCAGAGAGCTATCAGGAGTGCAGGCAACCCTTATCTACAATTTTTTATTGAAATATTTCATAGACTGAAATCCTTCTAACACGAAACAATACAGATATAATACTTTCCAATAAAAGGGCAAATAACGCTTTGTGGTCAAAATATTACAGATTTATTGTTAAAACCTGCAACGCAACAACAAGACCATTTTCCTAAATGTATAACAGATTTTATCACAAAGCTTAATAATGAAGGATCCCTTGTAACAAAGCATGTGATATCCTCTCTAATGATGTAACTTTACACCCTGTGACGTTACCACTAATGACGTAGTCACCTACCGTGTGGTGATATAACTGTGTCACTAATTAAGGATAAATCTACAAGATTACGATGTGATTATTTGCTATTGGTTTTGTAATGTTAATTTCGTTTCTCTGGGTTATTTACGTTAAAATTTGTGAGTAATTTATAAAGATTGTGTCGACCATTGGGTTGATGTTTGAGTGTTTTCAGACAGAAATTGCTTACCTTTGTAATTGTTGCAAACTTATTGCTATTACCGTAGGTGCCATGGTAAGACCTGGAAGGGGACCGATATACTTTTTCGTTTGATGTCCCTACAGGCCAAAAACGCTATTAGTCCAAAAACACTATATATCTACGTCCGTAAACCCGATAACTTGAGTAATTTTTGTCCATTTTTGATGAAATTTGGCTTGAAAGTGTAAGGCGGGAAAAACTTGAATGAGTTCGCGAACCAGCATAATCGGACCGTGGAAATAGGGTTTTATGGGTAAAAATTGGGTTTTCTCATTTTTGAGCCTCAAAACACATGTTGATTATTTAAATAGTTTTTTTGTTTTTATCATCCCATCTTAATTAATAAGACACAAGTTTTATGACACATTGTTTTGTTTTAGACAGGGTTCATGTTATTTTGTGCATGTTGTCTTGAATACTACAATACAGTTGTATGTTTAGTTAATCTTTACGATTTGCTTGTTTGTTTACAAATCTCGTTATGTTCTTTGTAGTTTATTACCAGAAATTTCGTGAAATCTTGTATTTTACCAGTCGTGATGGAAGTTTACCTCAATAATATAATAAACATCATAAACCTACCATAGCTGAAAATAAACTTCAAATACAGAATTATTATAGAATTCAGTTGTTACAAGATTTAATTCAATTTGAATCAAATTCATTTTATGTGACTGTATTTTCTTGAGGATTTCTCTGTTATCAAGTTGATTTTTTGAGGTTTCCTAGTTATTCTTGGCTTATGTGTTACATGTTACTCGCTATTTTAAATATACATATATCCGCCAGAGCAGTTTTTTGGGCCTCGTCAGACTCGCTACTTTCCAGGAAAGTATCTTCTTCAACGGAATCCTGTAACAATAGTTATAAAGTAGCCACCACAAAAAAACAGAGGAATCTAAAATACAAACTTATTTATTTTTGAACGCTAAACATAAGAATGCGTTGTCGATGTTGCCCCTGATAAATCGAATTATTATTTTTCACAAGATTGATTCCTAAAAAGATATGAAAAGTGACCGGACGGTTCATTCATAGTATTTCTTTTACCTTTTCAATATATGTCTGAAAAATAGAATGTAAAAAAATTCACAAGAATTAAAAATTTATGAATGCTCTAGTTATAAATTATCATAAAATTAAAAGTCAATAAACGAAGTAATGGAGAAAATGGCAACGTTTAACTGGCAGATTGTTTTCAGAGGCGGCTTAAAAGCAAATCAAAACTTTTATCAACGAAATAATTTAATAACAGCTTAAAAGCTTTAACTTGTTTATTTTATTCCAGTATCCATCTTAATGGACGTTTGTTTGACAACAGAAAAGAATCAAGTTAAGTCGTTAGAATTAAATGGTAGACAGATTATGTTAATTGTCTCAAATTGTAGAAAATTTGTTTTTGTGATTGATTCACTATTAAAATACTTCAACAAAATTGATTAAATATTTAATACTATTGCAATCGTTGTAGTATGTTAGTTAAAATACATGAGGCTTATTTAGTTTACTCGTATTGTTGTCCAAACGATTTAGTCTAGTTGGGAATTTATTATTAAAAAGACACTATGTAAGTTTTTAATAATTTTTAACCGATTGTATTGTAGAAGAATACATTAAAACCAAATCATTGCTGATATACCAAAAAGGAAGTAGTTGTTTTCAAGTGTGATAATAGTAGAAAAAATCAACTATTTTTTGACTTATAAAAATGTATGGGTAAATATGTAAAAAACAAACACCTAAGCCAGTATATACAGTGTTCTTTGAGATTGTGAAACACTATGTTGAGTCTTAATCGCAATAAACTTTTCTACAAAACTAAATCTTGTAAGTAGTAGTGCAACAATGTATATAATCCTCGTCCACGAATCAAAGGATACAGGTCTGCTAAAATATGAGCTTCTTTTGCCCTTAAACAGTGTCTATCGGTACTCGTAATTTGGGTTGAGTTAATAAACACCCTTCTAATTTCCTCAATTTCGATAAGTTTAAAAATATTTACTCATTTTGTCCTATTTTAGGTCAAGTCACGAATAAGTGTTTGGTTCTCGCAGGATTTGTAATGACTAGAACTGTTAACCTACACTGATGGTAGAGGCGGGATAGTTGGCTGTATAGGGCACCGTGCTCCCTTGAACTCCATTGGAAGTGCAGTGGAGAGAGTGATCAGATGTTCTCCGTCGATAATAGACAGCGTGAAGGTTCGAGTAATTGAGACAGTTATGGCAGAAATGATGTTTTGATGGTTGCAACCTGGAGTAATGGGGTTATCTGGTCCAGGAGTAAATATAATTAATGATAATAATTTATATTAGTTATAATTGTAATGCACTATTTGAGTTTTAGTTCACGTAATTTTTGAATTAGAGTGTTTGTAGGCCTATATTGTATGTGCCTTTTAGCCCAAGAGCCCATGACTGCCAGACCTTCGTCATTTTATAAAAGCTGAAAATTTCTCAGCAAATGCTCCCGGTTCAGTTAAGAATGATCGGCAACTATGACATTTGGATTTTGGTTACTTTGGCAACAAAAAGGTAACAAAGGTCTGAAATTTGCAAAAAACCATCGTTATAGTATAAAGCTTGGTTCTTTCATATTTTCTTCAGAGGAGAGTATAAGAAATCATTTCCCCCATTGCCAGACACTTTGTGCGGTTTAAACCCTCTGCCAGACACCCTTAAAACTTAGGTATGACGAAGATTAATTTTCGTCATTTTATAAAAGCTGAAATTGATATATGTTATTTGGGGAGCTATCAAAAGACGTTTTCTCAAAAGCCAGACACTTTCGTTGGTAACTTCATCTAGCCAGACACTTTAAAGTCTGCCGCGATTGTTACCTGCAAACAGTGAATTCAGTTCCAGTTTGGAACAGGTTTCTTTGCCAAATGTAAGCGGTTACATTACTAATTTCTTCATCACAGTCTGTTTTTATAATAAACCATATGTTTGATGTAAACATATGTTTTATTTGCATTTAATTGTTTGTTTATTCCTGCAGTGTTTTGAAAATATGTAATTATGTTCTAAAACCTTTGAACACCTTTGGTTTATTTATTGTGATAATTTGAAATATGTGTTCTTTAGTAACACATTTAATTATTGCGCATTTAATTATTTCATAGTATAAAACTGAATTTGAAATGTGTTACTTGGGAAGCTATGAAGAGACATTTCCTCAAGAGCCAGACTGTTTCGTTGGTTATTTGATCACGCCAGACACTTTAAAAGTCTGCTGTAATATAATAGGTAGTTATGGGCTTAACTGCTACATACGAACAGTGACCTTTGTTACAGAAGTCCTGTTTAATCAGGTTTTATTTATTAATGTTTTTTTTTATTTGCCGAAAATGATCAATCTTATCACTATGGAAGTTTTCATAAATACTAAAACACAAAACCACTTTTATTCATTTGTTAATAAATAACTTAAACAATTTAATAATTTAATTTAAAGTCTTGAGATACAAAAACTACCCACAAAGATAAAATACGTTTTCCATTTATGTGGAATTAGGGAGATAGGGAATGGCAATTGAAGGAATCATCATTTTCTTCGTAATCGTCATAGAAACTTTCATTTCATGGTCTTCATTCCAGTCATAATTTTCAAAGTCGCTTTCTTCTTCAGTGTCTGTAAATATGTAACCTAATTAATACAATAAAAAAAATGTCAAGAGGTAAAAAAATAAGTACATTGAGTAAATATGTAAGCAAAGAACATACATGGCTTAAAATATGTACAACTACCTATTATATTACAGCAGGATTTTAAAGTGTCTGGCCAGATGAAATAACCAACGAAAGTGTCTGGCTCTTGAGGAAATGTATCTTTATAGCTTCCCAAGTAACATACATCAAATTCAGCTTTTATACTATGATATAAATTAACGCAATTACGATTAGAAAAAAGGTGTGATTTTACCGTTTACATTTGGCACAGAAACCTATTCCAAACTGTAACAGAAGTCACTATTCGTATGTAGCAGTTAAGCCCACAGCTAACTATTATATTACAGCAGGATTTAAAGTGTCTGGCGAGATGAAATAACCAACGAAAGGGTCTGGCTCTTGAAGAAATGTATCTTTATAGCTTCCCAAGTAACATACATCAAATTCAGCTTTTATACTATGATATAAATTAGCGCAATAATTAAATGTGTTACTAAAGAACACATATTTCAAATTATCACAATAAATAAACCAAAGGTGTTCAAAGGTTTTAGAACATAATTACATATTTTCAAAACACTGCAGGAATAAACAAACAATTAAATGCAAATAAAACATATGTTTACATCAAACATATGGTTTATTATAAAAACAGACTGTGATGAAGAAATTAGTAATGTAACCGTTTACATTTGGCAAAGAAACCTGTTCCAAACTGGAACTGAATTCACTGTTTGCAGGTAACAATCACGGCAGACTTTAAAGCGTTTGGCTAGATTAAGTTACCAACGAAAGTGTCTGGCTTTTGAGAAAACGTCTTTTGATAGCTCCCCAAATAACATATATCAATTTCAGCTTTTATAAAATGACGAAAATTAATCTTCGTCATACCTAATTTTTAAGGGTGTCTGGCAGAGGGTTTAAACCGCACAAAGTGTCTAGCAATGGGGGAAATGATTTCTAACACTCTCCTCTGAAGAAAATATGAAAGAACCAAGTTTTATACTATAACGATGGTTTTTTGCAAATTTCAGACCTTTGTTACCTTTTTGTTGCCAAAGTAACCAAAATCCAAATGTCATAGTTGCCGATCATTCTTATCTGAACCGGGAGCATTTGCTGAGAAATTTTCAACTTTTATAAAATGACGAAGGTCTGGCAGTCATGGGCTCTTGCTCTATTTAGATGTGTCTTAAAATTTATATACATCCTTAGTTTCACTTCTTTTAGCATGACAATCATGTGCGTTACACATATTACAGTAAAAGCAGCCGATTTAAAAACGTGCGTTGCACTAAAGTAGTATTTTAGATTCCATCGTTGATCAGTAAAGGTCAATTATATCAAGGTTAAAACCTAGACAGCGCAACTATTAATCATCGAGTCCGAAAATAATGATTCTCAGTAAAAGGTCAACCTTATCTCTGACAAGACAACAAAGCAGAATGGGTAGAAAGATCCTTATGTAGCTATACTTTTAAAATACTATGTCATTACAAATATTATACCGTTTAAATTTACAACTTTTATAGTTCCTGTGTGATCACAGTAACCATTTTTGTTATAACCTACTGATAGACAATAAATTGAACTTTCAACCTTATAAACCGGGCTATAAAATACTGTAATTTGTTTGTTTGCTTGGTTCATTTAATTTATCTATATTGTTACATACTGATTATTACAAGTCCAAATACGAACTATAACTCCGAACGACAAAGTTATACAACAAAAAGACAACAAACAAAAATATTAAACAATAATTCCGTAAGCTAATTTTTAAAATCAAATTAGTGAGAGTTTGACTGCTCGAAGGATGATGGGAGAGGGCATAAATTAAAGATTTGGTCAAGTCCAAATACAAACTATAACTCCGAACAACAAAGTTATACAACACACACAACAACAATATTAACAACAAAAAAACAACAAACAAGAATATTAAACAATAATTCCGTAAGCTAGTTTTTAAAATCAAATTAGTGAGAGTTTGACTGCTCGAAGGATGATGGGAGGGGGCTTAAATTAAAGATTTGGTCAAGTCCAAATACAAACTCTAACTCCGAACAACAATGTTATACAACAACACACACAACAGCAATATTAACAACAAAACAACAAACAAGAATATGAAACAATAATTCCGTAAGCTAATTTTTAAAATCCAAATAGTGAGAGTTTGACTGCTTGAAGGATGATGGATTTTTTATAGAGTGCGTGAAGTTTGTTAACTAATCATAAAATGATTGAGGTGAATAATTCTGCTTTCACTAAAGTTATCTAAAAATGTTTACTGTAACTCACAATTTTCAGAGCTGCTGCGTGTATGATCATTTGATTCTTAGTTTGTTTAAATATAACAATAATTTGTTCGTTTGAGCGTTTTAGGGACTTATGTCTATGCTAGTAGCTCATTTGAATTACTTTAATATTTTACTACAATAGTCAATGCTTTAACTAACACTGTCTATTAAATAGCAGAATGTTAAAATGTAAAATTAAATCATAATTATTTCGTACGGTTTCTAGCTTTCCATGACTTGAGGGTCTGAATTTATTATTACGAATGAATTCTTACAGACATGTAAAAAAAAAAATAACTGATAAAAATGTTACACGTGTTACAACAATAGGGGATTGGCTTGGTAAGACAATTGCGTCACTTATCGTTAAGACAACAATTAACATGTCAGATTTTCGTAACGCGACATATGTCACTTTGGCACTGGGTTAGGCGTGGGCGACACACACGCACACACACACGCGCACACATGTTTGTAAGAGGACCTCGATTGTACTAAGTGCGGCGGAACCATCACAACCGAGGTACTCGAGCCCAATCATCATGATGGGGGACTTCTAACAAAAATCCTTATTACATTAAAAATAATATATTTAATTTTTTGTAAACGCTTTAGTATAACTTAAGATGCATAATATAGTACGTTTATGCATTTTTTTAAATTTTATCGATGACTTTAAAAATGTCAGTCCAATGCACGAAAACGAGGTCCTAAACACTTCGGCCCTAATAAGCATAATCGAGGACCTAACCACTTTGGGCCCAGTTAGCATAAACGAGGACTTCTGAATTAAGTTTAGGATTTCTGTTATATGAGTGTGTCCCCCCCAGTGTCCGGTGTCAGAACCGGCATTTCAGGTTGGCCACAGTTATGGACGACTGGGCAAGCCAGCATCTTTGGGTTGTACCCAAAGAGAGAGTCCCCAGTGATATTCCTCCATCCAGGTTGACTTCGGTCTATCATCTGCCTGTGACTGTGGTTCTTTGGTTCTTGTGGTTCTTTGCCCTGCCTGATGTGTACGACTGATATTTTGTAAGGCATATCCTCGGCTCTGGAAGTAGCCACTTCTTGGGAGGTGAAAAACGGGGAAGTCTAGCCCCGAAAGGGGAGGTAACGGGGGCTTGATGGTGAGCTTGAAGTCATCCACCCCATGGTGTGTTCAGGGTTGGTGCATAAGCTCCGGCCTATGCCATGGGACCCGGGTATGAGCGATTAGGTACCTACCGGGTATTCGTTGGGGAGCTTCGGTTCCTTCGACAACAACAGTGTGTCGAAGGATATGTGACAAATATGAGTGTGTCGTTTTGCTTTTATTACATATAAAACTGTTTATTGCTATTATATGTATTATTTATTCATAATTATTATTGTCATCCGTACTATTATTGTGCACCGACTCTTTTACCTTACTTTATTTATACTGTAAACTGTGTATCTGGTGTTTCCTACATAATCTTCAATACTTTTAGATATAACTCAGCAGCTAACACAAGCAAAATATTAAAATGAACCTATGACCGGAAATTCATCGTTTGCCAACAACTCCAAGGTATCTCGTTATTTCCCCCCAAAACATCCTAAGCACAAACGAAGATGTCCAAAATTCCTAGGTCCCACATTATTTCCCTCCAAGATGAGGTCCTAAGCACAAATTAAGATATCAACATATCCAAGGTCCCGCATAGTTTTCCTTCGTAACGAGGTGTTTAACACAAATTTTAACTAACAACACCTCCGAGGTCCCGCATTATTTCCCTCACCAACGAGGCCCTAAACACAAATTAAAAGTAATAACACCTCCGAGGTCCCGCATTATTTCCCTCAAAAACGAGGTCCTAAGCACAAATTAAAAGTAACAACACCTCCGAGGTACCGCATCATTTCCCTCACCAACGAGGCCCTAAACACAAATTAAAAGTAACAACACCTCCGAGGTCCCGCATCATTTCCCTAAAAAACGAGGTCCTATGCACAAATTAAAAGTAACAACACCTCCGAGGTCCCGCATCATTTCCCTAAAAAATGAGGTCCTAAGCACAAATTAAAAGTAACAACACCTCCGAGGTACCGCATCATTTCCCTCACCAACGAGGCCCTAAACACAAATTAAAAGTAACAACACCTCCGAGGTCCCGCATCATTTCCCTAAAAAACGAGGTCCTATGCACAAATCAAGATATCAACATATCCGAGGTCCCGCATTATTTCCCTCACCAACGAGGTCCTAAACACAAATTAAAAGTAATAACACCTCCGAGGTCCCGCATCATTTCCCTCAACAACGAGGTCCTAAGCACAAAACATCATATCAACACATTCGAGGTCCCGCATTATTTCCCTCACCAACGAGGTCCTAAACACAAATTAAAAGTAATAACACCTCCGAGGTCCCGCACTATTTTCCTCAAAATCGAGGTCCTAAGCACAAAACATCATATCAACACTTTCGAGGTCCCGCATTATTTCCCTAACCAACGAGGTCCTAAACACAAATTAAAACTAACATCACTTTCGAGGTCCCGCATAATTTTCCTTCGTAGCGAGGTCTTAAACACACATCTAGATTTTAACACATCCAATATCCCACAACATTTTTGAAATAAAACCTTTTGACCATACCAGAGCTTAAAACTATGTTAGTATATTTTTGTACCTAAATATGAAGTAATCTCCAGTTTCTAATGTACCCTTCGTATCTATATTATAAAATAATTTGTTGGATTTTTGTGTGCAGCAAATCGACCCCTTAATATTTTTTATAGACATATTAGGAATCAATTTAAAGCTCTTATCCTCTAGATGTACCTTTTGTGGGTTTGGATGATATCCCGCCTAATCCCATCGTTTTAAAGGCTTTTAAAAGTGCATAGTTTCTGCTTAATTCTGTTTTCAATCATCTGAACTTTTTCAATCAACACAGATAGCCATGATACAATTTTTTTACATCCATACGAAAATGGGGTTATCTGTAGTTGGCGATGTTTAAGTGAAGTCAAGTGAAATGTTGTAATGTCATTTGTATAAATTGTAAATGTCGTAATGTTGGTTGCATAAAATGTAAAGAATAAAATAAAAAAAATAATAAAAATAAAATGAAATAAAAAAAATAAAATAAATAAAAAAATTAAAAAAATAAAATAAAAATAAAAAATGCTATGAAAACACAACATATAACGTAAGTACGTTATATGTTGTGTTTTCATAGCATTTTTTATTTTTGTTAGTATTTCAAACTTTTCTAAGATGTCTCGAAGGGATCGTGCACGAAATGAAAATAATAGGGCTCACAATGCAAATAATAGGGATATGATGAGACATAATCCTTATCCGCTATGTATAAAATATATCACGGAATTTGAAGTCACGAAGTGACGCAGGTTGCTATTCTACACAGGGTGGCTGAAAAGTAACTTGCACCCCCTCCCCCTTAACTCTTCAACCATTTGAGATATTTGAAATCGATTTGCGGCAACCTTCCTAGATATAAAGGGCTACAATAATTATGGTCAATTTTGAAATTTTTGCCTTTAGAGGTAGCGGGGATAATGGGTAGCTTAAAATTTTCAAATGGCAAGTATAGTTGAGTTTGGTATCATTTTATAGGTCTTGATGAACCAAATAATTGACATAAAGAAAACCAAAATCGGCCCACTAATAACAAAATGGTGCCCTAAAGCTGTTCCAATCCAAATAACCATGAGGGTGGTTTAAAATTAACTTGACCACTTTTTAACTTTTCAACTATTTGAGATATTTGAAATCGGTTTGCAAGAACCTGTTTAGATATGAGGGGCTACAGTAATAATGGTAATTTTAATATTTTGCCCTTAGGGGTAGTGGGGGTAGGGTGTAAGTAAAAATGTTCAAATATGAAGTATGATCGAGTATGGGTATGAGTATGAGTATGGTCGAGTTTGATATCAATTTACCGGTCTTGACAAAACTAATCAATTAAAATAAACGAAATAGAAATCGGACCACTAAAAACAAAATTGCAGTTAAAAATTACCTTTAATAACCATTGTCTTAATCATTTTAGCTGCCATTTCGTTATTCATGGTCCGAGTTCTATTTTCTTGCTACCCCCAACCCCCACTACTCCTAAGGGAAAATGTTTTAAATTAACCATCATTATTGTAGTCTTTTATATCCAAACAGGTTGCCGCAAACCAATTTCAAATTTCTCAAATAGTTAAAAAAATAAGAGGGGTGCAAGTTAATTGTCAGCCACCCTTATGATTTCGATTGTCTAAGGGTACCATTTTGTTATTAGTGGGCCAATTTTGGTTTTCTTTATGTCAATTGTTTTTTTAAGACCTGTAAAATGATACCAAACTCGACTATACTTGTTTTTTTGAAAATTTTGAGCTACCCCCGTTTCCCATAAGGGCAAAATTTTCAAAATCAACCACTATTATTGTAGCCTCTCATTTCTAAGAAGGTTGCCTTAAACAGATTTCAAATATCTCAAAAGGTTCAAAAGTTAAGGGGGTGGGTGCAAGTTACTTTTAAGCCACTGTGTATATAGGCAAGCATGTTTCTTTTAAAAAAATTGTGCATCACAGGGAAAATCTATGCATACTGTTTGAAAAATATTTTCCTGTAGACGAAAAAGAAAGATGTTTTGAAAGATATTTTACAGGATACTTTTATAAATTAAAACAAGCCAAAAATAAGCATTAAAATGAATTAAAAAATAAAAAATAAACATGGGCCCAATGTGCTGCCATGCTGGTGACGAAATAACAACGAAACGTAAACAGCAAATGAAAGATTTTACAATCACATGTTTTATTTACAGCATGGGGGAAAATAGAGAAGTATGTCCATTACATATTTTTATTGAGTTTTCGACTACTGGACGACCTCTAGTTATATATTACTCTTAATTATTAGATACCTCCATGATATGCTTACACTGTATCGTGAAAATCAATCGATCGGTGGATTAACAAGTCTTCAATAAAGTACTCTGTTCAATATGTTGCAATAAGTTGTTTTATATTTGAGCTTTTTAGGGACTTATCTCCCTATAATCCACTAGTAATTCAATAAACAGTGTTGTTGGAGAGAGTAATTGCATGTATTTAATCTATTGTGTATATTTATATTTATGCTGTTAAAAGATAGATACGTTATCCAAATTTCAAATATTGTCAAGCATTTAGAGTTGTTTACGATCGCATCAACCACCCATTCGTTCTGCTACGGGCTTATAAAAAACAGTGAGACCGTCCTTCTGCGTAAGGAACAAATACGGTCACATAAACTAACCCTTTCCAACTGCCTTTAGAGTCGTTATCTAGGACCCAGTCTGGGGGATAGATCAGTACTCATTGTCGTGTTGGTCGAGTAACACTAGTTTTTAGCATAGCATTCTCTTAATAGGACGTGTGAGGCAGACCCCTTCTATTTCATTAGTTAGTTTTAGGTCACATAGTCAGTTTCGATTCAGCAATAATTTATTCATCGCATTAATAAATTCCTAGTTAAATTAAAAGTATTAGTGGTATTATAATTTATTATTCTACAATGTTGGATTAACACACTCGCAACAAGTGTTTTTCTCTATGTGTAGCGTTATAATTCAGCTCTGACAACCCAAGTTCATTTCACAACTGGTTCCATTAATTTCATTCAATGCGTCTGTGTACATTCGCAGTGAGTACAGTTTGTGGTCCTCCGTCATTTAATTACGCGAAAAGTGGAATAGAGTTATTCTAATATGGAAGATTCATAGACGTCAGAGAGTTTTCGAGCTGAAATTTGACACATATACCATAGACGTGGAGAAAGTGCCAGTTTATCGCTTGTAAATCCACCCTCTTTAGGACAACGTGAAAATGCCTTCACCCTGTGCTAATTCAACCCTGCCGAGCTTTGCCGAACATAGTCGACTCGACCTGAGCGAGCTCCATCACCAACTCCTGTAGTCTCGAGCGCAGTCCGCGACGTCCGCTGACAAGGGTGAGTGACCGAGGTGTAAAATCATAACATAACCCTTACTGGACATTTTCTATAGTTTAGCAGTTTATGGGCTTCAAACAAATAAAAAAAAACTTTTTCCTATTATTTCAGTCAACGATATTATTTTAACAGAAGTTAAATAGACTGCAAAACAATATTTTCAGGTCAGATTATATTGAACAAAGAACACTCTCAGAGTATACTAATCAAGTTCCCTGAGCAAAGCTTGGTCCCCAGGTACTTATTAATAAATAATAGAGTGAAATTTAAATTAGTTAATATATTTTGAGACTTAGTCTAGGTATATACAGCAACAACTATTGAATCTTACTTATTTCTATAGTCAATAAAAAAAATTTAAAAATGAAGCCAACCCTTCCACATAGTTGTGTACAATATTATATTTTAATTGCTATAGATCAGCTCTATAACATTTTAAAGTAAGTATTCAACAGTTCTGTTTGATTTCATTTAATGTTAATGCAAACATAAACATTTGGATTTTTCTCATATGCCATGGAGACCAATCAATACAGTATTAAATTTTCAAAATCTCACCTCAGATCTTTGAACTCCATGGCGCTCAAGCGTAGTGGAACCCAGGGAAGTGAATGGAATATGCCCATGACGTTCCTAGATACATGGCTTATATTTCTGCTTGATTTGTGTTATATCGGTTTGGATATTTGTTGTAACAACCGCCTGGACAGTAATCACCTCATTTTAATATTGTTTTTAGATGATTTTTCTTATACAAAATGCCTAAACTCAGTGAAAGCTCATGCCAAGTTTGAACTACAACAGTATAGTAATTTTTGAAATGGAGATTATGTTGTAAAATATACCAAATGTTGTATATTTAGGTTAGTATGCATTTTTGGACACACCATACGGTTGCTTCTTTACTTATTTTGACTTAGAAATTTTGTAATGTTTATGGACGAATTTTACGGACATAATGTAATAGCCAATAAAAGCGTAAGTAAGGACCTTCACCACTAAAAACTATTTACCAAGCAGTTTGTGAGAATTGAAACTATCACGCAAGCTTCTTACCCAAATGATAAATTGCCATACATTATTAGTAATACTATTTTTTTTTATCAAATGTGATATCACCACACTATGGTTGATAATTAAAGTCTAATGAAAATTTTATTTTATATTTACGGTAGAAAACTAGTCTTCATACTTGGCAACAAAACTGCCTCGTCTGTATTTTGTCTCTTAATCGGATCTGGCCTGAATTGCGTCATTTGATATGATTTTTGAACACAAAGTCCGAACATTTTCGATTCCAATCCTAAACGATTTATAAAAGTTCATTGAATGAAGACCGAAACATCCTAAAATAATACAAGCTCCACTCATCTTTAAGCAGATTGTCAAACAGAGTATAGGCCTAAAGGCAACTACATAAACATTTATGTTATTCATATGGGTTTGTTTTTATGAAATTACATAACTAGTGTTTATTTATTAGTACTGTCATGTTACTGTATAATGAAAAGTATTTCTAGACATAAACACTATTCAAAAACTATAATTTTTAAATTTAGTACAGTATTTATGAACAGAAACAGTGCATTTGTAATTGGTAGGATTGATGGATAAGTAAATAAATTTAGTTTGTAAAATCAAATTTGTATTTTTTTACCACACAAATATTCTCATACATAGTAATTATAAAACGAACAAGTAGTGCAGTATATTAAATTATGTGTTAAATAAACGTTAACTTACTACAGAAACCCAATTAACATCAAACTGCATCAATTTTCAGTAGCTTTGCATGGCGTTTAGCAGGTATTAACCATAATAATATCAAGTTAAATAATCTGTTAATACTGTATTTTTTTTATTTATTAAATATATTTATATCGTGTTTTAATGTCAATCCACCAATTTACATTTGTATAATAACGACATCCTCGTACAGATTAAACGTAAAGTGGCGGGGTATATTAGGCCTATACTGTACCTAATACTGCAACACACTGAGCAATAAGAAAACTATGCAACACATCAAAATTTGGTTTAATGTTTAGTGATAATGACCACGATGAAATTTATAATAAAAAAATTGAGCGAAAAGAACAATATAAAATTAAGACAATGCATATGTATATATAATGTTTAAGTATAATGAAATATCTTAGATTTAGAACAAAGTGGTCTTACTGTCAAACAATAAGTATCCATCTTGAATACTCAACATAACTTTGTTCAACTTCGAAGATACACAACTTCGAACTTTAAGTCCTCGAGTTTAAAAAAGACATTTAAAATAGTATAATAAAAATCACGGACAATTAAAGCCACATTACAATAATGTGGTATACTACATGACAATATAAACCAAAGTAGCTTTACTATTTCAAAATAAGTTGCTAACAATTAACTACCGTTTTAAATGATTTTTTACAAAATACTTTATGTCCCTCCAATTCCTTTCTGAAAGAGTTTTATTCTTTTTTAAGAACTGTTCACATTCAATCTTTCCGGGTAAAGTTCCCAATAAGAAATGCTTTTGCATGGCTTTTTTTAATAATTCTTTTTGACTTTCCGTCCATAGTTGCCTTGGTTTTGGACATTTTTTCGGTTTTATGTATGTCGGTGGGATGGGTTCGTCAATGTCTGTTGGTTCATAACCATGGGTCCCAGTCACGGGGTCATCAAGGGCCATACTGTTTTCGGACGAATTTTGAGCGTTTTCTACTTCACTTGTTTGCTCACGATTAATTAAAGGTCTCCCCACATTGTTTTCGGGATTTTCCATGATATTTAGAAGAAAGTGTCCAACTTTAGCCTTTTGAAGAGTTTCTTCCGGTAGCCTGTAATATTTTCTATGAGTAGACTTGTCGTGACCTAAGAATGTTGCCAGAATGTCCACTTCAGCTTCGCTGAGACCGCTTGCAGCTGCTATTGTAGCAGCCTCTTTTCTTAAATTCGTTCCTGTTATCCTGAGGGGATACTTCAGTTTAGCCTTTGTCCTTACATCTCTTATAATGTCAGATCCTCTATAATGTGAGTTGTACGTTCCTGGTATTGCGAAGAAATGTTTGTTGTCTGCGATTACCCCAACACGCGTTCTTTCGTGCAATAATATATCCATCATTTTCTTCAGTTCTGGCGTTAGCAAAATCGCCACCTTCTTCCCTCGCTTTCCTCTGGTCTCAATCCTGGTTAACTTACCAATCAAATGTTTTTCAGAATCTTTTAGATGTTGTACTATATTATCGTTGGTTTCGCAACTTCTCGTTCCTGTTATATACGCGGTCACTCCTAGGTTGTGCGCATCACCTACTCGTTTTTTGTTGAATACTATAACACAGGCCAAAGTAATTTTTAACAGTTGCGTGTAAGTATCGGAGTTGACATCTCTCTCTATAGCATCCAAACAACGTTTCTTCTCAGAAATAATAAAACTCGATAACTTTTTAGTGTCTTCAGCATCAGGTAGTGGATCTGAATTGTTGAATTTGGCTGTATATAGCGTATTTAAAGCTTTAGACGTGATTCTCGTTCCCCAATCTACGTCGAATACTGACATGAAATCATCGATGTCCTTCCTTCTAATTTCATTTCTGCTAATTATGGCGATCTTTCTCTCTATCGCGACGCATTTTTGAATTGACTCACCAATTTTTTTAGCCAATGTTGGAATTTGGAATTGGTTAGTGCTACAATCAAAGCCAGCCAACTCCATTGTGGCATCGACAACTGTGTTAAATTCTTCTGGCTTCAAGAGTTCAGATAAGTTCTTTATCAAGGGTTTCCTTTTTTTTACGCAAACCATAAATCTTCCTAGCTCTCTAAGTTTGTTGCGGATGTGGTTTTCCTTGCCAGGCATACTAACGAGCTTTTCAAACATTTCCGCTCCGAACTGCATTATAGTGTCATCATTCTCTATTTCATGTTTTTCCGGCCCATCTCTCATGCCTGCAATAATTGATCTTCTTAATAGTATTCTGTAGTCGGCTACTGAGGATGTAGGTAACATATACTGTGCCGTATTTATCACCCTTCCAACAGGAGCATTTGTTTTATTTCTTCCTTCACATATTTTCTTGTGCCTAAATAAGATTTTCCTAGTGTAGAATTGATTACAATAGACACAGGGGATTAGTTTTGAAGGAGACGTAGCTGTTACTTTCCTGTACTTAGGGATCAAAGTGCCTTTTTTATTCGTCAATACTTCGGAGTTATGAAGGTACAGGCCAGCATTTCTTAAGCGATTTAGGATCTTTACTCTTTCTGGATCACATGGAGGCAAACTTTCTAATTTTACTACGTCCTTTTCTTGGCTATGCAATTGTTTGAAGTGTCTAGGAAGTTTTGTGACAAAAGATTTACAAAATATGCAAGGAAATTTTTTGTCCCAAGACCTTTTATTATTCAGGTTTGATGTTTGAGCGACAACAACTTTTTGAGCATCTGTTTGAGAATCAATTATGTTATGTTCCATGTCGTATTCATCTTCTAGTGTAGGTAGTCGTATCGTTGAATTGTCCATATTGCAGTCAGGGTTCTCAGAGTTTTCACAAATATTCTTACTTCCCGTCTCAATCTTATCATTAGTGGCATTATCATCCTCTGATGAGGTCGAAGAAGCTTGTGAACTCTTGGCGCAAAATTTGGGGTCGTTGTCACTGTCGTCTTCTTCCGAGGGTGTCTCATCTGTCCCACTTCTGACGGATTCATGTTCGAGGGTGGGTGATGTTACAGGTTGGTCGTTAAATGGACTGTCTTGGATTTCATTATTATCTTCTGAGAAGGTCGAAGGTAATGAACTCTTTTCATAAAGGTCAGGTAGGTGATGTAAGGTAGGCGATGATGCATGTTGATTATTAGTATTATAGTCTGGATGATTGTTAGGTATTACAAAATCTTCATTCATTCCTGAAGCTATGATCACTTTGCTCGCTTTGTCATTATGTAATGAGATTGAAGGTATAGTTGATTCAGCTTGAGATTCAGGTGTTTTGTAATTATCACCCTTTACAGCAGCTGTCTTGTCTGAACCTAAAAAATGCATTTTAAGAAATAACGCGTAATATAAGTAAATGAGCCTTAATGAAATTTAAATTACTGGTTGGGAAACAATTTTGCAGTGGAAACAAAATAAATTTAATTTTGAGCGCAAGGCAGGAAAATGTTCATTGTATAATGTTCATTGGAAAATGTTCATTGAATATGTTCATGTGCCTTAAGGTGAATTAGAAATTATTTTCCGTTAAATTGCATTTGTTTACAAGTCAATGCTTTTGATTTTGGTATAGTTTAATTTTTAATACACGTTATTTTAGTAGGCCTACTGTTAAACAATTCTATACAATTTACAGTTTATAGACCCCAAAAGGTTTATAAATTTGATACACATGCAAACGTGGCCAAAGTACCCTCGTGGGACGGGCACAAGCTTACGGGTACTTCATAAAATCAAAAATATGTATAAAATATTAGAGGTTGCTTCGATTAATTAATCGAATGGTGTAAGAACTGTAGTGTGATAGGGCCGAGTCATGTAAGTTATATTACCCTTAAGCTACAGCAAACATAGAAATAAGTGAATCAAATTGCAAACAAGATATATCCATAAAAAATAAAACAACAAATTTCTTTTCTTCATAAAAATAATATGAACATTTGTAACATTTTTGTGGAATGGTCTCCGTTTATCCTTCAATCATGCATAATGGCTTCAATATACAAAATTGTTTCAACAGTTTTATTTTATTTGTTGTACAGCGCCATGCTCGTGGCACACCAGGGAAAATGGGGGAATATCGTGCTCGTACAGCGTAGTCTACTTGGAACGTTCGTCCTTCCATCCTGTAGGCCTATGCCTGCTGTGGACTTCAGGAAACTAGTGGGATGGACTCTAGGGCTTCTCATAAATAATTTATGACCTTAAGATTGTCGATTGCCCAAGCACCAAAATCGTAGTTTGACGCTCCAGTTAGTTCTACGCTCGATGTTTTGAGTTAGTTGTGGGCGCTGTTGAGAGTCAATAATACGTGTCGCATTATTCAATTTTTAGATTAGGAGGAGTTAAAACTAACTTTCATGGAGTCTTGATGTCAAATTCACCTAGTTTGCTCAAGTTGTGAAGCCCGTTTGAATATTATTTTTAAGTTTTAACGAGTTAAAGAAAATTTTTGAAAACATTATAAATTTTCCTTAATTTAATGTTTCAAAGAGCAAATTTAATAAAAAAAACCTGTTTTATTCTCTTCTTATAAAACTTTATATTCTTAAATTTTGTCATAACAACACACAAAAGCAATGTTTAAAAGTCAGAACATGAATCATTATTCACATATGATCATACCTTTTGGTAATTCCAAAAAGTAGTTAATGAAACCAAAGTCTTTTAAATAGTGGCATAGTGGTTAATAAAACCAAAGTCTTTTAAATTCAATTCTTAAGATTTACAAACCTTAGATTAGGGAATATTTATCATGTTTAACGGAATTTTCACTTAAGCTGTAAAAAAAGTGATGCAGCTTAATTCACAACCAAGTTTTAAAAATTAATAAGTGACCCTGTTAGTTTAGTACAGTATACAGGACTATTAAAAAAGAATAGTACAGTGCAGTAACTACGAGCGTGTCGCGCTATAAGCATGGCGCTGTAAGATCACAAATCGTATGCACAGCCTTACAAGGAATTTAGTTTGAATAAAAAAAAAATACAAAAGAATTAGGAATATATCATTTACCTTAGTTGTATTGTTTATATGTTTTAATTTACCTACATGATTGAAGTATATTGGAATAGTTATTGATCACGCTCGAAAAAACAGATTTCCTACCTAATTTCTTTATCATAGCAGGGTAGTATTTTCCATCTGTCCATTTTACATGACGGATGTCCCCTATCTGTAGTGTGCACTTCTCAACAGATTGTAGAGTGGTTCTGTGGATCACTTTATCTTCAGCATATTTAACTGTTACGCTGCCATCAGTTTCTACAAAAAAGATAACTACATTGTTTTACAATGATTGCACGAGAAATCCGATATGGTTATTTTATTTTAATTCATTATTTAAACAACAATAGTAAACACACACCAATACATAGCCAGTTTTATTAGAGGTCTAAGATAGTTAGGTTGATGCAAAATGTCATAGTTCACCCTGGATGAAATCCAGATTTTGTTAAAGTTGAAAATGTAGTACATTAAGCAAGATTCAGAAAACGTTGTAGTTCTGACAATTAATCTGAACAAGCGTATGGAATACGACTCGAATTGTGCTCGCCCCAGGCCAAGGCCGCACTACTAGGCCCCCTTTTAATAGTAGCCGTGATGAGAAATTGTCACAAGGGGCAGGATATTGTACGGGATTTTTGTTTCCGTAAAAGAGGCAACGATAAATTTGCAGTTGCGAAGTATTTCATAGAGGGGTTGTTTAGCATAGCATAAAACATTAAAATAGCGGCCATTTTCAAACGGTTAAAAAGGTTAAAAGGTTAAATCAACATTACGTAATTGCGTACGCACCAAGAATAAATATACATATTTTGCAGAATTTCAACCCTATAGCTCAAAACCGTCAAGGGGTTATGAATGTTTTTGTAAAAACACATACAGACAAATAGACTGAAAACGGAATGAGATAGAAAACATGTTACACATTTTAATAGCCACTGTGAGGGTGGACTAATGTAAGCAATTTTTGAATACATACTTGATTGATTTGCTTTATTTTAATAAGCGGTGACTAGGATTTTGAAACAAAGCTATGTCAAAACATAACAAATATGTAAAATTTGAAAATTACGAATCCCTGAAATAATTATGTCAAGGAATTAAGGGTTTACAAACATTATTAGGCTACAGAGCCGTTCAAAAACTTCAACTATCAAACCAAACACGTCTATGGTTTGAAGTTCGACTCGTAGATTTAAATCAAATTATATTGGACATTGAATCCGAATGTAAATACCTTGTCAGATAACAAAATTGTAAAATCTGTTATTATTTAAATATACACTTACCGATTTTAATTATTTCAGCTTCGTAGAACAACCCATCCTTCCATTTTACATTTCTTTTATCTCCTGGCTGTAAGGTCAATCGGTTTTTTATTTTACCAAGTGGACATTTGTATTCCACTTGGTCTTCTAAATATTTCACTGTAGCCGTTGAATCTGTAAAAGTATCAAATAAATGCATCGTTTCTGTCTATATTGCTAGAAATGCGTATCTTTTTTATTTAAGATGTGTTTTGAGTTAATAGTCTGGGCGTCGACCCATTGTAATTAACGATGACCTGGAAATTTGGGTGGACAAAGGTTTTTTGAATCAGTTTTTTGTGCTTATTACTAATATGGGTAAACGCCGCCATATTGGAATAATGGCAGCCAAAACTGGGTTTTCGATAAATACTCGAAAACTGTTAGTTTTAGAGATATTTATGTGGAGACATACAGTGTTAATGTTGGTGACATACATATGTTACAACAATATCTTTAACAAAGGTTACTTGTACAAATGTGTATCGCTTAATATAATTCAGTTTTTTAAGAATGAATGTAATATGTCATAGGTATTGGCACTAAATTACAAATTTATGTTAATAATAACTTCAATTTCACAAAATTATGCTTAAACCGTGAGATTTACAAAAGAAGCGTAGGTATAATTTATGTGTAGTTTTTTACGCTTTACATTTTATGTCCCCACATTAATATCTCTAAAACTAACCGTTTTCGAGTATTTATCGAAAAACCAGTTTTGGCCGCAATTTTTCCAATATGGTGGCGTTTACCCAAGGGTGCCAAGGTGGCACCCGGCATATTCGTAATCAGCGCAAAAAACTGATTCAGAATCAGTCAAAAACCTTAGTCCACCCAAATTTCCAGGTTCCCCTAGCTGACGCCCAGACTGGAAATAGTCCATAAAAGTTTTAGTTTTGTCCATAAAACATAATATAATCTAGTTTCAAATTTGGATTTTACTTCGTTAATAAAAAAAAAAAAAAAAAAAAACTATGAAAACTAATGGTACATGGTGTTCATTTTATTTTTATGCAACCCAATTGAGAAGTACTAAAACGAACTGAAGTAAAACGAAGTAACATTTGGGTTCACACATTCTATTGGACTGAGTAAAAAATAATTTTAAGCTATTTGAGAAGTTTGGTTGGGTTAGGTTAGGTTATTATTAAATATATATATATATATATACATATTTTATCAGCTTAAAATACGCTTCTAGGTGTGCGTCGCTGTCTCAAGAAAGTGATAATAGATATTCAATGATAATAAGCAAGATGCCAATGGTTTAAAAAAACTCTTGGAGTAAGTAGATCACTAGATCACTGCTGATAAAGCCCAAGTTAAACACGACCTAACTTCATTTTAGCACTGCCCAAATGAGTAAATTTTATATTAAATGTTGGGTTTTAACAGTGTCATCTGACATTACCTAACCCCACCAAACAAACTTCTCGAAGAACTTAAAATTTTCAGTAGTTTTCGACTATTTTGTGAGTTTTCTCAAAATTTAAAACTTGGTGTCCAAAACCACCCGTACACCCCTTTAAAAACGAGGGAAACCTTTTCTTACAAACAACAAATTAATACATAACTAGATAATATATATCACATCAAAATGAAAAAGTAAATCGGTCCCAGGCATAGGTCTTACCGTGCCCGGTAAGTGCTTGTAATAGCTACTTCCCTTCAGGAAAATTCACTAGAAGGACTTTATAAATTTGAATATAAATAGACTAGATAAACATATAAAAATCTCTATTTATTTCGAAAAGAGTATTAAAATAGTTTGGTTTTGTTCCTATTTATAAAGATCAATAACATTTTAGAATATCCGTAGCTTTGGATGAAAACTGGCTTGACAGTTTTCTCGTAAGTTAAATAAGCTGATTAACATTATTTGCTTTAGTTTTAACTTTGATTGAATGAACACATTCAATATACTGTACCTATTTTATTAGTGGTACTTTACAATTCTATGTAATAGGTACTTCCAATTAATATGTTCCTTTATACTGTAACTAATATAACAATGTAATCAAATTATTAAAGCAGTACATGCAAATACAAAATAAAAAAAAAACATTATCATTAGGTTACTTTATGAATACGAGTAATCAAATTCACTTACCTTCAGATAGGCCTACGTCACTATCCATCGCAATTGCACTCACTTCACTTGTAACTTACATAACACCTCGATCACAATGAACTAAGTACTTAACTGTAAGATACTGAATTGAGCTGAACAGAGTACCTACTCCGAAGCTAGCAGTGGTCCCAAATGTACTAAACGAAATTACTGTATTATCTTATCTACACTTTACACATGCAGGGTCTGATTAAGGGTCTAGTCGCCAGTAGGCTGACGTTTTTTCGCGCCCCCCTCCTCCCTACCACTACCCCTCATCTCTGCTACCACTTTCAAAATTTCAAAGAATGAATACTAATACTGAATTCCAAATTCAAAATGGCCAAAGGCATTATACTAATATTCAGTTTATTTAAAAACAAAAGAAAACTGATCATAAATAATTAATGCATGGTTTGATTAGGAACTTTTAAAATAGTAACAAATCAGTTGTTCAAGGAATGTAAAACTTTTTTATTTAAAATAATGTATTTATTTTACATTTTATTAAACATATGATTGTATTAAATCAAAAGTAGACCTAACCTAAAATATCAAAAATCCAAACAATAATATATAGGCCTACGTACCTTCTAAATTAACTCTGTTAATCACCTAGGCCTAAAACAATTTTATTAGGACCTATAGATGGAATTACAGCATTTATCTGTATTTATCTGCAACAAAAAGTATCGTTAAATGTTTTTACAAAAATGTTTTTACAAAAATGCAAGGAGTAAATAAGTCTTAAAATTGCATCCACATTCCATAAAGACCATAAAATACGTTAAAAATATTAATTCTATTATTTCAAAAACGGCGGCAATTCTAAGACTTATTAACTCCTTTCATTTTTGTTCTAACTTACTTGTTTAGGTGCTACATGATGTGAAATGTACACCGGAAGTCATTTTTCCATAGGCTGTAACTCCTAAACGGGTGGGTTTATCAAAAAATGTCTAGAATAAAAAAGGTTTTAAATTGCATGTGCTATACACTAACATATATAGGACTAACATATGCATGTTCTATACATATGTTAGTAGTCCTGCTACTCTCCTTTAATTAGAGTAGTGGTGGCAGCGATACATCCTGTAGACCATTGGACTTTACTCGCAACTGGTGCAATTGGTGCGGTACATTTGTAATCTAATCTTGGTTAGGCCCCGTTTATGCACCAAGAGCGGGAGCGGTAGCGACAGCGGGAGTGATTTCTAACACCATTGAGTTAAATGGGGCTGTTGTTTATGCACCAAGAGCGATAGCGATAGCGGTTGACCTCCCGCTGCGGTTTCTAATTCGCCCGCTGTGTAGTAAGAAATCGCAGCGGTTGCTTGGGATAGAGCGTTTTCAACTACTGTCTGCGAGAGTAAAGAAGTCCCTTGAGCCAGAGCGATACGCAGCTATGGAGGGTATCGCGCACTATTTTCAGGCGCCAAGCATCTGGGCACCTCGCCTCGATGTCTGTCTGTAAACAACTGTTGTAAACATAATTACTCATATCTTTGTTTTAGTAAGTGGGTTATCATCATGTGGTCACGTCATTTGATTCAGTGCAGTCTCCTGTGTTCGCGTTGTGAGTTCTGTTTTGTTCTGGACGGTCCTTGTAGCTCTGGTTTTAAGAAAACGTGGTGCTACTATACAAAAATATGTTCACCCGGGAAAAAACGCAAGAAGGCTGAAACCACAGATAATATAACCCCATCTGTGCTGAAACCATCTATCTATATATATAATGTTTGATAACTTCTTTATTTTACCATGAATTCTTTTGAACTAACGAAAATTTTGACGGAACTATCCGGAACTCACGCGGAACTAACTGTTAACGCTAATAAAACGATTGTTGATATATGGATAGCCTACAATGAAGTTAGACCGCCCCAACTTTTGATGTTTATTTTATTTATTTTGTATGATAACAATAATAACATTTGCAGCACATTATAAGGTATCAACTATGGTGCTGACTTTATGAATATTATATGTGTGTCTGTTAGCACACTTTGCATAATCCTTATATATAATACGTGAAGGCGATTTCTACAAAACACTACTCCTCCGTTAATAATGGACGGATTTTTACAAACGACCTGTCAAAATAAAGTATTTTTTGTGTAGACAACCCCTTTCAACAATTCCTGTTATAAAAGTCCTCGGGATTCGCCCCACAGGCCATCAAAGTTGGAGTTTCTCCCATAAGATTAACATGGGGGAATCTAAATATTTAATTGGAAACGTTGTCCCCACTAATTTGAGAGAACGGATGGGCGTAGAAACTTAGTAGAGGTGTCTAAAGAAAGGTCTTGGTCTGTAGATGAGTTATCAAAAGAAAAACTAAGCAAAATCCCTTAGGGCTCTGCCCCAGAAGCCTTTAAAGATCCTTCCCCAGAGTTGTTTACATTTTGGCCATGTGAATAATACTTTTTAATGAAACAGCTGTTCATTTTTTAATTGTATTTGAAACAACACATTCATTGGAAGTTACTGAATTCTGATTCTACCAAATAAGTATTTGCAATGTTATTTTCTGATTTAAAACTGGATTTTCTTCTGTATCATGTCATGTGTTGCAATATTAAGTTACATTACCAAATCAGTGGAAAATCCTTTTATCACATTAACTCTTACAATTATTTCTTATTGAAATATCTTATATATATTTTACGGGTTTGGTGTCTGCCTTTTTCAGTACTTTTGTCTACATTTTATCATATTATTCTACACATATCAAATATTTATGTAGAAATATCTGCTCTTATCGTGTATAATAAAATTTTGATGTTGGAATTGTATATTTTTAATGAAACAGCTCGTTATTTTTAAACTGTGTTTTAAACAAAACAAATTTAATTGGGAGTTACTGAACTGTCCAAAAGAAGTATTTGCAATGTTATTTTCTGATTTTAAAATTGTTTTTCTTCTGTGTCATGTCATGTTTTGCAATATAACGTTTCATTACGAAATCAATGGAAATTCCTGTCATCACAGAAATCATACAATAATTTATTATTGGACAATCTTATATATTCTGTTATACGGGTTGTTGTCTTCCTTTTTCACCACTTTTGCCTATATTTTGTCTATGCCTATTATTCTCCAGATCATCATAGGTTCATGAGATTATTGTCATACATGTTTTCAATCATTGTAAAAAATCTTCGATTGTGTAATACAATACAAAATAAAACAAGTGCAGAAGGGCACGTTGTCCATTTGAGCCGTGTCCATATTTTGTTAAATTAGTAGTTTACATAAACTGGATAAAACCTTTTACAATATTTATGTAGAATTATGTAGATGATTTAGAAAGTCATTAAGCTGTACAACTGCAATTTACTACAAACTTTTCAAACAGGTTACTTTGATGTTATCATTCAGCTTAGTGAAAACATAATATAAATATGTTTTATAAATAAGAATTTGAACTCTTAGAGAGCCTTTGAATGTTATTAGAATAACGAAATCGGTTGTGCATGTTTACTAGCGCTTCTCAGCAACAAAAACCATTTAATTAATCTCTAAAAGTATATTCTTAAATTGCACTGAGCAGCAGCCTAAAAAATACTATATGTCACTTACCCATAGGCCTATAGTTACAAAATGCTCGAACTCGCATTGTGTCATTTAAAATTCGGCTTCTATTTCTCCAACAGATAATTCATTTGCAGAAGTTCATTGTGTTCTTATCGTGTCTAATAACATCCAAACACAGAACCCTTGCCTACAATGGTACCTATCTTGACAAATTATTTGCAGTTGCCTATATTATGGACCGTTGCCAACTGGGTTGTTAACATGATTGAAAATCATACGACATTTCGTCTGTAAAAAAAGGCACAAATAGTGAATACTATTTAAGCAGCTACCGTCATGACAGAAAGGTCATATTCCTTTTAATCTAGATCACATCATCCTTTATAAGATACGTTTTTAACAATGCATGTAAACGTCAATATTTACGTAACATCGAATTTACAGTATTTTGTGCTTTTTGGAAATGCCGCATTGCTATGTTATTTACATTATTTGCTGCCACTGAAGCCGCACGCCCATATAAACGAGGAAGTTCATAACAGTCCAAGAATAAAAGCCGAATTCACTTTAATTATATTTCACCACCCCTAAATTTCCGTAGATGAATTAGCGTTAACGGTACCTCCAGAGTGCACGCCGATTCAGATTCAGAATCAGATTCAGATTTTCGGCGCGTCAGATATTTTGTTGGTGGCCACGGTGGAAGCAGGAAATACGCCGCCGGTACTGACTCGGTTAGCAAAGGAACAAGTCGGTCATTGTTATGAAATTGTCTAATGAGGAATTAAGGTGCAACATTATAGCGTCTGAAACTGTTGTGAGGTTACAGCCAGTGAAAAATGGTGTTCATGATATTATAATTATACAGGGTGGCTGAAAAGTAACTTGCACCCCCACTTACCTTTTCAACCATTTGAGATATTTGGAATCGGTTTGCGGCGACCTTCTTAGATATGAGGGGCTACAATAATTATGGTCAATTTTGAAAATTTTGCCCTTAGGGGTACCGGGGGTAGGGGGTAGCTCAAAATTTTCAAATAGCAAGTATCGTCGAGTTTGGTATCATTTTGTAGGTCTTGACAAAACATAACAATTAACATGAAGAAAATCAGAATCGGACAATTATTAACAAAATGGCAGTTCAAAATTACTTTAAATAACCATCGTCTCAATCATTTTTAGCTACCATTTTGTTATTAATTGTCCGATTTCAATTTTCTTTATGTTATTTGTTATGTTTCGTCAAGACCTGTAAATTGATACCAAACTCGACTATACTTGCTATTTGAAAATTTTGAGCTACCCCCTACCCCCACTACCCCTATGGGCAAAATTTTCAACACTGACCATGATTATTGTAGCCCTTCATATCCAAACAAGTTGCCGCAAACCGATTTCAAATATCTCAAATATATAGTAACAAAGTTAAAGAGGGTGCAAGTTAATTTTTTGCCACCCTCATGGTTATTTGGATTTAAAACTTTTTAGGGCGCCACTTTGTTATTAGGGAGCCGATTTTGGTTTTCTTTATGTCAATGTTTATGTTTCGTCAAGACCTGTAAAATGATACAAAACTCGACTATACTTGCCATTTGAAAATTTTGAGCTACTCCCTACCCCCGCTACCCCTAAGGGCAAAATTTTCAAAATTGACCATAATTATTGTAGCCCTTCATATCTAAGAAGGTCGCCGCAAACAGATTTCAAATATCTCAAATGCTTGAAAAGTTAAGTGGGGGTGCAAGTTACTTTTCAGCCACCCTGTATCTCTTTTCCTATAGCTAGAAATTATATAGCTTCTTTCTATATTGCGTTGAGTGGGAACCACTGAAACGTATTATTAAAATTAGACATAGTTTTGTAAGAAACTGGCATAACCTACATAAAAAAAAATCCTGAAGACCGTTTAGTGATAACCCTAAAAGTAAGAATGAAAAAAATAAATATTTTACTATAAAACATAATTTCTTTAACTAAATAGTATAATTTATATAACTAAATAGTATGCGTAAGAGAATCTGAATCTGAATCTGAAACCCGAATGAAGAATTCATTCCGGTAAGCAGGTGCCTGCGCAGCGGCTCGGAAACCGGCGGCCACTATGGATGGACACATCCATTTAAATGCATGTGCCATTGTTGCCGCCGAAAATCGTAATCTGAATCTGAATCTGAATCGGCGCGCACTCTGGACGTACCGTAAGCCTTGACAGTAACCGTCGATTTTGACGGGTTTCACTTAGTGTATATATATAACCGAGATGTTTCACGTTTTTTAGATACATTTTTAGAGTTTTTAGATTCTTTTTTTTTAGTTTGTCCAATAATCGTCTTCATGCCCACTACTACTAGGTCTGGCTAGTTTACGTGCGAAGCTTTCCAGCAATCGCCGTTTTCCAACTACGATATGACGGAAATATTAGTTAACGTTATAAAATCACTAAAATGATGAAAAATATTTGGTACCACCCGAGTACCCGTCTTCGTACGGAGTTGGCGTATAAAATAGTAATTGCAGTTATACTCAGGCTTTGCGTTAGCAATGGGAGAGGATACGGTTTAAGTAAATTTGGTTCTTTTAATATAGTATAGCACATCTAACATAATATTCTACCACTGCACCCAAACATAGAAAAGGTAAAGTTAACACAGCTTTGTGTTGGTGCTTGGTTCAAATAAGCTGTTGTTATTAGTGCAAAAAGAATTAGTGAAGTAATTCTTTACTGAAGTAATACTTTAGATTTACTGTTGTTAAACCTTATAACTTGTTAATGCTATTGAATATAGTAGAAATAACTTCTTGATCAGCATTGTTCGTGTTATTAAATTTACGGGAAGTAAATAAAAGAAACGTCTTATAACACTTAACACATATATTTACGCTTAAATACTGTTACTCACAAGAAGGTTAATATACAAAAAGGATGGTAAGCGGTGATAGATTTCGATTGGACACTCCAATCATCATCAGACCCAATAGGCGAAAGTAATTTTTCTATAATATGCAATAACATTTTATAACATGCAATAACATTCTTTGCAGTCATCACAAAGTTAAGTCCATGTTTCCTACAAAAATAGTCGCACTTCGGCTCATATCATTGTTAATTTTTTGTGGGAATCTTCAAATTATTGGACGTTTTCTTCATCGAATAGGTTGTTAAATAAAAATATTAAATTACATTTAAATGGAATCATCATCATCTAGTCATTACGTGTAAACTAGCTGTTCTGAATTATACGCAGTTTTAAATGACTACTCGATTACCGTAAGTAAGACGGGCTAACACCTCGTCATATATTAAAACGTGACAGGGTGATTCTGAATGAATTACTTGACGGAATTTCACGATTTTTGTGTTTAAATAAATATAATTTTGATAAGTAAGGAATGTCATTGTGGTTTTGTCATTTATTATAGGAAATAAGTAAGATTCTATAACCATTGCTATACGAATCGATGCTCACGAGCTTTAAAAAAAGCTTATGAAAATTTCTTTTGCTACTAAAGTTTTTTAGGAAAGGTTGGGAAAATACAATGATCAGATGTTTTAATTTATCTTATCAGCTTTTTCTTTACAATACATTTTGAGCTGCTTAAACTATGCTTGAATTAGGAATAGAAATATTGATATATGTAACTACATACATTTTTAATGGACTACTCGATTCCCGTACGTAGGACGGGCCGACACTACGTAGGACTCTGTTGCCACTGGTTAGGGTTCCATTATCGTGTTAACGAAACCAATCACGAAAAAAAAACTTTTCATCAGCATTGGTATAGGTACATATTTTTGGTAAGTGAATCGTAAAGAAACGGAAGCTACCTCTAGGGTTTACTGTTATAGATTCTCCCTTTACTACGCATATAAGGCTACATATTATTTCAGCCTTTTTTTCCTTGGAGCAACAGGCAGTAGGTACGCCTACCTGGTTATAATCTCCAAATAATATGTATTGCCTGTACGAACCATCTGTATTTCTTTCTAACAACATTTACAGCTTCTACTCAGTTCGTGGCATAAGGACGTGAATCCTCTGATCTGTTAACCAACAGATGCGTTCTGTCTGTTTCTTATCTGCACCTCTGATAATTTCCTCCAAACAATAACACTACTGTAGGTTCAACGTCAACTATGTCCAAGGCTATGGTGTATAAAATAAGAGCATGATCGTTGTGATTTCGAATATTACATATGTCAAGACTTTTAATAATCGAACTAAAATCAAAGAGAAAATAATTGAATAAAAAATATGGGTTAAGATCATATTACATATATGTTCAAAATGTTGACTTCTGAGCTCTAGAACAAAAACCAAGTTCAAGTTTACACCCAGGCCACGTCTTTAATCTAACGTTTTTAAACTGTGTCAAATTTGGACAAAAGTCGGCGTTAAAACACCATCGTCAGCTTTAGGTACTCGTAAAGTTGATCAGTTGTAAACATCGTAAAAAGATAAAGACCCTCCTATTATACATATACAGGGTGACCCGTAACTCTCTGGACACTTGTATATAGCGTTATTCCTTAGGTCAAGACAAACACATTTCACCATAGGAACATGGGTCTGTGGTGTCTAGTTTACCGACTGTCTGTATTTATGTGTTTTTTACAAAAAAACTAATAACTCCTAAACGGTTTGAGATATAGCTTTGATATTTTGCAAAAATGTTAATCTTATTAAGACCTATTATCGTTAGAAATTATACTAAACAATCATTAACCGTTTCAAAACGGCGGCCATTTAAAATATTTGATGCCAAATTTCACGAAAACCGTTAACTTTACAAAAAATTTGCAAGAGACAAAAAAGTTTGTAAATTTTATGTTGTTTTCAATAATACCTTATTTGTTAAGATTGGATAAATAATAACAGAGAAACGGGTTTTTTTCGTAATGTATGACCACTTTTCTCCATTTAAACAATGCTAATACTCCTTTTACGTTGTTTAGCATTGTTTAAATGGAGAAAAGTGGTCATGCGTTTAGAAAAGAAGACATTTCTCTGTTATTATTTATCCAATCTTAACAAATCAGGTATCATTGAAAACTACATAAAATTTACAAACTTTTTTGTCTCTTGCAATTTTTTTGTAAAGTTAACGGTTTTCGTGAAATTTGGCATCAAATATTTTAAATGGTCGCCATTTTTACGGTTAATGATTTTTTAGTATAATTTCTAACGATAATAGGTCTTAATAAGGTTAACATTTTTGCAAAATATCAAAGCTCTATCTCAAACCGTTTAGGAGTTATTAGTTTTTTTTGTAAAAAACACATAAATACCGACAGTCGGTAAACTAGACACCACAGACCCATGTTCCTATGGTGAAATGTGTTTGTCTTGACCTAAGGAATAACGCTATATACAAGTGTCCAGAGAGTTACGGGACACCCTGTATAAGACTAGTAGTTACCCGGCACGCGTTGTGTAATATAATATTAACTAGTGGCTTGTATAGGGACATAAGTCCCTAAAAAGATAATAATATGAAAAAATTATTCTAATATTTAAACAAACTAAGAAATATATTATCTATGTGTCATAATAGATATCGCTGTACGCCATATCTTTTGTGTAAAAAAGAGTTGTTTGTCTTTGTTTGCCTTTGTTGATGTTTTTTTTTTCATTAAATCAATCGAATCACTACTTAGGTTTAACCGTTTTAACTCTGCTAAAGGCAGCAAACATATGATTGTTTGTGAATTAATATGCTGGTTTATTTAGGTAGCTTTGGTCTTGTTGTTAATGGTGATAAAAAAGACTTCCCTGACTGGAATTTTGGAAATTGTCTTCGTCAAATATGAAAAGGCAAATAAAGGTGTGTATCCCTACCCAGTTAATATTTAAGTGTATACTCCTTTTGTTAAGGCTTAAACACATTAGGGCAAAGTAAAAAAGCATCCTATTGACCAAGCTTAACCCTAATTTTTTTCTGATCAACATAAAAAAATTATAACTAGTGTAAGTTTATGTGGTGGTATTCCTGTTAAAGGTGCGATTGAAATTCTATCAAATTTGGCTTAATCATCGGCTGATTCTTAATTTTTGAGTGAAGGAGTTTTGCCAACGGGTATCAGGTAGAAAGGGTCCCCATCCATGAATTCCACATACTGCGGAGTTTTGCCAACGGTTGTGGGTTGCGCGAGAGGGGGAGGGGGAGAGAGAGAGATTACACGTGACCGTGAGGGTGGCTTCAGCTAGGGGTGGACAAACCAGGCAGGATGCTGACTGTGTTCAAAGTAATGGATTTATGTACCTCTGACTGTGAAAGGAAATGTATTGAATTTTTAACCTAACCTAACCTAACCTAACCTAACCTAACCTAACCTAACCTAACCTAACCTAACCTAACCTAACCTAACCCACTGCGACAAGCGCACAACTGCCAAGCGTAGACAACCCTGACAATCGCTCTCCCTCCCTCCGTCACACTCTTTCTCCCACCACCACCGTTGGCAAATCTCCGCACCAAGAGGTGGCCGAAGGCATCCCCCCCATCTACCTGACACCCGTTGGCAAAACTCCGGTTCCCTAATTTTTTGCGAGCAACAGACAGTACCTGTTTAAATCTCCAAAAAATATTATTTTCCTCCAATTGGAACTTGTTATAGTACTTACTTAATTAACAATTTCCTGTACGAACCTATTCAATTTATCAATCAATTGGCACCTTTCAACTGTCAGAAGGGGAGCATCCCACATATGCCCAAGTTTATATCTACGGACGTCGAAACCACTGTTCAAGAAAGAATGCTAAACAAAGCTAATGGCTCTTTCAGCACTGAACTCATGCACATTTTGACTCAAAATTTGGTTAATATTAATCCATACGCACAAGTTTTCAGCATGATGAGCTCCGTCCTGCAAAATACTCCTAAGTAAAAAGACCTTAGCATGCATATTGCATATAGCCTACGATCGAGCTCAAGACCAACGCCGATACAACGACGCAACTTCTAACGACGTTGCTATAATATCCTAATTTATTATTCGTGCGAATTCGCACGGGTTCACCTAGTCTTAAATTTAAAATAAAGAAAGTGATGAATTAATCTAGAACATATGTTTTGAATTAAAAACAAAGCAGAAGTTTTTCATTTAATCTTCAATCGTTAATTAGGCCTTTAGTCACTGTGGTTATTTCATGTTAAACGTTAAAAATACACAAATTTGAAAAGTTTCACAGTAAAATAATCCACATTCTATAACGTAACAAAAGTCTTAATTATTATAGGTAGCGTTATCCCTGGTTTTATACAGGGCGAGTTTTAAATGAGTTCCCCCCAACTTTTTCTACATTTCTAAAGATATCAACTCCGGACCACGTCAGATCATTGTAGAGTAGTAAGTACTTCATTTTGACTGGGTTAAAATTTTTGGTCGCCATCTTGGATCCGCCATATTGGATACAAAGTTATTTTATCAAATGAAAAGGTAGGGTTGTGACCCACCGTTCCAAACAACATCCTTACCTACCCTTAATACGATGTTGCAATCCGTTTTTGAAAATATTGATCAATTCTACAGTTATGAGAACTTTTTATAACTTTATTTTGAGCCTATTTTAACATTGTGCATTTACAAACTAAGGCCATAATCTCAAAATTAGTGCTAGTAAAGATAAGTGCACCATTCATTGTCGACCTATTTTCCAGTAGCACATTGTGCATTACTTACCATAAATAATTGCGTAGTTTTGTAATGCAAATATATAGCATCTATATTTCCAAGAATATAGATATTGCCATCATACAATATCATATGTATTTTCCTAATCTAATTGGAAACTAGTTTTCCTTGTCTCAACTAATTTGAGAGAACGGTTGGGTGTAGTAACTTGGTTTTTGTATCTCCAAAGAAAGGTTGGTTTGTAGATGAGCCAACAAAAGAGAAATGAGCTAATGCCCCAGAGGCCTTAATAGTGTAAAGAAAAGAGTTGTTTACATTATGAGTATATGGTTATGTTACACTATCTTATTCTAAAATAGTTGTTAATATTAAAACTGTAGTAGCAGTTACCCAGCGCGCGTTGCTGCACTTAACTACTATTATAGTAATTTAAATGATAATCTTTTTACTATGATAAATAACAACAATAGGGATACCAATTGACAATAATTAAATGTGTTATTATTTGTACTTTGTGTGAAAATCATACATTTCCTAAAATTAAACCTGTGATACTCAGAGATGCCATTGTGCCTTATTAATCGTAATTTAAAAAACAAGAACCAAAGGAAATTGTAGTCACTTAAATTCCAAGGGTGGTTCAGATTAAATCATCGGTATTCTTTGGATTGGATTAAGATTATATATCCTTTGAACGTACCGCTGATGATTTTTTCTTCGGTCAAGATTCGTTTCATTTTTGTATACGTCAGTCTGATTCCACTATCAGACAGTAAATGCGCCGCGAGCCTGCAGATTGGGGAACGCAACATCCATCACTTTTGGAGCGAACGATCTTGGAGTGAATGCAACAGTTTACTATGATTGCATATTTCAATAATACTGCTCGTTCACTCCAATGTGCATTCGATCCAATGTACAGTACACTTTAAAATTTGTACTTTGCACAGGCCCGTCTACTTCTGGAACTGACTGTACCCTTTGGATCGAATGAACATTGGAGTGAACGAACAGGAAAATAAATTGTAAAAATAATTTTTGGAGTGAATGATCTTGGAGTGAATGTAATAGACCCTATATAACAGGGTTAGTAAAAAGTGTGGAGACCCCCTGTTATTTTTTTTTAACGGCCCATACTAGAAAAACTAAACTCGGCACACCTTTATGGCATGTTATGAAGTACTTTTTGGGCACAACCACCACTTGGTGTACATCCCCAAAATGGGGGATTGAGGGGGAAACTAAAAAATTCAAATACAAAGACCCATCGAGTGACCCCTCATTTTGAAGGTCCTGGTAAAAGAAAACGAACAACGCAAATTAAATGTCTCTATTTAATCCAGTAAAAAATTACAGCCAATTCAAATTATCAAAAAATTAAATTTAACTTACAGCTTTCCAAGTCTGGAGACCCCCTGTAAAGTTTGTAACGGCTCACAATGGGAAAACTAAACTCTACACAACTTTTTGGCATGTTATGAAGTACTTTTTAAGCCTAATAGCCACTTGGTTCCCAAACCCAAAATGGGGGATTTTAGGGGAAACTCAAAATTTTTAAATGTTAAGCCACATCGAGTGACCATTTTGAAGGTCATAATAAAATAAAACTATAAACGCAAATTAGAGGTCTCTATCTAAACACAGTAAAATATGGCAGCCAATTGAATATAAAATTGTTATTTCAGTTATTTCAGTATGTTTTATTTAAGTTTTTTCTGATTCCTGTATTGAGATAGAAACCTCTACTTTGCGTTGTTAGTTTTCTTTTACCAGGACCTTCAAAATTAGGGGTCACTCGATGGGGCTTATAATTTAAAATTTTTGAGTTTCCCCCGAAATCCACCATTTTGGGGATGTACACCAAGTGGCGGTTATGCCCAAAAAGTACTCCATAACGTGCCATAAAGGTGTTATGAAGTTCGTGTTCCATTTGAACTAGATATCCTCATTCCCCCTAAGATACGTTGATTAACAACAATGCATGTAAATGTCACTATTAACGGATTACGTAGCCTAACAATTTACTGTATTTGCTTTTTGGAAATGCAGCATTGCTTTGTCATTTGCAATATTCGTCGCCAATGAAGCCGCATTATATTCATAAAAAAGAAGATAAACCAGTTAACATAGGAATAATAACTTATATGACGGACGGATATGCCTCTATCGCAGCAGAGTCGCTAGTCTCGCCGTGCACGGTCGCAGGACCTCGGTAATGACATTCATTAGCGTAGCTGTAAAATGAGTGCTTGCGCGAGTTTCAGAGCGATCTGGACGGCGCACTCTGAACTACCACAAGCACTCCGACACACTCTGTAGTCAAATTGTCACTATTGAGGTCCCTCCCCGATTTGGAAAAAAACATCGAAATATACATATTTTAGGTCCATATTTAACGAAAATCATGCCAGATACAACCGAGGTCCCGAGTGCGAGACCTCGTTTGTGTGGTGAGACCTCGTTCGTGCTTGTATGGCTGGCATCAGGACCTCGTTCATGCACCCATACAAACTCACACACACACACACACACACACGCGCACACACACACACGCGCACACACACACACACACACAAACACACACACACACAAACACACACACACTAGTCACGTGACGAACCTTGACCGTGGGTTCAACAACCGTCCGACATCTTTCACTTTCAGATATCCAGGGCTAGGCCACACGTTGGGCAACGGGTCAATGTGAATGTCGGCGACAACGGTTGTCCTAACGGAGTTGTCGGCAACTTATGCCGTCATTTGGTGCAGTCGCTAAACGTGTGACGTAATTTTGTGTTGCCGGGAAATTTAACACTATGTTATTATTGAGTATTATTTAAAATATACAAATTACACTACACCTGAGTTGTTTGTTTCATTTACAACTACTTGTAACACCATTTGGTGTGTCGAGAAACGTTTTGTGACGTTATTAATTGTTCATACAAATATATTTTTTCGTACATATATATAGAAAACATACAAATATCCGTGGCCCTGTGTGGTGCATATTTATTAGAGTTGATTGAAAGATCGATACATCCGAAATGATTTACTTAACAAGATATAATGGATTGTTGTAAATGTTATAAACTGTTTTTTAATGACTTTATTGTACACTTTATTAACAATTATCATATGACAGCTGTTTTGATTTAACTTATTGCCAATATATAGCAATTTAAAACAGTGGATGGGTACGCAGGCTGAGGGGCCCTAGGATGATGCCTAATCCTTATTTTCCAAGAGGTCGTAGAGGTGGCAATATAAGAGGATTCAACCCTCGAAGGAAGTAGCCTAGTCAATAAAGGGACAAAATAGTGCTTTGTCGGAAGTAATTAGTGAAAGGCTGATTTTTTCATGGATGTTAGTAGATCATATAAGGAACATTTTCTCAAAAGTCCCTGCCCCTCCCCCTCTTGCTTTCCCCCCTACACCATTTTATTTGTATTTGTGTAATCTTTTATCAATTTATGAATATCTCAGAAACAAACAGCAATAGAATAAATTTTGTTTCGCCATTTCAATCCTTAAAATATTCTCTACAAAAAACGTTATAAGAGTGTAATAGATATATTTAGTAGTTTTCTTGTAATTTAACTTGAACGTAAATTTCTTCACTTTTAAATTTCAACCTTCGTGTGTTAAGTTGATTTTTATTAAAATGAGACGAGATAGAGAAAATGTTTCATATAAAAAGTTGGCGTATTTCTCCGTCTTTAAAATGATATAGGTTTTACGTATTTTAATTGCAGCCAGTTGACAGAATCAGTCCGAAAACGGGAGGCGGCGTCAGGTGCAAGAGCGCTCGCGGCGCGGATCCGCGAGTATAGTTAGTCAAGTCAACCTGTGTTTTTAGGGAGGGGAAATTAGGAAAAAGCTGATTTTTTGCCCATCGACTACTACCATTTAGATAAGAGGTTAGACAAAAGTTCCCGCCCCTACCCCTCTTGCTTCCCCCCTGTGCCCCCCTAAACATATAAAGTGTAAGGGTTTCGTAAATCACGTTTTTCTCGATTGTTAAACGACATATTGAATTGCAATTAGTTTTATTGTCTTTGTTATAAAATTCCCTACAATCATGTTCAGTTAACTTTCGTCGTAGCTGTTACCTTTTGTTCATTATTTGTATACAAATGTAAAGATTTATATATTTTTAAACATATAATTCTATTTTTGTTGTCTTAACTTTTTTCGCTGACGTTTTATGAAAATATGTTCTGGACAAAAGTTGTAGCTGCTTTCATTAGCTTTAATATTATGTAAAATAGTACTTACTTGAATGAAAATTCTGCAAGATTCTGCCGGTGTAATGCAGTATGTACACTCAATCAGTGGGTTTGGTCTAGATGGGGGATGGCGCAAAATACTATCATTGTTGTAATGAATAGAATTTTTCAAAAATTAAGATTGTATTATCCTAGAAAAAAACAATCGAAATCCCCATGTAAAATTAATAACATTTAAAGTTAATTTTTTTTATTCATATAACAATTTTATTTAGTTTATCATTTAAAAAGCATGTAATTATTTTTTTAGGTATGTAGTATTTTTAAAGGATGTTATCTTTAAACAAAGATCTGGAAGTAAAAAATGTAACATACATCGAATTGCAATTGTTTTATTCCCTTTGTAATAACATTTCCTGCAATCATGCCCAGTTAAATCTCGTCGTAACTGTTACCGTTTGTTTGCTAACCGTAGAATAATGAAAAGATAAATATTTATTTACTTGTAAGTTTATTTTTTTGCAAAACTTTTAACACCGTCATTTTATGAAAGCATTTTTCAAACAAAATTGTAGCTGCTATCAGCTTTAAAATGATATATTGAAACGTGTACTTTATGGTTATGTAATACCAGATATTAACCGTGAAGGGACCGTGTGCACTATTTTTATGTGGCGCTCCATAGCTGATCGAATACTAATAGTTACTACTAACTCCAATGATAATCCATAGCTGATTTAAGTTTATACTCAAATCCAAATCAAATCAAAATCCTTTATTTCGTATAAAATAGACAATCTTTACAAAATGTAATATATGCAATAGAAATAGGTTTTAAAATGTATAACTAAAAATAAACGAAATTAACTTTTATAAACTATATAACTATTATACAGGGTGACAAAAAAGTCTGGAAACGGCTTGATATCTTTTTAACTAAAATTGTTAGAAAATTAAAACTTTTCACATCATCTTATATGTATGAGAACTACTTTTTGCAAGCATTACCATTTTTTGACCTTCACCAGGGGACGGCCCATGAGGAGTAGGTACATAATCTTTAATGTAAGCATAGATTGATATGCACGTCATTTTAAAGATCTGGTCAAGTGGAGTTCATTGCCGGAAACCGCGTCAAAAAAGGTTCATCCGTTACAAAATGGCGGCAGTCCAATGTTCTCGCGGAATATACCTGCAGAGGCCTTAGAATTGGTAAATACTCATATTCAACATTAGCCGGGAAATCTGAAACCCGTTTAAATTCGTTTTGAAGATTGAATAATATTAGTCTATGAGCTAGTTGACTTTAAAATACAGTTTCAGCTCTCAAGCTAATGTTTAATACGAGTATTTACCAATAGTAAGGCCTGTGCAGGTATATTCAACAAGAACTTTGGACAGCCGCCATTTTGTAACGGATCAACCTTTTTTGACGCGGTTTCCGGCAATGAACTCCACTTGACCAGACCTTTAAAATGATGCGCATATCAACCTATGCTTACATTAAAGATTATGTACCTACTCCTCATAGGTCGTCCCCTGGTAGAGGTAAAAAAATAATAATTCTTGGAAAAAGTAGTTTTTATACATGTAAGTTGATGTGGAAGGTTTGAATTTTCTAACGAATTTAGTTAAAAAGATATTAAACCGTTTCCAAACTTTTTTGTCACCCTGTATATTATATAACTAATAAACTATTATAACTTTATAAATTTAATTTTACTTGAATTATTTTACGTAAACACTGTACTGTATAATGCTTCAAAACTACTTTATATATTCGTATTTTATTTTTTGAAAAATTGTAAATTTTATATATATATATATTGTGGAAATAAAACTGATTTTATTTGATTTGATCTGTTACCGCACTCGCGTTTCTACCCATTATTGTATTTTCTCGATTTTTTAAATTTTAAGACACAAAAAAAAAACAATAGGAAAGCAGTCGATTGAGTTCATACTGTAATTTAACTACTAAACAAACTATAAGTAAATGTATTGAAAATAGGAAAAATTATTGGGCTGATTAGGTTAGGTCTAGGCTTGAAGGATTTGTTTACCTTGTTATGCTAGGTTTTTGAAACAACACATTCACACCAATACGTGTGTAGGTCGTGGTAGACAAGTTAACGATTTATTAAAAGAATAATTCATAAAAGTTTGCGATTTCATTGAGGAAAATGATGATTGCCAGCATAGTATTCCTAGCCTTTTGCAATTGATGAAAAATATATCAGGCAGAGACCAGGTTTATGAAACGAAGTACTTCAAAACATTATTACTTAACCACTTGGTGAAAGACTTCTTATTAGACTACGAATATAAAAGTAAAACCTCCATAGTTTGTTTAAGAGATAGGGTGGACAAGATTTTCTCTGAAACTTGGTACTCTTAAAAGGTATAATGGTGATAAGATTATAAGAGAATTGTTTCTACAGCTGAGGCTTTGATAAGACAAGAAATTAAAAATCGAGTGTATGAATATGTAAAAATGAGTCGTCTTACCCCAGTGATGAAAATATAAGATATGGGGGGAAAGAAGTTGTAAGGGGAAATTTTGAATTCGATGTATGAGTAATTCTTATCTTCGAATCATGATAATGCAATTATTTTGTTAAAAAATAACATCCTATAAAATTATTACGTACATATAAAATGATTTTATGCTTTTAAATTACAAAGGATGGAAATACATTTTATTAACTGTACATGGGCTTCGTTTCGGTTGTTCTTTTAGCAAATTTCTCATAGGGAATAAACTATTACCGTAGGTCTCACCCGGGCCCGATTTAGTTTTTCATTTTGGAGCCCTCAGAGGCCGAAAACACCCTCCACCGTTAAAATTCATAAATAAAATGTAAAACTTAAAATCATATATCTATATATATTATCACTTTATATATATAGATACATGAGTCAGTTAGCGTGATAACTCAAACAAAAATGATCCGATTTGATGAAATTTGGTACAAATACATCAATCTACGTTCATTCGAACGAGTTTGTGAACCAGCATGATCAGACTATGGGAATAGGGTTTTATAAGGGTTTTCATGGGGTAAACGTTGGTTATTCCCATTTCCCCCCTAAAACCACAAACTATTACAATTGCTTTCCAAACCATTTTGTAGAGCTTAAAAAATAAATAATTTTGTATATTGGTGCAACGTTAAACGCCTAACGATTACGGAGATAATTCATAAAAATTAAGTTTTAAAATTCCCATTTTATTCTTTTGGACGATAAAAAACTGTTTTATTCTGCTTGTTTATAGATATATTTTAATTAGATTTATTTATTTCATAAAAAGCTATCAACATATCGATAAAAGAACACTCTTCAATACCTTGGCTGTAGCAGCAAACCTAAGTATTCATGAAAATAATCTGATCAGGAAATAATTCTGGCGATTTTAAGGGAATGTTTGAGTAAATATCCAGCCAGGTAAATGAAAATTTGCTTAGTCGCAGGTTTGCTGCGGTGGGGAATGGAGATAATGCATTAGTATACCTTAAGTAAAAAAAAAAAAAAAAAAACACTCTCCATATTACAACAATGATAGTATTGCAACGCCGCGCCAGTCCAACTTGGCTCACTGATTGAGTACGCATACTCCATTACACCGGCTGAATCTCGCAGGATTTCCATTTAAGTAGGTACTATTATACATCATTTTAAAGCTAATGAAAGCAGCTACAACTTTTGTCCAGAACATATTTTCATAAAACGTCAGCGGAAAAAGTTAAGGCAACAAAAATAAAACTATATGTTCAAAAATATATTAATCTTTACATTTGTGTACAAATAATGAACAAAAGATTACAGCTACAATGACAGTTAACTGAACATGATTGTAGGAAATTTTATAACAAAGACAATAAAACTAATTGCAATTCAATATGTCGTTTAACAATCGAGAAAAACGTGATTTACGAAACCCTTACACTTTATATGTTTAGGGGGTCACAGGGAGGGTAGCAAGAGGGGTGGGGGTGGGGACTTTTGGCTGAACACTTGTCTAAATGGTAATATTCGATGGGCCAAAAATCAGCCTTTCACTAATTACTTCCGATGCAATCCCTTTATTGACTGGGCTAAAGAGGCATTCGTCCTCCTTTGCAGAACTACTTGAATAATTTCAACTATAATCTGGGCCCTATGCTTCCCTCTCAATAAGTACAATCGTCATAAGATTCCATCAGGCTTTATACATAAAATTGATAACTTAACGTCTATACAAGGTATACTTCTCACTCCTTATCAAAAAATGTGTTATTTCTGGAAGCTATTTACTATATTACAACAGTATACAATGAATAATTTTGTATTATACAACATAGGCTGCAGAAGGTCGTATGTATGTTAAATGACAGAATACATTTTCCTGTGATAATCAATGTTGTATAACAGTGTAGAGTGTATAACGACGCAACATGATACAGGTAAGTAACGTTGGGAACTCTAATGATGAAACTGAAGCCTCGAGATGAAAATTAATCAGGAATATCAACATCAAAGTAGAATCGGGTTGTTTTGGACAACGTGTAATCACGATAGTGGTTAATTTAATAGTTTTTAAATAACTTAAAACGGAATCTTAATATTTACAGTATACTAAGCTTTTATTTAATTTAAAAGTTTCGAAATCTGTGAGTGAATATAACACGAAAAATAGCTGACAATTTAAAGGAAGAGAAGTGTTTTTGATATTATAAAAATGATGAATTTATGACAGTTTTATCAGGTATTTTAAATGTTTATTCCACTGAGTGTAAACTTAAACCACACTTACTTCATTTCATTGCTTCATTATGCTATTGTTGTAATTGTACCCTGGTTCTTGTCATTTATTGAAAATAGTTTTACTTCTTTTTGGTATACATGTCTGACAGTATTCCTTCTTTCCTATTGAGTATGTGCGTTTGAGTTTGCATATATGAATGTGTATTGGGGTCGGATTGTCATATTTTTAATATTGAAATTGGTTATATGAATTAGAAAGGTGGAAATATTATCTGGGCATTAACTGTGAATCCAAATTTGTACGTCATATTTTTATTTTTACGTGTCATTTCAAAACAAATTACCAAATTTTCTCTTTTTATTTTACTTTTATTTAAATTTTTCAAAAGACCAAAATAAGTTCATGCTTTATAGAGTGAAAACATAAACATGATTCAACACTGAATGTGATTCTCTATTTCGTTCCTGGGATGTTTACTCTACCAAGACGTTCCTTCATTTTGTTGACATGTTTAGCTTCGCCTACTTAGTTTAAATACACCTACACATGCTTAAATATCTCAGTAAACATTAAAGAGAATGATATTGCATATGCATATAGTAGTGGTTTGCGTTTCTTACACACCAGTTGTGACAGCAATGATGTAAAATAAATCATTCAAAAGTATTGAAAAAAGTTAAATTTTATTTTTTACTTTAGGCCTATTTACAACAACGTAATGTAATTTTATATTTAAGAAAACTGAATACTTAGTGAATGGTTCTCCTTTCATAACATACTAAATGTTTAAGGAATAGCTGAAATGGAGTTAACAAGAGTCATATAAATTGCATTGTACTTTTTGTCTGTTTTTATATACTAATTGGAGAGAACAAAGCTAAAAAGGAGTTAACCATTTTTTTTTATGGTATTTTACTTTCCACCTGCTTCTATAATATACTAGATGTATTGAAGGTAGATGTATTGAAATGTATTGTAGGTAGGATATGTAGCTTACAAAAATCATCTAAATTGTATTGTACTTTCTGTTTTAATATTTTTTTAAACCTGCAATGGGGCCTAAGGAAAAAGATATTCCATAATTACTTTCAAAGATATCCTCAGAAGCCTCTTTAGATATAATCTGGGAATAATCCTGTTAAAACATTGTTAATAAGGGATTAGACAACGGCTTTTTGGCATTGTAAGGGATATCCCTTTCTTGGCGATGTAGAAAATCTTTAGGCAACATATCGATAATGAACTCAAATTATTTAGCTATGCAAATACAATTGGTTGTTAAAATGTTATTGTTTTCATGTTAATCATTTTTAATCAAATTTATGAAAAAATATTGTTTTGTCGGAAACATTGTGAAACTAACGTTTTTCCTACGTAAAAAATAATAGAAACCGAAAATCGCATCTAACGTGTTTTAATAAGTGACTGTGCGATTTAAAAAAAATGTAATTCGTTACTAGAACCTTGCAACATAGAAATTTTTATAATGAATTCATAATTAACGTTACATTTTAATCAAATGTCCAAACTAATAATATAACAACCATTTGAAATAAAGCAATAGCGAAATATAAATGATAAAATGCCTAAACTGGTGTTCTTCAGATAATTGGGTGGATAAGCACTTCATTTTGTTCCACAATTAACTCACAGTTGTTCGAAATCTAACTTATTCTGCTTACAGCACATTTTTGTTTAATTAAAGATGAAGTTTGTAGAAAGTTAACTTCTTATTACAAGTTCAATCCCGCAGCTTTACTTCTGGCATTTATCCCCCAAAAAATCAATAAATGACAATGTATACATTAGAAAAAGTTTTTTTAATCACATATATGTTATAATGTCTTTCTTTTCACTTATTAGACTGCATTACTTTAAAACCCGCTGACGTAGATTATTTTTACTCCTTTGTAAAATTACCAAAGTAATCTTAGAAATTGTGAACAACACATTTTGTGTAGACCTACACTTTATTCTCAAATTTGATAAATTTGGTTTTTAATGCACCCATGAATTTCTGTGAAATGTATCCAGTATAGAAATCACGTCATTAACTTATTTTAGGATGTATGGTTCGTTTCCAAAGCGTTAGAGTCTGTTAGTAGATCAAATTCCATTCAGGCATGACTATGAATTTTGGTGTTTTGAACTGATTCTTCCGTCTATAGTTTGGATCGCTGGCGGATTCAGTTTATGGGATGCCCTTCTACCTGGTTAAATTATAAGTCTAAAACGTCCAGGACGAAAAACTGTCTGAAATGTGGAAGCACCACTGGTTTATATAAAGTAGACAATTTGTTCGTTCGGAAAAACAAACGGAAAAGCAAAGCCTTTAAATTTTCATCAGAATCACCAAAGAGTTATAATTGCTTCATTCAGAGTTACCCTAATTACTTAAACCAGGAAACCATTAGTACTCTGCTAAATCGAGATTTAAAAATCTGTTAATCTCTAAAGACGCCACTGGAAAGTTTATTGGATGATTCTGAAAGTCCATTAAGCAGATGTCAAACTCCATTAAACCGTGAAAGCCGGTCTTTAAATCCATTTTCCCGCCAACATCTCAACTTGTCCCGCCAAGTCCGCGTCTTAAACATCAGCCAAGATATTATTATTTACAACTACATTACGCTAAAAGCCTTTAAACAGTTTAAACTTGCTTGTGAATTATATCTTCCCAAATTATGACTTGTAGTTATGATTATTTAATGGTTTAAGGGGTACTTATTGCTGCTATAAAATCTACCTTATTTCAAAAGTTGAGGATAATCATGTATTTTAAGTGGTTAGTATACTGATTAATATGTTTGATAAAAGTCTAGCTAAAAATATACCGAGGCTCATAACTGTCATCCATTTATTGTTGTTGTTTTTTTTTATAATACATATGCATCTGAAATATTCCTCACCTTTATTATTAGAAAGACTTGTGTAACTGCTAGGAGAAAACGGCATCTTAATAAGCGTCTTTTGTTCATTCAATCACTGCCTGCAGGCTACAATTGGTTTATTATTGCGTTACTTTTTACCATTAAAATACACAAATAAAGTCAAATTACCCCAAAACGCTTGAAAATTAACTGCAATATGTAAACGTTTGGGCTTCATTTTACATCTGTTGCACAGAAACTTAAATTATGTAATGAATTAATTTTATTTTGAACGAATTTTATTTTGTTTACGGCTGGTTAAAAAAATTCAATCGGCTATGAGAAAACCTTTTGCTATGGAGACATTTTGGAAGAATTTGCATATAATTTGCATATAAATTTTTTAATACTTTGTGCACTTGGCAATACTTATTGTCAGGATTTTGTCTTTGAATAACTTTAAAAATACGCTACAACAAGTTTATATCACACTTGTCCATAGTTTTCTGTGCATACAGAAATAGTAATTTTGGATTAAACTCAAGTAATTTAATCGCTGTCAGCAATTTACTTGTCTAAACAACTTAACGTGCTTTTACTTTCGTTTTTACGACTGTTGTACCAGCCTTGTTCAATAACACTTAAAGCTGACAATCGCACGAACCCTCGTATTGAGCACATTAGAGGCACACCGTATGGCGACTCTCGCAACTTCTAACAAATAATCGCCACAAATTGCGGCGAAAGGGAAAGGGATTGCAAGAAGCATAGTAAAGTGGTTGCGACACACGCTGTGAATATTAATAATTTCGAAGGTCCAATTACAGAGTGTTTGTTGTTGTGTCGTGACAGACCGAAAATGGCGGCTATGTTGTCACATGACATAATTATCATATGTTTATCAACGAAATGGCTTCATTTTACCTGCAGTGAATAAGTTTTTTTTCACGAACAATAGAATAAGATAACAGATGGTATGGATCATTAACATAAACAAATGGAGTCACTAGTTCGAAAGCAGGAATAATCATGTTTGTATTACTATTTACATGTAATTGATAATGTGATAATAAATGAATAATTAATTGACGTTTTTGACTTTTCAAAAAATTCCAAAATATATGGAGAGTTATTAGTACAAGATTTAGGCCAGTGGCGTTATTCGTGTTAGTATTATGAGCCATAATGTGACTGTTCTACTATCCGTGAGTTTAACATTGTTACCTAGTAGCTAGATAATATTAAAGAGCAACAAGATCCATGAGATCTTGTTGTTTAAGGTAAAGAAGATTATATTGTATTTGACTAATTTTAAAAGTTTCATTTTTTTTAACTTAGACTCAAAAACCTAACCTTTTTTTAATTTTGTTTACAATTTATCGTGAGTTTTGTGTCCATTTACCAAGATAATATACCAATCTAAAAGTTAACAAATTTGTAATGGCATGTGAAAAAAAGTTAAATAATGCTTAAGAAAAGTTAAAAAAAGCTCATTGGTATTTTCTAGGAATACTAGAGATTTTCCAAAACACGTTTTACCTTTTTAATTTTTTATTATCTGCCTTAATAATCGTACTCACTAAACCACCTTCTGACTAATATTCAACTTGAAGTAAAACAATTGCGTCTTAACTGAAATAAACAATTATACAATTATAATACAAATCCTGGATTAAAAAAGCACAAATAATACGGTGTTATGGAAATCTTGATAAACAATTGCTTAGTTTTGTGTCAAAACATTTTATAAACACATACTCCTATTAGTCAAATGTTATCGCCTAGCTAATATAAATAATGGAATGTTTACTCATTTTCAAACATTAGTACTATTGTGTAGCTGTTATTCATACAGACTTAAATTGTGCAAAGTAATATCTGTTTAATATATCAGTAAGTCACAAAAAAATCGTAAATCTATTTATCAAAGTGTTATTTTTCTCCAGTAAAAATTCCAGTTTAAGAAACAAAACTGTGAGCTAATTTTAATCAAAACTTCACAAGAAAGATAAGCAGTTTTAAACTGTATTAAAATATAATCTTTCCTAAATTGCCAGATTTAAGTTAATTCCAAATAAATAAAGCAGTCTTAAAGAGTCATTTTGGAAACTTTAAATAAACTTGTAATTTTTACTTCACTCTTTTAGATATTGTTTTAGTCGACAAACAACTGCCGTTGTGACGAAAGTTTTTATAGTAGAGACTGGTTTTCGTTTAAAATATTTTCAACTATATAAGTAAATAACTTCTTTATTAATATACAGTATTTTGTTATAAATTTAGTTATCGAACATAGTTTATTCCAAAAATTCCTCACAAAACAGTAACTGTTACATTTTCAGTAAAATCCTTATCAGATATGTCAGAACACGTTTTTAGAACGAATATCTCTTGCCTACTCGCTCACTTACCTTAATTATATTTTGCAAAGCTCGTCGTACATAATCCAGGATATCTATTGACCCCATCTAATCCATGTTTCGCCTACTTTCCTAACTCCTACTTTGGACATGTTTCTGAAGCAATATATTGTTTTAAACCTTTTGTAATACATTATACATGTGTGAATTCAGTAGGGTCTTTGGGATAAGATATTCTATGTAAATAGTATTTTTTAATTAATATTTTGATCGTACATAAATAATTGTTTTTTCGTTACTGGTATTAAAGTATGTGTCAAAATAAACAGTCCTGTTTATTAATAAAATATGGAGATTGAAGTACTGGTTATTTTTTGCTTATACAGTATTTATTTGCTATGAAATATACACAATGTAATTTAAACATATTTTCTCTCCAAACTTAAAATCAAGTAATTTTCTACGATACTTATTCTCTTTTACACAATTTCCCAATTAAGTACCTAAACACAAATTCTATAAGATAAAAAAATATAGAATATTAGAGTATGATATAAGAAATATCATTTTAAGTTTTCGTGATTAAATATTCATTTTTTTTACTATTTTCAAATAAATGCCGTTATATATTATGGTATAAAGGGCAAAATTTTGGATCGTACACTTTCAAATTGTACTAAACAGATATATCAATACAGTATTTTTTTTTTCATGACAAGTCACATAATTGACTTTGCATGTTTTTGGTCCATCAATAGTCAAAGGTTACATATAATACGCTGACAAAACGAAACACACTTTTTCAGTTTTTTTTCTTTCAGATATTTCAACAAAACCAGAACTGAGGTCGTCTGTTTTGACAACATCGCGAATGCTGATGCGGTAGACAGTCGGGTTTTATCAGCAATATCATCAATATCAGCTTCAATGCAATTATTTTGTTTAGAGCTTAACTTAGTATAATTTGTGTGATTAGAATTACAATTTTAGTGATTTAGAAGAATCTTTACAATACCCATAAACTTCTGATATCGTTGATTCTTCACCGATCACGGATCTATAGTCTATTCGGGGGCAGTGGTAGGAGGTAGAACGAAACGAGGATTTTCTATAGTTTGGATTTAAGTGTAAGTGTACTCATAAGAAAGCACTACTACATATACAGAGTGGTCCAAAAAAGGTAACTTCATCTACGTGTAACTAATCCCCCCAAAATACGTTGTTATACAATTCTTTGCAATAACAATGTGCTGTAATGATTGTTTTTTTTATTCTATGGAATAAATCATTTTGACTTGACTTTGATTAGACATCACTAGGAAACATTGCATGCGAAATTCCACATTTAAAAACAACATTACCCGGGAATACGCGAAAATATCAGGAAAAAGTAAATTGGAAGAGAGTTGTTAGGTGGCAGTGCTATAACGTGTTTGAAGACCTCTTTCAAGATGATACCACATATCTTTAAGAATTGATAGAGAGTTGAGGCTGGTATAACAAGAGAGCAGGGAACTTTTTAATCGTCTTTAACAGTTCCAATTTGAAGCAAAGTGTATATTGAATATTAAATTTAATTATTAACTCGTAAATTAAATTTCTAACAAAGATTATTAACAATTATTTAAAATAAAATAACGTGTAATAATGACTGTAATTAAGAAAGAAGTATTTTATTATTTCTAAGAGAAAAACCTAGATAAAGTTAAAGTGTTTTTGTTAACGATACGTGTTTTGATAAGATAGATTTTGATTTGCGTTTGGGCATTGTTGCTTGGGTTGACTGGGTTGGACAAAAATTACGGATGCGTTGGCCACAGCTAGCAAAAATCGCTAGCATATCCTGGTGGGAGTGACTAAAAAAACGCTCTAAAACTTTCTGCTCACAAAGTAAAACGTGATTACTCGATGTGGACCTTTAAAATGATGTATCACACAACCCATGTTTACTTTTGAAAATTTATCAAAAAGCACCCCTACCCCCCAAATTGGGCCCTTTTGGGTATTTTTCAAAATTGAAAATAATTTTGCTGGATTTATTGGATTTGTTGTCCAAATTAAGGGTAATTGAGAATTATTTAAGTGTTAAAAGCCTTACCTTTGTACACAACAGATATGGAAAGTTTTCAAATGATCACCCTGTATAATTGGTACCTATTCTTGATCTTTTCCGAAATAAAAAAATATTAAGCTCTAATATTAAAAAATTGATTACAAAAACAACTTATGTCATCTTTGATTCCAGTAACGGCCAGTCAGTTAAAACCCCAGCATTGTCATAAGCAGAAAGAAGCAACTCGCTTTACAATTTTTCATTATTGGTACACGGATAAACAAATCGAGTAATCACGTTTTACTTTTCAAGTCTTAGAGCGTTTTTTTAGTCACTCCCACCAGGATATGCTAGCGATTTTTTGCTAGCTGTGACCAACGCATCCGTATTTTTTGTCCGGAATGCGAACTGCACTGAGAAGATTGGCGGGGTTGAGAGTGTGTTGCAGTCACGGATGGTCGTCTCTGCGAGGGTTCATTCAATGACGCCCTGCCTGATAGACGGTGACTTCGTACAGATGTGGAGCTTTGCGACGACCTCACAGTATTGACTGAGCGGGACGGAGAACCTGTTGCAGATGAAGTTGTTCTTGTTTGCGAGTGTTGGTTCAATGAAGTCCTGCGATGATGACTGCTTGAGTTAGAGTTGCCTGTGACTCCAGACGGCTGGCTCTCGATCCCGGAGTCTGACTCGGGGGGTTCTCCGACCACTGTTAGACGAGTTTCTAAGGGTACATGCCTGAAATAGTACATGTTGTACTCAAAGTACTGGTGGTCAACTGTGGCTATGGGCCTGACATCATTGATCGAAGAAGGATAGGGAACGTCAACGCCCAACTCATTGTTGTATTCTATTATCAATTCTTGAATTGGCTTGAAGACTACAGTTGCCTTTATAACTGCAACACTACTGAGTTGAGCGAATACGCCCGAACTTTCGTCCTGTTGGCCCGCATGTCAAGACCATCTTTGTTATCTTCTCTTGCTTTCAATAACAAGCACAGCCTTAAATACTACACTGACTCCTATGTTGAAGTGAAGAACAAGAGCCTCCCTGAATTTGGTGGGTATAAGCTGAACCACCAAGTAAGTCACGGATGGGTGGCCGAAGCAGTCAAGGTCATTTGTGAATGACACCAAAACCGATGTCCGCAAAAAACGACACCTCTATCTGAGCGGACCAGCGAGTATGGGAAAAACCGCTTTTGCTTATGGAACACTCTCAATAGAAGACCAGCAACACAGAATGTTTGTACCGAGCAACAGTTCCGACTTTTTCATGAGTGATTTGGACCCTTCCATCCACAAGTTAATAGTGTTTGATGAATTCACGCCTGAGTTTCACAAAAAAAAAATCAAATGATGTTGAACCCCCTTCTCAGCGGCAACACTGTTAGCATTGATCAGAAGTGCTGTGGATACGCAATATCTGTACGATGGACATCACCCATCATCATTTGTTCGATCTGCCCAATCGAAGACTACCCGGAAACAGTCCAAACCAGGGTGAGGTCGGTAGTGGCAGACAAGCCAATTCAAGAATTGATAATAGAATACAACAATGAGTTGGGCGTTGACGTTCCCTATCCTTCTTCAAACAATGATGTCAGGCCCATAGCCACAGTTGACCACCAGTACTTTGAGTACAACATGTACTATTTCAGGCATGTACCCTTAGAAACACGTCTAACAGTGGTCGGAGAACCCCCCGAGTCAGACTCCGGGATCGAGAGCCAGCCGTCTGGAGTCACAGGCAACTCTAACTCAAGCAGTCATCATCGCAGGACTTCATTGAACCAACACTCGCAAACAAGAACAACTTCATCTGCAACAGGTTCTCCGTCCCGCTCAGTCAATACTGTGAGGTCGTCGCAAAGCTCCACATCTGTACGAAGTCACCGTCTATCAGGCAGGGCGTCATTGAATGAACCCTCGCAGAGACGACCATCCGTGACTGCAACACACTCTCAACCCCGCCAATCTTCTCAGTGCAGCTCGCATTCCGGACAAAAAATACGGATGCGTTGGTCACAGCTAGCAAAAAATCGCTAGCATATCCTGGTGGGAGTGACTAAAAAAACGCTCTAAGACTTGAAAAGTAAAACGTGATTACTCGATTTGTTTATCCGTGTACCAATAATGAAAAATTGTAAAGCGAGTTGCTTCTGCTGATGACAATGCTGGGGTTTTAACTGACTGGCCGTTACTGGAATCAAAGATGACATAAGTTGTTTTTGTAATCAATTTTTTAATATTAGAGCTAAATATTTTTTTTATTTCGGAAAAGATCAAGAATAGGTACCAATTATGCAGGGTGATCATTTGAAAACTTTCCATATCTGTTGTGTACAAAGGTAAGGCTTTTAACAACTAAATCATTCTCAATTCCCCTTAATTTGGAAAAAAATCCAATAAAATTATTTTCAATTTAGAAAAATACCCAAAAGGGCCCATTTTAGGGGGTAGGGGTGCTTTTTGAGAAATTTTCAAAAGTAAACATGGGTTGTGTGATACATTATTTTAAAGGTCCACATCGAGTAATCACGTTTTACTTTGTGAAAACAAAGTCTTAGAGCGTTTTTTTAGTCACTCCCACCAGGATATGCTAGCGATTTTTTGCTAGCTGTGGCCAACGCATCCGTAATTTTTGTCCAACCCAGTTAACGCAAGCAACAATGCCCAAAGGAAAATCAAAATCTATCTTATCAAAACACGTATCGTTAACAAAAACACTTTAACTTTATCTAGGGTTTTCTCTTAGAAATAATGAAATACTTCTTACTTAATTACAGTCATTATTACACGTTATTTTATTTTAAATAATTGTTAATAATCTTTGTTAGAAATTTAATTTACGAGTTAATAATTAAATTTAATATTCAATATACACTTTGCTTCAAATTGGAACTGTTAAAGACGATTAAAAAGTTCCTTGCCCTCTTGTTATACCAGCCTCAACTCTCTATCAATCCTTAAAGATACAGGGTGACACAAAGGAACCGGACGTTTTTTAAACAAGTAGTACACAGTAGTTAAAAGGAATAAAATGGTTTTAATAATGTACATAGTGAGGTAAACATTTGCAATTTGTTACAAAAAAGTAATTTTTTTAAATGACGTCATGCATATGGCGGCCATGTAATTATCTACAAATGTTCATTCTGGTCTGAAAATCATCTGAAACTCGGGTCAGGAGGTCTGGTTCAATGCCATTGATATCTTCTGTAATTGCAACTTCAAATCCTCCAGAGTGCGTGGTTTGTGAGCATAAACACGCTCCTTAAGAAACCTCCAAAGTAAGTAATCACTAGTGGACAAGTCAGGTGATCTCGGCGGCCACGGTATGTCACTAAAGCGAGAAATCACCTTGTTTCCTTGTTATGAAACATTCATTCAATACTGCTCTCACTCTGGCGATGTTTTCGGGTGTTCTCGAAGTTCTAACAAGGCCTAGTGGTATCTTCTTTGTTATATTACCAGTTGTTCTGAACCCTGAAACCCATCTTAATAGCGTATTTCGGCTTGGAACCGTTCTCCATGGCGTTCAATGTTAAAATATCGACTCAAATCCCGCTAGATTTGACGACGGATTCACCATTTCGGACCAAAGTATCGTGTGCGAAAACGCGATGGCCTAGGGTCCACTGAGCCATTTCAACAAAAATGGCAAGTCTCACTGAAGGTATGACATAACTTCAATCTTCCTACCACTTGCGACAACAATGGAACAGCTGTTTAAAAAACGTCCGGTTCCTTTGTGTCACCCTGTATGTGGTATCATCTTGAAAGAGGTCTTCAAAAACGTCATAGCACTGCCACCTAACAACTCCTCTTCCAGTTTAATTTTTTCCTGATATTTTCGCGTATTCCCGGGTAAAGTTGTTTTTAAATGTGGAATATCGCATGCATGTTTCCTAGTGAAGTCTAATCAAAGTCAAGTCAAAATGATTCATTCCATAGATAAAAAAAAAAAAACAATCAATACAACACATTGTTATTACAAGGAATTGTATAACAACGTATTTTGGGGGGATAAGTTACACGTAGATGAAGTTAGATGAGTACCTTTTTTTTGACCACTCTGTATATGTAGTGGTGCTTTCTTATGAGTATACTTACACTTAAATCCAAACGATAGAAAATCCTCGTTTCGTTCTACCTCCTCTCACTGCCCCCGAATCTATAGATCCGTGATCGGAGAAGGGTCGACAATATCAGAAGTTTGTGGGTATTGTAAAAAAAAATTTAAATCACTGCCCTTTTTAATTCTAAGCACACAAATTAAATCAAGTTAAGCTCTAAACTAAATAATTGTATTCCAAACGCAATAAAAAACAACTGTATTCTTAAATTAGGCAATTTACTTTTTAACATAAAATTTGACGTTTGGAGTAAATACAATGAGCTGAATCTTGTAAAAATGGTTGTTAAAATGGTAGATTAAGTTTCCCTCTATTTTTTTCCAAATAAGAATTTCTTTTTAAATATTAGGTTTTAAAATGATTTTTGACTTTTCTGTATTATTCCAACAAAAGTTGTATAGCGGCTTCTGACCAGTTAAATAGAGAGGAATTTGAATCAATCCTAGGTTTAAATATTCTACTATTTTTTATACGAAAATAATTTGATCGTGGTGTATCTGACATTTCAACCAGTGTCAACCCCAACTGCTGAGCTTTGTACATGTGACGAAAACTTTTAACGAATGAAACATTTCCTTCCCAGCGTTCTGAAACGTCTGTTCGGACAAAAGTTGGAATGAAAAAATTTGACACACTTATAGAAACATAAAAATTATAACTTAACCATAAATTACTTTTGTTACATTTTCTATATTCGTAATAGAACACGTTATAACTGCTTAGAAAGGTCTTGAAAACTCACCGATTGTGGTTTAATAAAAAAAAGTTTTAAAACATATTTTTCAATTTTGTATCTTAAATGTTCGGATCCTGTAAACACTATTGCGTTTGTATATTCCTGGCTATGAGATAAATTCTTGTTATGTTTTTATCGGAGTGAAGTGTCAAGCAACGTTTCCAATATCGTAAATTATATGCCTTCACTCCTAAAAAGAGTTTTGAATAACAAAATTGGTATCCGATACTAAACCTAACAAATATAAATCAAGTTTTAATTACATCGTTAATTTTTATAACATTTAGTTCCCGTAGTTATTCATTTTGTTCCTGTAAAGTATACTTATCGATGTTTAAAACTTTGACTGAGAGGTTTCCATAGGAATATGTTTTATGTAATGCAATCATAATAGTCATTCATTGTTATGGTTTTAACGAAGTTACTTAAGTCAGTTTATGACATACGGAGATTATTGTGGACACTATTCACAAAATCCCAGTACATTGCACTAAAAATAAATATTAGAGAAGTATTTCTTTCGATAATAGTAACTGTTACCATCCAACGCAATGGACATTATATATGAGCTAGAAGCGGATGAAAACCACCAAGCTATCGAAAATTCAAACTGAAACTGGTACAGCGGGGAATGTTGGGATTCCACTTTTAAATAATGGAAACGAACTGTATATTTTACGATTTCAATTTGCAGATTCGAACGGCAGAAGTATTTACAGCTACATTTATGACGGGTCATAAAAGGACCGTCATATAGGCTTTCGATATTAGTAAATATTTTATCGCCTTTACCACTGCACATAGTGGCTGTGGCAGTTATAGTATCGGAATTTAATATGAATTTCATGGATTAATTGTGTGCTAAATTTAATATGTTAAATTATTTTACTTTTAATTATGTTACATTATAATTATAGAAACAGGTGGAAATTATAATTTAGCAATAAAACTAAGTTACTACGGAATATTCTACTTAAGGAACTTATAAACCATATTCACACAACATCTAATGTTTAACATATCAGCTGTTTACATACCAGATGTTTGACTATCACAGTTAAACACAGTTCTCATGAGATAACTGATTTTGGTCGAGTCTCTGTGTTTATTAGATCTCAACAATGCAACAATGTAAACAGCTGATTCAATCCATGTGGTTTAGAATATCGATTAACCTTAAAAATAGCAATATGTGTTTATTTTAAATTGATTTTGACAGGTATATCTTTATTGGTCAGGAATAAGCTGGAATAACATACACATAGGTCTGTGAGCCTTATTAATACATTTTTATCATGAGTTTAAGTTGTTTATTTTTTTGTTTAACTTTTTTCATCTACCGGGGGATATAAATGAATTACGTTGCGTAAAAAAATATAACTGCTTTGTCAATTTATTAAGTATGAAGTGTTTATTTATTTTGCATGCTTCAATGATCTGAATGTTCATTATGAAATAAATCTTAGGTTATAATCTTTAATTCCTAATATGAACTCCCGGATTCAAAACGTTGTAGACAAATTTAAAATTATTAATAAAATATCGTACTTGTTATTCATTTTGTGTTGATTGAAAATATCTGTTTAGACCTAAACTTTTGAAGTGTGGTCAAAAATTATGTTTGTAAAAATTCTTAATACTTATAGTCCATTAACTAAATTTAATAAATAAATCTTGTACCAGAAATAACAAACAGAATAATAGCACAACCCTATGGAAAATAATTATAATCCTTTTATTTTATGCAAGCTCACAATGCAATTCTATTATTAAATACCCCCGCCGTAGCAAACCTGCCGTCTAAGCGAATTTCCATTTGGCCGAATTGATTTTCAATTGATCTATTTAAATAACAATAGGTTTAACGAGTACCTAGGTTTGCTGCTACAAGGGAACTAATAAAGTAGTGTGTTTTTAGTAAAATATTGATAGCTTACTATAAAATAAATAAATTTGCCAAGTTTGATCAAAATATATCCATAAACAAGCAAACTACAACATTTTACAATATTCTCCATAAGAATAACATGGGAATTTTAAATTTACCATTTTTTTAGTTTTCTCCGTAACTAATAACCGTACAAAAACACTTTGATATACTGAATTGTTTGTTTTTTTTAAGCTCTTTAAGAAGGTTTAGAGAAAAATTGGGAAATTTTGTGTTTTGAGGGTAAGAAGTGAGAAAAACCAATTTTTACCCCATAAAACCCCCCATTAAACCCTGTTCCCATGGTCCGATCATGCTGGATCGCGAACTCATTCAAGTTTATCCCGCCTTACACCTTCAAACCAAATTTCATCAAAATCGGATAAAAATTACTCAAGTTATCGTGTTCACGGACACATATATATATATATATAAATCTATATATATATACAGGGTGAATCTCGTAAGGTGTCCAGTATTGATTTCAGACAAACCGTTGGTCCTACGATGATGAAGTAAAATTATTTCCCACTAAACCAACCCCAAGGAATAACGTAAAAATATTTTTAACGATTTTTAAATACAGGGTGTACCAGAAACTGAGGGTCACTAGTCCGAATCTACGAAATATCAAATACAAACGTATATCATGTTATACATCAAATTAAAGCTCTTTTCAATCCAAACCATTTGGCAGAATCGGATTTTGATTATATTGATTCATTTCAAAATGGCGGCTGTTTTTGTGAAAAAATTAATATTTTTTTGAATACCCTGTATTTTTCTTAAAAATGCAGATATCTTGATTCTGATTCAAATATCGCATTCCTTATGAGCTAAGCTTTATTTTGATATGCAACACATCAATATTATCTCTAAAACAAAAAGTTTCAAAAATATCAGTTTTTGAAAATATGTACATAGCCAAAACTCAAAAATTTCAAATAGCACCATTAGTCAAATAGCATATCATTTTAAAGGTATTGCGATTCTAAGAAACTTTCAAATTTTAACCTTATGCGTATCTATTTTGGTTTTCGAGTTATCAACAAAAAACATGTTTCCCCACATTAAAACGCATGTTATTTGTTAAACATGGTGGTAAAGGCTGGACCACACTTATAGCCGTCTGGCTGACGCACAAATAACATGAGTTTTAATGTGGGAAAACATGTTTTTTGTTGATAACTCAAAAACCAAAATAGATACGCATAAGGTTTAAATTTGAAAGTTTCTTAGAATTCCAAAACCTTTAAAATGATATGCTATTTGACTAATGGTGCTATTTGAAATTTTTGAGTTTTGGCTATGTACATATTTTCAAAAACTGATATTTTTGAAACTTTTTGTTTTAGAGATAATATTGATGTGTTGCATATCAAAATAAAGCTTAGCTCATAAGGAATGCGATATTTGAATCAGAATCAAGATATCTGCATTTTTAAGAAAAATACAGGGTATTCAAAAAAATATTATTTTTTTCACAAAAACAGCCGCCATTTTGAAATGAATCAATATAATCAAAATCCGATTCTGCCAAATGGTTTGGATTGAAAAGAGCTTTAATTTGATGTATAACATGATATACGTTTGTATTTGATATTTCGTAGATTCGGACTAGTGACCCTCAGTTTCTGGTACACCCTGTATTTAAAAATCGTTAAAAATATTTTTACGTTATTCCTTGGGGTTGGTTTAGTGGGAAATAATTTTACTTCATCATCGTAGGACCAACGGCTTGTCTAAAATCAATACTGGACACCTTACGAGATTCACCCTGTACATATATATATACATATATAAAAATTTGAACGAATGGTGTTTTTGGCCTCTGGGGACATTAAAATGAAAAAGTAAATCGGTCCCGGGCCTAAGTCTTACCATGAGACCTACGGTAATAGCTACTTCCCTATAGGGAAATTCGCTAAAAAAAACCTACGCAATTATGTAAACCTTAAAAATATGTTTAAAAAATTACAAATTTGTCATAAAACCAAATAAGATTTGATTCGAAAGATGTTTTTTTGCGTGTTAACAAAAAAAAATCTAATCTAAGAATACACCTCAACAACTAGATATTTTGGTAATACGTCTTTATAAAGAATAGAATTACCTTAACAGCAAAGTAGTAAGTTTGTATTTTAAGCAGTAAAACTAAGACAAAATATTCAATTTATTTTATCCAGGAGAAAAAGTTAATACTTCGTTTCCAAGATTAATTGTCAGTCCTATTCGAGTTCAAATGAATTAATGCTCATTTTAATCTCATTAAACAGTAAATCCACGTTATCTTAGCTCTCAATTATTTGCATACTAAAGCAATTTTATTTTAAACCCCTAAATTAGTCGCGATTTTCTCTCTTCAAGTAATAAATAATGTCGATGTGATTTTCATAGAAAATGAACCTGAAGTGCGGTAAAAATGTGAAAGCTAATCAGAGATGTATTTCGCTATTCGGTGTGTTTTTAACAGACCATTAAAGCTTTCACCTGTTGTTTCGGTTTCAAAAGTTGAAACTTTTTTTCTACATTTGCTACATTCAGAAACAACAGTGTGTCGAGATGAACTAATAATATTGTTACCAAATACATGTATTATGTCATAACTAAACTGAATTAATCGCAAAACGCTCAGACAAACATTTATCTCTAATATATCCAAGGTAATTAACCTTTTTATAAGTAAAAACTGACTTTATTTTTCCATCATGACTATTAAGTTAAGCAGCTTCGTTCATTTTTTCCATTATTTTATCGTTAGTATCATTATTGTCAGTTAACATGTGGTCTAGGAACGTACCCAAATATGAATGAAGGATGATTTTAGAATTAAGTGAGATACGAATTGTAGCACTTCAAACGATTTAAATTTACGTTTCCTGTAGAAACTGTCTTATATTCAACTCTATCTCCATGATATAGCTTCATGTGTAGTACCTAGCAATGTAGGTTTCTGTTTTTCTTGACGAGAACGACAGTAAACTGAGGAGATGTCCGATAGTATGTTTGCTAAGGGACTCGCCACACAGTATATCAGAGTGACGTGTGTGTGTAGCTATTGCAGGTGTGGCGATCAGCTGATTTCTCGGGTCAGCTTGCAACCAAGGGTTAATGTGGTCAGTTACTGTAATAAGCTAATAATACAGTTGGTTGCTATGGGTCACCGCACAACGCCACCTTTGCTGAAACCATTGTTGGCCAATTTTGCAGATATTGCCAGCGTTATTTCTACCTCTTAGTAACTATTCCAAACGGTTTTTGTTATTATTAAAGTTTAAAATACTGTAATAATTAAAAATATGTCAGCTTAACCATTGACACACACGTCACTCTGATATACTGTTTGGCGAGTCCCTTAGCAACCATACTATCAGACATCTAATCAGTTTACTGTCGTTCTCGTCAAGAAAAACAGAAACCTACATAGCTAGGTTCTACACATGAATCTATATTATGGAGCTAGAGTTAAATATACGACAGTTTCTACAGGAAACGTAAATTTAAATCGTTTGCAGTGCTACAATTCGTATCTCACTTGATTCTAAAATCATCCTTCATTCATATTTGGGTACGCTCCTAGACCCCATGTTAACTGGCACTAATGATACTATCGTTAGAATAATAGAAAAAAGGAACGAAGCTGCATAACTTAATGGCCACGATGGAAAAATAAAGTATGTTTTTACTTATAAAAATGTTAATTACCTTGGATATATTAGAGATAAATGTTTGTATGAGCGTTTTGCGAATAATTTAGTTAAATTATGACGTAATACATGTAATTGGTAACAATATTATTAGTTCATCCCGGCACACTGTTGTTTCTGAATGTGGCAAATGTTTAAAAACTAACCTTAAGGTCCTTCTAATGATTCGCTTCTCAGTCAAATCTCGCATATTATATGTGTGGATATTACGAATTTAATGTTGTTTGTACATTGGGTAGCAAAATACAAATAGTACCTAATATTTTCTTGTTCGCCGACGGAGCCCCCGGCAAGCGAGGAAAGATACGAAGTGTAGATTAGTAAATTGTAAGTTCAGTTATAGGAAAGAGAAATTGGATTGGAATTATATTGGAAGGAGGGGTGGATTAGCTTGGAAGTTGAAAACATGTGAATTATGATTTGCCGCCCTTATTAAAAGGTGTTTGTAACTTTCTTCTGTATTCAAAAACTCTTTATTCAAACAATGACAATAAATTATAGCATTTTAATTTCATTTCCAACATTTTATTTGGGGTGGCAAAGATGTCTGAACATTTCTTTTATTATCTTTCATAATTTTTGTTGCTGTTTCTATCTTTATATTAGCAGGACATTTCACTCTGTTTATTGGCGGTAGCGAAGTCAATTTTCTTAGTGTTTTTAGGTTTTGTGTTTTTTAGTATTGCTACTGTAGGTTCACGTACATTGCCTATGAAAGAAAAGAGGAGGCAATGCGTTTTTTATATTTTTTGTGGCCGTTGCCATAAGTAGATTATTTATTTTTGCAGTTTTTTTTCTTATCGGTCCTTTTACCAATGGCGGAAAAAATTTGTTTCAATCTTCTTTGAGAGGCAGGCTTATATTGACATTATCTTTATCAACGATCATTGCAGATGCGTTCTCATTGCTTGGAGCGGAGAATACACTCTTTGATATTTGGTGGTAGTGTTGAACCAATAAACGTAATTCTTCAACTTTCTCTGTCCTATAAAGGCATATTCTTGAATAGGCACTAAAATTCTTGTGTTATTTACAGTGTTATAAACTATATAAGTCTCGGAACGCAACATTTTTTATATAGTTATCTCCCCGTTTAATCGTAAAATGATTATCAATATGGCTTTTGTCACCTTGTATTTGTCAAAAGTATTTAACCTCCTCCTTTATACTAATATATAAATGAAGCAAAACATGTGTTCTGTGCAATCACTGTTTCACTCACTAATGCTGTCAACTTCTGCCTAAGCTAGGCACTGTTTATTTAAGATTAATATAGATTGAATAAGTACGAGATCCAAATCCATGCATGTAGAAAGACCTCAACTCTAGATAAGTCTTTATATTTTTTTGTGTATTTTATTGCAAGTAAATCCCAAATATCTTAATCGAGGATTCTTGAAACTTCGTTGAGAAAAATCAGCAGAACCGTAATGACGATTAATGTAAGTTTAGGTTTTGCAACGCAATTTACAATCGAGTATGAAACCAAAACAATAGTTGTGTATCCGACATTTCAAGCAGCTAGTGTCAACCCCAACTGCTGAGTTTGTACATGTGACGCAAACTTTTAATGAATGGACACATTTCCGTGCAGTCGCAGCTTTCTGAAACGTCTTCCTGTTTTATGAAATTGGAAGTTGAAAACATTTTGCGAATTATGAAATTTTGTCGTTCTTATATAAAGGATCTTTGTTCTTTTATTTTATGTTTTTCTCCGTGGGTGTATGCCATTTACTAATAAGGAATATTGTGACTCTTGAAATCTACTGTGAAAAACAATTACACATCCATTATTGATTATAGAGAAAAAACTCAATTGTATTTTTTCTAATTTACATAAAGTTATCTTCGGCTCATTTGCAAGATGTTGTGAAGCAGAATAAAAATTAATATCATAACCGTAATGAAAATGTATATCATATATAAATAATTGGGTTTATATTGATTTTGTTATTTATTCAATTCATACAACTACTGTTAAAGTCAACAGATTTAATTAGTAATTATACGTAAATTTATTGAAATACTTGTAGTGTTGAATTGCATTTTGAGGTATTAATTTTGATCATTTTAACAATAAGAATAAATTTTTTTGTGGAATAAACTAAACAAACTATTGTTAGTAGAACCCTATATTAAAAATTTTAAACCTGAAATCATACAACAGGTAAGTTTCGTGCCCTTAGAAAAACAAGGTTCTTTAAAAAAACAATATTTTTTCGGGGACATTTGCCGTCAAAAACATTAAGTTTACGGTATTTTTCTATAGTGCGTATTTATTTTTGACTTTCTATATAAATTTCAAACACTGAAATGTAAACACCTTAACAACGTTAACTGAAGATAGTAATTGGAAAGCGTTTGATAAAACATTAAAAACATTAAAGCCTGTGCTTTTTACAATCTGTAAAGTAATATCTAGGCCAAACCTGAAGATATGAGGAAGAGTTATTTCCTGTAATCTCAGATTTGTTGGAGGCTTAAAGCATGAAATGAACTGCGTAAGGCATTACTTCTTTCTAACGTCTGTGGCAAGCTTTCATTAAGTATTTTCCTTATTTTAAATTAAAACCCAATAAAATCTTCTAAAGGAAGATTTCTAAATACTTCGATTTTAACTCTCTTTTTTAACTCTAATATTTTGAAAGAAATTCTGTGTATGAATGACTATTTTTGTGTCAGTGGCCCTACCATGAATACTTGTTTATTATGTCAAAGTCCTTAAAATAATCTTTACAACTGCCAGAGACATACTTATTTTGAAATATACTATTTGGCAGTAACCTGCCTAAGTTTTTCCATATTCCGCCTAGGGCTCCTGTTTGGAACGGAATATAAAAAAGTGACTCCATATTCAGACATACTTTTAAAATTTTAACATCTTATAAAGTTTCAACATTTTCTTGTCCAGATTTGTTTACCAGTCTTAAACCATAAAAATCGAACTTGGTAATGTAAGTTTTTAAGGGCGATTTAAGCATTCCGTTCTTTCAAAAGACATTCATATAAACAAATACAATTTGACATCCGTATCGCAATACCAACACAAATATGTACTATTCTTATTTCCCATTCACAGACTTGGAACATGTACTATCCAGCATTAACCGCTATCGTTGTATTTTACCACAAAAGAGTAAGTTCTCCCACGCATTGATTCCTGATAAGGCACAATGCACAATCAGTCTTATCATACACGATCAACTGACTCAACAATGCTTTCTGTGATCAGACTATCATTGGATGTCCTTTATATGACCTCCAACCTTAACAGTATTACTACTACAGGCGTATTACTATTGTATTGGATCAGTAAAGAGGGTTGAAGTAGAGAATAAAATCCCGATCTCAGTTATGCTTCATGATTTTATGGTTATTTGGTTTAAGAATTTGTAGCTGTTTGGTGTGCATTCACTTTAGAGTCTTTGATTATTTCTGTAAGGTTTACGATACAAATCCCGGTATATAGTCTGTATGATGTAACCTGTCTCCTGGTCAGGTCTAGCCAGGGAAAGCCAATGTTTTAAGGCCCCGTCCCAGGCAGATGGTCAGAAGACAGGTTCCAATATACAGACTATAGACAAGTTGTATTATCCTATGGTTAATTAAGTTGATTAAGTTTAAGGATTAAGATTAAAGAGGCAAACTCTTTAATAGTACAATTACAGTTAACTCTATCCAAAATAAATTACCTTAAATTGAACAAGCAATATTTGAAAGTGATAAAAACAACTACTTCACTACCTAGATATTAATATCATTTGATTATGTTTTGATTTTTAGATGGCATTTTTGAACTGTAACTATATTTAGTGATAATGAAAGCTCACAAATTCTAGATGTACCTTTCATCGGTCATAACCAAATTAATCTAAGAGCTTCGTTCGAAATTCATTATAAACTTTAAGGTTTATGCTATTTATATTTTTTTCTTAGAAATGGACTATTGTTGATTAGTTGACTTGTGAAATATTTCAGCAGAGTAAAAATACGATAAGAATACTGATTAATCAATTTTCCAGTACAGTATCTTATACAATGTAGTAAGATAATTTAATAAGATAACTTCTAGATTTCTACATACAATGTAGTACGTGTGGAATTGATTATTTATCATATAAACTACCTACCACTTAATATTGAGATGCATTATTGGGTGGCTCTTTCATTAAGATACAGTGCCTCATGGAAGGATATATCTATCTAACAAACAATCAATCATTAGTTAGTTCAATTGAACTACTCCGTTTTATAAATTCTCATTAAATGTTATGTGTTGCATGCTAACAAGTCTATTTTAATTTGCTCAAAATATCGAATAACCATGTTGCTGAAACGCTGGACTTGTTACCAGATATTATCTGAGTAGAGCAGCTACATGGCAGGCGGACTGTCCACTCATGCAGCCTTGAACTGTGAACCGTTGAATCTGGAACATTTCTGGACCGGTTGTCGTATCAGGGGATCTTGGCACACAATGCTCTTTGTTGTCAAAACATACCATCATAATTTGGGAATTGTGGTTTTTGGAAACTAGCCCTGTTTAGAATTGACCTTTGTATTTTTGTTGGGATTTACGTCGGAGTTTTGAACTAAATTTGTATTGTTTTAGAACTTGTTTGGTTGGGTACATAATTTACTTAGTTATTCCTCTAGTCAAAATAAGCAAAATGTTTACATAAAGACATGTCCTATCTTGTTCCTTTTAGCGTCTGATGTGTTAGGAAAACATTTATAACTCTTTAACGGTTTGAGCTACGTGGTGAAATCTTTAGGTACCTATAGAAAAGAAGACAATAATTTTAGTTATTCTTTGTACGAACTAAGGTTGGTAAGGTGTAGTTAAAATCTGCTTTAAATTTTCTAAAATCTTTCTCTGATGTACTTTTACATTATTAATAGCTATGAATTGTAGTTACCATTATCTTAATATTTAAGTTTTTATACTATACAGATTTGATCAATAAATTCAATGAGTTACAATTTTTAGAGCAATAATCAAGGCACTACATTTTGATTAATTATACTAATTATATAGATTGATGTATCTATTTCTATTTGGATAACTTTTATTGTTTGCTAGACCAATACGTGTTTAACGTATTCAGAATGCGATGTTAAATTTTCACTATTTTTATGCGTAAACCCAGGCTAAATACAGTACAATATTTTTCCCATTCTAGTATTTTGGGTGACTTCGAGATCTAAGACCTATTTCCTTAAGTTAAAATGTAAATTCAATTATTGGTTGGAAAACTTCATATTACAATACATACATGAATATGTGAAACTGAAGACTGTGTGTTTAGCATGCTACCATAAACATATTATCTTTTACTGTAATTTATTTTAAGGTTGAAGAACGCTACTACGAGTTATAATAGCAAACTAATGTTCCAAAGCTCTGTACTTCATCCACTAAACAGACTTTGTATCGGACATTGACTTATCAAATAACAATGAAGTTTTCCACCGCACGTCGCTACTCGCCATTAGTGGCAACATATGACGCGCCAATAACGACAATTAATGACACAACAAATCATGTTTCCCGCCAATTATTGTCACTATCAGCTCCACCAATCACGTGTCGTCGTTCTGTCAAAACTTTTGATTACTTTGATTTTGATTAATATACATTGTGTTTGCTAGTTTATTTTTTTACCAATTGCGTGGATGGACAACAATGATAAAATCTGTCATTGTTAGTTAAGTTGTATCAGCTGACATTGTATACACCGTGAAGTGGAGGATTTGTAATCAAAGTTAAAACAAGTGCCAGTTCTGGCGAGACAGCTCTATCAAAGTCTGATAATAGAAACTGTCTCTCACAGCTGTAAACACCTTCATGGGTTCATTCTTACGTTTTGATAGGTTTGTCAATCATATGTTTCACAGTTTATAGTGTTTAACAACTCTGAAAGCTCTAAAACTAATCTTAATTTTCCCTCGAGTAATTCAAAAGTCTCTAAAATATTGTTACGTAGATTTTAAGTTTAATTTCGATATCGAAGTATTTCTATGGAAAAACGTAATTTTATTCCCCGTGTGGCTTATAACGAAAATAGGGTTCAAACATTTTTATGTATAGTTTCAATACGAACTAAGTTTTCTCTTAAGTTGAGCTGTTCTTTGCAATTTACCAATTGTGTCTCACACTTTGTTTAGACACTGCATTAATCTAATAATAATCCCCCACCAAGATTTCTATAAGATGTGAAATTTTCTTTCATTTCAATTTAATATTCGTTTTATTAATCAAATCAAAAATGTTACCAATCATTACACCCTTGCTATTCCGTTCAGAGGTTGCAAATTTTAAACATTTTGACCTTTTTACCTTACAAACTATTTGTAAGGGACGATCGTGTCAATTTTTTAAAATATTATAATCAAAAGATACACACAAAAAAGAAAAGGATATGAAACAGAACCAATTATAATTCTGATTATTATAGGAAAAAGTTTCAACTTTTGAAACCAAAACAACAGGTGAAAGCTTTAATAGGTTGTCAAAAACACACTGAATTGCAAAATACATCTTTGATTAAAGCTTTCACGTTTTTACCGCACTTCTAAAAAATTCAAAACACATTATTCTGTTTTAATGGAGTTTAGTTTAACTGTGGTATTTTTTTTTTATTTTATTTTTTTTATTTTTATTACATTTACATATTTTTTTTACTTAAAACTAGAAATGCACGTCCAATATAGGGTTTTACAATATGATTGTAGTTCTATGCAAGTAATTGCAAACTAAGATTAAGGACGTGGATTTATTGTTTAATAAGAGATTAAAATGAGCATTAATTCATTTAAACTCTGAATAGGACTGGCAATAAATCTTGGAAACGAAGTATTAACTTTTTCTTCTGGGTAAAATAAATTGAATATTTTGTCTTAGTTTTATACAGGGTGTCCATAAAAAACGTTTCAGGACTTTGGGAAATGAATCCCCATACTAAAAGGAAGAAAAAGGTTTATGGGAAGGTATGTCCGAAAATGCAAATTAACCCAGATATCCGCCATTTTGTTTTTTATACAAATTATTTTTAACTGTGAAGTTTTTTATCCGATGATTATGAAATTTGGTAAACATGTTAACATACACAAGACCTATGATAGAAAAAATTTTAAAGTTGTTCCGATTGTAAATTTCAAAATGGCGGCCGTTTGAATTTTTATAACTTAAATAACTCAAAAACGGCTAATTCTATGAAAAAATGTCAAGAATACTTTTTTTTAGCATTGTTATTTTCCTATCAAACGATACCAAGATCAAAAAGATCGGACAAAAGATAACTGAAATATAAGGTTTTTTGTGTAAAAATAAGGCAAAGTTAGTCGGGGAACCCTTATTTTTTGCCTTATTTTTACACAAAAAACCTTATATTTCAGTTATCTTTTGTCCGATCTTTTTGATCTTGGTATCGTTTGATAGGAAAATAAAAATGCTAAAAAAAAGTATTCTTGACATTTTTTCGTAGAATTAGCCGTTTTTGAGTCATTTAAGTTATAAAAATTCAAACGGCCGCCATTTTGAACTTTACAATCGGAACAACTTTAAAATTTTTTCTATCATAGGTCTTGTGTATGTTAACATGTTTACCAAATTTCATAATCATCGGATAAAAAACTTCACAGTTAAAAATATTTTTGTATAAAAAACAAAATGGCGGATATCTGGGTTAATATGCATTTTCGGACATACCTTCCCATAAACTTTTTTCTTCCTTTTAGTATGGGGATTCATTTCCCAAAGTCCTGAAACGTTTTTTATGGACACCCTGTATAAACTTCAAACTTATTACTTGCTGTAAAAGTAATTCTTTTTTATATAAAAACGTATTCCAAAAATAACTAGTTAGAATGTGGAGTATTTTTAGATTAGAGTATTTCATGATAGAGTATTTTAGATTGCTAGCGTGCAAAATATTTTTTTCTAATCAATTCTTATCTGGTTTGTTGACAAATTTGTAATTTGTTTAACATATTTTTAAGGTTTACATAATTGCGTAGGTTTTTTAGAAAAAATAATAGAATTGCAATGTGAGCTTGTATAACATAAAACGACTATATTTATTTTCCAAAGTGTTGTGCTATTTTTTAGTTTCTTATTTCTGGTACAAGATTTATTTATTAAATTTAATTAATGGATTATTAAGTAGTAAGGATGTTTAAAAACATAATTTTCTACCACACTTAAAAAAATTACGTTTAAACAGAAATTTTAAATCCACACTAAACAAGTACGATTTGCTATTAATAATTGTAAATTTGTATACGACATATTGAATCCGAGAGTTAATAGTGGGAATTAAAGAGTATAACCTAAGATTCATTTGGCAATGAACATTCAGATCATTGAAGTGTGAAAAACTATAAATACCTCACACCACTTATAACATTTCAACACAGACAAATTAGCTTTATTTTTACTGGAGTGTTATATATCTTTTATCCTCCGGTAGTGGAATTAAGTAAAAAAATAAAAAATAACTTAAACTCATAAAACATTTTATTAATAATGCTCACAAACATATGTAAATCTTATTCCACCTTATTTCTGATCAATAAAGATATACCTGTCAAATTCAATTGTAAAATGAAACATTTAGCTATTTTTAAAGTTAACCGATATTCTAAACTACATGGATTGAAACAGCTGTTTACATTGTTGCGTTGTTGACATCTAATAAACACAGATACTCGACCAAAATCAGTTATCTCATGAGAACTGTGTTTAACTGTTATAGTCAAACAGCTGATATGTAAACAGCTGATATGTAAACAGCTGATATGTAAACAGCCGATATGTAAACAGCTGATATGTAAACAGCCGATATGTAAACAGCCGATATGTAAACAACTGATAAGTAAACAGCGAAATATTAGATGCTGTGAGAAAATGCTTTATAAGTTACTTAACATTTTGAAACTTCCGTTTAACACTTTTTGAAGGTCAAACCAATGTCAGAATCAGAATTATTAATTGCAACCCTATATGTATTGGGAAAACGTTGCTGAGACTAAGCATAATTTAGGTTGATACTCGTGAGATAGGTACTATTTACATTTAACAAAATTAATAAACTGTAGAATTCCTTATTAACTAAGTATTGGTTATATTTGCACAAATCTTCACCTTTTATGGATTCAAGAATTGAAATAAAAGTTGGATGTGCAAGAGTGGCAGGTTTTACCGGAAGTGGTATGGGATGTTGAAGTTGTGGTGTGGTAATGAATTTTCAGACATTTGTGGTCATTTTTCAATGCAAATTAAAGTCTACGGAATTGATGAAATAATAGAAAATAAATTTTACGCCAAGAAACTTTGAATCGATTCAACTTGTATTTTGACAACTATAATTAGCACAGTTGTCTTTTAAAATTTGTTTTCAAATTGGTTGTAGAATTATCGCATGTGGGTAACATTTCAATTGAATTCCCTGACATAAGCGGATTGAACACAAGTAGCTCTTGCTGTTCCCCATTACCAATTGATCTTCGACAACCTATAAGAGGCTGAAGGTTTTTAAGCTTCTTTACCTTGTCAGGTCGATTTCATCCGATTACGAAGTTAATTCGAAAACGTCGATTTCCGCTCGTTCTATTGAATTTATATAAAACATGATCAATGTAATTAATACTCTGAGGAAATGGTTTTTTAGTATTTATTGTAAGTTGTATTCTATTTTGCTTATGTTAATTATATTTATTAATTGCAGTTTTCACAATTTTTTATTAGTCAAGTTATGGAATTTGTTAACTACTAATTATTTCCTGAAGCATCGTATATGGTTATCCAATACATGTTTTCTTAGAAATTAGTTAAATTGAAATTATAAGTTCATATTTATTTAGTTATGTAAACGCATGCAGTATAAACACATCCCACAAAATAATTAATTTTACTCTCCAAATATTGATGGTAATTTTGCATCAAATTCTAGTTAAAAACTCAATTTAGAAAAGTCTCATTTATAAACACGGATCAACAGAGTAATAATGACTCGGCTTTCCCTGAATCCAATAAAATCCAGATTACATCATCACACGTTATTACATTCTGTCGTTTTGTCGGTTCGCTTCGTTTTCAACCAAATTCTCTACATTTCAATACATGATATGTATTTACGAGGAATATATTTTCTTAACGAGACATATTTAACATGTTATAATCCAAATTAAGATTATTTGTGTTTTTAAATTTACTGTAATGATTTTGTGGTTTAGATTTTGGGTAATTTCTTAACCAATCAAATTATTCATTGTCATAGGAATTTTACATATATTGCTACTGTCAGTAGGCAGAACATAAAAGTGTTAAGTTCATTAGAGTTAAGGCGGAGTTTAAGTCCAGACTACACATCGGAGCAGTAAATGTTTTGTGTCCGTAAACGTGTTTTGTGTCGTGTATAAATGTTTATTTATTTTTACGTGTTAAATATGACGCTCTTCATGTGAAGAAAGAAGTCCTTATACCGCCTGAAGATGCGCTCTTACTGGTTTACAAAAATATTCCCCATAAAAAACGTATGGTAATTCTCATATAAATTTTGTGTTGATAGGCAATATCATTACAATGGCAGAGCCCATCATAACTTTCCCAACCGGGCCCCGGTAAGCTGGATTTTCGATGGAATGTCTTTTTTGCCCTCCTTACTTGAGGGCTATTAAAAGGATCCGTAGAACCCTGAGAGCTCGGCATGGGCACCCACAAGGGGGGTGTACTGCTTGCACTCTCCTGGCTAAATAATAAGATATAAATTTAATACTCATAATGTTCATTAATAAAAAATGGGGTTTAAGATATTAATAAAATTACGTACGTAATGGTCATTAAAAAATGTTTTAAATTTATGTTTAAATGAAAATAAAAAATAGGTTTTAAGATATTAATAAAATTACGTACGTAATGGTCACTAAACAAATGTTTTAAATTGACGTTTAAATCAAATAAGTTGTTGACTCACATAAGTACCATTCTTTAAAAACTATTCATAAACAAAACTTCAACTTTCTTGGCTGTTATCTAGGCTAAAACAAGAACAGTTTAATAAATTCAACTGTAAACTTTTTTTTCTTTATAATTTGGCTTGTGCCTTTAAACCATATAAATTACACATAATAACTTTAAATAGTTTAAAAATGTTTCAAGTTGGCATAAAAAACCATGACTCCTTGATGCACAATCAGAACGTCTTTTATAAATATGAAATAAATTACTACCTACAACGTAGTTAACAGATTACAATATACAACAATACAAAATACAATATACACATAAACAATATACCTTAGCAACAATTTACAATTACCAACTGACAAAATGAAATAAAAAATTTAATAGACTAGAAATTATTAAAAAGTTAAATTTTCATTTTAATACTTATAACATGTTGTTTCAGAAATCCTTAATGTCGTAAAAGGGATTCCTCTAAGAGTTAATTACTAATTATTTAAATAAATATTCTTTGAAGAGGATTTAAAAAAATGTAAACTCTATTAAAATTTACAAAATTTTATGCAATTGAATGTAATTATTTGCAAATATGTATTAGTAATCGATAAAAGCTGCCCGCTTACATTTCCTCCTAAAATAACGAGACGAGGTAATTAGGTAAATATAAAATATGTTTTCAATGTAAGTTGTATCAAATTTTCATCTTTAGATAGTTTACTAAAACCGCAATACACACAATATTTAATGCATTACGTATTATGTATATTTTTACAAATAATTTAGCCCATGTATGCAAATTACTTAGTTTATGAAAGATCACATTAAACATCCCTCTAAAATTTCAAAATTTACGAAACTGTCTGGTTGTCATCAACACAATTATCATCAACCAAATATCCCCATTTCCTCTACTTGTTAATGATAGCTACAAAGTGTTAAGGCAGTTGATGTTAACACTCCTCATACACTAAAGATGATTTTAATCAAAGTTGGAACAAGTGACAATATTTTAGCGAGACAAGTCTATCAAATTGTTATAAAGGAACTGTCTCTTGCAGATCACACCTAAACCCGCCTTCACACGAATATTTCTTTCGCATTGATAGGTTTGTAAATAATTTAATCAACTACTAAAAATGAGGTACATTATTGTAACTAAAAACATAACTGGAAAATGTTTTATTTCTAAGAATACTTGTTGAAGTTCTATTGCTCAGTATTTACCTGGCAAAGAATATAAACGTTTGTCAACTAATGAACATTGTGAAATCTTTTGATTGTAAAGCAGTGCATAATTTTAAAGGTCCTTTTTGCGTTATATTTGTAAACAGATTAACTTAGATGAATCTTATGAAGTCATCCTTGTGGAAGTAAACAATTTTGTCTCTTTTGCAGGGTTAAAATTCCTCCCGAAATCATAAATGCATTCAGCAAAAAATTGTTTGAAATCTGAATCAAAAGTCCTTTGGAAAGGTTTCCTTTCGTAGGTACTCGTTTCAGAGCATTCCCTATCTGAGGTCAAAGATAATTCGAATCTAGATTAATGCACAGGCGAACGCCAGCTGCCGAGTAACTACAATCGGTTGAAGGATAAAAGAATCATAACTAATAGAGTTAAAGCAAGGATAAGTAAATGACTTGATGGCAAAATAGACTTGTTATGTGGAGCAACAATGAAACGGGAGGCCTCCTTATCTGTTGTCGGCAGGCTATACTTACCGACCGCAGGAATCTATCAGTAAAATTGTCGGTAACCACAGGTCGGTAATGCAGACTGTAAGGAGGTACTATACCAAGGACTTCTGTCGGTAGAGCAGAACCATAAGAGGAATTTATTAACAAGCAATTGTGTGTGTATGTTTATTAATATTTAGTATATGTCATTACTAAGAGCTAAAGATCTTTTTGACACGAGCTTAAATTGAATGACATGGTTCTAAAATGAGTAGGTAAGATTAAGATCCTTCTTGTCCCTGTGTTGAACAATATTCATAGTCATACTGAGCCATTCTTTAAACAAACTACTAGAACACAACTGAACAGCAATTCCTTCTCGTTTTGACGTTGGATTTTAACATTTGTTCCCGTAACTGAGAAGCAATACATGTAACTCTGCTAATATAATAATTATTTCATATACGTGAAAATAGAAAATTTTTTTATAAAAGGCAAATATTAATGTCTTTGCAAAAAATGGGTCTACATTATCACATTAGGTAAAAACAGAGTCTTTTGTTGACGATGTGATGATGTTTCATAGATTGGGATCCTTAAGTAAAATCTGCGGACACCTTTACGGCAAGAATTTACAGCTGATTTCCTCGACTCCGGCTAGTAACTTTTCCTCTGGACAATGGGAGATTAGTAACACTCCCAATGCATGTATTATTGACAACTGTTTTCGCTGCCGTGAGACAAAATAGTGTATTCCACCACTAGGGCGTAAAGTGATATTTTATTTTCGAAACGAGTTTTAGTAAATTAGCAAGGGTTAAAAAACACTTTTTGACCGTGTGACGAACTACGATTTTCGTTATATTGCTCCCTTTATTAATGAAAACAAAGTTAAAGATCCAACGCAAACAAATTTGAGTCAGGACGACAGCAATGAATTAATGAACTGCGACTGAAAATAATCGATACAACCGATACTTTCGATACAAAAGATTTTTTTACAATCGTTGGTAACTGGAAAACAAAATATACTGCCGACATCATCAACTCAGGTTAATTTTAATCCCTAGGGGGAAACACAGCTACTTTAGACTTCAAACGCATGTATTGAAACGGCTGTTTTAGACGCAATTACAAAAATTCAATAGTTATTTGTGCAACTAGTGAGCAATTGCACTTTGCACAGTATATCTTTCCTACAGTTACCATAAAATAATTAAATTGGTAAAGAAACGTGCCATTTGCAATTCTTGAGCGAGACGAAGTAATTAGAGTGAGACAATGTTAACATTGTCTCACTGATGAGCGAATTGGCCACTTTGCTTTCTCAAATCAGTGAGAGAACATGTAACTTACATTCTTAGGTAACTGTAGGAAAACAATATATCACAGTAATTATTTACCTATTTTGCCTGAAGTTCTTGTAGTTAACACTCGATTAACATTCGATGCGCATTTCGCCGCTCAGTGCGGCATCTTCACAGAGTATCTTCTTAAACACTACTGTTACTATGTACATATTTACAATATATTTTCCAATCACTTAACCGGTCACATTCGGTTAAGTGATTGGAAAATATATTGTAAATATGTACATAGTAACAGTAGTGTTTAAGAAGATACTCTGTGAAGATGCCGCACTGAGCGGCGAAATGCGCAAATCGAGTGTTAACTACAAGACCTTCAGGCAAAATAGGTAAATAATTACTGTATAATACAGGTCTTGTCACTGGGTTCAAAAAACATTAAATATATCACAAAAATATATATCAAATCAAATTTTGAAACCCCGATAGTAGTTGACCTCGAAAATCCATGTGCTACAATAAATTTCATTAATATCACATTTTACCCTTCATTTTTAATATAAAATACACAGTGTTTAATCAAATTGGTTGTAAGGAGAAAATTGCCTTCGGCAAATAACAATTAAGTTTCTAAGCTGAGAAATCTGTAACACAGAGGAAAAGTAAATTAAAACAAGTTAATGGAACAGCTGAACACTTTAATAGTCTGTCAGAATCACGCTAAAAAAGAAAACCGTTTTGAAATGCTTTTGTTTAAAAACATTTACATTTACGAAAATTAAGATGTGATTATTATGTTACGCATATTAAATACTGTTATATTTAAATAGCCCTACCAATATGAGGTATTACGTTTATGGACTATCTTAAACATGTACAATTTTATTTTTGATTACCACATAGCATTTGAGAATTATTTGAGGCCTAATAAAGGTTCTTGAACCTTTTTGTGGTACAACAAAGGTAAACGAAATTGCAGATTTTAGGTTTTAAAATTTGTTATCTTAAATGCGGATACAGTATGACTAAAAATATAGTTTTCACACTTGCTAAAAATACTGTATGACATGCTAGTTTGTTTGCTGATTTAGCAAAAGTTAATCTCTAAGATTAATCAAAGAAATATCCCGCTGAATAAGTCATGGAAACTTTAATAACTTTGAGAAAATATAAACAAGTGGAACTGTAGTAAACTGGAATCTTTAAATTAACCTATAAATTATTACGTTTTAGGTATAAACAATACACATAATTCACTTCTCAAAGGTTTCAACCAGTAGAAAAAAAAACACGAATAGTTTGTAACTTTTTCATGACATTAATTTTTTACAGATAAACATTCGTGTTTAGTATTTAGCATGCCAGCTGATCATTTGTGAGTGAGAGAGTTAAGAGCATTTTACTAAATCCCCACATGGCCACAACAATTCAATAATACAAATTTAAAAAATGTAAACATTCTGGTTCCAAGTGCAATGTCTTTTACCTTATTCATGTAGTTTTGTCTAGCTACTAGTATTTTCACTTTTTTTCCTCTTACATTATTCCATTCAATTAACTTTTTCTTAGTATTGTAATTAACCCCTTTATTTTGAACTTAAATTGTGTATGTGAAAATCAAAACTACACAAATGTTATTTGGAAGATTACTTTATCAGAAGAAACTTGTACATCCTCTAAACCTTCCAGAACATCATGTGTGGTAACTTTTATTGTAATCAAAATGAAACTAAAAGTCCATAATTATTTTCTGTCGTTATCAAGATTAAATTAATAACCACATATACAGTCCACTTTTATGATTGCTAAAAAAGCCTTTAGAATACGCTACAATTCGTTTCCTTCTAACATTTACACAAAAGGTTGAAATGAACGATAATTCATCCAAGTTGGAATTATCAAACGTATCGCAATAAATCGTGAAAATAAATCAGCCATGTATCTCACAAATTGACAATGACTTCGTTAATTTAGTAATAATTGGGTCAGGTTTGAATTATTTGTTTGAAATTACTCATTGTGGTATTGCGATAAGAACAAGACAATTGAAATAATATAATTGATAAAAAAATTAAATATTACCAGATCTCAAATAATTTTATGAAAAGTTTATTGAACAACTTATTAGGAATTTTATATGCATTAAAAGATTTTATTACAATAATCAAATAAAAATGTAAAATCCTTTTGATAATTGGATTTTAGTCAAATGTCCTAATAACCCCCAGAGGCAATTTGATGATTGTCAATCAAAATATTTCAACAAACACAAAATCAAGATTTGGTGACCAATTATCTCTGTTTTATCAAACAAACACTGCAGCCTGATTCAATGAATGAATTATATTTATTTCTCCCTTGATAAACACTGGTAGGCCCTAATCGAATAAGGCAGAACAGCAACAATAATTTTAACGAGAACTGAAAACCGGACAATATTTTTTATATCTATCGAAAAGTCTACGGCAAGATCACAAAAAGTCTAAATAGGTCACATTAATGGTACATACAGCTACATAACTTTGATAAAAGAAATAAGAGTATTTTAATAAGTAAACCACAGCTCAAATTTCAATATTGGAAAAGTGTTTAAAAACATGTTTTCACGACCAAAAATTAAATTCAGCAATCCGTTGAATGGCTACAGAATTTTTAGTTTACACGGGACATTTTAAAATATTCTGCCTCAATTTAGCTAAGAGGCGGAACCAGTAAAAGTTTTCCTTATATTTCCTGTGGGACTGACTGCCATACTTGAGTAGCCTATGGCTTTCCGTTATTGAATACTCAAACGACGATCCTCGGTAAGGTTTTATACATCGGAAAAAAGGAATCATAACTATGTTAAATATAAATATGTAACCAGTATTAAATTTAAATACAATTAATAAAATGTTCAGGTTTAAAAAATTATTTTCGAAATAGTATATCGAATTATAGAATATTAGAACTTAAAACTATCGAGAGCTGCAAAACCATTTTGGTCCGTGGTACGAACGCTATTTTTCACCACATTCCCCACCTTATACCTTATTACCACTATTCACCACAATAATAATGTTCACTAACAGTCAACACAACTACAAATTTAAGGTTATGTTGAGAAGTAGTTTGAGGAATCAGCAAAAAAATAATAGTTGCTAGGCAGAGCGGTGAAAATAAAGCAATTCCATTGCAGTGCTATGGATACTGATCGTGTATTTAATAATGCATTCATGTTTTAAGAAAGTAAGCTGTCAGCTGATTTTGCGGCCCTAGGGATGTAAAAACCTACTCGGTCCTCAAGTAACGGCATGGCCAGCGAAACTTAACTTGCAGCCTCCAATTAACGTATGCAAAACAGCTAAAAACATTATAGTGTTGAGAAAAAATATTTATAGATCACTTAACGAGATTTTAAAGTAAAACCTCATGTTATTTATGTTACCATATGCACTGTACGATCCATGAAAAGTAAAAAAAAATGTTTGTAAAGAAGATCATAAAGAGTTTTGAGTAATAAGACTGTTCTGACAACTAAATATTCAGCTGTTTAACTATTACTAAACCTGTCTAAAAGAACAAACATCAAACCGTCCCAATACTTGTATGACATTTGATATTGAACTCTTGAGGCGTGTAAAATATGTTTTAATGTTTTTTATGTCACTAACATTACGTTCGCTATGTTTAATCTCGAACATACGTGGTGCCTCTGGGATATGGGTGAAACGATTTTCCTCATCCAAATAATCTGTTCCATTAGAAGGCATACCATAAAAAAATGCTTTCTCAAGACACATTCTGTATATTCCTATGTAAATAAGGCTAGGTTAGTTGACTTGAGTTAGTTTGAAAACGATTTATAATGAAACTAGCTTGTAAATAAAGGTGTTTTTATTTATATCAGTTTATGAGTTCGTGTTACTGAAATTAGCAAAGACTTACCTTCGTCACCACAAAATGGTTTAGGGTTTATCTTATCGTAGTTTAATTTTCATTTTTACTAAACAGAAAACATTTAAGACACACACACATTCGCCTATTTGGTAAAAAACGCACTGTGGCTATTATGTTAATCGATTGTATTGTAACCGATGAAATAATTGAATCGAGGACTCCATTTGAAATTGTAATCAGATCAATTCGATATTGAGGAGAAAAGTAGCTTATGACTAGAACCAAACAGGCTTCTGATGGTATTGCAATTGGTAAATTAAGAACAAATCATATTTTTTCTCCTGTTTCGTTGTTAACGAACACGTAACCAATGACTGAATTTATTTATTGTAAATATTTGAGTCTAAGGCTCGTCACACACTGCGTCCGGTCCGGTAAAATCGGATCCGGCATGCCGGATCAGGTGAATTCGAAAACCATTAATTCAAATGGAAGTCCCCACACTGCATCCGGTCCGGTGCTTCAGGTCCGGTCCGGTAAAATTATTTCGGTCGAGAAGCGATAGGCTTCCGGCAAGCTTCCGACGCCGGAGAGCTCGCGCATGCGCAGACGACTTCTACTCACCTCATGACAGTGACAGTGGGCACTGACAGTAGCAGCAGACGTGGTTTTGTGGTTATTGTTTACGCTGTACGACTTGTTACAAAATGCCATTGGAAGAGAAACTAATTGTGCTAATATACAGGCGTACCCTGTGCTATACGACCTAGGCCACAAGGACGTTTAAGCAAGAGCTGCCGCAACTACGAAGATCTCTTCACTGTCACTTTCACTCATTGCTTTAGGGAAATTTTGTTAAAACAAACTACTGTATGTTTTTGGTTAAACACTTCTTCAACTCACAATACCGCTGTCCTCGCATAGACTCAGACTGGTCGCCGGAACTGGAACGCCTGATGCAGTGTGTGGAGATTTGCCGGACCGGACGCAGTGTGTGACGAGCCTAAGGCTGCCCAAAACTGGCAAACGCTTAAAGTAGAATGAAATAGTAAAAATAAATTCATATAAAGGAGGTTGCGTATATTTTACGTCGATAAGTTTACAAATCCTACTGTTTTTGGTGGGGAAAATCATCTTCCTAGGACTGGCGTGGGCTTAAGATAATTGGATAATTAAGATAATTATCACTTGAAATGATTCAGCCTATGTAATGTATTTTTGTTTTCTTTTATATTGGTTATGTCTGTTGCATGTCATGTCTGCTTTCTTATTTATTTTTATTATTGCTCATATTTATTACTTAATTATGCTATGTTTATAATGTGGTTTAATCCTATTTAATGTATATTCGAATGTAAAAATGGTGTTAACGTTGAAAGAATAAAAAAATAAATTGGCCAAACTAAGGGTTAGGAGACAGGTTTATTCATACAGGCTATAACCACGAACCGCAGTCACCCATTTTGGAATCATCACGCACTACTAGACATTCGTCCTTAAATAAATAACATTTTTTAAAATCAACCACAATAACCTTATATTGACCTTATTTCAGTTTTACTGAAATAACCTTTAAATAAACCTTTATGAAAAGGTAGCGCAAAAATTGCCCCTTAGTATATTTGTGAGAAACATACAATTTATATTGAAATAAACCTCTCTATACTTGTTATTGTTATAATCATTCTAATCTTAACTAAGTTTAAATAATAGTTAATACGAGGGACAGATGTTTTAAAATACAATGTTTTAATGGTACAAAAATTTATTAAAATTAAGGTTACAAAATTCTTCAGGGGTGGGGATTTGTGTAGACTGTGAATCAAAAAATTTCTTTTAGACAAATATAAATATCAATAAGTTTAATTGTAAATTGAATAATAAATTGGAAAAATAACTTAATTTAGTAAGATTATGATTCTGATCAATTTTTCTTTCCTATTGTTGATGTTAATTAAATGGAGGTAGGTCTAGTCCCAAAACGTATAATGATGGAGTCTATATTCTTAATTAATAATTCAATGGAATTTTCTCACCAATCTTCTTTAAATGATTCTTCTTCAGGATATTGTACCGTAGTTATAATTCTTCTTTCTTTAATTCACTTTAGTTTATTATTTGAATTACTTTACAATTTAATTTTACCCAATTAAGTTAAATATTTACTTCTGATCTCTTATTTATGGAAACCTTAACTGCACAGATCATTGTTGTCAGTTATCTCTTCTTTATTTTATGGGGTTTACATAATTAAAAACATGTGCGGGATTTATTGATAATCTTGAACCCATATGCACAGTATTTTAATCGTAGGAATTGTTTTAAATAATAATAATTTGGTAGGCCAATGAATAAATTTTTATTGTGATTAATATGTATGCATGTTGAGACAATATTTCGGCAATTAATATTAACACAGGTTTTGGGATACTAGGCAAATAAATTTTTACATAATTTTCATGAGATTTTTTTTTTTTTTTTCTAGGACGCTAGGCACGAGCCTGGGATTGTTTTTCACATTACTTCAGGCTAGACCTAGGGGTTGCGGCATTATCACTTGGATAAAATCCATTGGTGACTTGGCGGGGATCGAACCCGGGACCTCAGGGACTGGGGTCCCGCGCTCTAACCACTACACCAGGTCGCTCCCCAATTTTCATGAGATTAACATGAATAAATATTAAAATATAAACTAGATTTAATTTTGAATTTAATTGATTACCATACAAACATAGTTTTTTTGAGTCATTACAATATGTTTGTTACTCGCTGGAAAAGTTGCAAGCATAAAACAAAAATTGAACTGAAGTTTTTCTGGTTAACAGAGGGATATTTTTTCTACACATGATTGTCCAGTATAGAGGATAATAATGTCAGAGACAGACATCCACCCTTAGGCGCGAACACTGCTGTTGTGTTTATATTCATTCATGAACATCTGTCTTTGATAGATTAGATCACTAGGTTTACTCTGAATATGTCAACAGTGTTCGTCAATTTCAACAGTGCTTAAATCAATTCAAGGATATTTTGGACTGGTTTAACGTTGTTTACGATTACATTTTAATAGATTTTAATACGGTTTATTGTGCTTTAATGTTTAACAAATACATGTGTTTATTTATTTCTGTAAAAAAATTTATTGCATTTCAAAGATTAAGTGTGCCTTTATTTTTATGGTGTTAGTACACCTTATTTAACCTATTCCTATAATATGCGTTAGTTGAAATTGAACAACCTAATAGTAGGCTATACAGAGTTAGGCAAAAGTCTGGAACCCACAGTTAACTGTTTAACGAGTTGCAGTAGAAAAACAAACTCGTCTTATATTTACAACATAAGAATTTGCACTTTTTGAAACTATGTTGGAAAATTAAAATAGTATATAATCTCTGGAACTTCAGCTTACAAAAATATATAACATAATTTACCTTCACAACAAATTAAATTTAACTCACAGGTCATATTGGCTAACACATAAAATACTTAATTGTCTCTGCTAATTTTATACATTCTTAAGAGGCAGTAACGAACCATATCAAGTTTGTCGACACAAAACCAGACTGATCACATTTGGTTCTCGTCTGTTCAGCGTCTCTCGACAAGCTCTTAAGCTGATTAAAAGACGTTCCTGTCTTGCCCTTTGGCGTTCATCCGATAACACGATTTGCCATGTTCAATTAAAGAGGAAATACCGAGAGGAAACCGTATTTTAAAAGTAAAACAGTGTACAAAGTGTTTAGATTTATTTCTTTTAGACAAGTTGAACAATTATTACACTATCCCCTTAGTTACTCTTCTTCAGTACTTGTACCTGTAACCTCTTGATTTAGGCGCAGGGTTTTTCTATGCCTCTCATTTTTTTCCCGAAACCTGTTGCTTTCTAGCCTTCCTCTGGTCTTTGCTTTCTTGCTCATCTCATTTCACTTATTTTCACGATCACTTACCTATAACAACAATCAGAAATAAAATTGCGTCAGCTTTTCCATGCATACTCAACCCCTTCAGATCCTGGACTGATTAAAAAATATGACCAAATAAAACTATCTAAACCTACATAAATACTTGTCTTTTATTTGCAAGTTTTTCATAGGGTACTCTTTACTTGATTAAATTACGATTGATTGCATTTTTTCAAGATTAATTTGACTACAGAACCAACAGAATCTGTCATCATCAATGGGGTACAAGCCATTGGCGACTGGTAGGATCTAAACCCAAAACATTTGACAGCCGCGTCACAATTTCGTTAAGGTTTACTTTACACCATTTGATGATTAGCTTTATTTGATTACGTTTTTTACGTAAGTCTTACGATCCTTACATGACCTTACATGCCTTACATGAGTAAATACAATAATTATTCTAAGTTACTTACCCCATTTTTTGTAAGGGTAGGCGTAACACCTGTCACATATGGCTTTCCCTTTTATGTTTCTTTTGGTGTGATATGTTTCAAATTTCGTTGCAACAATTCACAACCAATTCTAAGGGGGGTCGGCCGGTCCTTCTTTATCCTGTGAAACAAAAGTGATTGTGAGAATGAGACTAATTCATCTAATGAATGTAGACTATTCATCTCATGACACTTGTTTGAAAATGTCAATGGTCAACAAAGCATCACAATTGACACTGCTGTTTAACAATGCTATGTTCACACACTATGTATGACATGTTTAATCACTTCTATTGTTATCAGCTTGTGTCTGTTATTCTATACTCTACCCTTCATTGATAAAGGAAGGGTATTTTTTTATTGATTTTCTCGTTAGCGAATACGTATTGACAAAGCAAAGCACGTTATGCGACTCTGAGAACGTCAAAGCTTGTGTAAGCAGCTCAATATGTTCTAAGTAGCATACAAAGTTGTACTGAGAACTGAACTAAATTTTTAAACCGCTTAAAGTGAAATAGTGATAGATAGAAACCATATAGTGTTAAAAGGACTAATTATACTGGGTGGCTGAAAAGTAACTTACAGCCCATCTTAACTTTTGAACCATTTGAGATATTTGAAATCTGTTTGCGGCAACCTTCTTAGATATGAGGGGCTACAGTAATGATGGCCAATTTTGCCCTTTGGGGTAGTGGACCAGTGGGGTAGGGGGTAGCTCAAATTTTTTAAATGACAAGTATAGTCGAGTTTGGTATCATTTTACAGGTCTTGACGAAACCTAACAATTGACATAAAGGAAAACCAAAATCGGCCAAAAAATAACAAATTGGCGTCCTAAAACGTTTCAAATCCGAATAACCATGCGGGTGGCTGAAAATTAGCTTGTACCCCCTTTTATTTTTTTAACAATTTGAGATATTTGAAATCGGTTTGCGGCAACTTGTTTAAATATGAAGGGCTACAATAATTATGGTCAATTTCAAAGTTTTCCATTAGAGTGAGCGGGGGAAGGGGATAGCTAAAACTTTTTAAATAGCAAGTATAGTCGAGTTTGGTATCATTTTACAGGTCTTGACGAAACATAACATTTTAGCATAAAGAAAATAGAAATCGGACTATCAATAACAAAATGGCAGCTAAAAATGATTAAGACAATGGTTATTAAAAGTTATTTTGAACTGCCATTTTTATTGTTTTTTTAGCTTTTCCTTGAGTAAATAATTTAAACTTATATAGACTTGCTGTTACCAACAGGCTTCACCCCGTTTGACTTCATAAGTATTAATAAAACTATTTATTGGTTAATTTTAGCTGAAATAAACAAAACATGGTTTATAGGATTGACGTGACTTTTAGGGTTACGCGCATCTGCATTGTGTTTATGGGGGTGAGATGGGGGATGGATCAAAAGTCCATGGGTACTGAATATGAATTGTCTTTACATTACGATGGATAAAGTTATTCTTTTTGGTTCTGCCACACTGAAAATGCAAACACACCAAATATCTTCGTCCAATTAAGCATGTACCATTGAGCTTTGCCTCATGAAAGAGCAACGGGGTTTCAAGTACACCTTTAAGTTATAGGACCCATATCATAATGTGAAGTAAAATATTTCCAAGTTGTTTTTCAAATGTGGAATAGAAACATATAAAGACTTCTCTCTAGACGTCGCACAACTTTGTGGTAAGCTTCTTATTGGTAAGCGTACACTCTGGTCCTTCTATCTTAGTTGCGGACAAATTAAATGATAATAATACATTTATAATTATTAATATTATATAAGTTTCCAAGTATATAGGTGCAACTTAAGAATTAACAGAATTTGGGAATGGCAAACAGATTAACTAAATAGAATATTATAAACGAACCAATAAAATAAATAAACGATAACATCGGAAGTAAGATATTTATTTAAGTTCCTACTTTAAAATAAAAAAAATAATAATAATCCTGTATGCAATTTAAGACGAAGTAAAACAATTAATATTTTCCTCATGTTTAATATATTTAGATATAGATTTAAGATGTTATTTTTCAGACAATATAGTACTATATCGTTTTAACAAAGAAATATTCTACATAGTGCTAGACATTAAAATTATAAAATAGATTTGTTATTAAAGTTCAGGATTTAATTAAGTACTCTAAATATGTAAAGTTAGGTTTTTTTATACTTATTTTACATGATGAACATTCATTTTGCATCTTGGTACAACCTCTAAGCAACCAGGTTTCTTTCATGTCTGGAAAGAGTGTATACAAATTCTGTTTATTCTGTGTATTCTAGGACATAATATCCGTTTTCTTTCTTCTCAAAACCTCGAATCTCATACCCTCAGAAACGTATATTTTCCTTTCAACCCTGATACAACCTAGACTTGCATTGAAATGTTTACAAATCTGGAATTTCTGAGGTAAAAACTTGTAAATAATTAACATGTGTATGTGCGGGTTATTACTATTAGATTGCGATAGTTGGAAAATGGTTCGAGTTACAATAATAAATCGGTTTATGTTATAACCGTGTGGATGAGTGAAATTGGTCATTAACAACGATAAATTTACACATGATATACGATTCCAATTTAAATATTAATTTCGAACCAACCGAATCTACAACACCAGGTTGGTGATGAGATCGTTATCACTTTCAATTATTGGAAATATATCGTGTGTCAACCAGAATTAGAGTAGTGTTCAGTGTTTTTTTTTTTTTTATAATTTAACTCATTTTCATTGTTTATGGTGAAGAAGTAAACAAAGAAAATAATTGTGATTAAAATTTGTACAAATATGATCACGAAATATGATTGCAGTACAATCCCGATCAACCGAGGTGGTTTGGACTGAGCTTACCTAGGTTACTGAGAATCTCTGATAATACGAACGTCTCTTAGATTTTGAGATTAGATGTTACCACATTAGGAAAACAAAGACTTGTAAAGTGTATGTTTGACCAATAATGCATACAGAATACCAAATTCTAGGCTAATTTGTATTTTCATAGAATTTTTTTTAATAAGTTAGTGTTATTAAATTCCGTAGCTCGAATAAGGATGGGTTATTAAAGAGTATCTTTCGTTTATGGTCAACTTCATTCTAACCATGTAACGTGAACAGATAAATCAATTGGGTATTCAAAATATCCCAGACAGGTATAAGTCGGAGTGCGCTTCCAACAATAGATAAGAATTAAGTTATCCGGTGGCCAGCAAAAACAACTAACTATTGGCCTTGAAAAAATACTATCCGTCTATGACTGTTACAACAGAATAAGGAGGTTCCATATCATTTTAAAATATAAAATTATTCCTTTTTTTAGTTTTACTTGAACTATAATTGACAGAATCACGTTAATCATTCACAAGCAAAAATGTCACTACTTTTGTTGACGTTCTGCAAACTTGTTCAGTTTACCAATTGTTAGGTTAATCAGTAATGTGTGATTTCTATTTTCTAGGTTGCCGTTGATGATTGTACGTTAAAATAATTTACCTACTTTTCAATTAATCATTATATAAAATATTAATTTTAAGAAATAACAAAGTGCTTGTTATTTATACTTCACTTTGAACAGAAATGTACATAAAACGTAACTGTTGTTCTGACCGTGAGAAAGGCCTAAGAGTTTGGATGACCGGGGCTCGGACAATCCAGAGTATACTGATTTCGGGTACTTAATAGTATCGGTAAAAGTATCGTTGTTACTGATAATTATTACCACAAGAGGATTTATTTGAAATAGTAAACACTTAGGCAAAAAAACTCCATTATTTTAAGTAGGAATATTTGCTGCTCGAAAAATTCTGCTTTTCAAGTGTTTTTTTTTTCAGCAATACTTAAGTAACTAATCAAGTTACGAAAAAATTAACAATACAAATCTATTGCTTACTCTAAAGCTGACTGCAAATTTTTATTTCGCATAAAATAAACAGAAAAACAATTGATTGGGTAGAGCATACTAGATGTGTTTATTTCTCAAACTATTTCACAACGAAAAAATATGTTTAGACCACAGAATGTTTGGTTTAAAACATTTTTGATTGATGTCTTTACGCAATACGCAGAGTATAATGTAATATAAACCATATAAACCAATATAAGACACGTTGAGTTAATGAGGCCCGCCAAACCACTACTTAATGATAACATCAACTTACAGACCGCGGGTTATTATACAGCCTCATTAATTATCGACCCATTTCATATTTCATATGTTAGACAATATTTACTACCTATTCATAATCAGCTGGATTATTAGTCATACAGCAAATGGAATGAGTTCAAATTGTTTTAATAAAATTGGTAGTTTTTTTCCATACGAGTAACCTTATCTATTGTATTTTATTTCAAGGTGACTCTTCGTTTCATGTTTTATATCATTTCTACCACGCTAAATATATTTTGGAATTTTACAGAACGTTGGTTGGCATAATTTTATTTTGTTATGTTTTTGTGTCGCGGGCATGAATTACAAATTATATTAAAATATATTTTCATTTGTCAATATATTTTTTACAAGTTAATTACTGTAAAAGAACGTAGATATAGTTGAATACAGTTTCAAGGTTGATTTTTTTCATAGTATGATTATATAATATAAAAATCATACTAGAAATAGACTTTTACTTACAATATGTTCAAATTTTCGATAATAAGTTAGTTGTAGGCCTACTACATGTCTTTGTTAAATCGGGCACCGTACAATAAGATGGTCCCAATATGCTTTTGATGTGTTGGTATCTTGAAGATTACATGGCAGATTACTAATATCTAGGCTATTTTTAGTTTTCTTATGTTTTTATTTAATTGTCACACGAATTGACTATTATTGTAATTTAATTATATTAGATAACATATAAAAATCTTATTTGTATATATGTTTACTTAGAGTGGAAATGGGGTTTTCTAAAATCGAAAAACGGAACAATTGTTTAGCAGTGAACACTATAGACTATTTCTATTTATTTTGAATTTAAACACTGGATATAACAAGGTTTTTCGTTTTCAGGTAATAGTATCTAGTAGTATAGTATAGTAGTAGTAGTTAAAATACAGTAAATGATTGGAAAATTATATAAAATAATGATAAAAACTAAATATGGCATAAAATTACCAATCAGTAATCAATTCATGTATTTCTTTCGTTGTATCCATTAAAGGAAAATATCTCGGTAATTTCATTGTTTATAAAACCGCATTAAAACGTAAAGAAATTTAATTGTTAAACTTATCTTCTACTCTATATCTAATCATATTCGTAAGATCCATTTAGCAAATAATATAAATAGACATCTTATGCAGAAGTGTCCTTATTTACGTTAGCCTCAAATGTTTTACCTCAACCGCACACTGATCAAAAAAGGTTCTCGTCAGTAAAAGTGAGTCGGAGACACACTTAAGGATCATGAGAGAAACATTAGGCTATATCTCTTTCTAACGACGCTGTAGATCACATTGTGAAGCCCTTTCCTCGAATCTTGATACTCTTGTTTTTTATGTGAAATATATGAAGAGTAAAAATATATGAATTGGAAACCAGAAACCACCCGAAGTAGATTATTCTTAAAAGGGGTTGGGTTGTCAAACTTTTCTTCTGTAATGCTATGATCTGTTATTTCACAGTAATAATGATTTCAAGTAATTTACCTTAATATACTTGAACTTTTAGCGAGTTTCTCATACTGGGAATAAGCTATTACCATAGGCCAAAAACACTGTCTGTTAAAATTTATATCATATTAAAAAAAAAAATTATATATGATTATAACCATAATCGTGTTTTAACAAATTTCCTATGCAGGGAATAATAAGCTATTACCGTAGGTCTCATGATAAGGCCTGGACGCAGGGCCGATTTCCTGTTTTGTTTAAAGGTTCCCAAAGACCAAAAACCCATATATTGTGTGTGTATGTATGTACGTGTGCGTGTGTCTTTAGCATGACAACTCAAACAAAAATTATCCAATGTTAATGAAATTTTGTATAAACGTGTTAAACTACATTTCTTTCAAAGAAGTTCGCGAACCAGCATGGTTGGACTATGGGTTATGAGGAGATTTATTGGGGTTAAAATTTTTTCCTTTCCAAACTGCAGAGCTAATAGTGCGCATTTTTAAGCATTATTGTATGCTAAATGGTTTATGGAGAGAATAAAAAACTCGCTTCCTGTAACAGCAAACCTAACTACGAGTGTATTAATTATTTACCAAACCAATCACCACCCTTCAGTTCGATATAGTTTTACCTTCATGGCAAATCTCAATCGTGTATTTTTATTTTTAAAACAATTGTGTTTAGTTTTTCTCTTTAATTAACAAATCTGTGGTGTTAGTATAACACTTGCCATGCACACACTTGCACACTAAATATTTAGAAAAAGTCATTTTGTGCACTTTTCCAACAGATTTTCCTGTGTATAAAATATTCATTGCCACCTCGTCTGCTGCAATCCTTCTCATCATTGTGTTTATACAATGTTTTAAATCTTTTCCCCCCAAACTTTCCAGCATTCTGACCTGTAACAAATTAAAAATAAATTAATTATAATAGCTAGGCCTACATAATTTTTACATAAGAAAGAATTATTTAGTGTTAACTTGTTTGATGTATAAACAAATACCGCCACCGCAGCGAACCTGCAGACTAAGAGAATTTCAACTTGTCTGATTACATATTTACTAAAATATTTCCATAAATAAGAACTCGTTACATCTTCGGTGACTCATTTCCAACATTTCCGGTAGATGTTTGTATGCATCAACCGTAGTTGGAAGTGGTCTGTTTTCTTCTAGTTCTGGTGGAACATGTACAGGTGGTGTGTATTCCTTTAAGATTGTTTCGTACCTCTGCTGCTTCTGAGACAGTAAAATCTTTTTCTGTTGCTCTCGTTTTCATTTTAAATTCTTCACCAATTAATAATTTGTGCTTAGTTTTGTACGTGTTCCCAGAGATTTAATTATTTCTAAACTTGTTTAAATCCATTAAATGTGTTGATGGTGTAAGAAAGGGGATTAACCCCGTACCCACAGTGCTCATCTATGCAGACACTCTGTTCACATTACACTTAGTCGACCAGTTGGTGTGAACAGAGTTGAACAGTAGCATGAGCATCAATTTACAAATTCCTTTCCCAGCTGATGTGAGCTAGGCGATGACCGGTAGGGCTGACTTCCAAGAAACACCGTTAACCTATTAGCCACACACCCTATCGGTAATGAGCCAATGAGAAGGGCTAATGAAGAAGATGGAGGGGTGACGAGTCTTGGAGCTGGAGGATCTGAAGGAAAACATCGAGGAGATCACCACGGGCCACCGGAGAAAGAAGATCGGGAGTTTGGGAGTGCGTGTATCGGTGTGTGTGCTTCTGGGACAATAGACAGTATGTAGAAAGAATAAAATATCTAACTAACACTTTGTCAAACATAAAAGTCATATAATTTGTCAGTAACTAATTCTTTTATATTTTCAATTGATTTTCTTTTCTTGTAAATTTAACGTTGCAAATTAATTTATCTTATTATTGTTGTTTTTTGCATTTTCAAAGTTTTCTTTTGCTGTTGTAACACTTAGTTACTTTAGTTGTTTTTTCTAAATTTAAATTTTTGTTCATTACACGTTGAGTAACACCCATAAGCAGTCTTATGTCTCATTAACCTAACACCTCTTGACTAAGCTAAGCGAGTGAATCATTTTAGGAAACTTAAACTTAAAGTGAGGCATGGGACTCGCAATGGTTTTGAAAGACTTTTCGATGTTGTGTTGGTTTTGTCACTGTTGACAAATTTATCAAAAGTTTCAGTTTTCAAAAGCTGATCTAATGTCACTTTGTTTGATGTTGATGTCTTTGATGTTGTTTTGCATTTTACAAAGCAATGTTGATAAATCTCACTGAAACCATTCTCGTTTGGTTTTGAACTTTTGCAACCTTTACACGCGATTATATGTCTCCACATATCACCAAACATTCTCAGATTGCTGTGTACTCGCACTCGAACAGCCCTTTCACATGTACAAACAATTCAGAGGTGTTTGCACTGTAGTTTGTCCTGTAAATGTTAAAAACATCAGCGTGCTGTAGTATAGGCATGAGTGTGTTAATATCAATTGTTTTCCATGTTGCCCTAAAACCAATTTCAAAATCTTTCCGGACTGTTTTCTTGTTATGCTGTTTAAACTTCTTTATTATTTCTTCAATTCTGTTGTTCGATTCCACATCTAAGATGTTTGATGTGTATTTGTATGTGCCTGTGAAAGAAACATTGTCACATTCAAATTGTTTACCATAAACCCCACTGATTCCGACTGCCTCTATGTCAACGTCCCACACCACAGACAAAACCACAGGACCAAAACCACAGGAAATTTTAATTTTATTCCTTCACTTTGTAGCATTTTGTTTGGTGTTTTACGTAGCGTACCAATACAAATCTTCACCCAAGATGTTTACAATATCATCACTTCTGTTCTGTTTGTTGGATGTGTTTGATTTTTCAATTAATGGTTTGATGTCCATGTTTGGTTTTAAGATTTTAATTTTTGCCATTCTATCCCTTATTCCCATGTGTACGTTGAATTCTGAATATTTCTGAAACCTGTCGAACCTTTTATCAATTGTGTTTGGAAACAGCTAAGGATTTCAAATGCTCGATTGACAAAATTTTTAACATTATTTTTACCTTAACAAATGACGTATTTTTCACTCCCTAATCAGCTGATTCAAGTTACGGGTAAAGTGTTGCTGATTTTAGATTTCGGAACCGTCCGAAGCTGTAAATGGGGGATCAACTCCTCCTGTGGGCTTTGTCTTCGCAGCGCAAAAGCCCGGATTTAGGTAATCTTGCGTTCAAGACTGTAAACAAAAACACCTTAAGTAAAGTTTTAAAAAAGGAAATAAAGTTTGTCAAACGTTAAAAAAATACTTGTTTGTAAAAGCGTATTGTACGGAAAAAAATATGTGTGTTATCAAAGAGCTATATTATAATATTTAAGTATAATAATATTTAAGCATTGATTCAAGCAAGCTGTAATGTCTGTTTTTTTGGTGAGTCGGTGGCTCAGTTGGTAGCGTCGCGGACTTCGGGCCCAAGGCAGCAGTGTCGTGGGTTCGGATCCTGGTCACTGCCACAAACTTTTATCAGTACAGTTCACCTTTGTACTGTACCGGCTCACCCCTTGCTTTGCTGGATACGTTCCACGCACAGATCTGTAGTCTATATGGACGGGCAAATGCAAGGTTAAAGAGGCCGCCAACCTCTTTAAAACTACATGGCACTTACGTGAGCTGTACTTTTAAATTTACTTTTCTTAATTTCAATTAAATATTAAACACAATTCAATCAGTACAAAACAACACTGAAAGTACGAAATGTGAAAAGTAACAAGGATTTACTAACAATCTTCATTTTTCCTTTTCAATGGTCGTATCCAATTTATAAACACCACAAGGCAAGATTAATTGTTATATGATAACTAAAAATTATAAAAAAGGCCCAACACACATGATGTATAAATAAAAGAATTACAATATTATACAGGGTGACAAAAAGTCTGGAAATGGCTTGATATCTTTTTGACTAAATTCGTTAGAAAAGTCAAACCTTTCACATCAACTTATATGTATGAAAACTACTTTTTGCAAGCATTACCATTTTTTTACATTCACCAGGGGACAGCCCATGAGGAGTAGGTACATAATCTTTAGTGTAAGCATAGGTTGATATGCACATCATTTTAAAGGTCTGGTCAAGTGGAGTTCATTGCCGGAAACCGCGTCAAAAAAGGTTAATCCGTTACAAAATGGCGGCATTTCAAAGTTCTTGCGGAATATACCTGCACAGGCCTTATACTCATAGTCAAAATTAGCCGGGAAATCTAAACCCCGGTTAAATTTATTTTGAAAATTGAATAAACTTAGTCTATGAGCTAGTTGACTTAAAAATACAATTTCAGCTCTCAAGATAATGTTTAATACGAGTATTTACCAATACTAAGGCCTGTAAAGGTATATTCCACAAGAACTTTGAACAGCCGCCATTTTGTAACGGATGAACCTTTTGAGACGCGGTTTCCGGCAATGAACTCCACTTGACCAGACCTTTAAAACGATGTGCATATCAACCTATGCTTACATTAAAGATTATGCACCTACTCCTCATGGGTCGTCCCCTGGTAGAGGTAAATACATGAAAATACTTGGAAAAAGTAGTTTTTATACTTGTAAGTTGATGTGAAAGGTTTGACTTTTCTAACGGATTTAGTTAAAAAGATATTAAGCCGTTTCCAGACTTTTTTGTCACCCTGTATGTAGACTGAATAATAAAGCAAAAATAACGTGATTAAAAGAGACTTTATCAAATTTTTTTACAGCGTCACTTTTGATACTAAAAATCATAGTGAAATGTTTATTTCAGTATTCTACCAGTCTATTAATAAATTCCCCAACATATATCTATAGAGAAGCTGTACATAAGGCAGAGATAGGCGGGTTCAATACCGGACAATGGACAGCTACCTCTCCAATAAGAAAAGCCGATTACCAGAGAGAGGTCAGCTATTCTCAACCCTTGTATTGTTAGAAATAAGTCTTTTTGTGGCGATGCTGCATTCATGGGATGGACGAGACTACCTCTGAAATGGAGTTTGTAAAATATCTGAGTATTTATTATTTTTTTTTATTTATGTTTTATTTTTATATTTAAATTCGGTATTACAGGTAAAACAGTTTTCTTGGTCGAATATTGTAATGGTATTCACAACAATACAGTGTTTTTATTTTAAGTATACTTCATTTAAGTAGCTTGATAAAAATCTTGTGAAACGCACGTTCAAATTAAGTTTTTCAGTTGTTTATAATCGCTTAAATTTCCTTAGTTGTAATAAGATTTTTCTTATTTATTTGCTATAACCTATGCTTATATTTGCTTTACAGCCGTTTCAAACTTGAATTGTAATTTAACATCTTCGGATGGACTTCAAAATCAACAGTTAGAGTGTAAAGAACATACGAGACTTCTTGTAAAATGCTATTTTTATTCTAGCCCAATGATCTAGAGTGAGTTATTTTATTATTTCAATCACTTAATAAAAAATTATACAAACGAGTTTTTGTAATTAATAATGTTTTAATGCAATAATTATCCTAAAATAATTTGTATTTTTTTATGTACTAATTTTCTTGATTGCTAACGTTTTTCAGATAGGTTATTAAACAATTTTTGAAGTTCAAAAAGTGTTGCATTTTTTGTTATGTCTCTGAGACAACTTTTTAAACCTACCACAATCCGTAATCGGTGCATGTTTCCCTTGGTTTTTTTCTCAATCGTACGATATTTCTATTGATTGCATGATAGCTAGTATCATAGATAAAACATAACTCCTTAGTCTCGACATGTCAGTCACCCCTAATTATTGGTAATCTGTATTACCAGGGAATTTGTACTACACATCTGGTTTTATAGACAATGAAGGATATAGCCGTAATTTTTGTACCTTTTAAATTATTGCGGTGGATTTGAGTGAAATAGTTCAAACATAAGGCTGCTCCCAGGGCAATAACTGACAGGCTAGTCTTTTGGTAAGGTCATATAAGAGACATATTGGTATAAAAGCATCATAACGATCTTCAACGGCAGTTATATATTCTCTCCGTTAGTTAAAACTGGAAATTTTCTGTGGCCGAACGAATTTATGAGCTTTATAACATTTATGTTGAACAAAATTTGGGAAAATACATTTTACATCGAAATGTATAGCCACTAATAATAATTTTTAATTTAAAACAGCAACAAGATAATTTTACAGCGCCTAGAACCCATATATTCCCAAAATTGTTTTCACAAATTCAATATCGGCGGAGTAAATAGATGTATTGACATGTGATGACGTAATGGAACACGTGACTTGCCTCATTGATGGAACTGTTCCCAACTCGTCACATGTGATTGGCTCTCGACTCCATTGTTGGAATCTCTATTGGATTGCTTTTGTTGGTCCGCTGCTCGTTGGTTATATCATTCCAACGTCATTGTATTAAATGTCAACGCTGGATCTGGCTTCATAGAATTGGAACGAATAAAAGTCGTACAAACACTGGTGCACTCCTGGTTTTGTGTAACTTGTTATTGTTATGGTTATAGAATCAAAAGGTCATTTTGGTTTTTAGATTTAAGTACTTAGGAAATTCTTTACTGTTAAGGGTTATTGTGGATATTTATAGGCATGCACTGTGGATGCGATACTCTCTGGTGTGGATTACCGTCCGCACGAGTGAGTACTACGACTATACGCAGTACTATCCTGACAATTATACCAATTCGTATATACCAAGGCAAAAAAGTGGTTCGGATTCCACTATAATCTGTATGTCCCTTAGTTGCAATTAGCTGTATGGGCTATTAATTAACAAAAGAATCCATTGACATAATAAGTTTGTACACTGGTTAAAATATAACTACTTGAAAAACTTCAACACTACTGTATTATGATAGAAGACCCATTCTGTTCGAATCCAATATCTCAAATTTTTTGTGGAATATCAATGAAACTTGAAACACAATCGAAAAAACGATTGTGAAAACGATACCTAAACTGACTAATTAAATCCAAAACAATAATTGACAAAAGATTTAAAAATATTTCATGTTTTTAAAATAACCGACTTTGATTAAAATAAATCTATTTTAACTCAATTTAGTACTGCAAATCATTATGGTTCATAAGTGCATTGTAAATAACTTTATTTATTTTCCAGCAAAACGAACATCAGATAATATCTGTGTCTAAGGAATATGTCATCCTTACTAACAAGACTACAAGATCGCGCCAGTCATCCTACACTCATCTCCATTCATACTTGGCTTAAAATACCTACTATGTATGGTCGCCATTTCACCGAAAAGTATTAAGTTATAGTATTTGTCGGACGAATAACTATTTAATATTACGAATCTAGATAACATTTTGACAATACATTACAATTTTTCTCTGATTATGTTAAATGACTATCAACGATTATTCAGTTTGTACCACCTTGATATCTCGTGTTTTATATCACTTATATCTTATGTTGTTTCAGTAAAGTTTATTGATTTATTCATTTTATAAAAATAGGTGGAGAGGACTCTTGTCGCATAGTTCCCATTCTGTCGTACAAATAAATATTACCTTTGTTTGACTAAGTATATTCCATTTCATTAGGAACAGATTGTCCAACAGATCCAGCAACGCCTATTGCATGTTCCTCCACTTCTCGCCGATCTACTTTAAACACTGCTTACTTAGGAGAAGGCAGCAGATTTCTAAAAAGAAAGAGTACCGAATTAGGGCTTACTTTAAGAACAAAAAAGCTGAAAAGGGGGAAAATTTAATGAAACAAAACACTGTCAGTGCACAGGGTGCATATGGGGACTTTTATACAGCTTTGAGAGAGGCAGAGCTACAAACAAAACCTACCAAACTGAGGCCCCGCAGCTACTGATGAAAGGGAACATAAACTAATAATATTAGTTCTTTTTAAGAATATAATTAGGCCTACTCTGTGAATAGAAATTATTACCTAACAAATTGCCTCCGATTAATTCTATTAGATTTATAGGTGATAGAGATCGTGTGGAGATGAATTAAACTTACAATACTCTCTGGACTTTGCCATCCCAAAAAGTATTAAGCTGTGAAATCGTTGGGCGAGTTCATAAGGGGAGAAAATCAATTTTTTAAACTTAAGAAATGCACTTAAGTGTGTTACATTCACTGAACCAAGCGCCCAATCGCTACTCAATTGCTTGTCATAGTGTATATTTTAACTTAAACATTATTTCACCTTACAAGTTAGTTGAAAAAACCCCTTAACTATTATAATAACATCAACTCCAACAAAAGAATATATAAATTAAAAAAAAATACAAAACATGAATATTCTGTTTTTATTTTGCTTGTCATAGTGAAATTAATGTATATAACTTTATTAAATACGAGTGTTGACCATCAGTTAAATGGAAATGTGAATTGACGATTCATTTCAGTAATTTCTTAAGGCTCGTCACACACTGCGTCCGGTCCGGCAAAATCGGATCCGGCATGCCGGATCAGGCGAATTCGAAAACCATTAATTCAAATGGAAGTCCCCACACTGTATCCGGTCCGGTGCTTCAGGTCCGGTCTGGTAAAATTATTTCGGTCGAGAAGCGTAAGTCTTATGGGTACTTAAGGGACTTGCATAATTTATTCAAAATTTTTATGTAGTATTTAAACATTTTTATCTATGAAGAAATGTATAAATTCCAATAGTTTCTTCTGGATAATTGATACTTGATAACGTTGTTCTGAAAAGCTGTTGCACTATGAAAGAGGAACTCGGTTCAGTAATATTTTTATTGTTCGTATAAGTAATTCATAAAACTATGCAAGTATTGATGTGGTAATTTGGCAAGAAGGGGAGGGAGACGGAATAGGCGTCCCTGGATCTGTTGGCCAATCAGTTACTAGTGAAGTGTTAAATACTTAGTCTAAAAAGACAATATTAGTTTTTAGGATGAAAATTAAATGAATCATCTACTGATTTAAAAGGCTTCCTTACCTCATATCTTACAGAAAGTAAATAAAACAAATTAATCTAAACCGCCACGATACATACTAACATAAATATAATCGAAAACAATATAAGGTACACTCACTGACCCCAAACTAGATTGAACTAGACTGTTCTAGATTGTTCTGGATTGAAGTATTTCGCAGTATACAAGTATACAAGACTCATTACTTCATTACGGAAGTATACACGACTGTTCTAGAAAGTATTTAGATATGTTTCGCATTGATCGTGAATAAACTATTCAGTTTAAAACATAGATAAAAGGTTGGTTAGTCTATGGTTTAAAATAATAAACGTAGCTATAAGCATAACAAAATAAAACTTTAGCTATTTCAAACAGTCATACCAACGCCAGAGACTCAATAATTCCTACTCCTTATGATAACTTTCAATACTAAAAAATAATAATTATAAACGTGTTTGCAAATATTATCTTTAACTCGACAGCTGGTTTATCAGCTGTAGTATGATACCGCACAATATCTTCTATAGTATTAACACTCAAAATTGAAGGATTACTTAAATTATATTATTAGTACAGTATTTAGATAATTACAGTTGTTGGACCGTAAGTGGAAATCTAATACTCGTGTATGTAGTAATTATGCATCACTTAAGTTACTTAAAATTTCCCCTACATTGTTTGTGAAATTATTATAATTTACATAAAAAGTACAATTTATAAATTACACCTAAGATTTTAATTGCACCGTGTATAAATGTGCCAAGGTTTTTAGCTAATCTTGGACTGTATGCGTGTAGAATAACACACATCAGAGTAAATGAATGTGAAATTGTCTGAAACATCTAGGTGAAGGTTTGACTTATTACTCGTGTTTTGGTGGAAAACACACACGATTTGAAATTACATTCACTTAAAAGGAAGAAGTTTCAGTTTGGTGTGTAAAAATATAGATTGATTAAAAAGAATACTACAACTTTAAACATGTCTTTTTGATTAAAGAAACATCATGTACATCATAATTACAAACCGTATTTAAAAAGTTATTTCACTCAGAAACAAGTTCAGAGATGTAAGTTTGTATATGTTTTTTTTCATTTAAACACATTTTTAAAGTTGTGGTATTCTTTTTGAATCACCTTGTACATTAAACAGATTATCATCAGAGTGCAATGTATTTAAATGTATTGCGGGCAAGGGTATAGTATGCATGTTGGTTCTATTGAGTCAAAACTATGTAATGACTATGGAATACCATATCATGTATTGGTATTGTGTTACAAATGTTAATTTTAAAATATGTATTTGGCTGATCGGGGAAGATTTATAAACGTTGTTACATTTAAACTAAATTAATTTATGATTATCTTTAGGGCATATTTAATATCGATTAACATAATATACCAGTTTTAACTGAGTTTGCGGGAAGTGTTCATTTAATTAGATTTTTTAATGACATTGACTGTTTAACCGTCTTTTGAAAGTCCAGAACTTTTATTTGTTATCAGCATATGTTTTCGCTAAAATTATACGGATTCGTTTTAAGATAACTATAATTAGGAAATATTATAAACTATATGTATGTTTAGCATTAACATTTCTCTGTATTTGGTGGTTATAAATGTGTAAAAGCCGAAATGATGTATAATATTTTCCATGAACGTTTAGTTTTACCTTACGTGTTAGTCTAAATATTTACCGTAGTCTCTTCTCGTATTTTTTAAAAGTAACTATTATGTTGTACACACAAATATTGGCTTTTTCCATATTTTTTTTAAAATTAGGTAGGAACTATTCTATTTCCTTCCTTTATAAATGGAATTTCAAGAATTATTCGTGGATTCCATTAAAACATCACCAACTCAGCAGAATGACATATATGGCGATTCCAAGCAAGGTTAGCGTCACCTACTAACATTAAAATAAATGACTTAATGTAACAGTTAAGTCGTGCGACCTGGAACCGTGACTCGTGCGGTTGCAACGTGTTACACGGCTGGAACTGTTTACGATGGCTCGATATTCAATTAAACTTGCTTTACTTAACACGATCGGTGGCAACATACACAGTTGTGTCCAAGGCTTCCACAATTCACAACATTACGTTCCATTAGTTCTATTTTTTTAATGTAAATTTTCTTGTACAATTAAAATACAATAGTTTTGATTGAAGAATCCTTTATCATCCTCAGTTTAAGAACATCACTCCTTTTTAAAAATCACATGGAATAGACTCGCAAAAATTACCCTTTTTACTTACGATCTCAGAAAGAATATTTGAGTCTACCTCTTAACACTTGGACAAGGACAAATATTTTCTTCCTATTTTGTAGTGGGGATTGTAAAATAATACTTGTTACAAAGGTTGACTTCTTATCGAAGTTTGTAATAACATGTGATTATTGGTAAAATAATTTTAAGGGGATTTGAACACTTCTTGTGACACTTCTTATCAAGGGCGACTCGTTATCGAGGGTCTTCTTATCAAGGTTCCATTGTACTAACAAGCCTTTCAAAAGTTATCCAAAAGTAAAGTAAATACAGTATATGTTTCCAAAATACACTGTTTGTGAAAAAAAACTTAATCGCCGATCAGCTGATATGCATTGTTGTCTTCAAGGTAAGTCTTATTTGGAATTTATTGTAAGAGAGTGAGCATTGTAGGAGAAAACGTTGAAAGTAAATAACAGGTTTTATGCCAATTAAGGTTTTGAATTACGTTTCTAGACGTGATTCCAGTTTAAAGTCAATTATTCATCTCCTTAGAGATTAATGAAATCGATTGTGTAGAAAACCAAGAACAATAAAAACGCCTCCATTTGAGCTTGCAAAATTTCCAGGTTGAGTTTTTCGTAAATAATTATTTGTAACACTAAACCATGTAGAACTGAATGCAACATTGCAAATCACCGGATCGGCATTGAACTAAAATCATACAGGACTTTCACCTTATGATCTCATTTTATACTGAAATTCATCACTGATCTCTGATTTGTAATTTGGGTTTCGTCAAAAACAATCCCTAATATTTATAAAGTAAGTCGGCGGACAACATAAATAATCGTAAATATTTATTTGTGGGCAGTAGAAAATCCTCAATTGAAGTGAAAACGAGAAAATGTAATATTGCTTCAACTCAGTATAGCTAGACTCGGGTCCTCAGGTACTGCTGTATCTAGGCAGTTAACAATGGTGAAGATAGATGACCTAGTATATATCACCGGAACCTACGGCAATCTGTATCTGTGTTAGCCTACATTAGGCCTAGTATATACCATTACTACCACCATCTCTTGGGTGACCGATGTCATATGTTACACCTCATCTCATTTAGGAATCGGTAAGAATAAAATAAAATCGGAAGGACATTTGTTGATAATGTTTAAAAACATAAAAAAGACAAATATCTTAACTGTAAGTAGTCGTAGAATAAAATGATGCAACCTAGAATAACGAAATGTGTAGAAACTTCTGTTGGGTAACGTGCATCTCTTATTTTTAAAGTAGATAAACATTTTTTTATAGCACTCAAACCATTTTTATAGAAATATAGTATATCAATTACACACACGATAAAATGAAGTCTCTATTATGCCTTGTAATAATTTTTACATTTAGTACTAAGGCATCAGAGAATATGATAAAGATCTAAGAAAAATCTAAACTCAAATAATCAAAGCAAAAATTAAAATGTGATAAATTAAAGCAAAATTTATTGTATTTTTACGGGTTTTTTTATCGAACAAGCATGCCAGCTAGTCACACCTTTGAAAAATGCTTGTTCAATAATATAACTTTAAAAATCCAATAAATTAAAAACAAATTTAGAAGGGTGATTTTTTAAGGTGTAAATAAATACGAATTAACTTATGAATGTTATGGAGTTGTGAATTTTTTTGTATAAAACACGTACATTTAGACACTACAAGACGTATGTGAATAAATATATTTTTTTTATTTATTCAATGAATCACTCGTTAAATTGTGCTCTGTCTATACTTTAATTTTCCATACATTTATTTTCGTATCTCTTTGCATTTTATCCATAATTCCCAGCAATTAAAAGAAATAAGAATTTTTTTTATAATTCAGCCATTTTTTTTTACTTTTTAATATTATGAAACTGTCATTGCTCAACCACCATAAACTAGATGTTCCCAATAATACAGTTGTCCCCTACCAACTATAGTACGTATTTTCCCGTCTCCGCAAGCCTATGATTTGGTTCTCGCTCTGATTTCTGATACTTTATTTGACTACACTTGCGGAACACCCTTCCAATAACATCAGCTCTTAGTCACCATGGATTTTTATGTCAAGTGAATAATGCCCTTCTCACTAGCTATCCTAGCTGGAGCCATCCTACAATATTTGTTCTTCATCATCTCAGAGGATGTCGTATTTAAAAAGAGGGGCCGACCACGATGTGGCTCTTTAACTATCATTATCAAAAACGAAACTTGTCCAACTACTTATCTTATCCAACTACTTATCTTATACAAAACTTTACTATATTGTACATTTGCAAATATTTGTAAATATGGTTCCGACGTATCCTGGCCTCCTCGTGGCGGAACTGGATATGCCTTGCAGTTTATGGCTAACCGACAGGGATACAAACATTAGATACTTGATCTATTTTCATTAATAAATTTATAAATATTTACTACCATCTTTTTACTTGAAATACGATACTAGTTAATATAAATAATTGTAAATTAATATGGTTCCTACGTTTCCTGGCCTCCCCGTGGCTGAACTGGATATGCCATACAGTTTGTGGCTAACTGACAGGGAAACAAAAATAACTTCATCTATTTTCATAAACATATACATGAATATTTACCATGAACTATTTACTTAATATAATACTTTACTATTCTCCACTTATCAATCTGCTCGAATATATTCGTGAAACGGTTATTACTTTAATATCGATTTTTGCTATTACAACCCCGCAAAGAATTTAGAAATGCGGAGAGTGCTTTCTAGATCATTTCTAGGTGTGCTACGGGCTAGAAATTTCCCCAGCTTCTTGGTGATGGCCTCTCACCTTTTCCTAAATTTCTGAATGACGACTAACAGCTAGGGGGCCTGGGGGCGGAGCCCCCAGCGAGCCAAAGGCGAGTGCGCCGTTCATCTCTTCTTTCCTGAAGAATGTGTTTAGACAGTTTTGTAGACTAGTTGTGGGGTCCCCGGAGTGACTTTGGACCCATTGCCATGTCCAGGACAGCCAAAACTGCATACCATACAAACACAATCACAGATTTTCAAGGTCCGAGGGGAAGATCCGGACATCGCCGCAACTGCGATGCTCTTCGCATTCCAAACCCTATCTCCCTGCTAAAGGATTCCAGGGAACTCTAACGCTTATAGAGAAAAGAAAACTCTCTCCGCTACTTCCCTATAGGGAAATTCGCTAAAAAAGAAAAAAGTACTTCATTTTTCACAATTAATATTCATTTACACCCTGTCATATATACAATAACAAAAAACACAAATAACAATGGTTTATTTAAACCGTCTATACCAAAACAATTAAATGCTAGTATTTAAGCGATTTCAATCAAAATCTATCTGAATTGCAGTTATTTTACACGACCCATAATTCATAATATGAACTGGGAAATAGTCAAATACAATATCCTATAAGCATTGAAATTGCGGCTAAAGGTGAGTGAACACCCATAAGCAGTCTTATGTCTCATTAACCTAACACCTCTTGACTAAGCTAAGCGAGTGAATCATTTTAGGAAACTTAAACTTAAAGTGAGGCATGGGACTCGCATGGTGGAGGCGCCGGGTATCCGAGCCAGGTAACAGCAGGTATCAGCAGGGAGCAGGGAGCAGGGGTATGGTGGAGGGTTTGGGTGTTCTTAATAGAACAGGGCCCTGAACAATCTGATCGACTCCAGTATTATACTTTGCTTATGATCTCGTGGACCGGCAGCTCTCGTTTCAGCTTCTCTTTCCTCTTCTTCTAGCCGGTCCAATCGAGTGAGTACCTGATTCCTAAATTTGTGAATTTTTAAAATTAAATAGCAAATACAGACTGCAATGAAAACTAAAACAATAAGATTTATAATGCCGATGCAAATAATAAAACCCTCCACCTCCATTTTCTTTTCAAACGAGTTCGGCGTAGTGAATGGAAATCTTGCCAGAACATCATCAATACTTGAATACTTGAATACTTACTTACTTGAATACTTGAATCCTGCATCTTTGACAGATCTAGTCTGATAGATTGCGTCATAATTTATAATATATAATCAGATAAAATAAAACTATATACAATATTTACAAAACCATATAAATGGCTACTATAAAAAAAAACTTGGCCGTCTATTGGATGGCAAGGCGGACATACGCTATTTTACAAGGGGCTCATCATCGAGTTCTTTAAGGGAGTAGAGCGGTCTTTTAGCAAGTATCCCTTTTAGTTCCCTCTTGAAGGATGGCATATCCATCTCCCGCATCTGGGTAGGCAGAGTATTAAATATTCTGATCGCTGAACGGGGATAGCAGCTCAAGGTACGACTGAGACGGCAGCGGGGAACGTCGATGTTATGGGCCTTCCTAGTATGGTAATCATGCACCTCCTCTCTCTTACTATAATCCCTCAAGTTGTTCTTTAGTAGGATCAGAATATCCATAACATATTGACTATGTACTGTGAGCACCCCTAGTTCCTTGAAGATTGGCCGGCAATGGTCCAAATACCCAGCAGATGTAACAATCCTCAAGGCCATTTTTTGTAAGAGAAGTATATCCTCAGCTGCTGAGGAGTGCCCCCAAAGTACAAGTCACATGACTGTGAAACAATGCGTGGTACACGGATAGGAGAGATGATCTAGGAATTTCAGACGCAAGTTTTCTTAGGAGATGGAGCACACGAGATAACTTGACACATGTCTGCGCAATGTGTTCGCTCCAACTTAGTCTGGTATCTAATGTAAATCCCAGAAGCTTTACATTGCCATCTTCCCCTTCTCTCCGCTTCAGCGTACAAACCAGGGACTGGGTTTTGTCATCATTGATTTTCAAGCGGTTTACAACAAACCAATCCTTGGCTCTCTCGAGCAGGTCTTCAGCCTCTGTAGGCAGTTGGTGAATATTTACACCTCTAGTCAGCAGTGTTGTATCATCTGCAAATAATAATGTTCTCCCACTCAGATGAAGGTCGTTGATCATTATAGTAAAAAGGAGAGGGCCGAGGACAGATCCCTGTGGCACACCGTGTGAGAGATGGCCTATGCTGGAAAGGGCTCCTCGCAGAGATACAACTTGCTTACGGTCCTTCAGATAGTTTGAGAGGCTCTCGAGAACAACACCGCCAACGCCATACTTTCCTAGTTTTAGCAGGAGGATATCATGAGGTACTACATCAAAAGCCTTGCTTAGGTCGCAGAGGCTAAGCTGCACGGACTCATTTTGCTCAAATGCTTCAGATATGGTGTTGACTAGGCTCAGCAAGGCGGTGGTGGCAGAGCGGCCTTTTCTGAATCCATGTTGGGCATCAATAAACAGACTATTGTCCTCAAAAAACGACATGAGTTGGTTCTTCATTATCGTTTCGAGTATCTTTGAAAACACAGGTAGAATGGAAATAGGCCTGAAATTTGACAAAGTGGAAACATCACCCTTCTTATGGACGGGTACGGTTCTAGCCATTTTCAATAAATCTGGGAATGAGCCTTTACTGAGACATAGATTGACTAACCAAGTGAGGGGTACAACTAAAGAATCGATAAGAGCCTTTAGGGCCATGCAGGACACTCCGTAAATATCTTGGCTTCTAGAATTTTTAAAGTTCTTAACTATTGATATGATATCATGAGTATTCACCAATTTCCAAGTTGTTAGTGTGAGTGCTGGTTGAATGTCATTAATCGAGGCCAGAGGGTCCGTCTGTAAAACAGGCAGGTTAGAGACAATGGCCTGAACACTACTTAAAAAGAAGTTGTTAAAATCATCAGGTGATGCTTCAGTATTTAGAATAGACCTCTGAGTACGATGCTTATTTACAAGATTCCAAGCAGCTTTACAAGGATTTGGAGACTGCATGATTGTCCTAGCATTACCTGCTTTCTTGGCCTGAGTGACCGCAAATCTGTACTTTTTCTTTACCCTAGTGTAGAGGTTCCTAAAAGTAGCAGTAAGTTCAGGCGAGTTAGCAGCCTTGTAGTGATCATGGAGAGTTTGCAGAAATGATCGCATTTTGGCAAGTTCTGGAGTATACCAAGTATTACTTACCCTACAAGGAGCTTTACTTTTAGGCCTACCATCAACTACTTTTTTGGGTTTTATAATCTTAACAGGAAAAACTGAGTCAAATTTGTTGGTAAACAAGTCATGGAAAGTAGAAAAAGCAATTTCTGGGTCAGGTTGTTGCAGGAGTAAATCCCAATTTACCGCTCGTAGAGCATTACTAAGCAGAGGGAAATCATTTTCATTAACACTCTCTTTAGAATCTGATGACTAAAGCTACTGGAAGACAGTGGATTTCTTACCAGATCAGAAGAAACACTTAGGATAACCGCTCCGTCATGGTCGGCCACCATCGAATGAACCACTTGATGGTTCATTCGACAAGGTGACAAGGTCGTATGCGCGCGAAATACGTTGGCAGCACTGGCTGTAAATCAGCTGGTCAGCTGTTGTACTGTTGTATCATTAAATGTCATATTAAAAGTTCACTTCTGTGTAAAAATATGTCACGTTTATTTACCAATTTATTTGTTTTATGGTAACTGTAGGAAAAATATAATGTGCAACTCGAGTGCAAAGTGCAATAGCCTCACTCGAGAAACCATTCCTATATACGGCTCGTGAGTAAGTATTTCTCTCGAGTGAGTCAATTGCTCCCTTTGCTCACAAGATGCACAAATAACTATTTCTGACAGTATTTTAGTTAGACTATACAAATTGCGTTGAAAATCGGTAACTAAGTAGGATAACGTAACTGGTCTGCTTGTTCCATTTACGTTAAACTAAACTAGAATAAATGTATAAAAATAAATGTATAAATGTAAGAAATTAATATTCTACAACTTACTTGTCAAAATTGTAGGGAAGGTAACAGTATATTCTAATACTTGCAAATAATGAGTTTGTTTATTTTTATTAACAACAGCTGTTACACAATTATTTCAAGCAGGTTGTGAATCTTTCAATCCATGATATTACAAACAATTTACACATTTACCATTGATTTTAGAAACAAAACGTAATTGAAACTCTTGAATTGATGAGTTTTATATCAGTGTAGGATGAAAAATGCACGGATATTAAATATTTTCCCTAATGGATTTATCACACTTATTGGACGAAACGAAGTGAAGTCCTCACTGTCAGCCTATAAAAATTCCATGCTAAAACTATGTTAATAAAAGGCTCTTTTATTACAGCAGTAGTATAGTATATGCCGTTTCTAAGCCGTCCCAAGAGCCAGAGCCGAGGCATCTGATTGGTCGAGACGGTCACGTGACCGTCCGTTTTTTCCTGAATTTGCGAATCCATCGTTTTTAAGTCGTCCCAAGAGACAGCTGTTGGGACGATTTCATTTGTTTTTTCCTGAATTTGAGAATACACCGTTTTTTAAGTCGTCCCAAGAGACAGCTCTTGGGACGATGTCATCTGATTGGTCATTGGACTAAGGGATATGCATATCTTTACCTCTTAAACAGTCTTTTAATTGTAATTTTATCCATACATTGTTCATTTGCCGATTTATTTTATGCATGTAGTGGCATTAAGGATGCTATTGCTTATTCAGGTGAATTATTATAAAGTTACTAGCTGAAAAATAGCACATTATTAATTAAATGCATACAAATAAATATTAGAATTATTTCGAATATTAGTGTAACGACATTCACTCAAGCCTAAACGGTTTTGTTGACAGATTATTTGTAAATAAAACTGATTAAATTCCTACAACGTAACTACTGTAGTAACTGGAATGTATGCAGATTTAATACAATGTACAATGTACCTCTTGGTTATGAGTTTTATACTGATATGGTGTTTAAAAGAAAACTAGTATGGAATAAAGCACTTTATCAGTTTAGTATATCAAGATCATTTACATGTATAACATATAAAAAGAGAAACATGGTGCTATGTACTCCTTTTATTGTATAGAAAGAAAGGAATGGAGGGTTAAATAAGGAAAAGTTGGTAAGTATTATGCTACGTATCTTTATACAAATAAATATTAGTTCTGATACCTATTTCGATATTTAATATATTTAATATAATATATTTATTTAATATATTTTAAGTGAATATTGGTACGTCTGTATGACTAGTTTAATAATTCCGTACTTCATTAGATGCTCTTCATTCCACATCACCTATGAAGTAGGAGCATGATGCTTTTTTATAGTGGTGTCCTAAAAAGGTCTAGCCTAGACAACATAATATGTGCCTAGTCCACTCTAATAAACAATGTTCTCCATTAATAGAGTATATCTTTAGTATGCTATACAATATATACACCCAAGTTTAGTCAAACTTTACCTCGTTCTCCATTTTGAAATTTTAAGGGATTTTGTAATATCCCCACGTCAAAGTAGCCTACTAATTTCATTACTTAAAATGTATGTTTTGTAACCATGAGTTAACAACGAAATCTTATTGAGTTTCAGGCTGTGCAAGTCATGTTTATAGCTCCACAGGAAAACCCCTTCATATACAATAAACATTTTTTCAACAAAGTGTGGACTTAGTTCACACAGTAGTTGTTGTCCCGTTTGCTTTTGTGTATTTTTGCAACAAATAATAGGACACACACCTTCGGATTTTAATAGATATCTTCAGCAAATTAAAAAAAAAAAACAACCTTTGTAGCCAGACCGTTTTTACTAATAATTTTGATGGTAAATGCATTGTTCTACGTTCGTTTACTTTCATTGCTCCCAAAATATGGTAATAGTCTTTATCGTTCAAATAGAATTTAATATGTGTGTCCGTCGTATATTGACAATCCGGTATATTTAGCTAATGTATGTAGTTTCCTACTTTTACTTTTTTATTTCCTACATTTAGGTTACACTTGTTTCTGCTAGTAAAATCTTTAACTATGTAATCTTGAATTTAAACCAGAGGGGAACCAACTGGTGAGCCAATTCAGAATTATTAAGACTAGTTGGTTGTATTTAGGTAGGTTATGATGTGGGTTTATTTTGTGATGGGCTTTAAGGGTATAGCAGCCTTCAAAATTTTGGTTTTGGTGAGTGGTATGATTATAGATTGGTTTAATTTTGTGTTCATGTACCACATCAAAACGATGGCCTATCATTCGAACTCTTAATGAGTTTGAAGTCTGGCCATTGTATTATTTTGGACAATGTTTACACGACGGTTGATAAATCATATTGTGAGTTGCACAAGTTGATCCCCCAACAATCGGATGAACCGTGTTTGTAACTTTGCTATCGAATTCAGTTTTACTGCTCATAATTTTTCCAATACCACATCGGTACTTGTGACATGGTTCACAGCCATGTTAGAATTGTTTGAAGGCAGAGAACTTTGAATTTTGGTGTGGTCTTTAAAAAATAACACGTGGTGGCCAGGAAAATAAATTGTCAACACTGGGGGAGGATTTAAAAATATTGAATGCTACTTTTATTAGACTAAATTGGTTTAAATCTCGTTGAAATTCTTTTAGTGAATTTATTCCGTGTTGCCAAATAAAGATATAATCTGTACATCTTAACCAAAGAAGAGGATTTAAAGGATCGTTTGAAAAACATTTTGCTCTAATAGACTCTAAGTTCCGGGGAGGGGGGAGGGATATATCTCGCAAATTAATGAACCGATTTTCAATTTTTTTTCATCAAACAATTTCTTTTTTCATGCTCTTTTATTTGATATGTCACAAGGGGTACCTTGCTATTTAAAAAAATTAAGTTGGGGGATGGGGGGAAAGGGGGGGAATGTAAATGTAACGTTGAATTCAAAAATATTGGGCCCCCTACGTCAATAGATGATTCCCGCAAACTGCATATTTCTATCTATTGCGGTTTTTACATAAATAAAGATGCAAGTTTTTAAAAAAACACCCTGTATATATATTCCCAAACCATCGTATACAACATCATGCGGTTGACTTTTTACCAGGGAAACTACATCTTTGAGATGCAGAATTTATTCTGCATCAGATGTAGAATCAAAGGTTATATCTCTGCTTTTTATATACTGATTCGAATTTCCCTATAGGGAAGTAGCTATTACCGTAGGTGGCACGGTAAGACCTAGACCCGGGACCGATTTACTTTTTCATTTTGATGTCCCCAGAGGCCAAAAACACCATTCGTTCAAATTTTTATATATGTATATATATATATAGATATATATAAGTAGATATATTCATGTCACTTCTGGGCCAAAAACGGAGCCACTCAAAAATTAAATGAATTTTCCTATTTTTTATACAATATGTTCTATTTTTTACCCTTTTAGGTCAATTTCTAACATTTTCATATTTTTCTAGAAAAAGTATATAATTTTGATGAAATTTTCATGAATATGTCTATATTTTCCATAAAATTGACTACAAAACAAAATGTTTTAAAAAACAAGTAAAAATTCTAAAACTTTTTGTTTAAATTTTTAAATATTTCATTTAAATTATTGTTTTTTGTAAATAATATTTTTCCTATTTGAGTTATTCAAAATCTATTAAAAGTATTGAATTTATCAGAAAATTCTAATGATATTTGATGTATTACAAGTCCATATTTTATTTTAAATCATTTTAAACTTTAAAGAAATGTTCTCAAAAATGATAATCTTAAGATAAAAAGATAAGTAATGATTTAAATTGAAAATAAATATCACCAATGAAAAGCTTGTTAAAAATTAATGCTATTTCATATATTATACTTTTCTGTATGATTAAAGATAATGTAAAAATCAACAAAAACAAATTGCGTTGTAAATATAATCTTATTGAAGGAATATTAGTCTATAGCCTAATTTGTTTGGTCGATCTTTTTATGAAAATAAGTGACTAAAATAATAACTAATTGAATGTTAGTAAAATGCAGTGTGGATTAAAATAATTATATTGATTTATTTAAACTAATCGAAAAGTATTTTATAATTAATGCTTAAAATGTATAATCAATGGTTAAATAGTTAGCTAACGAAACTAGCCGATTGAACAAAAAAGTGCCAAGTTAGCAAAAATCTTGTCATTAGCTATCATGATGGGTGTGGCTCTGTCGACTGGCTGATTTTCTACGTATATTCTCATTTTGTTTTATGAAGAAATATTTAAAATAAGAGTTTATTGATGGTAAAATTTTATTATTTATTGATTGAAGATGAAGTAAAAAGAAGATTAACTATGAAAATTGTGAAACTATCGTGTTGTGAAGTGAAATCTGTTTGAAGTGTTCATTACCATATTTGGATTGTTCAAGTGTTTTTAACTAATATTTTAATAAGTAAAAGTGATTTATTGAACTATTTATAGACTATTTTTATTGTTTGTAATCATAACTTGTTTATAAAAGAACCAGAATTTTCAAGGTCAAGTGACTGTTGCTTTGTTTGATAGTTTTTTTGTCAAACCATATGATATTCAAGGACAGTGTGCTTCTAAAGCACGCTTTGATAAATCTGAATTTTACAGTAAATATTATTTGTTTATGTTTGTGTGGGTTATTTTATATACTGATTCATATATAAATTTCAGTCAATTCATCTTATAGTTCATCGCAACGTTGCCAATTCTCTCTGTTTGTCTTTGATTTTGATTTATGTTTCTAGTCTAGTCAGTAGTCACTAAGTCAGTGTTGTTTGAGTTTGACATCGCAATCACATTGCTAAAAGAGTTAAAGAGTTGTGTGTTGTTCTACAATCTACATGCATCTCAATATTCAAGGTAGGTTAATAAATTAATACTATTAATTTAGTTACTATTTATCATTATAAATTAGTTACTAACCTTGTTGCGATTTGTTTTATTAACTAAATGATTTTTCCTGTATGGAGGGTTAAATTATTTTGTAATAAAAAGTCTAAGACAGGTTAAAGTGTTTATGGGATCTTGTTTCTTGTTTTGTAAACTAGCAAGCTTGTATTGTATTGTCAGTCCTCTCCTTCTGTCTTGTAGGGAACTCTTAAGGAAATGGTATGTTAACCGTTTACAGTTTTGATAGAGTTAATATACTTTTTGTTTTGTGTTAAGTATGATGATATATTTATTTTACGTGACTGATGCTCATAAGTGAAGCAATTTTAATGTCTGGATAAGTAGTTCAAGCTATTGAGTCTTTAGACTATACCTAGGCCTAAATAGGCCTATTTTATTCGGTGTGTACACATAGGTTAAGCATTAAAGTTAGCCTACAATTTATTAAGTTATTGAAAGTTTCTTTCTGTAGGTAACTTGCATAAACAATGGCTTAGGCTACTATGCATTTGTTACAACGATAGATTTTGGATTATTATGTGGCTCCTAAGCTAAGGTCTATTTATGATTTCCTAGCTAAGGATACTTGTCTCTTAGACAATCTTGATTTGCACTCAAATTTTAAAGTAGGCTAAGTCGGCTACTTAGCTTTGGCCTAGAACAATTTAACTGTAGGCCTATTAAGTTTAACTTACTAGATTGTTTTGTTTACAGTTTGGTCAGATTTGACAATTGTTTGGGTAGACTTCCGTATCTGTTGGCACAAACAAACGAATGAAAATATTGATTGACATCATTTTTTTTATATCAACTCACAATTCGGAAGATCGCATTTGCGTTGAAGTAGGCCTAACCCCATTTGAACCAACACACACTTCACTCACAATAACATCAACACACCATCATCACGCCTTTAAATGTAAATGATCATTAATACCGACAAAAGCGTAGTATGGCTACTCTAATAAATATGTTAAATATTACGAAACTAACTGAAAGTGTTAACATAAAATATTCCAAACAACTACAAATTACAACCCGTTTGCCGGTTGGTTTGGTGTACCACATACACACACAAACAAGGCCGGCGGGAATCGGGATGTAAGTAAACAAAGCTACACTAGCGCTCATAACTTATTGCTGGTTTTACCCCCCTTATTCTACTCCCCAGGTACATAATTTTGATACTGTCGTGTCCGTTAAAGTGTCCTCTATCTGGTGGCATTATTGGTAATATGGTTCGCGGACGTATTTTGCCGCAACACGGCCAGCAATAGATTTTAGCGGGCGCGCGCATAACTTATTGCTGGTTTTACCCCCCTTATTCTACTCCCCAGGTACATAATTTTGATACTATCGTGTCCGTTAAAGTGTCCTCTATCTGGTGGCAATATTGGTAATATGGTTCGCGGACGTATTTTGCCGCAACACGGCCAGCAATAGATTTTAGCGGGCGCGCGCATAACTTATTGCTGGTTTTAGCCCCCTTATTCTACTCCCCAGGTACATAATTTTGATACTGTCGTGTCCGTTAAAGTGTCCTCTATCTTGTGGCATTATTGGTAATATGGTTCGCGGACGTATTTTGCCGCAACACGGCCAGCAATAGATTTTAGCTTGCGCGCGCACTACTTATTGCCGAGTTATTGCCAGGTTCACACAAGTTAGAGAAACTAACTATGTAATGCTTCTATAGGCTATGTCTAACCCACGAATACAGTACTAACTTAACTTAGAACAGGAACAGGCCAATGATAGGCTTTAAACGAACAGACAAGGTATGGATCATAAATTTAATGTCTATGTTAATGCTGTAAAGTTAAGACAATAGGTCAGTAGCACGAATACTTTCGTGAGGGTCATTTTGTTGTTCAATTATTACTTTAAAAAATGCATTTAAATTTATCTGCGTTCAACTTTATGAAGGGATTAGTTAACGCAATTTATGTCTGCGTTACTTTCAGATCTATGTTGGCTATATTTATAAAGACAATGCCTAGACCAAACTACAAAATAGGTTTACTTAATAAGTTAATAAATACATGGGCAATCTATAATATTAAAACGAAACAGTGATTTTTTATTTCACGATTCTGAATCAACCACTCGACGGATTTTCATGATTTTTGTGTTGAAAGAAAGATAATTTTGAGAACTAGGGAATGTCGAAGCCATAATTGTAGTTTAGGGTCCCAGTTTTTTAGAAATTAAGTTTTAATTTTTAAAAAGTCTAGCAGCCGACGCTAAGATTCTAAACTAGCTTTTGGCATAAAATAATTTGCTTAACATAACAGCTGTAAACATTCAGCTTTTGTGTCACAAATTCAGCATTTGGATAAAAATGTAAAGACATACTTAGGGTTGACTTATTTATACTATGTGTAATGCTAATCATTGATACGTTCAATTCTTCTGTAAGAGGATGACAGATTAATTAAATATACATAGTAAAATACTAGGATGTTCAAATTATTTTTTAAAGCAATCTTTGTAATCTTCGATTTGTTTTAGAGCAATATAATTTGTTTTAACTAACAGCTGGTTAAATATAAACTATGGAACTATGAGGTTATTTTATTTACTCTTATTTTGTCATTGATTATAGAAAAAAAATTAAAATTAGTAGGCCCGGAAATATTGATGTCATAAAAGGAACATCAAGAATAATCAGGAATCACGATTTTAAATTACCACCACAACCTCAGCCGGGTTTTATACAAAGATAAACAGATGGATGACATAGATTGAACACAACGTAAACATTGACCTAGGATACTGCAATTAGACAAACCATCCTTTTATGCAATCGTGTTCAGTTGTGGTTACGTTTGGGGGTGCCTATATCAGCGCCCCCAAACGTGAAAATATCACTTTTATTTCAACTATGAATATATTGTAGTTTAAACTAACTAATATTGGAAATTACGATGTACATTTATTCAATGAGGATGGGTAATTTTGAAGGATAGAACTGATAACGGTATGGATAATAAACATTGACAATTACGTCATTGGCTTTACTAGCGTGTTCACTTTTTATATTCCATATTTTATATACCAGTTCTTTTTTTCAAATGGATGTTATTTGAAAAAAAAGCTGTTTCAAAAAACTGTTATTGTATTTACTTTTCTTCGTTTACACTTATTTATTTAGCAATTAATGCAGTGAAATTGATATAAAGGATAGGTGTGACGATTAGTTTTGATGTTAGGATACAAAGTTAAATTATGTATACTGTGAATTTTATTGGATATTATTGTTTTATTTTAGGTCGTTTCTATTCAGACCTACTGGAAATTGTGTATAGTAGTTGTATTGTGGTGATATTGATTATGGAGGAGGCAGGTATGCTATGGAAGGTGGTATCGTTGACTAGGTCTATACACTTCTCAATTGACTATTACTCTCTTTACTGTTAGGCTACTTATAATCAGTGTGCGTGTGTGCAAATCGGCTGCAAATCTCACTTCAACGCTTTTCACATCGTAAAAATTGCAGAATTGCTGTTTTATTGTAAAATTATCGGATTTAAAATGCATATCGTATAGGCCTATGATGGAATAAAAACATAATTGGTCACACAACATTTGTTTACAAGATGGTTTTTCACATTAAAACTGCAAGAAACTTTGTCTTTATATGTGTAAACTAGCTTATCTGAATTGTACACGGTTTTAACTGACTATTGAATTCCCGTACGTAGGACGGGCTAACACCTCGTTTGACATTAAGATTAGAACTGAAATCTGAGCTGGTTCTTTAATCTGTAATTTTTAGTTTTTGTTACCAAAATCAAACTTACGTATTGTTGCTGATAAAACTCGATTCTTCAAATGATTTAGAGAAATAATAATTAACTTAGCATATTTTGTGAAAATAATGTACTGTACAAGTTGAACAACAACAGACTACTTGATTATACAACTGTACTTAACTTACTTGTCTGGTCTGCATTCTGCAAGTGCAAAGTGTGTAAATATTAAAAGTGCGTATCGGCGTCGGCTGCTTCCAATCAAAACAAAATGTAAACAACACAGTTACGTGACACAGCACCACTTGCGACGTTGCCAGTTCGATGGCCGCGGCCTGTAGTTAAAGGCGGCCGTGGCGCATCGAACGAGCTCCAACTTAAAGGTGAGTGAGCGTAGCGAACGAACTTCAACCAGGATTTGATTGAGCCATTTTACCTCACTCTAACTCCTAAGACTTTATATCGATGCTTATTGATGTGAAGAAAGTTTTAGAGGTTGTGACTTAGCAAATTTAATTTATCATAGCACCCTACATCGAGACTCTAACATGTCAAGACTGGTTTGGTTTGCACTGAACAACCCCCCCCCCTTAGAATACTTCGCAACTGCAAAGTTATCACTACGTCTTTTATGCAAAAAGCAAAAATGTTTCCGGACAACATCCTGTCCCCCGTGACAATTTCTCATCACGGCTACTATTAAAAGGGGGCCTGGGGGCGGAGCCCCCAGCGAGCACAAGGCGAGTTCATTACTATAATTTGCAACAATTTTGATTTAATCATTTTATTTGATTAATTAGAATTTGTAGTATTTTTATTTTCCAAATAGATTTTAGTGTGTAGTTCCCATAGTAATATGAAAAGAGCATTTAAGAATCATAATTCAATTTCCTTACCCCTTATATCTTAAGCATTTTCATTTTTAATTATATAATACATTTTTAGTTTGTACCTTATAATTTATCCATAACCTTTATTACATGCATAACTAATAATGGCTTTAATGGTTTTTCTGTTACTTTACTTCTGCTTGGTCGAACTTCTTCCACCGCGGATAATTTTAATAGAATTCGTTACTATAATTTGCAACAATTTTAATTTAATCATTTTATTTGATTAATTAGAATTTGTAGTATTTTTGTTTTCCAAATAGATTTTAGTGTGTAGTTCCCATAGTAATATGAAAAGCATTTAAGAATCATAATTCAATTTCCTTCGTTATCCTCGATTTCAATTTTTTTCTTTTTCAAAAACATGTTTATAAAAGTCGATCCAAAAGAAGATGCAACAAATTTTAATCCATGCACCCACCAGCTCTCTTTTCTCATTATATCCACCATTTGTTCCACTCCCTCTCTTGTTCTTTATTTGATTCTCGTTCCTTACTTGGGTTTCATGATCGCCGGCCTGAAATGACTAAATACACATTTCTAAGTTACTTACCTGGTAGGTTTTGTAGTATACAAAGCATTGCATTGCATGCTGCCTTTCCATCCAAGCAACGGCCTCTTTTGTCTCGTATCCTTTTTTTACACCTGATGCAGATTACTAAAATTCGAAGAACTAATCGTTCAGTTGAATGTTTAAATTAATGATTGTAAAATAGTAGTTCTAACTACTTGATAGCTAACTGTATTAATCAACCATGATCCTTGAAAGATATAAGTCCAATGTATTATTCATTTTACCTCAGAAACGAGTTTTAAGTATTATAAAATGCTCAATTTGCTTGAGTACCCTCGCATATATTTAAATCAGATAGATAAACTGCAAAATGGAGTTAAAGTTATGACACTGTACGTATTATTTGTATATGTTAACATAACCATTAATATCCAGATCTGATTGAGATTGCAGTACTGTGAGAGTTAAAGCAGTTTATGAAAATGTTTTGAATTAATTTACAAACTCACGCTAGCTATTAACAGCAGTTTAACTTACCTTTAAAACCCACTACATCCTGCGTGTGCAAGCGAGTTTACATTACAATTTCTTTATCAGTATGTTGTTATATGTTATAACATTATCCAGGCTACATTGTACAAGCAATAATCGCCTACGTGAACATTAACTGTTTAGATATCGGTACATAAACCCCGTCTGCAAGTAGTCCAATGCCACCTAGACTCGAGAGCACTGCCTACCTGATCGTGCATACAGGTGGTAGATATGGCGGGAGATCATGGCCACCATGAGCCGGAAATGGCGGGAATGTTGACCTGTCAACGAGCCGAGGACAGATAATAAAGATACACATACATTTCCCGACACCATAACAAAAACTAATCACCTTGTCGAGTTTACATTGTTAATGCACAAGTCTTGTTGTGTTTTCTTTATCTTTTTGATAATGGTGCACTAAATTTAAATAACTTCTTCATCAGCTTTTTCGTTTCGTCAAACTTACGGAAAATAAATAATAAAAAAATAATAACACTTGAACATATATTTACTTTTTTACTGTCAAGTCACAATACAGTAAAGGACATCTTTTTTATGTATATACCGACTTGTGACTTACTTGTGTATTAATTGTAAATTTATCTTTCCAATTTTATTAGGCGTAATTTTATTCAATTCATTACTTAATTCATAAATTAAGATTTTAGCTTTTGTAAGACAACTTAAAGATAAACAGTAATTTAATAAGCCCCTTGAATATAGTTTGATACATAATTTGCCGTAAAAGTAAAATAAAACAGCTAAATATCAAATTTTTTACCGTGCAAATTCCAAAAAAAGCTTTATTTTATTCATTTTTAGTTTACAATGGTATTTTTCATGTGTACGCCAGTTCCATTTAATGGAAGAATATGTTATGTCCTTCACATCCTAGGACGCTAGGTTCTGGCCTGAAACTGTTCTCACACAATATATTAGGCTAGTCCTAGAGGGTCATGGTAAAAATACATAGATAAAATCCATTGGTGATTGGTTGGATTTTAACCCGGACCTTGGGATCTGAAAGCCTGCTCTTCCACTAGACCAACTTGCACACGACCTAATAACACACATCTCAGATAAGTAGCAAAATTAAAATTACTCAACAAATATAAGTGAAATAAATATTGGAGATAAAAAGAAATATTGGATACAAATATTGGAGATAAAAAAATAAATATTGGAAGAGAGAAATAAATATATCAGTGAAATAAATATTGGAGATAATAATTGAACATAATCTACCGTGGTGTAATACAGAATTCCGCTGTGTAATAGTAATGGTAAAGGTAATGTAATTGCAAAGGTAATGTCTGCAATGTAATGAAACAGTTGTTCTTGACTCGAGATAATCTTCTCTTCCTCTTCCCGTCGTTTAACATCATTTAGGATAATCTGCCAACAATTGCTTTCCTGATTGTCCATTCACTTTCGATTTCGAGTCTCTGTTTTGAACATTGGCAGTCAATTTGTTTTACTTTTGTTACTTTCTGAGATGATGTGTTATTAGGTCGGGTGCCAGCTGGTATAGTGGCGGAATGCGGAGTTTCAGAGACCAAGGTCCAGGTTCAAATCCCGCCAATCACCAATAGATATGATCTATGAATTTTTGCCATGACCCTCTAGGACTGGCCTAATGTATTCTGTGAGAACAGTTCTGAGCCAGAACCTAGCGTCCTACGATCCGAAGGACATAAAAGATTCTTCCTTTAAATGAAGTTGTTGTAGACAATGAAAAATACTATAGTAAAGTAAAAATGAATAAAATAAAGCTTTTTGGAATTTGTATGGTTAACCTCTTCATGCATGCTATATGAAATAACACTTTAAAAAAATGTTTGATACCATTTTCGTATTCAGGAGGTTCAATTTAGTGGATGTACACTTTTTTATTATGATACATGATATTTTTTATATAAATAAATAGCTGGCCACAAATGTGTTTTATATGTAAAAGTGGACGTAATACACTTGGTATATGGTCTTACCTTATCTGCATGAAGGCAACATATGTTGCCACTTGTATACCAACAATACTTCCACTAATGCATACTGTCCACTTATGTTGCCACATAAGTTAAATAAGTAAATAAAAATGTAACAAGGTAAAAAAATACAAAAACATTGATTTCAACAAATTTTTAGCTATACAAAATCTTAAACTAACAAAACAATCCTTCTAAAAATCTTTCTTCTCTTACAATAATTAATTGTAAATATTTCTTTAAAAAACAATTTTTTTTCTTACACGAACTTTTAGTACCGCACTAAATAGAGTCTGTTCTTCTTTTGCCAGCTTATAATTCTTCGAAATTCAATGTATGATTCTCTTCATAAAAATTGAAATCTTCCATACACTCCGGACAAACGTTTCTGACATTTTCCACAGATGAAGCGTGTTCGACTACGGCACTGCTTGTCATGGCATCTTGGGGCATTTTCACTTCAACTTTTGTAGGATAATGACCTTTCCCATCAAATTTCCTTGATAGAGGTGCTTTCTGAAGTGAATTCCTCTTCTTGGGGGCGGATTAAACTGTGAGCTTGGTCTTCCTCGTTTCTTAGTGTTCATAAAATTTAAACTATAGGAGATGAGCTCTTCTGCCAAGTCTGCCTTGAAAATTAGTAAATGGATATCTAGGATCTTTTTGGCCCTAGTGATAAAAACTACAATTTTATTCCATCAACTGTAAATGTAACAATACATAAAATATAATTATTATAATAAATAATACATTTTAATAACTTCTAGTTTTATCAGACCTAAATAATAATCTCTATCAAAGTGAACATAGATAACATACAATATTCAACTTTAGTTCACATTTAGCTTAACTAATTTTTAAAATCCAGATTTGCATACTAGCCACAAGTGTGTACAGCTATACGTGTACACATATGTGGCTTCCATGCAGGATTGGTAACAAGTGAACCAAAAATCATTTCCCCTATCTGCATGGAAGGCACGTTTGTGTACTGATACATTTTTAATCAGTAAGTCATAACTATATAAGTAATCAACATAATTTATATATCAATCTGTAGCCTAGGAGTAGCACAGTAATATCATATTTTTCTTACCTTCATAAATTACATGCGGTCATCTGTAGGAACATTTCAAAAACTCGGTTTTTGAAGAGCTTAATTTCACTGCCATTTCACACAAAATGGCGGATAACAAAAAAAGAATGAACTGCGATCTGTTGGCGACTGCTGGAACTAGTGCACCCGGCCTCAGGTGAGGCCTACTGCAGAACTTGCATCAAGTTTACAATTTCTTAAGTATTTATATGGCTTTAAATAGTCGTACACGTATGATGCCGTCATGCACGAAGAGGTTAAACTTAAACATTTAACTATTTTATTTTACTTTTATGGCGTAACATGTATCAAACTATATTCAATGGGATTATTACATTACTGTTTATCTTTAGTTTTAAATATAAGTAGTTTTACAAAAACTAAAATCTTACTTCATGAGTTAAGTGCGAAAATAAATAAAAATACATAAAATACAAGTGTTATTCAATTTTTTTATCTACAAAAATGCGATGTAATTTAATTTTTATTTTTTAGATGTTTCGTCTTAAGGGGAAAATATAATAATTTCATAATCTGATATCCACAAAATAAATGTACTTGAACTTATCGTAAATAACTAACGTAAACCTACTGGATTTAGAATATTAACCCTTAAAAATGTGATTATATTAATTATGACAAAGGATAATCCTTAAATTGAACGGTTTATAAGATAATGTTGGTCATTCAAAAGACCTTCAGGAGTATCTCAACAATAATTTGGTCAAAAATACAATACTATACGAAAAAGTTTCACTAGGTATGTCAATAAATCAGTTGACCTGGTTTGCAATCTGAATTAGACACATTTCAATTATCAAGTAAAACACAATTACAGAATACAATTGCGAGAAATCAATGACTTGCAAGTCCCCGAGCCAAAGTCAATTCTGTTACCTGATGATTCGAGCTATTACTGTTACCGTTAGCTATTACAACGGAGGAAGCAATTCTGCGTCATTTCCTTCACGTTATCATCTCAGATTCTGGAGGACAATGACCAATTCCACGTCACTCAGGCTTCCAATCTGACGGGATCGAGTTGTCAAAATAGTTCATTTGCAAATCCGTGTCAAGGTCTGTGATCAAATTATTTTTCCAAGTGATATCAAGCCAATTACTACGATGGTGTAAATTGACAGTGATCTTGAGTTGCAGAAAAATAGTGCTCCATTTCTTTGGTTATAAATCTTCGGAACCTCCTTTGGTTCCTCTAGGTGTGGAATCTTCGTTCACGCTCAATAATTTTCACGAAATACACTTTGTGGGAAAAGTTCAAAAAAGGAGAAGAACACTAACTAAGGAAAGGTTTCAAGTTAACTAAAACTGTTAGCATGACTTAATTTATACTAAAAAATTCACAATTTGGAGCTGTTTTCCTTTTTAAAGCCTATTTAAGTACAATATTTTTGTACACTTCCTAGTCCTTAGTTTGTTGAAGGCATTTACTGTATCTTAAACAGACTATTTGGCAGGAAAACTTAACACTAAATGTATTAAGATTGAATTCAAAGAAATTTATCTTATAGTAAAATATATACTACTTGGATTGCTCTGTGCATTTTGCGTTGTCTTTGTGATCTGAATACTGTACTGAATTTTGTTTGGTTATATAACCTTCAAGTATTAAGTGTTCAATATTTGTATATTTATGAAGAAAATAAAAGCAAATGTGAAATGCAAATGTAGTAACTTTTACTTCAATTACAACGTTACACGAAAGCTGTTTCGCTGTTTTATGCAGTATGAGTTGTTGATACAATGCCACTAATATTTTGTTAGTGTAGATCTACGAATTGAGCATTTTTATTAAATCGCTTTCTTGTCCGGTACAGAGTTTTGACAAACTATAAAATACAGGATCATAATGGTTGGCAGCCCTGACGCTGTGTAGGAAACATGCTCGATTTCGACTCCACGGTTTTAAGTAAATTATCAGTTTAGTTATCAGTTAACAGTGACTATAGGGCGAAATTTAGAGTTCTAGGACACCGTAGATAGTTAAATGATAACATTCGACCAGTTTCAGTCGTTTAATTTCTGAAAAACCAGTTATAGTTTTGGACGGCAACGTGGTTAGACGTTCGTGCGTTATCCGGTCGCTGTGTTCGTTTGTGTGTTTGTGCAAAAACACCTGGGATTGTGTAGGGATGTATGTCTGACTGAGAATATATGTGATATTTTATGAGTGGCAAAAAAATTAGTGACTTTTTTACTCCAACTGTGTCGCGAGGAAGCAAACGAGTGCTTAGTTCGCCTGAGGATAGTAACAGCTCATCAGAACGGCGACCCCGACACTGCGATATGGAGAACGAGAAGGTTGGTGAGATGACATTAGGTCAATTAATGTTAAGTCTTAATAGACTCTGGGATGAAAAGTTGACAGCTTTGGCCACTAAGGATGAACTGAATGTTTTGTCGAGGGAATTACAGTCTTTGAAAGAGGAGAATAATAAGCAAAAAGAGGTTATTGATAACCTAAAAGCACAAAATGACACAGTTGAAGCGAAAGTTCATGACCTAGAAAGCAGATCACGGAGAAACAACCTAATTTTTAAAGGCTTAAAGTGGAGGGGAGACAAGGTTGACTGTAAAGAAGTAGTTCAGCGGTTCCTGCAGGAGGTTATGGGCTACACAAACAATGTCTGGATTAACCGAGCTCATTTTATTGGAGAGGGCGATAAAAAAGCTATAATTGCTCACATTCCAGAAGATGTGGAGATTGATTATATAATGATGCATGCACGCAATCTGCGAGGTACAGGCTACGTAGTCCACAGGGATTATACCAAAGAAGTAAGGACCAAGAGAGCTCATCTAATGGCAGTAAGGACGGAGCTGGAGAGAGTCACTAATCAGAAAAATATCAAGCTTAGATTTGAACACCTGATAATCAAAGGTGAGAGGTTTACTTGGGAGAATAGGTCACTAAGGGCAGGGCTAGAGGATGGAGGAGTTGTTCTGAAGAGAATGTTCGGTATAGACTTTACAGACTTTCTGTCAAACTTGGCGACTAATGGACCCGCAAAACAGAACCACGACCAAGATGATGGGCGACCTACAGGGACCGGACCCAGGATGGACAACAGCAGCCGGACCAGGACCAACGCCACACCATCAGCAGCAGGGCCAACGCAGGCTTGAGGAGGCAACGCCAGTCCCAAAGAAGAGGATTTAGGGGATGGACATATCTTGAAAATAATATCCTATAATGTATGTGGTCTGAAGAGTAAGGTCAGTGGAGAAAGTAGTAATTTTTTTAAATTAATTAATGAGTATGATGTAATTTTTTTGTTAGAAACCTTTATAACGGAAGAAGATAGGGAATTTATTTCAAAGTTATTTTTTAATTACAGGTTATCATTTAAGTTTGCCGTTAGAACAGCAAATTTTGGTAGAGCTAAGGGAGGTTTAATTTCTTGCATAAATTTAGGATCTAAGTTTGTTAATAGTTTAAGTTTTAATGAAATCCACAATGTATCATGTTTAGAAGTGCATAGTAATATTACGGGTCTGACTTAGGGGAGGTACAAATGAGGCATTTAGTTCAAAATTCCTCCGTGAACAGCGCTGTAGTAGAGAGCACTTTGGCAATAAAGGTTTACTAATCTCAAAAATAGTTCTGTTCATAAAATAAAATTATAAATGCCTCAAATTCAATTTTACTATTTTTTTAATTATAAAATTAAACTATCATAACCTAACCGAACTAACCAAACTTGCTGATAAAGAAATAATATAACAACAGTTTAGTAATCGGAAAAATAATTCTGTTTATTAAATAAAACTAGAAATTGCTCAATTAAAATTTTATAATGACTTAATAATAAAATTAAACTGTAATAACCAAACCAAACCAACCAAACTTGCTGATAATAAAAAAATCTTGGGCAAAAAGTTAATGCTACCAGCGGGATTCGAACCCGGGACCTACAGTATATCAGCCCGGCACACTAACCATTAGACCACCGAGGCCGATGGTTAACAAACGTTTTGTTACGGTAATGGCGTTCCCTCAGCTAATAAGAAGCCATCAGCTGTCATCGTAGCCTCTTCTATACCTCCCCTGAGTAAATACCGTAATATTACTGATCATTTGTTTTTGCTGCCTATATATTTGGGTTTTAACGAGTGGGAGAACGATTTCAATAGTTTAAAAGTTTTGTTAAGCGAAAATCATAATAAAAATATAATAGTTCTAGGAGATCTAAATGGAAGAATAAGCAATGAGCAGGAACTATTAGAGTTAGATTATCTAAGTGAGAATTTTTATGGGAAAAGAATGTCTAAAGACAATGTTATAAATACAAATGGGCGTAGATTGTTAAAATTATTTGAAGACACAGGACATATTGTTTTAAATGGGAAAACCCCGGGAGACTGTAAGGGAGAATACACGTTTATTAGTTCTGTAGGGATGTCAGTAATTGATTTAGCGGTAGTTCCAATAGGTGTTTTAAGTAAAGCTTATGACTTTAAAGTAATATCTCACGCAGGTTCTGATCACATGCCAATCGAATTATGTGTGAAAATGTCGGAAGCAAGAGGTGAGGAAAGGTTAACGAACAACCTTAACTCACTTCCAAGGTTAAAATGGAGTGAACGAAATAAAAATATTTACAAACAGAATGTAGATAAAAAGGTTGCACACCTTCATATTACAAATGATAATGCGGATAGTATAGATAAGATAACGAGGTGTATTAAAGAGTCGGCCTTTGAAAATACAAGTAAAACAGGTGCAGTGTTTATAAAAAAACAACCATGGTTTGATAGGGAATGTTTCTCACTTAGAAATAGAGTCTTTAGTCTACTGAGATTGTTTAGAAAAACTAATTCATTAATAAACAAGCAGGCATATTTAGAGGCAAGCAGGAGGTATAATTCAATGTGTAAAAACAAAAAGATAGCTTTTCAAAATAATATTATAGATTGTATTAATCACGCTAAGGATGGGAAAACATTGTGGACTGCCATAAACAAATTTCGAGTATCGGAAAAAAATACGCTTGCAGGGATTGAACCTGAACAGTGGGTACAACATTTCCAAACTTTATTGAATCCTCCAATAATGTCGGGAACAATAAGTTATGCTGAGCCTTTTATAATGAATGAATTAGTGGATAGAGATTTTACTCGACAAGATTTGCAGTTAATTTTGACTAAAGTGCAAAATAATAAGGCTCCAGGGTATGATGGCATCCCATATGAATTTTTCAAAAATGCGCCTCAAGCATTACTAAATACTATGTTAGATATATTTAATAGGATATTTCAATCAGATGTCGCACCAGGAAGTTTTAAAAAATCTATCATTTTTCCATTGCACAAGAAAGGTGACCGGAATTTAACTCAAAACTACAGGGGCCTATCTTTCATCAATTGTATTTCAAAATTATATACAAGCTTATTACATAATAGATTATGGGAATGGGTGAATAGTCAAGGAATTTTAACTGAGTTGCAAGCAGGTTTCCGTAAGGATTACTCCACTATTGATAATTTGTTTAATCTTACAAGTATGATAAAACTACGACTAGCTTCTAAGGGTAACAAATTGTATAGTTTCTTTATAGATTTTAGCGCTGCGTTTGATACAGTTGACAGAAACGCTCTATTCTATAAGTTATCGGCTCTGGGTTTATCAACGCGCATGCGCACAGCACTGCGAGCTTTGTACGACGGTACTGAATCAGGTGTGTGGTACAACGGTAACGTAACAGAATCCTTTGAAACTAAAGTAGGTCTGAGGCAAGGATGCGTGTGTTCACCTTTGTTATTTTGTTTATTTATAAATGATATGTCTAGTAGCATAAATGGTGGCTGTATTTTTGGGCGAAAGAAAGTAAACATTTTAATGTATGCAGACGATGTAGTTCTGCTAGCACCGACTGCCACAAGTTTACAGTTTATGATCAATAATCTAGAAAAGTATTGTGATACATGGAACTTACAACTAAATCTAAATAAGTCAAAAATTATTGTTTTTAGAAATGGAGGTAAGTTAAAGGAAAACGAAAAATGGACTTTTAAAAGAAGAGATATTGAAGTAGTGAACAGTTATAAATATTTAGGGGTAGAGTTAACTTCCAAGTTAACGTGGGATCATCAGATGAGCACAAAATCAAGAAGTGCAAAGTTAGCAATCAATAATATCTGGTATAAATTCTTTGTCAGTAGTAGAATTTCGTTGGAAAGAAAGTTTAGTTGCTTTAATGCGGTAGTTAAATCAATTCTGTGTTATGGCTGTCAGGTTTGGGGATATCAAAAGAATGATAAAATTGAAGGGGTTTTGAAAATGTTTATTAAGAAAATCTTTCAATTGCCTAATAATACACCTAATTATGCGCTATATTTAGAAACAGGAGCAGAATCAGTATATTTGTACACTTTACATAGTAATCTAAATTACTTAGTTCGAGTCTTATCCCTTGCTGAAGACCGGTTACCGCATATACTGGCGAAACAGGTAATTGAAAAGAATGTGTATTGGTGTGAAGAATGGCGGAAGCTAGGGCGCGCGCATGGCGTAGTGGTGGAAATGGATACTGATCCGGTAAGTATACAATCGGCATTGTTAGGTGTCCTAGAATCAGTCAGAGAGGCAGAATATCGGGCGAATTTGGAAGCGGCTTTAGGATCGCGTTATCACCAAACATAGGCGACCTTGAACTTGGAATTGGGTAACTCGTCCTATATCAATGCTAATTTATCTCTAAGGGCGATAAAATGGATTTACAAAGCACGAGTTGGAGTAATTTATCTAAACTACAAGCCTTGGATAGGTGATCAAAATTACGTGTGCAGTTTATGTAATTTAAGGGAAAACGAGGATGTATTTCATTATATCTGTAGGTGTCCAATCCTTGCAGGTGTAAGGAAACGTTTTCTTCAAAAAAAAAAGAACTTACTAGGGAAGATTTACACTCATATTTAAATGGTAGGGACTGGCGAAGTCTAGGATGTTATTTAATTAATGCATGGAAATATAGATATGAGCTTGTGTCGGAATTTAATTTTGCATAAAAAAAACACAAAAATACATTGTTTGCCATCCTAACGTGTTGCAGGGAATATGGAAAATAAGGAGAAAATAAAAATATTTTGTATGAAAGCTGCCAGCCCAGCTGACAGTCCTTTGGGCTAATGCTGATATAGTGCAGTTAAACAAAACAAAATGATATTAAGGTAAAACACGATAGAATAAGTGTGATTCAAGGTTGTATGTAGATATTTTCTAGTTATTTATGTAAAAATCTTATTGTTTTGTAATGCATCGTTTTAATGAAAACAAAGCACTGGTTTCATTTCATTTCATTTCATTTCATTTCATTTACAGGATCATAATACACTTTTTGTGATACGACTATTTGGTTGATGAGTGATGACTAAATAACAACAAAAGTGCAAACAGTAATAACAGTAACAGTAATAATGATAACAAAAGAAATAACAATTACGTGACGATAAGGATGAAGATAACAAAGAGAAACAAGGACAACAAAATATAAAAACCATTTACCTAACCCGCCATGTTAAACTTCCCTATCCCAAGCGTGATGTATACAACTTCCTTACTTCTCGAGTGATGTAAAGTTGAAAAAAACTCACTCGGTGATGTAATGAAACCCATTTAAATAACATTGAGTGGATAACTTAAAAAATATACCTCTATGGAGCCAACGACGTTCAACGCTAGAAATCAGCTGTGTGTTTGAATTTTATTGTTATGCTTTGAAGAATTTTCCTAACCTAGCTTTTGTTTGTAAATGAACGTTACTGTTAGAAGCACGAAGATGAGTGAAATTGATAATGAAATATATTGCTCGTAACCTCCTGAATATTGTCGGGTCAGGTAAAATCTTGTACGTTACACGTTACGTGTTTACATCACTTCGGTGAATTATGCAACTCGCCTTCGCTCGTTGCACAACATTCACCTGCGTGATGTAAAAACGCTCTTACTACACTTGTAATGTAAATAGCTATTAACAAATTTAATGAAAGATAAGTGTTTTCCTATGGTCTTGGAGTAGATAGGTCATCTTCACTGATCACGAGCGTAGCATGCTAAGTCCTTGCAAACAGCTTCCTCTATCTGGTACCCCCTGGGGCGTGGAAACACTGCGGCGCCGGCAGAGGGTGAGTCACGGCTCTTTAACATCGCGTTAAGATTTTAAGTTGCTGTAAAAAAATCCTTCCTCATTTTAGCCAATTTGGTCAAGTCCTAAATGGCAAGTGCTAGAGTTATCGTCAAGCACAAAGTCTCTTGTGAACAAGAGGTAAGATAAGATCCGTCCTGGTCGAGTTTGTAGAAAGAGATGACATCGCACATGTAAGATACAAGATACCAAAGGTTTCAACTGTAGCGCCACATGTTTCAGGAGATTGGGCAGCTCGCTTCCACTTGATCAGTGAAGATGACCCACTCCAAGACTAATCTCTCCTTAAATTTGTTAAATGCTTTTTATGTTTTGTTGTCCTTGTTTCTCTTTATTGTTCTCATCATCCTTATTGTCACTTAATGTTGTTGTTATTCCTTTTGTTATTATTATCATTGTTATTACTGTTTGCACTTTTGTTGTTATTTAGTCATACCTCGTCAACTCAATAGTTGTATCAAAAAATTTGTATTATGATCCTGTAAGTAATGGTTTGTCCGTTAAATAAACAAATAAGAATACACATGATGTGGCGCCGGCAGAGGGTGGTTCACGACTCTATTTAACATCGCTCTAAGATTTTAATTTGCTGTCGAAAAACCCTCGACATAGTTTAGTTGTATAACCTTCAAGTATTAAGTGTTCAATCTATGTATATTCATGAAGAAAAGCAAATGTAGAAAAAACCAATCAAAATGGTTTCAATATAGATCATTTCAATTAATCTAACGATGGAAAAATTATTATATTGTTTCACGTTTGGCTTCCCAGTAACGACAAATCCTTCTGTTAACTCTGGTACATATTATAGTAACATTTTAAATTTATGCACAACAGATATGCATATAAGAGCATAAAGCACGACACGTGATGCAATTGTGTTCGTAATTGTTATTACTTGTAAGACTTGTGTGTAGCTAGCTGGTTGAATGCCAACGTGGTTTCCAATGATTTTATAGCGCAGTTGTCATTTTATGGAAGGCCGTCGTGACGAGACAATTTACATTGAGTGTGACCAATAAAATATGTAGTATAGAACCAATCCAATTGTTTGTTTTTGTAGTAACTTTTATTTCAATTACAGAAGTACAAGAAAAGCACCATTGTTTAGTGCAGTATGAGTTTCTGATACAGTTTCACTAGTATTTTGTTGGTGTAGATCTATGAATTTGGTATTTTTCACATTTCCTTGTAAGGGAACCGGCCAAACCCTGGTCTTTGTACTATCTAACGTCGACATCTTTTTAGCATCATTAATTTAAGCCCAATAACAAACGATATCTTACTCTAGAAACTACACTGAGAATCGAACCACGGACCTTCAGATTTGAAGGCAAACATAACCGTTCTGCTATTCACCTATTATTATTTAATATAATAAACAGACTTTTAATCTTTTTTCAAGATAAAATTCATGACATTTTAGAAATGTTTGTTTACCTGGAAGAAACATAACAGGTTTAGGAGTATAGAGTAAATGTTGTAGAACCTTTGCTGAATACTAGATTCACTTTTTATAGTAAAATATAATCATAAATACATCAACTGACATATAAACGCAATTCATTCTGATTACATTTTTTTGTCCTAGGATGCTAGGCACGAGCTCAGTGTTGTTTTTCACATTATTTGAGGCTAGACCTAGGGGTTGCGGCATTATTACTTAGTTAAAATCCATTGGTGGCTTGGTGGGATTTGTACCCGGTGTCTCAGGGTGTGAAGTCCGCGCTCTAACCACTACACCAGCTCGCTACCCTCATTCTGATTACATTACTAACAATTAACTTACTACTTGTCTTCTTAGTAACCTACTTACAAAATCTTCAATATATTTCCTCAAATATTTTATTACAGTTATTGAGTGCGGCTGATGAAATTCCATTATAACACGAATATAAAAGACTTTCCTGCAAAACCCTCATCCAACACATTCCTCCAACAGTTACCAATGAATTCATCCAACAGCCAGATATCAATCAAGTCGGTCAGCTGTAACAGTCACGTGACCAGCTGGCCTCCGTTGTGACATTTGCTCACGTGAGCGACTCTCGCCCTTATTTACATAAGTATGCAGGTGATTACGGACCATTATCGCGTCCGTTACCTGTCGCGGCGCCGCGCCGGTATTGTCCAGTGTCAGTTATTAGTTTTCTGACGCCTGGGTGCGCCACTGGTCTTTAATGAAATTAATATTCAATACCACTTAATGAGGGAAACAGCCTTCCTCATACTTCGTGTAGTTAAGCTTTTTATTGGGATAAGAGTGTAATAATTGGCCACTTTGTACATCGTTTAAGGCGCCATTGTGTTGAAGAATGCGTAATTTGGTAGATTAGTTGAGTTTGGCACGAGCCGAAGATAATATGAGTCCCTGCGTTAACTTCAGTTTCTATTTATCGTATTGAACTTAGAAATTTTTACATAAAATGCTTGATACATTTATAAACTTTGTACCCTATTTGATAGGCTTCAATTTATTGTAAAAATTGGTAATAACCTTTTTCTTAAAGTCAACTGTACTGTACAACTACGCTAGGTCCGGGACAAAAGTGTTCTCGAAACCTACTGTCCAAGTAAGAACCTTTTCAGCTCTAGTCGTTTTACTACTGGGTGTTTCACATGTGCCTGGCCTAGGTGTACATGAAGCAATAGTATAATTATTCATCGTAAATTGTGAAGTTGATTGTTCCTCTATATAGAACTAGCTGAACCCGGCTGACGTCAAGCCTTTGACTATTAAATAATGTTCTCATCGCAAGTTTTCCAACCTTGTGTGTTTCTGTTTCTCTTGAGGTGGAAGCTCGCGCTCACTGTGCTTCTAACCGTGCCACACTTTCTGCTAGTGTTTAGACAGTCCTAATGGTGGAAAGTTGCTGTGCATTTCTGGCGGCTCTCCCAATATTATTTTTATTTTGTGGCATGTCGTCAGTAAAGGAAACTCACTACTGAGGTTAGGAAAAACAACACTTTGTATTTTAATATGTTTACCATATATGGTTGATAATATCTAGTATTCTAAATTATTTCCCATATGTTTGAAAATGTCTTGTATTTGTAATTACTAACCATATGTTTTAAAATATCTTTCATAAAAATGTTCACTTTTGTGTTTACAATATCCTCCTTCCATAAGTTTAATATGGGATTCCTTTTGGGCCTCTGGGGCTTTTGGGGCCTATTGAACTCGGTTAAAATGGATGTGTAAACCTTTTCCATAAAATTTTACACAAATCATGACAATCAGTCCAATGGTGTCCGAGCTCATAACGTTCAAATATTTATACATACAAACTTCCTCTTTTATAAATATACAGGGTGAGTTTTTTAAAGTGATCCAATAGCTAACTTTTTAATTACACGACTTAGCACCACACTTTAAATTTGAAACTTGCTCAATTTTAAGTTTCACTCAAGAATACGATTTCAGATTTTTTCATTGTGGCCGCCATTTTCCAATATGGCTGCCAACTTTAAAATTTCTTATGGAACACCCTGTATATTATTTTGTTTTTAAATTTTACTCTAAAAAATAAAACATTTTTGTTCTTGAGATTTTTTCAATATCTCTAACGGTTAAGGAGCTACGAGGACTTAAAGTTTTCATACAAAGTTGCATGAATTCTAAAGCATGTTTTAAAACAATGTTAGTTTTAAGTGTTGTTACTGTTAATACTTAACAATTTGTCCTCGTGGCTCCTTAACCATTAGAGATATTGAAAAAATGTCAAGAACAAAAATGTTTTATTTTTTAGATTAAAATCTAAAAACAAAATAAAATACAGGGTGTTCCATAAGAAATTTTAAAGTTGGCAGCCATATTGGAAAATGGCGGCCACAATGAAAAAATCTGAAATCGTATTCTTGAGTGAAACTTAAAACTGAGCAAGTTTCAAATTTAAAGTGAGGTGCTAAGTCCTGTAATTAAAAAGTTAGCTATTGGATCACTTTAAAAAACTCACCCTGTATATGAAGAACACCGAAGAATTAATGCATGATTCACGTACACTGCATACTATCTGTGCACTTTGCCGTTCCCACATATAACATTACATCACTTGTATAACATTGTAAGTCACTTTTCAGCCACCTGTATGATGAAGAACATTGAAGAATTAATGCATGATTAACGTACACTGCATATTATGTGTGCACTTTACCATTCCCACATACAACATTACATCCTTGTATAACTTTGTAAGTCACTTTTCAGCCACCTGCATGATGAAGAATGAAGAACACTGAGGAATTTTCACGTACACTGCATACTATCTGTGCACTTTACCATTCCCACATACAACATTACATCCTTGTATAACTTTGTAAGTCACTTTTTAGCCACCTGCATGATGAAGAATGAAGAACACTGAGGAATTAATGCACGATTCACGTACACAGCATACTATCTGTGCACTTTAACGTTCCCACATATAACATTACATCCTTCTGCACAGTCACGACAATGTTCCACGCATCGTCAAGGCCGTTCAAGTCACCCGTGAAAGACCTTACGACATCACCTCCCAAACACCACATAAAGATTTAGATGGCAGTCGACTCTTGCAGGCTGTTTCATATTTACTTTACTGTGGCTTTTACTGTGTTATTTTTATTTACTTTACTGTGGCTTTCTTAGCCGTGGGGACTACAATATGTTTGCTCTCAGAATATTTTAGTTTTGGTCTTCGGGAAGAATTATGTGTAGAAAAGAGTTGAATTTGCATGTATGTACGTCTGTGTGTCCTCCCAATCTTCACGGCCGATTCACAATAATTTTAAATTGTAAAACGAATTTAGTTCGTCTAAAAAAATATTTTGCAATAATTATTTCAATAAACAAATTAATGTAAATATATTTTACATTAATGTACTGAATGTTACCCCAAACATAGAATGTTACCGAATGTTACCCCAACTTAAGTGTTTTTTTAAATATTTTGAACTATGTTTATACTGGTATTGATGGTTATACAGGGTGATTGGTAATCAGTGTGTCAAATTTTAAGGCATTATGCACGCCATTTGCGATAACACGCAATTTGAGTAGTTATATCTCAATCTAAGTCCCGGCAAACCCAATTTTAGATCTTTCTAAATTTCTTGACTCTGTTTGATAAAATATAATTTTTCTCAACTCGTAGTGAACATAATGATATTTTTAATGGCTTTTCTAGAATCTATTAAATATCATATCGGAAAACGTACAGTTTGTTACAGCAAAATCAAAAACACCTCGTAAATTCGACTTAAATAAAACTTTTTAACAATCAATAAAAAGGGTGCCACAACTCGCTTAACAAAAGTTTGTTATACACCATGTTAAAAGCTGTCAAATATATTTTTTCCAAATTGCGTATTTTGATCGCAATTGGCGTGCATAACAATGCCTTCACATTTGTCACTCTGAATCACCCTGTATATACTGTAGCACTCGCATTTGGCTCGCCCTAGGGTGCTTCGGGGGATTGTTGAAATATCCTCAGAAAAAATCTTATACTGAGTAAAATAATACAAATATAATAAGTTGGTAAAATACTAAGCACTGTAGTGTAATGCAACAAATGTGTTTTTGATACAGAAAAAATAGAGTTGGCGGTGGTTTATTTGGGGTGAGGGTTGTAAATTGTATACACTTTTCTAAATAATTCCTTAGTTTCAAAACGAAGACTAACAAAACTGTCAATGTGTTTATTTGAAGATGCAGAATATGATTGGTAAGATTACATTAAGGTGATTACACACGTGAATTTTGTGAAACAAAAACTAAACACAACTTAACTGAACCAACAAAGATAATATCGCAAGATATGATTTTCAGGAAACCATTTCATCTTAAAATCGTTTATCATTTCAATCTCATTTTGGAGTAATGAGTGAAAGGCTTAAGGAAAGAGGAAGGTTTATTACAAAATCATGTATTATTTTAATCACCCTGTGGGCAGCCTGGACCCTGACATTTGTTGGAACACCGGAAGTAATCTGCAAGGCTCTGGGTTCAAGTTCAAGTCATGTATCCTTGGTGAAATACTAGATGAATATGTGAGAGGGGGAATATTTATGTTTGTTTATTGTATATGCTATTCTTATATTTTCTTATATAATTTTTCTGTGTTAGTATTAGTTGGAATTCTATATTTTGAGTTTGTTATTTATACCCTAATAACAGTGTCAGTGTATGTTGGGGTGTAAATGTTTCTAAGGATATTTTTGGCGTCAACTTATTATTTCGGAACTATAATCTCTCGCTAATTGTCATACTCAGGCTCTTAATCATTTACAAATTATTTATTTTTTGTTCCACCAAGGGTGGCGAAATCGTGAAATAGGTAACAAGTCAAAATCTTACAATTACTAGTTAATAGTCATTACAGTATATTCGCTTGTTAGTATCAAAGTAATAAAACTAATAAGAGACTAAGTTATTCATATTGGATGTTTTATCTTTTATTAACATTTACTATGCCAATTAATACTCTAAATTCGAATATAAGTTTATTGTGTAGTTCTTTGCCAAAATATGCTCTCAAAAGAACTCAATGGAAAATTTGAAGGTTGTATTTATAAATCTGTGATTTTCAAGTTAAAATTCACAAAACTAAGGTTCTAAAGTGTTAAATTTGTCACTGCCACGAAATCTCTTGCTTTAACAAGTTTAGTGTATACTTTGATAGCAAAATTGTCTTACAGCTGTGACAGTACTTTTTTTAAATCTGGTGATTTTCTTCAACTTACTAACGTCAATACTTGTTTCAGTCAATTTGGTCATACGCCCTCGTAATTGGGTATTTAATCTTACTGAAGCAACCCTAAGTCTTTCTAAAACCGGGAAAAGCCGTCTTCTATCTCAGTGATAAAGTATTTACCAATCTGTTGTAGATTAGGTGACATTTTGGATATTTTTTTTACAAAGTCCACAGCTTCATGTTATTTTAAAATACACGTTTTCTTAACACTAATGGGGGTCCTTTCCCTTGATAACTGATTTACTACTCACCCTCTAAATATTTCAGGCGTAATTTATAAGTCAATTCAGCATAGATTTTTATGTTTTAACTGATGTACAGTCTCAAGCAAAAGAAAACTTAACTATAAAACTTAGTCTAAAAAAATAGGTCAAAACTATATGTTGCCATAGTAAAAATAATGGTTTACATTTTTTTATAGATACAACATCTCATTTAAATCAATAATTCTGTAACTAGTGCCTACACACCTACCCACTTATGTGCGCCCTTTCTTCGTTTTACTTTAAGTTTTAGAAAGTATTTTGTTACACTTCATTATCATGTTTAATGTTAAATTAAATGTACTGTATATAATTTCTTAATTATTTCCAACATCAGATATGCAATACCTATATGGGTCTAAACTTCATCCAAACCAAAACGAATATTTAGATTGCAAAAGTCTAAATTTAGAATTATTTTTAAATGAAACCACGCGAATTCTGCAAGTCAGTATTTAAAAATACCAGTTAATGACTAAGTTGAGTTAGCTCAATTTATACTTACAAAAAATACTATTTTTAAAGAACAAAGCAAAGTTGTATGAAAACCATTTTCGTCACAAAGGAAGACAATTATTTAACAAATTATCAATTAATAATCAAAACTCGAAATACGAAAAACAATTAAAACAAATCCTCACTGAAGATTCGATATATTCTATTGAAGACTTCAACGGAAAATGCATCATAATTAACAAAATAAATTATAATGTGTTAAAATTAATACTAAAACTAAGTTAAACATTCATTAATTGTAGCGTCGATACAATACATATTGTAAAGACAATATAGTACTATTGTTATAACTAGCTTCCTTTGGTAAAACAACCTTCGTAAAAAATTCACATGGATCTGGCAATCATCTAAATAAAAAACTAGCAAGCTAAACTTCAGCGTTATTCAATCATAAGGGCTACCGGTGTTGGCGTTTCCAACACTAAATATAACAGCGCGATACAGCGTTACCGTTACCTCCTGCAGTATCTCTAGTCAAGGCCACCCGTGCACCTTGGACTAATATCACGTGAGTCTGTGCTAACACGTGAGCTAGGGACTCGACCTGTTTGTTACTCGCTCCTATTGTAGATAAACTCTCGCCATATATATCGCCGCTCCAATCTTACCGGAATGTGATCTTTATCGCAGCCTGTGTTGGTGATATTTTACTGTTCTCTCAGGTCAAGACTTCGTAAGAAGTCTTCGATGGTTATCTTTTTGCTAGACGATAGTTTGGTGATTTTCAAGAAGAGTTATTTTACTTTACTGCTGTCTAGTTTATGATCAAAACTCTTCACGAGACCTTTCATTCTTAATAACATTAGTATTTATTTACAAAAACTTACATTATGCAGCATAAAATCTTTACATTCTTTGCTTTATTTAGAAATATCTTAATAGTCGGAGAAATATAAGGATATGACCTTAAAAAAATTGCAAGAAAACGTTTTATGGTTTTATTTTGTTGAGTTGGGTTTGCAGAATGACATACTAAAAGTTGCCAAAAATTGGTGCACGAGAAAACCACTAAAATCAGAATTTAAAATGGCGGCTTTTTCCAACATTGGACAAACTAAAAAAAAACATATTTCACATGCATTTGTTATGCACATTTTTCGAGATATTGACTTGGGACCACCGCCTGTATTTATTGGGTGGTAAGTACTTCATTTTGATAGGGAACATGTTTTTGGCCGCCATCTTGGATCCGCCATATTGGACATAGATAATTTTTTTTCAATGTAATGATAAGTGTTGTGACACATTATTACCAACTACATTTTTACACTGATTTCAATGCCGAAATCCGTTTTTAAATATCTTTATTTATTTTAGAAGATATATTCAGACGAAAACTCTCCACCATACGTTTCTTATGGACGTTTCGTAGTTTGATAACTGTTTTAACATTATGTTTCTTATATCTCCAGTTCTTATTGACGCTTGTAGTTCGTTCTAAGCTCCAATATGGCTATGTTTGCTTGGACTATTAAAGTGAAAATCTACATAGTACCAATTTTTGTTTGTTTTATAAATGTAGCCTACTAGAGATGATGTATAGTATTTAGACTCGTTAAAACATAACATAATGTAATGAATGTTACCTCCTTAATTTCTTCGTTTACATTGCTAATTACTGATGTTAAGAATTCTGCTGCGTCCTGTTGTTGTACGACGTCCATGAGGAGATTTTTAAGTAGACATTAAGTAAGGGGAGAGGCCACAAACCTCCAATATACGGGGGGACACACACACACTCTTATAGGGAGGTTTTGAAGTGGAATGAAAAATAATACAGTGGTAGATATAGTAGAGAAAGCAAAACATGCCAGACGTGCCAGATTTAATTGGCCTTTCCTTCTCAATGATCACAAAGTTATGTCCATGTTTCCTACTAAAAATTGTAGCACTTCGGCTAACATCATCGTTCATCGTTTGTGGGAATCTGAATCTTGTAGCAATGAGAGCAATTATTGACATATTGTCTAAGATGAATAAAGAATTACCCCGTCCTGAGTTGGCATGATTAATAGCTGCATGTTTCTGTTGGAATTCATTGTTCCTTGTGGTTGTCGTGGAGGAAGGGAAGTTGAAAGTAGAGCGAAGTGTTCCATGCGAGTGGATTTCACCAGTCACATGTGACAGAATGTGCCAGATTTCCATAGAATAACTCCATAATCATTATCGAATTATTCATCTGTTGTAAATGTCAAGATTGTAGTGGGTTGTATTTACAAATCATTACCGGTACCGTAACTCCTAGTGCTGTGATACAATTTAAACAAACAAAAATGATTGTCGGATTTCAAATTTCAAATATAAAATCTATTTTTTGCTAAGTTTTTAATACAGTTAATATCTATTAAATATTTACTAGTATGGAAGATTTTTGAACAAATTTATCATGGAATTATATATTACAGCCTACTATAAGTTTTACAAGTTTATGATCAAAATTCTCCACGAGACCTTTCAATTTTAATAACATTAGTATTTACTTACAAAAACTTACATCATGCAGCATAAAATCTTTACATTCTTTGCTTTATTTAGAAATATCTTTAAGTGAAAATCTACATAGTACCAATTTTTGTTTGTTTTATAAATATAGCCTACTAGAGATGATGTATAGCAAAACTCGTTAAAACATAGCATAATGTAATGAATGTTACCTCCTTAATTTCTTCGTTTACATTGCTAATTACTGAAGTTAAGAAATAAAATTTGGTTCGGTTTGGTAATTTGGACATGTAACATTGCAAGGAATTCCGTTGATTTTAAATCGTTTTTTCCTGTTACTCTTTAGACCAAGCAGGGCTATCAAACTCAGCGTCCAACTAGGAGCAACTTGAACTAAGTCAACCATTACTTTTTTTTTGGAATGGCCCAAGTTGGATAGCATAAAAATGTCTTACCATGATGGTGTACAGGGCTAAAAGAAGAGCCATCCAGAAGGTCTTCAGCACCATTTCATATGTGACCGGAAACTGCCACTTGTTGGAACGGCTCTTGGCAACAAAATTCTGTAATTCACACAAATTTACTAAAACTAAGGAAAACGGGGGGTTTGTCACAGCTAATTTGAGAGATCGGCTGGGCGTAGAAACTTGGTAGGGGTCTCTAAAGAAAGGTCTTGGTCTGTAGATGAGCCATCAAAACAGGAAAGAGTTTTTGATAATCGGGTTGAAAATTGTGTCATAGATGAGTACGTTTAGGATGAGAGCTGTGTTCAAGTTTTGGAATAGACTACTATAAGGTATTGGTCTGTAGGTGAGCCCTCAAAAGAGAAACGATGTAAATTTCCTTGGGGCTCTGCCCCAGAGGCCTTTAAAGTTCACTCTGCAATTTTGTTTACATTTCGACCATATGGATAATTTTACACTACTTTTAATGAACCAGCTGTTAATATTAAACTTACCAAATCTATTTATTCTTAAAATAATTCATATATTATCTTAATGAAAAGTCTATAGAAAGCTTAATGGTGCGTAGAAAAGTTAGGTATATTTACCTGTTGGTCGTTATCCAATATGAAGAAGACCAGCATAATAAGGAAGTATACAGCCAAATGTAAAATAAAAACCTCTATTCTCCGAACATTCTGGAAAAATAGTTAGGTAGGTTTTAATAATATGTTCAAGTATTGGGTGAAAATAAGAGATTGATATAACTGTGCAACATAAGGAACCCATTAGGACATGCCCACCCTGATCCAACGTTTGTTTTGTGACATTAAAAAAATGTTTTATCATTAATGTAAAATCAATTGATTATATTTTATATGTTGTTAATATTACTTTATGTTATATGTAAATTTTGTTTACATGTAAAATTACCAGAGGTCAATTTTTATGTTGATTTATTTGTTGGTTGTACATTATGACTATATTTCAACAGTACAATGATGCGATAAATTAAAATACACCCAACTATGAATTCAACGTTATATTTTAAAGTAGGCCTACTTATAAACAGTAGTATAAATAGTAAATTCTGTATGTTCCAGTCCAGTTAAAATAATATTCGCATAAAAACGGTTCTCGTTTACTTTAGTGTATGGCACTTGCGTTTTAAATAATGGTTGTTGATAAGTTTTGATTATGAAATATTATTACGTTTTTTTATATTATTATTTTTTGTTATATATTGTATGTAGATTTATAAACAAAGTATAAAAACAATAACAAGTATTGGGTGAAAATAAGAGATTGATATAACTTGCACATTGATTTCATATCAACTACGGTATTGAATCAAACGTAATCGACTACTAATTGTGTGTAACTAGCTAATTTTGTTTTGTAATAAAAGATTTTCATTCATTAAAATAACTTAATATTTGTACACTTTACATAGTAATCTAAATTACTTAGTTCGAGTCTTATCCCTTGCTGAAGACCGGTTACCGCATATACTGGCGAAACAGGTAATTGAAAAGAATGTGTATTGGTGTGAAGAATGGCGGAAGCTAGGGCGCGCGCATGGCGTAGTGGTGGAAATGGATACTGATCCGGTAAGTATACAATCGGCATTGTTAGGTGTCCTAGAATCAGTCAGAGAGGCAGAATATCGGGCGAATTTGGAAGCGGCTTTAGGATCGCGTTATCACCAAACATAGGCGACCTTGAACTTGGAATTGGGTAACTCGTCCTATATCAATGCTAATTTATCTCTAAGGGCGATAAAATGGATTTACAAAGCACGAGTTGGAGTAATTTATCTAAACTACAAGCCTTGGATAGGTGATCAAAATTACGTGTGCAGTTTATGTAATTTAAGGGAAAACGAGGATGTATTTCATTATATCTGTAGGTGTCCAATCCTTGCAGGTGTAAGGAAACGTTTTCTTCAAAAAAAAAAGAACTTACTAGGGAAGATTTACACTCATATTTAAATGGTAGGGACTGGCGAAGTCTAGGATGTTATTTAATTAATGCATGGAAATATAGATATGAGCTTGTGTCGGAATTTAATTTTGCATAAAAAAAACACAAAAATACATTGTTTGCCATCCTAACGTGTTGCAGGGAATATGGAAAATAAGGAGAAAATAAAAATATTTTGTATGAAAGCTGCCAGCCCAGCTGACAGTCCTTTGGGCTAATGCTGATATAGTGCAGTTAAACAAAACAAAATGATATTAAGGTAAAACACGATAGAATAAGTGTGATTAAAGGTTGTATGTAGATATTTTCTAGTTATTTATGTAAAAATCTTATTGTTTTGTAATGCATTGTTTTAATGAAAATAAAGCACTGGTTTCATTTCATTTCATTTCATTTACAGGATCATAATACACTTTTTGTGATACGACTATTTGGTTGATGAGTGATGACTAAATAACAACAAAAGTGCAAACAGTAATAACAGTAACAGTAATAATGATAACAAAAGAAATAACAATTACGTGACGATAAGGATGAAGATAACAAAGAGAAACAAGGACAACAAAATATAAAAACCATTTACCTAACCCGCCATGTTAAACTTCCCTATCCCAAGCGTGATGTATACAACTTCCTTACTTCTCGAGTGATGTAAAGTTGAAAAAAACTCACTCGGTGATGTAATGAAACCCATTTAAATAACATTGAGTGGATAACTTAAAAAATATACCTCTATGGAGCCAACGACGTTCAACGCTAGAAATCAGCTGTGTGTTTGAATTTTATTGTTATGCTTTGAAGAATTTTCCTAACCTAGCTTTTGTTTGTAAATGAACGTTACTGTTAGAAGCACGAAGATGAGTGAAATTGATAATGAAATATATTGCTCGTAACCTCCTGAATATTGTCGGGTCAGGTAAAATCTTGTACGTTACACGTTACGTGTTTACATCACTTCGGTGAATTATGCAACTCGCCTTCGCTCGTTGCACAACATTCACCTGCGTGATGTAAAAACGCTCTTACTACACTTGTAATGTAAATAGCTATTAACAAATTTAATGAAAGATAAGTGTTTTCCTATGGTCTTGGAGTAGATAGGTCATCTTCACTGATCACGAGCGTAGCATGCTAAGTCCTTGCAAACAGCTTCCTCTATCTGGTACCCCCTGGGGCGTGGAAACACTGCGGCGCCGGCAGAGGGTGAGTCACGGCTCTTTAACATCGCGTTAAGATTTTAAGTTGCTGTAAAAAAATCCTTCCTCATTTTAGCCAATTTGGTCAAGTCCTAAATGGCAAGTGCTAGAGTTATCGTCAAGCACAAAGTCTCTTGTGAACAAGAGGTAAGATAAGATCCGTCCTGGTCGAGTTTGTAGAAAGAGATGACATCGCACATGTAAGATACAAGATACCAAAGGTTTCAACTGTAGCGCCACATGTTTCAGGAGATTGGGCAGCTCGCTTCCACTTGATCAGTGAAGATGACCCACTCCAAGACTAATCTCTCCTTAAATTTGTTAAATGCTTTTTATGTTTTGTTGTCCTTGTTTCTCTTTATTGTTCTCATCATCCTTATTGTCACTTAATGTTGTTGTTATTCCTTTTGTTATTATTATCATTGTTATTACTGTTTGCACTTTTGTTGTTATTTAGTCATACCTCGTCAACTCAATAGTTGTATCAAAAAATTTGTATTATGATCCTGTAAGTAATGGTTTGTCCGTTAAATAAACAAATAAGAATACACATGATGTGGCGCCGGCAGAGGGTGGTTCACGACTCTATTTAACATCGCTCTAAGATTTTAATTTGCTGTCGAAAAACCCTAGACATAGTTTAGTTGTATAACCTTCAAGTATTAAGTGTTCAATCTATGTATATTCATGAAGAAAAGCAAATGTAGAAAAAACCAATCAAAATGGTTTCAATATAGATCATTTCAATTAATCTAACGATGGAAAAATTATTATATTGTTTCACGTTTGGCTTCCCAGTAACGACAAATCCTTCTGTTAACTCTGGTACATATTATAGTAACATTTTAAATTTATGCACAACAGATATGCATATAAGAGCATAAAGCACGACACGTGATGCAATTGTGTTCGTAATTGTTATTACTTGTAAGACTTGTGTGTAGCTAGCTGGTTGAATGCCAACGTGGTTTCCAATGATTTTATAGCGCAGTTGTCATTTTATGGAAGGCCGTCGTGACGAGACAATTTACATTGAGTGTGACCAATAAAATATGTAGTATAGAACCAATCCAATTGTTTGTTTTTGTAGTAACTTTTATTTCAATTACAGAAGTACAAGAAAAGCACCATTGTTTAGTGCAGTATGAGTTTCTGATACAGTTTCACTAGTATTTTGTTGGTGTAGATCTATGAATTTGGTATTTTTCACATTTCCTTGTAAGGGAACCGGCCAAACCCTGGTCTTTGTACTATCTAACGTCGACATCTTTTTAGCATCATTAATTTAAGCCCAATAACAAACGATATCTTACTCTAGAAACTACACTGAGAATCGAACCACGGACCTTCAGATTTGAAGGCAAACATAACCGTTCTGCTATTCACCTATTATTATTTAATATAATAAACAGACTTTTAATCTTTTTTCAAGATAAAATTCATGACATTTTAGAAATGTTTGTTTACCTGGAAGAAACATAACAGGTTTAGGAGTATAGAGTAAATGTTGTAGAACCTTTGCTGAATACTAGATTCACTTTTTATAGTAAAATATAATCATAAATACATCAACTGACATATAAACGCAATTCATTCTGATTACATTTTTTTGTCCTAGGATGCTAGGCACGAGCTCAGTGTTGTTTTTCACATTATTTGAGGCTAGACCTAGGGGTTGCGGCATTATTACTTAGTTAAAATCCATTGGTGGCTTGGTGGGATTTGTACCCGGTGTCTCAGGGTGTGAAGTCCGCGCTCTAACCACTACACCAGCTCGCTACCCTCATTCTGATTACATTACTAACAATTAACTTACTACTTGTCTTCTTAGTAACCTACTTACAAAATCTTCAATATATTTCCTCAAATATTTTATTACAGTTATTGAGTGCGGCTGATGAAATTCCATTATAACACGAATATAAAAGACTTTCCTGCAAAACCCTCATCCAACACATTCCTCCAACAGTTACCAATGAATTCATCCAACAGCCAGATATCAATCAAGTCGGTCAGCTGTAACAGTCACGTGACCAGCTGGCCTCCGTTGTGACATTTGCTCACGTGAGCGACTCTCGCCCTTATTTACATAAGTATGCAGGTGATTACGGACCATTATCGCGTCCGTTACCTGTCGCGGCGCCGCGCCGGTATTGTCCAGTGTCAGTTATTAGTTTTCTGACGCCTGGGTGCGCCACTGGTCTTTAATGAAATTAATATTCAATACCACTTAATGAGGGAAACAGCCTTCCTCATACTTCGTGTAGTTAAGCTTTTTATTGGGATAAGAGTGTAATAATTGGCCACTTTGTACATCGTTTAAGGCGCCATTGTGTTGAAGAATGCGTAATTTGGTAGATTAGTTGAGTTTGGCACGAGCCGAAGATAATATGAGTCCCTGCGTTAACTTCAGTTTCTATTTATCGTATTGAACTTAGAAATTTTTACATAAAATGCTTGATACATTTATAAACTTTGTACCCTATTTGATAGGCTTCAATTTATTGTAAAAATTGGTAATAACCTTTTTCTTAAAGTCAACTGTACTGTACAACTACGCTAGGTCCGGGACAAAAGTGTTCTCGAAACCTACTGTCCAAGTAAGAACCTTTTCAGCTCTAGTCGTTTTACTACTGGGTGTTTCACATGTGCCTGGCCTAGGTGTACATGAAGCAATAGTATAATTATTCATCGTAAATTGTGAAGTTGATTGTTCCTCTATATAGAACTAGCTGAACCCGGCTGACGTCAAGCCTTTGACTATTAAATAATGTTCTCATCGCAAGTTTTCCAACCTTGTGTGTTTCTGTTTCTCTTGAGGTGGAAGCTCGCGCTCACTGTGCTTCTAACCGTGCCACACTTTCTGCTAGTGTTTAGACAGTCCTAATGGTGGAAAGTTGCTGTGCATTTCTGGCGGCTCTCCCAATATTATTTTTATTTTGTGGCATGTCGTCAGTAAAGGAAACTCACTACTGAGGTTAGGAAAAACAACACTTTGTATTTTAATATGTTTACCATATATGGTTGATAATATCTAGTATTCTAAATTATTTCCCATATGTTTGAAAATGTCTTGTATTTGTAATTACTAACCATATGTTTTAAAATATCTTTCATAAAAATGTTCACTTTTGTGTTTACAATATCCTCCTTCCATAAGTTTAATATGGGATTCCTTTTGGGCCTCTGGGGCTTTTGGGGCCTATTGAACTCGGTTAAAATGGATGTGTAAACCTTTTCCATAAAATTTTACACAAATCATGACAATCAGTCCAATGGTGTCCGAGCTCATAACGTTCAAATATTTATACATACAAACTTCCTCTTTTATAAATATACAGGGTGAGTTTTTTAAAGTGATCCAATAGCTAACTTTTTAATTACACGACTTAGCACCACACTTTAAATTTGAAACTTGCTCAATTTTAAGTTTCACTCAAGAATACGATTTCAGATTTTTTCATTGTGGCCGCCATTTTCCAATATGGCTGCCAACTTTAAAATTTCTTATGGAACACCCTGTATATTATTTTGTTTTTAAATTTTACTCTAAAAAATAAAACATTTTTGTTCTTGAGATTTTTTCAATATCTCTAACGGTTAAGGAGCTACGAGGACTTAAAGTTTTCATACAAAGTTGCATGAATTCTAAAGCATGTTTTAAAACAATGTTAGTTTTAAGTGTTGTTACTGTTAATACTTAACAATTTGTCCTCGTGGCTCCTTAACCATTAGAGATATTGAAAAAATGTCAAGAACAAAAATGTTTTATTTTTTAGATTAAAATCTAAAAACAAAATAAAATACAGGGTGTTCCATAAGAAATTTTAAAGTTGGCAGCCATATTGGAAAATGGCGGCCACAATGAAAAAATCTGAAATCGTATTCTTGAGTGAAACTTAAAACTGAGCAAGTTTCAAATTTAAAGTGAGGTGCTAAGTCCTGTAATTAAAAAGTTAGCTATTGGATCACTTTAAAAAACTCACCCTGTATATGAAGAACACCGAAGAATTAATGCATGATTCACGTACACTGCATACTATCTGTGCACTTTGCCGTTCCCACATATAACATTACATCACTTGTATAACATTGTAAGTCACTTTTCAGCCACCTGTATGATGAAGAACATTGAAGAATTAATGCATGATTAACGTACACTGCATATTATGTGTGCACTTTACCATTCCCACATACAACATTACATCCTTGTATAACTTTGTAAGTCACTTTTCAGCCACCTGCATGATGAAGAATGAAGAACACTGAGGAATTTTCACGTACACTGCATACTATCTGTGCACTTTACCATTCCCACATACAACATTACATCCTTGTATAACTTTGTAAGTCACTTTTTAGCCACCTGCATGATGAAGAATGAAGAACACTGAGGAATTAATGCACGATTCACGTACACAGCATACTATCTGTGCACTTTAACGTTCCCACATATAACATTACATCCTTCTGCACAGTCACGACAATGTTCCACGCATCGTCAAGGCCGTTCAAGTCACCCGTGAAAGACCTTACGACATCACCTCCCAAACACCACATAAAGATTTAGATGGCAGTCGACTCTTGCAGGCTGTTTCATATTTACTTTACTGTGGCTTTTACTGTGTTATTTTTATTTACTTTACTGTGGCTTTCTTAGCCGTGGGGACTACAATATGTTTGCTCTCAGAATATTTTAGTTTTGGTCTTCGGGAAGAATTATGTGTAGAAAAGAGTTGAATTTGCATGTATGTACGTCTGTGTGTCCTCCCAATCTTCACGGCCGATTCACAATAATTTTAAATTGTAAAACGAATTTAGTTCGTCTAAAAAAATATTTTGCAATAATTATTTCAATAAACAAATTAATGTAAATATATTTTACATTAATGTACTGAATGTTACCCCAAACATAGAATGTTACCCCAACTTAAGTGTTTTTTTAAATATTTTGAACTATGTTTATACTGGTATTGATGGTTATACAGGGTGATTGGTAATCAGTGTGTCAAATTTTAAGGCATTATGCACGCCATTTGCGATAACACGCAATTTGAGTAGTTATATCTCAATCTAAGTCCCGGCAAACCCAATTTTAGATCTTTCTAAATTTCTTGACTCTGTTTGATAAAATATAATTTTTCTCAACTCGTAGTGAACATAATGATATTTTTAATGGCTTTTCTAGAATCTATTAAATATCATATCGGAAAACGTACAGTTTGTTACAGCAAAATCAAAAACACCTCGTAAATTCGACTTAAATAAAACTTTTTAACAATCAATAAAAAGGGTGCCACAACTCGCTTAACAAAAGTTTGTTATACACCATGTTAAAAGCTGTCAAATATATTTTTTCCAAATTGCGTATTTTGATCGCAATTGGCGTGCATAACAATGCCTTCACATTTGTCACTCTGAATCACCCTGTATATACTGTAGCACTCGCATTTGGCTCGCCCTAGGGTGCTTCGGGGGATTGTTGAAATATCCTCAGAAAAAATCTTATACTGAGTAAAATAATACAAATATAATAAGTTGGTAAAATACTAAGCACTGTAGTGTAATGCAACAAATGTGTTTTTGATACAGAAAAAATAGAGTTGGCGGTGGTTTATTTGGGGTGAGGGTTGTAAATTGTATACACTTTTCTAAATAATTCCTTAGTTTCAAAACGAAGACTAACAAAACTGTCAATGTGTTTATTTGAAGATGCAGAATATGATTGGTAAGATTACATTAAGGTGATTACACACGTGAATTTTGTGAAACAAAAACTAAACACAACTTAACTGAACCAACAAAGATAATATCGCAAGATATGATTTTCAGGAAACCATTTCATCTTAAAATCGTTTATCATTTCAATCTCATTTTGGAGTAATGAGTGAAAGGCTTAAGGAAAGAGGAAGGTTTATTACAAAATCATGTATTATTTTAATCACCCTGTGGGCAGCCTGGACCCTGACATTTGTTGGAACACCGGAAGTAATCTGCAAGGCTCTGGGTTCAAGTTCAAGTCATGTATCCTTGGTGAAATACTAGATGAATATGTGAGAGGGGGAATATTTATGTTTGTTTATTGTATATGCTATTCTTATATTTTCTTATATAATTTTTCTGTGTTAGTATTAGTTGGAATTCTATATTTTGAGTTTGTTATTTATACCCTAATAACAGTGTCAGTGTATGTTGGGGTGTAAATGTTTCTAAGGATATTTTTGGCGTCAACTTATTATTTCGGAACTATAATCTCTCGCTAATTGTCATACTCAGGCTCTTAATCATTTACAAATTATTTATTTTTTGTTCCACCAAGGGTGGCGAAATCGTGAAATAGGTAACAAGTCAAAATCTTACAATTACTAGTTAATAGTCATTACAGTATATTCGCTTGTTAGTATCAAAGTAATAAAACTAATAAGAGACTAAGTTATTCATATTGGATGTTTTATCTTTTATTAACATTTACTATGCCAATTAATACTCTAAATTCGAATATAAGTTTATTGTGTAGTTCTTTGCCAAAATATGCTCTCAAAAGAACTCAATGGAAAATTTGAAGGTTGTATTTATAAATCTGTGATTTTCAAGTTAAAATTCACAAAACTAAGGTTCTAAAGTGTTAAATTTGTCACTGCCACGAAATCTCTTGCTTTAACAAGTTTAGTGTATACTTTGATAGCAAAATTGTCTTACAGCTGTGACAGTACTTTTTTTAAATCTGGTGATTTTCTTCAACTTACTAACGTCAATACTTGTTTCAGTCAATTTGGTCATACGCCCTCGTAATTGGGTATTTAATCTTACTGAAGCAACCCTAAGTCTTTCTAAAACCGGGAAAAGCCGTCTTCTATCTCAGTGATAAAGTATTTACCAATCTGTTGTAGATTAGGTGACATTTTGGATATTTTTTTTACAAAGTCCACAGCTTCATGTTATTTTAAAATACACGTTTTCTTAACACTAATGGGGGTCCTTTCCCTTGATAACTGATTTACTACTCACCCTCTAAATATTTCAGGCGTAATTTATAAGTCAATTCAGCATAGATTTTTATGTTTTAACTGATGTACAGTCTCAAGCAAAAGAAAACTTAACTATAAAACTTAGTCTAAAAAAATAGGTCAAAACTATATGTTGCCATAGTAAAAATAATGGTTTACATTTTTTTATAGATACAACATCTCATTTAAATCAATAATTCTGTAACTAGTGCCTACACACCTACCCACTTATGTGCGCCCTTTCTTCGTTTTACTTTAAGTTTTAGAAAGTATTTTGTTACACTTCATTATCATGTTTAATGTTAAATTAAATGTACTGTATATAATTTCTTAATTATTTCCAACATCAGATATGCAATACCTATATGGGTCTAAACTTCATCCAAACCAAAACGAATATTTAGATTGCAAAAGTCTAAATTTAGAATTATTTTTAAATGAAACCACGCGAATTCTGCAAGTCAGTATTTAAAAATACCAGTTAATGACTAAGTTGAGTTAGCTCAATTTATACTTACAAAAAATACTATTTTTAAAGAACAAAGCAAAGTTGTATGAAAACCATTTTCGTCACAAAGGAAGACAATTATTTAACAAATTATCAATTAATAATCAAAACTCGAAATACGAAAAACAATTAAAACAAATCCTCACTGAAGATTCGATATATTCTATTGAAGACTTCAACGGAAAATGCATCATAATTAACAAAATAAATTATAATGTGTTAAAATTAATACTAAAACTAAGTTAAACATTCATTAATTGTAGCGTCGATACAATATATATTGTAAAGACAATATAGTACTATTGTTATAACTAGCTTCCTTTGGTAAAACAACCTTCGTAAAAAATTCACATGGATCTGGCAATCATCTAAATAAAAAACTAGCAAGCTAAACTTCAGCGTTATTCAATCATAAGGGCTACCGGTGTTGGCGTTTCCAACACTAAATATAACAGCGCGATACAGCGTTACCGTTACCTCCTGCAGTATCTCTAGTCAAGGCCACCCGTGCACCTTGGACTAATATCACGTGAGTCCGTGCTAACACGTGAGCTAGGGACTCGACCTGTTTGTTACTCGCTCCTATTGTAGATAAACTCTCGCCATATACAGGGTGAATCTCGTAAGGTGTCCAGTATTGATTTCAGACAAACCGTTGGTCCTACGGTGATGAAGTAAAATTATTTCCCACTAAACCAACCCCAAGGAATAACGTAAAAATATTTTTAACGATTTTTAAATACAGGGTGTACCAGAAACTGAGGGTCACTAGTCCGAATCTACGAAATATCAAATAAAAACGTATATTATGTTGTACATCAAATTAAAGCTCTTTTCAATCCAAACCATTTGGCGGAATCGGATTTTGATTATATTGATTCTTTTCAAAATGGCGGTTGTTTTTGTGAAAAAATTTGTATTTTTTTTAATACCCTGTATTTTTCATAAAAATGCAGATTTCTTGGTTCTGATTCAAATATCGCATTCATTATGAGCTAAGCTTTATTTTGATATGCAACACTTCAATATTATCTCCAAAACAAAAAGTTTAAAAAATATCAGTTTTTGAAAATATGTACATAGCCAAAACTCAAAAATTTCAAATAGCACCATATGTCAAATAGTATATCATTTTAAAGGTATTGCAATTCTAAGAAACTTTCAAATTTAAACCTTATGCGTATCTATTTTGGTTTTTGAGTTATCAACAAAAATCATGTTTTCCCACATTAAAACGCATGTTATTTGTTAAACATGGTAGTAAAAATGTTTAACATGCTTTAACAATTAATTTTTAACAAATAACATGCGTTTTAATGTGGGAAAACATGTTTTTTGTTGATAACTCAAAGACCAAAATAGATACGCATAAGGTTTAAATTTGAAAGTTTCTTAGAATTGCAATACCTTTAAAATGATATACTATTTGACATATGATGCTATTTGAAATTTTTGAGTTTTGGCTATGTACATATTTTCAAAAACTGATATTTTTTAAACTTTTTGTTTTGGAGATAATATTGAAGTGTTGCGTATCAAAATAAAGCTTAGCTCATAATGAATGCGATATTTGAATCAGAACCAAGATATCTGCATTTTTAAGAATAATACAGGGTATTCAAAAAAATACAAATTTTTTCACAAAAACCGCCGCCATTTTGAAATGAACCAATATAATCAAAATCCAATTCCGCCAAATGGTTTGGATTGAAAAGAGCTTTAATTTGATGTATAACATGATATACGTTTGTATTTGATATTTCGTAGATTCGGACTAGTGACCCTCAGTTGCTGGTACACCCTGTATTTAAAAATCGTTAAAAGTATTTTTACGTTATTCCTTGGGGTTGGTTTAGTGGGAAATAATTTTACTTCATCATCGTAGGACCAACGGTTTGTCTGAAATCAATACTGGACACCTTACGAGATTCACCCTGTATATCGCCGCTCCAATCTTACCGGAATGTGATCTTTATCGCAGCCTGTGTTGGTGATATTTTACTGTTCTCTCAGGTCAAGACTTCGTAAGAAGTCTTCGATGGTTATCTTTTTGCTAGACGATAGTTTGGTGATTTTCAAGAAGAGTTATTTTACTTTACTGCTGTCTAGTTTATGATCAAAACTCTTCACGAGACCTTTCATTCTTAATAACATTAGTATTTATTTACAAAAACTTACATTATGCAGCATAAAATCTTTACATTCTTTGCTTTATTTAGAAATATCTTAATAGTCGGAGAAATATAAGGATATGACCTTAAAAAAATTGCAAGAAAACGTTTTATGGTTTTATTTTGTTGAGTTGGGTTTGCAGAATGACATACTAAAAGTTGCCAAAAATTGGTGCACGAGAAAACCACTAAAATCAGAATTTAAAATGGCGGCTTTTTCCAACATTGGACAAACTAAAAAAAAACATATTTCACATGCATTTGTTATGCACATTTTTCGAGATATTGACTTGGGACCACCGCCTGTATTTATTGGGTGGTAAGTACTTCATTTTGATAGGGAACATGTTTTTGGCCGCCATCTTGGATCCGCCATATTGGACATAGATAATTTTTTTTCAATGTAATGATAAGTGTTGTGACACATTATTACCAACTACATTTTTACACTGATTTCGATGCCGAAATCCGTTTTTAAATATCTTTATTTATTTTAGAAGATATATTCAGACGAAAACTCTCCACCATACGTTTCTTATGGACGTTTCGTAGTTTGATAACTGTTTTAACATTATGTTTCTTATATCTCCAGTTCTTATTGACGCTTGTAGTTCGTTCTAAGCTCCAATATGGCTATGTTTGCTTGGACTATTAAAGTGAAAATCTACATAGTACCAATTTTTGTTTGTTTTATAAATGTAGCCTACTAGAGATGATGTATAGTATTTAGACTCGTTAAAACATAACATAATGTAATGAATGTTACCTCCTTAATTTCTTCGTTTACATTGCTAATTACTGATGTTAAGAATTCTGCTGCGTCCTGTTGTTGTACGACGTCCATGAGGAGATTTTTAAGTAGACATTAAGTAAGGGGAGAGGCCACAAACCTCCAATATACGGGGACACACACACACTCTTATAGGGAGGTTTTGAAGTGGAATGAAAAATAATACAGCTATATCAAAACAAAGCTTTTACCTCTTTAAATCTTTAGGAATATCAGCCAGATCTTTAGATTTGTATGAATTTTTTAATCCAATGGTAATCTCATTACGAAAATAAATTTTGATAGAGACGAATGTTTGTAACCTACGATTTTAAGCAAAATAAATATCATAAGTCAAAATAGCAAACAATTTACACCTCACTTCTTCCATCCCTGGAAGTACTATCACTATGATCCTCTACAGGAGTTTTGAGTACAAAATAATATGACATGAAGAGAAATACATCTCCATTTTATTTCACAATGCCCTTATTTCACCATGGAACTTCCATAACAGCCAATAATTATTTGACTTCTCGTTGTAATTGGTTATCAGTCTTTAGTTAAAATAAATAATTTACAATTATTTGACTAATATTAATAAAAAGTTTATGGCTACCTAGTCAGTAGTTACGGTTCTAAAACTTCTAACTATGATTTTTTTTATTGACTATTGCTCAACAGTTTAAAGTTTATAAATATTATTCTCTCTACTTTATTAAGTCTTTAAATCAATAGGCAAAATTAATTTAATGTTATATAGTAAAGAATAAGAAATAATACAATTTGCATAAAAAATTAAATATTATACATTTCTTAGAGCCTACTGATTGTGGACTAAATTTAGGAGGTGTGCAATAGCCCGAGAGTTGAACTGATGTGAACACATGACCATTGAACCTGTTAGTTATCAGTCCAAGAAATGCTAGTGTTTTGATTTTTATATTTTTGCTGTTTTCAATTAAATGACCGGTATGTATTTTTAGTATTTCAGTGTAACACTTAAATTATGTACGTCAGTAGATTCCTTATTCTGGAATTTGTTTTTAGAATGATGAATATTTAGTAAGAGTGACTCACCAATCTTGATCATGTTGACATATCATTAGGACCTGTCTTTGGTCCATAATCTGGTTGTCTTTGTGTTTCTTCTGTAGGGAAATTAGGTCCATAATTGGGTTGTCTTGGTGATTGTTCAGGTGGATAATTAGGTCCATTATCTGGTTGTCTTGGTGTTTCTTCAGTAGGGTAATTAGGTCCATAATTGGGTTGTCTTGGTGGTTGCTCAGGAGGATAGTTAGGTCCAATATCTGGTTGTCTTGGTGTTTCTTCAGTAGGGTAATTAGGTCCATAATTGGGCTGTCTTGGTGTTTCTTCAGTAGGGTAATTAGGTCCATAGTTTGGTCTTCTTGGCGATTGATCAGAAGGAAAGCTAGGTTCAAAATCTGGTATTCTTGGAAATCCTTTGGGAAAGAAATCAGGGAAATCTCCAAGATGTATTTTTGGGAATCTTTCAAACCATGATTCTGGATCGAATTCATCTCCAGGTCTACCTCCTGGAGTTCTTGGAATCATTCCTGGAAAATCTCCTGGCTGTATTCCAGGAAATTCATCTGGAAATAGTCCTCCAAAATCTGTGTCATCACCAGGTTCACCTGCAGGGGGTTTCTCAGATGAAGAATTTGACTTACAGCATGGTGGTCTTCTTGGAAATCCCCTTGGAAAACCACCACCAAAGTCTGGAAATTCGCCAATATTTATCCTTGGAAATCCACTTTCAAACGGTTCACCATGAGGCCACCATCTACTATTTACCCTTGAAAAAAATGTCAGGGAAATCTGACGGTCTTTTTGGAAATCTAGTGTGAACCCTTGTTCCTGATGGTACATCAGTAGAAGAATCTGAATTTTGGTCGTAGTTTCCTCTTGGATATCCTGTCGGGGGTTGTTCTTCCCTATCATCTGATCGTCTTCTTGAAGGTTGTCTAGGATATTGCAATGGAACTCTGGAATCAGTGCTAGGACTTCTATATGCATCACTACTTACATCTCCAGTTGCAGGAGCAGATGATATACTATGTAGACACTCACAAATGAGAAGTATCACCAACACTGTCTTCATGGTCACTGATAGCTCCACACTTAGCTCATTGTTTATATATCTGAGGTTCTGACCTATTGTTATCACTTCGCTTCACAATAGGCAAAGCCCAAACCGTCCATCTAACCTTATCAAAGTTATAAGGTACAGTAGTAAAAGATTATTGCTTTTCCTATTAATTATAATTTCTAGGCTCTTTTTCCTCACAGTGGTACAAATAAGTATTTTCAAAAAAATTATTATTTTAATAACAAAATTTTAAGTACCGGTAGGTCTATTTACAATTATTGATTTTAGACTATTATATTCTTGTTTGAAATGCTCAATAATGCAACAAAAAATGATATCCAAATAAAATCAATGTAAACCGTAAAACAAACTGTTATCTGTATTAATTATTAGAAGCAAGCATGTTTCTTTAAAACCTCAGCTCGTGTGCATCGCAGGGAAAATCTACGCATACTGTTAAAAAGATATTTTCCTGTAGGTGTACAGGATCCCTTTATAAATTAAAATAGGTTCAAAATAAAAATAAACACTAAAAATTAATTTAAAGTTAAAAAAAAATTACATGGGCCTTATGGGTTGCCATGGTGGTGACGAAATAACACAGAAAATCTAAACCAATGGAAGAAATTCCAATCACATATGTTTTATTTACAGCGTGGTGTGAAAAGTCTTTAGACCTAAATTGCATATTTTCGGTTGAGTTCAACCACTGGGCGACCTCTAGTCCATTTATCTATCCATATATAATAATAGGTAACCATGTTTCTTTAAAACCTCTTTTCTCAGCTCGTGTGAATCGTGTAAGGAAAATCTATGCATATTGTTAGAAATATATTTTCCTGTAGGTGTGCAGAATCCCTTTATAAATAAAAATAGGCACAAAAATCAATTTAATTTTTTTTTTTTATAAAATGGGCTTTAATGGGTTGCTAGGCTGGTGACGAAATAGCAACTAAATATAAACAAAAAATCAAAACAAATGAAAGAAATTCCAATCACATTTTTTATTTACAGCTTGGGGTGAAAATAGGGTTGTAGGCACATGCACCAGGCTGTATTCCTCTTAATCACGGTCGGTTGACCTGTCAGTTCTAGGTTGGCATCGAACGCTTCCGCATCATTCCGTGCATAGCCCAACTGTTCGCTTCAAATTGTTAGCTCTATTACTGTCGCTGTCAAAACGTATCGTTTATAGGTTAAATTTAAATTTAATCCAACTGTCATAACATAACCAAACTAACCAAACTTGCTGATAATTACAAATCGAATGAAGGTTTAATAAAAAAAAATTGTTCTGTTCATAAAATACTACAAATAACTACAAATGCCTAAAATTCATTTTTATAATTTTTAAATTGTAAAATTAAACTGTCATAACCTAACAAAACCAACCAAACTTGCTGATAATGAAAAAATCGTACAAAGGTTTACTAATCGAAAAATATTTCTGATCATAAAATTATAAACGCCTTAAATTCTAACAAAAGATGTACAGTTAAGAAGTAATCGCAATCTAAGCGAAATCTTTGACAAAAAGTTAACGCCTCCGGTGGGATTCAGAATTCTCGATTCCCCACCCCTCCTCCGGTGACCACTACCCTCAGGCCATAAATCAGGGGATTAACCCAAACAAAGATCTGGGCCGCTGTCCGTCTCCCGATTGTGCTGATCCAAATTACTAATCTCTGTTGAATACAAGAACTTTTTACTAAGCCAAACTGTTTGAATGACTTATTGCAAGCTTCAACAACGGTTATGTTATGACCCATCAACTATGTGAGCCACTAAATATTAGGTACAAAATATAATTTTAGACACGTGCACATTCTGTGACTGTTTCACACAGTTATGTTCTTTTTCAAAAACAAATTGGTGACAGCGAGCTGGTCCATATAGATGGGATATGTCTACTTCAGTACCTAATAATTAAAGGTAGTAGTTAATGACAATAGGTATGATTAGAAAAAGGGTGAATCGAGGCAGTTTGAAATAGTGTATTTAAAGAGGATTTACAGCAATAATACGATAGGTTGTGGATTGACAAAGATCTGCAGACATCTTATTAAAGAATCTAGATAAAAAATCATGAGAAAGTTATTTTTAAGCTACTCTGTGTTGAGGAATATCCACTGTAGCTTTACCTTTGTGTTATGAAAAAGTAAAAAATGTACTTATGAGTCATTTTGTTTCTAGATATCACAACATAAATAATAATGGTATAAATCGTGTGTTGAGTGACTATTAATTGTTGGGATAGCTGTACGAAACAACTGTGTTATGGTCCTTACAATTTTGATAGATTTTTTTATTTTTTGGAAATTTAGATTTTTAATGGGGATTTTCCCATAAAACCCAGTAAATTAACGGAAAAATAGGATTTTCCCAAAAATGGCCCGAACGATTTTGATAAAAATTTAGTATGTTATGGTTTCTCTACCTACCTTTGAGCAGGCTGAGTACGGGTAGCTAAATCGTTCTCCGGAAGATCGAGCTGAACCGCCGACCGGTAACTCTGATGATCAAACTGCAGCGGTTATCTATGGCTTCTTTCTGTAAACATGATATAGACTGATCAGTGGTTTTTCCTGTACACTTCTCCAACTCACTCAGTTACTATGCAGTCTTCATGTGAATCAAACATTATGAGGGTCTCTGAATCCCTCTAACTATTTTACTATGGGTCTCAGTATCCCATATTAAATCATCAATTATTGACTCTATTGTTTCTACAGAAGTTTTATTTAACCGTGAGGAACATTCACCAGAAGTTTGTGTGCACACAGTGTTATATTTTATTTTCTCAAGAAGTGTCAATCTCCATTACTTGGTATTAACGAACATTCATTAATTTCTTCTCTTCGAGGTCGTGAGTACATCTCTACACATCATTCCTCTTTGTCTATTTCAATTTGGACTTAAATATCTCATCAAGAGATTTCTTAACTCAAATGGATTTATTATTTTTCCAATAGTAACTCACTGTTTAGACAGATCAATAAAGTGCAGTTTGGTAGCAAAGTCAGGAATTTAATTTTTAATTCCACTTTGTTCAAACAATAATCAACCTTGTCAATAAGATAAAATAAGATAAAAATGTCTTACTTTATAATACGAGATGGCAAAGACGGCGCCCAGTGCCACCCGCTCGATGTAGCCTAGAGCCCGGTCGTCCTGTAATTCACACAAATTTACTAAGGACGTATAAACATAAATACAAATTAAATAAATTGTATATCTAAAATGGCCCGAACGATTTTGATAAAACTTTAGTATGTTGTAGCCCTTTAAATTCTGAATAAAATGGTAAATCCCATATCTGTAAAAATTACGGTTCAAAAGTTATGGTCAAATATGTTATTTTCCCATAAAAACCCTATAAAATAACAAAAAATAGGATTTTAGAAAAAATCCGGTTTTTATTTAACATAGCATGTTATGGTCCTTACAATTTTGATAGTTTTTTTCATTTTTTGGAAATTTAGATTTTTAATGGGGATTTTCCCATAAAACCCAATAAATTAACGGAGAAATAGGATTTTCCCAAAAATGGCCAAAACTTCGCAACTCGTACCAAGGATTTGTTGTACTATATCTAATGACGTCATACTGGCTTGCAATATAAATATAAATTAATAAGGCAGCTAAAAGGAATAAAAATTGTATTGTTCTTATTTTTAACCCTAGTTCCCGATAACCCGGCATTTCACAAACTCGGCACCCTTCCAGTCCACATTACGCCGAGTTTGCGGGACTCTACTGTACTTACGATCTTGTTCAAAACAAATTCCTGGATCAGTGGGCAGACTAGGAGTATTCCAGTGAAAAGGCAAACCAACCAGACTAAACGAAGTAGTCCTCCATTGTTCCCCTGGAAAAATAGTTAGGTAGGTTTTAATAATATGTTCAAGTATTGGGTGAAAAGTGAAATGCGAAGTTTTTGGACAGTTAAACACAGAGATATGGACATTAATAATGGCTTTATAAAGTCAGTAAACAGCTTTTTTAGGAGGATATGGCCGTAGCCTACAATATGTTTGAGATTTATGAATGTAATCGTCATAGTAAGTTTTAAAAATGTCTACTTATTCATGACAAATAAATAGGGAAATGGGAGGTTTCGCACACAGTTCTAGACGTTAAAACTGGCTGTAGAAAGTTGCCTAACGGTTTTTAGGAGGATATGGCCGTAGTCTACCGTGTGTTTTGAAATTCATGAATGCAATCGTCATAGTTTAATTGTTTAAATGTCTATTTGCTCATGACAAAACACAGGTGAAATGGGAGTTTATGGACAATTGGGCACGGTTTTAGGTGTTAAAAATGGCTTTAGAAAGTCACCAAACGGCTTTGAAAATTCCAAATTTTCCCGGACCCCCCTGCTTTATTGGGGGGGTGCACCCCCCAAGCCCCTCCCCCTTCACAAGGTCCTAGAACCGCTACTGGTTGGCAAGCCTAGGGTTAGGTCGGATTTCTTGCCGAAAATATTAAAATACCAATGCGATGAAAACACACTAACGAAATAAAACGCAAATCTAACAGCAAAAAACATTATTGTATGGTTTAAATACCTCTGACGGAAGAAATAAAAGTTTATGTATATAAATACAATTAGTTACGTCTTTTGGCGTTGACGTTGGATGGATACTTCAAGTAGAATTTTCATCATGTTCTTCAAATTAAAACCATAAATTTTGGACTCTGGGGATTTCAAAACGAAAAAGTAAATCCGTCCAGGGCTAGGTCTTACCTTGAGACCTACGGTAATAGCTCATTCCCTATTTGGGAATTTCTCTAAAATTAGATATTTTTATAAGTCCATATTTGTTTATCCTACGCTCTGATTATAGAATCACGCATTGACCACTGATGTACGCACTGACCCACTCATGCCAATATCAGTTAAAACAAGATTACTTTACTTGATCAAAATAGTTTTTTTTTATGAAACCATATAAAAATAATAGTTCACAAAGCACACTGTACATTCAGCGGACAGAAATGTATATTTATACTGATGTACATTTACCTGTCAAAAGCTAACTCGTAATGATTGCAAGTTTATAAGGGTTATTTATTATGGTTGTGGGTTAAAAGAAGTTAATTCTGAATCGTTAATATTAAAACCACGATTCCTCTGACATCTTTGCAAGTGTTTTTCAATTTCTGAAATGCGCTGCCTCAACCTCGAACGATAGCTACGAAGCGCACACCGGTACTAACTACTGTACACCATTGTAGTCTATCGTTTAAAATACCGTCGTCAACATTGAACATTCTTATCACAACAATACTCAGTCCACAGTCCTACGTTCCACGCATATGAATGAACCGTCTAACAACTGCATTTCCGGTATTCCCATTCCCACTTACGTCATTATGTACCCTAATGTAGTAATTGAAATTTTAAATTTTAAATTACCATGTTTTATTTTTAGGAATAAGTAAATTATTGTAGTACCGTAGTTTACTTGTTTATGGATATATTTTGATCAAACTTGGCAAATTTATTTTACCAATCGATTTTTATATTTCACTCATTATTACCCTCCCTGTTGCAGCAAACCTAGGTACTCGTTAAATTTAATGTTATTTTAAAGATTTGTGGAAATCAAATCAGGCAAATGGAAATTCCCTTAGTCTGCAGGTTTGCTGTGGCGGGGGTATTAAGTTATTTTAATGAATGAAAATCTTTTATTACAAAACAAAATTAGCTAGTTACACACAATTAGTAGTCGATTACGTTTGATTCAATACCGTAGTTGATATGAAATCAATGTGCAAGTTATATCAATCTCTTATTTTCACCCAATACTTGTTATTGTTTTTATACTTTGTTTATAAATCTACATACAATATATAACGAAAAATAATAATATACAAAAACGTAATAATATTTCATAATCAAAACTTATCAACAACCATGATTTAAAACGCAAGTGCCATACACTAAAGTAAACGAGAACCGTTTTTATGCGAAGATTATTTTAACTGGACTGGAACATACAGAATTTACTATTTATACTACTGTTTATAAGTAGGCCTACTTTAAAATATAACGTTGAATTCATAGTTGGGTGTATTTTAATTTATCGCATCATTGCACTGTTGAAATATAGTCATAATGTACAACCAACAAATAAATCGACATAAAAATTGACCTCAGGTAATTTTACATGTAAACAAAATTTACATATAACATAAAGTAATATTAACAACATATAAAATATAATCAATTGATTTTACATTAATGATAAAACATTTTTTTTAATGTCACAAAACAAACGTTGGATCAGGGTGGACATGTCCTAATGGGTTCCTTATGTTGCAAATTCCACAGAATATTTGTAACAATGTTTTTTATGTCATTGATGCCACTAGACTTTGCAATAAATTAAAACTTTAAGGCAATCTCATCAAACATTTTTTTGGCCACTAACTAATTTAACGCTTGTAACACAAATAATAATCCCATAAGATAAATAGCATTTATTTGAAACAGTAGCAATATTATCTGTTAAATAAAAAAGATTTTAACACGCACAGTCCTACACAACAAGTCATTTTATTTACAGATTACAGCTTTATAAGTTTTATACAACCACCCAGGGCTTGTATTATTATTAAGATAAAATAAGAGTATTTTGTATTGCCATTTGATAATTGAATATAGTTACACATATACAACAGATTTTAGAAAACAAAAATCAACGACAATTTAGTTATTGATGATATTCTTTAGTTTAATTTAAGCATAGGTTTAGCAAAACACAATAACTTAATTTACCTAAATATAGATATAAAATACAATGTGATGTGCAAGTTTTAAGTTAATCTAACACATGTGAAGCAGTAAGAATTTATTTAAAGTAGCCTCCAAATTCATACAAAACATTTATACATTGTAATTTTCATACCGTTTCCATGAAAACATATGAATAACATTATTTTCACTTAGGATTATTAACTTAAGACGCTTTAAAAAATCCAAAGCAGAGCCGGAGTTGATACAGCAACGGTTATAAAATCTTTTTTTCTCTATAATCATTGACATAGTTTTAGAATAAATAATCCATGATAAAAGGTTAGATTAAAATAAACCTACCTCATATTTATGGGAAATATTATATTTAATTTCTTTGTATCAGCTGTCTGAAATTGTGATATATGCAGTTTAGCAGTTCTTCTTTCAGTGTTCTTCTTGTTTATATTTAAATGTCAAAGCAAATGTAAACAAACATTGTTAGTGTTCTCATCACAGCCATGGAGACCAATCAATATTTACTTTTAAAATGTTCACCTCAGAACTTTTAAAGCCAAAGGGGCAAAGCCTACAGTCAGTATCGAAATGTGAATAGTCCTTGGTATGGTAGCTATATTTTTGTAAAATTTAAGCCCAGTTGGTTCAGTAGTTTTTGCACCTATTAGTAATACACATACAGACAGACATCATTAGATTTTTATATAATAGTATAGATTATCATCTCTGAAGAAAGGTCTTGGTCTGTAGATGAGCCATCAAAAGAGGAAAGAGGTAAATTCCCTTGGGGCTCTGCCCCAGAAGCCTTTAAAGTTGCCTCTTCAGATTTGTTTACATTACGACCATATGCATAATTCTACACTACTTTTTAATGCAACAGGTCTTAATATTTGAATTGTGATTTATTGAATTTGTCAAAATGAAGTACAGTATTTGCAATGGATTTTTCTGATTTAAAAATTGATTTTCTTCTGAATCATGTAATGTTTTGCAATATAATGTTCTATTACCAAATCAGTGGAAAATCCTAATATCGCAGTAACTTTTAAAATTATTTCTTATGAAGTTAACTTATATCTATTGTATGGGTTGGTTTCTGCCTTTTTTACCACTTCTTGGAGATTGTACGTAGGTGATATTCTTTGGCATATTGCATCTGTACACGAAACTTGGGTTGGTGTAATTATTACAATGGAAAAGAGCGAGAAATCTTGGACAATTTGATGTAGGCTAAAAATAAAACTGAATTAACACTGTGCTACATTTCTTGAGCAATCATTTAAATAACCGATTTGCAAACAATGGAAACATAGAAAAAGTCATAGAACACAACCAAGTAAAAGAAATAGAAATAATGTTCTTTTTTTACACTTAAAACACTAAAAAAACAAGATCAACTTTTTGAAAAAAGATAAGATATTTACAAAAGATTTTGATTATATCTAACTGTTGTGTAGATCATGAGTTTTTCATAATCTTTGAGTCACCTGTAATGCTTCGCAATTGCTCGAATTCGAGCAACAGGTACACTAGTTAAAGGGCTTAGCAGTCAGTCCCAGGTCATGAGTATTCATATTCCTCTTCACTCTTCTCTTCTGTAGCAATCCCTCAGCATCTAGTCTTCTCACCATTTTAACAATAATTCCCGGAGGTTTTCCAGAGCCTTCTCTAGTAGGTCACGAAGACGATGACGGGCGTCTATCATGTTGTCCTCCACAGGGTAGTCAAGGGCACGTCCTACTGTCTTGACTAAGGCGACCACATTCTCCCCCTTTTCCACTGGGACTCCATGAATTTCTATTGTGTTACTGCGTGAATACTGCTCCATCTCAATCATCCTAGATTCCAGACTACAAACCTTGTTGCGAAGTGCCATGTTTTCTGTTTTGAGATCTTCTACTCTTTTCATCCACTCCGACAATTCTTCACTTTGCTTCTGGACCATTGCCTTTGTGGCTGATATTTCTTCGTGGCAACTATCTAGGGAACGTCCTAAACTTGTTTCAACTCGTTTGAAGTCGTTCCTGAGCTCGGAAACCAAATTAAGTACATCGTCATAAGTCATAGAACTTATAGTTTCAACAGTCATACTCTTGCGGCGAGCCCTCGAACACGGTTCACATCTCCAAACACTTTCTTGTTCCGATAGGTACGACACTTCATCCGTGGACATATTGACACATCTTGCATGGAAACTCTGCTCACAATCAGCACAACTTATTTTAACTTTCACATTTTTAAGGGATTTTAAGCATTTAGAACAATCAGCCATATTTATACTGTATGTCTCAAAATTATACTGACAAGATATTAAAACTCTCTCAAAAGAAAAACGTACGTCTTTATATTTATATTTTTTATACTTTATCTGCGGCACACATGTAATTTGAGGGATTTAAAAAGCAAATCTACAACAAACCATGACAGGAAAACCTGTAGATAGGTAAGGGCGATGATAAGACAAGCACTCCAAAAACACAACCGTCCTGCTCGGCATCCGACTGATAACTGAAAGGTCTTGGTTCCGCCAATGAAAGGTCTGTAGATGAGTTATCAAAAGAAAAACGAGGTAAATTCGCTTAAAGCTCTGCCCCAGAAGCCTTTAAAAACCCCTCCACAGATTTGTTTACAATTTGGTGACGTGGATAATATTTTTTAATAAAACCGCTGTTAATTTTAAAATTGTATTTTAAACAACACACATTTTTTGGGAGTTACTGAATTGTCCAAAAGAAGTATTTGCAATGTTATTTTCTGATTTTAAAATTAATTTTCTTCTGTATCATGTCATGTGCTCCAATTTAAAGTTCCATTAAGAAATCAGTGGAAAATCCCTTTATCACAATCTATAATATTAAAACGAAACAGTGTTTTTTTATTTCACGATTCTGAACCAACCACTCGACGGATTTTCATGATTTTTGTGTTGAAAGAAAGATAATTTTGAGAACTAGGGAATGCCGAAGCCATAAATTTAGTTTATGGTCCCAGATTTTTAGAAATTAAGTTTTAATTTTTTGAAAAGTCTAGCAGCCGACGCTAAGATTCTAAACTAGCTTTTGGCATAAAATAGTTTGCTTAACATAACAGCTGTAAACATTCAGCTTTTGTGTAAAAGAATCAGCATTTGGATAAAAATGTAAAGACATACTTAGGGTTGACTTATTTATACTATGTTTAATGCTAATCATTGATACGTTCAATTCTTCTGTAAGAGGATTTCAGATTAATTAAATTATACGTAGTAAAATACTAGGATGTTCCAATTATTTTTTAAAGCAATCTTTGTAATCTTCGATTTGTTTTAGAGCAATATAATTTGTTTTAACTAACAGCTGGTTAAATATAAACTATGGAACTATGAGGTTATTTTATTTACTCTTATTTTGTCATTGGTTATAGGAAATAAGTAATATTAGTAGAGATAATTAGACCACAGTTTAAAATAGCTTAGACCAAGACCAAAATGAATTAAACCACAGTACAAATCGAGGCTCTGTACACGAGTCTTAATAAAAAGGATAAATGCAAATTATTTTACTGCTCCACTTTTCAAGGAAAGGTTAGAAAAATAACAATGTTTACATGTTTTAATTCTTCATGGTAGCTTTTTGTTTACAATTAATGTTTGTCTACTTTAACTTTGTTTGGACTAGGCCCGGAAATATTGATGTCATAAAAAGAAGATCAAGAATAATCAGGAATCACGATTTTAAACTACCACCACAACCTCAGCCGGGTTTTATATAAAGATAAACAGGTGGATGACATAGATTGAACACAACGTCAACATTGACCTAGGATACTGCAATTAGACAAACCATCCTTTTATGAAATCGTGTTCAGTTGTGGTTACATTTGGGGAGGCCTATATCAGCGCCCCTAAACGTGAAAATATCACTTTTATTTTAACTATGAATATATTGTATTTTAAATTAGCTAATGTCGGAAATTACGATGTACATTTATTCAATGAGGGTGGGTAATTATCAAGGATAGAACCAGAACTGATAACGGTATGGATAATAAACATTGACAATTACGTAATTAGCTTTACTAGCGTGTTTACTTTTTATATTCCTGCTACATGTGACCAGTTATTTTTTTCAAATGAATGTTATTTAAACCAAACAGCTGTTTCAAAACAAACTGTTATTGTTTTTACTTTTCTTTGTTTACACTTATTTATTTAGCAATTAATGCAGTGAAATTTATATAAAGGATAGGTGTGACGATTAGTTTTGATGTTAGGACACCAAACCAAAGTTAAATTATGTGTACTGTGAATTTTATTTTAGGTCGTTTCTATTCAGACCTACTGGAAATTGTGTATAGTAGTTGTATTGTGGTGATAATAGTTATGGGTAATTATATCGACCTCCGGACCTCACGCGAAATTAAATTTTTTTTTTCAAAATAGTCGAAATTTCACGCTGATTTCAAAAATGATTGTCGTTTTTTGCGGAAACGTCCCGTTTTCCCGGAAAATGGAAAAACGGGAAAAAATTTTTTTTGCTCAAAACCCATGTTGTGGGTACTCAAATTGTGCGGAATTACTCAAATTGTGCGGAATTTCCTCCTGAACAAGAATATGTAATTTTTATTACGATCGGACCACTATTAAGTAAAATATCACCAGAAAAGTGGGTCATATTTAAATAACAAAGGTTAGGTCAGGTTACTTTAGGTTAGGTAAGGTTACTTTAGGTTAGGTTAGGTTACTTTAGGTTAGGTTAGGTTAGTTTAGGTTAGGTTAAGTTTGGTTAGGTTAGGTTAAGTTAGGTTAGGTTAGGTTAAGTTAGGTTATGTTCGGTTGGGTTAGTTTACATTGTTACAATACTCATGTTATTGATAAACTATTCTAACCTAACCTAACCTAACCTAAAGTAACCTAACCTTAAGTAACCTAAGTTGTTATGTTAGGTTAGTTTAGGTTAGGTAAAGTTTGGTTAGTTTATCAATAACATGAGTAGGGCCTATTGTAACTATGTCAACTAACCCAACCGAACCTAACCTAACTTAACCTAACCTAACCTAACCTAACTTAACCTAACCTAACCAAACTTAACCTAACCTAAACTAACCTAACCTAACAACTTAGGTTAGGTTACTTAGGGTTAGGTTAGGTTAGGTTACTTTAGGTTAGGTAAGGTTAGGTTAGTTTATCAATAACATGAGTATTGTAACTATATAAACTCACCCAACCGAACCTAACCTAACCTAACCCAACCTAACCTAACCTAACTTAGGTTAACCTAACCTAACCTTACCTAACCTAACTTAACCTTACCTAACCTAACCAAACTTAACCTAACCTAAACTAACCTAACATAACAACTTAGGTTACTTAAGGTTAGGTTAGGTTACTTTAGGTTAGGTTAGGTTAGGTTAGAATAGTTTATCAATAACATGACTGATCTTAACTGTTTTCTTAATGTATCAACATTTGTTGAAGAATCTACTTTAACTCCTCTAACATTTAATTCATAAATCAGCTCACTTTTAAGAAACAAATCCACATGAGACCCCATTTTATTTATTATTTGTCTTCCTTGATAATTATTTTTTTTTCAACAAACACTTAAAATATTTCAGTTTTATAGTCTTTAAGTATAATAGCATTTAGCTTTAGCAGAGTAGCGCAATTTTGTACCATATTTGATTGTATTACTATTGTAAACTCAGGTAACTTAAAAAACTTCTTCCTTCAAAATCATGCTATTTATTAAAAAATTAAAAATTTTTTCCCGTTTTTCCCATTTTCCGGGAAAACGGGACGTTTCCGCAAAAAACGACAATCATTTTTGAAATCAGCGTGAAATTTCGACCATTTTGAAAAAAAAAATTTAATTTCGCGTGAGGTCCGGAGGTCGATATAATTACCTAGTTATGGAAGAGGCAGGTATGCTATGGAAGGTGGTGTCGTTGACTAGGTCTATACACTTCTCAATTGACTATTACTCTCTACTGTAGGCTACTTATATAATCAGTGTGCGTGTGTGCGAATCGGCTGCAAATCTCACTTTAACGCTTTTCACATCGTAAAAATTGCAGAATTGCTGTTTTATTGTAAAATTGTCGGATTTAAAATGCATATCGTATAGGCCTATGATGGAATAAAAACATATTTGGTCACACAAGATTTGTTTACAAGATGATTTTTCACATTAAAACTGCAAGAAACTTTGTCTTTATATGTGTAAACTAGCTGATCTAAGTTGTATAGTGGTTTGTATTCATTGGTTGTACACGGTTTTAACTGACTACTGAATTCCCGTACGCAGGACGGGCTAACACCTCGTAACTCTTAAAATTATTTCTTATTGAACTATCTTATATCTAGTTTACGGGTTTATGTCTGCCCTTTTGACACCTATTCCCTATATTTTATCATTATTTTAGTCATGACATAACAGTAACTAACCACAAGCGGAGCATCACCCGGGCAAGCCAGGCCCGATTCAACTGGTCCGCCCTGGCTATCTGTGTTCTGCAAAATTCAAGCCAATCAGTTAAACACAAAATAAAATCCAAATTCTTGTATTATTCAATATTAAACTAACGTATAACCAAAGGTAATAAACGGCATGAAATTAGTAATATAAAATAGGTAATAAATATCTTTTAAAAAATGTTAAAGAAATTTACATGTGGTGTATGGTAGCAATGTTACTTTGTATTTTTTCTTCCACCAAGCTAACACAATAAAAACACAATGCATGTTTTGAGAGGTTTATGACATATTTAAAATCTTAAACAAAGACATATGATCAGCTGTTGACTTTTGAATGCAGTAGATAAAGAAATAGCTGATAGCATAATTCCACAGATATTAGAACAGAAACGGTATGGATTATAAATATAATCAAATGACGACACTAGCTTGAGGTCCGTGACGTAGGAAGTAGTGAAGGAAGTAGTAAAGCTGAGCAGTCTGGAGTGTGGAAACTGTTTATGACGATTAGATTTAGGTATCTGCATTCCTAAAATTCTATGGGAAGGGAGGAAAACGGGTCCGCGACGTAGGAAGTGGTGAATGAAGTAGTAAAGGTGAGCTTTTCGGGGTATGGGATCTGTTTATGACCAATAGATTAAGGTATTTGCAATCGAATTATGCTAAGGGAAGGGAAGGAAACAGGTCCGCGACGTAGAAAGTGGTGAAGGAAGTAGTAAAGGTGAGCTTTTCGGGGTATGGGATCTGTTTATGACCAATAGATTAAGGTATTTGCAATCCAATTATGCTAAGGTAAGGGAAGGAAACAGGTCCGTGACGTAGGAATTGGTGAAGGAAGTAGTAAAAGGCAAGCAGTCCGGACTGTGGGAACTGTTTGTGACGATTAGATTAAGGTATCTGCAATCCTAAAATGCTATGGGAAGGGAGGAAAACAGGTCTGCGACGTAGGACGTGGTGAAGGAAGTAGTCAAGGCGAGCTGTCCGGAGTGTGGAAACTGTTTATGACGATTAGATTAAGGTATCTACAATCCTAAAATGCTATGGGAAGGGAGGAAAACAGGTCCGCGATGTAGGAAGTCGTGAAGGAAGTAGTAAATGTGAGCAGTCCGGAGTGTGGGAACTGTTTATGACGATTAGATTGAGGTATCTGCAATCCTAAAATGCTATGGAAGGGGAGGGAAACAGGTCCGTGACGTAGGAAGTGGTGAAGGAAGTAGTAAAGGCGAGCTGTCCGGAGTGTGGGAACTGTTTATGACGATTAGATTAAGGTATCTGCAATCCTAAAATGCTTTGGAAAGGGAGGGAAACAGGTCCGTGACGTAGGAAGTGGTGAAGGAAGTAGTAAAGGTGAGTTGTTCGGAGTGTGGGATCTGTTTATGACCAATAGATTAAGGTATTTACAATCCAATACTGCTAAGGGAAGGGAGGGAAACAGGTCCGAGACGTAGGAAGTGGTGAAGGAAGTAGTCAAGGCGAGCTGTCCGGAGTGTGGGAACTGTTTATGACGATTAGATTATGGTATCTGCAATCCTAAAATGCTATGGAAAGGGAGGGAAACAGGTCCGTGACGTAGGAAGTGGTGAAGGAAGTAGTAAAGGTGAGTTGTTCGGAGTGTGGGATCTGTTTATGACCAATAGATTAAGGTATTTGCAATCCAATACTGCTAAGGGAAGGGAGGGAAACAGGTCCGAGACGTAAGAAGAGGTGAAGGAAGTAGTAAGGTGAGCAGTGTGGAGTGTGGGAACTGGAAACCGTTTGTAGCAGTTAGATTAATGTATCTGCAATGCTGAAATGCTATGAGAAGGGGTGGAAGCATGTCCACGACATAGAAAGTGGCGAAAGAAGTAAAAAGGCTAGCAGTGTGGAGTGTGGGCAATATTGGTGGCAACTAGATTAATGTATCTAAAATACAAAATGCTATGGAAAGTGATGAAAACAGGTCCACGATGTAGGGAGTGGCTTAGGAAGTAGTAAAGTATGAGCATAGTGTGAGAACCGTCTGTGGCAGTTAGATTAATGTATTTTCAATCCTAAAATGCTATGAGAAGGGAAGTAAACAGGCCCCACGACGTTACGTAGGAAGTGGTGAAGGAATTAGTAAAAGCTGGGAATATTTTTTCCCCAAAATTTCCCGAAATTTCGGGACCCGTCCATCCCTAAAAAGGAAACGTAACTGTAAGTTTTCTTTTCAAGCAGGCGCATTAAACAATGATGTATCGTTATCTTAAAAAACAAACGAACGAGATCTTATAATAGTAATAAATACCAACACTTGGATATAATTTTAGCAAGTTTCCCAAAAGAGAATAAGTTATTACCGTAGCATTCTAATAATAGGATATTGTTAATCTTAGGTAAGTTGGTGTTTTTGGATAGGCCACAATCGTTACCATGTAAAAATACTAATTTGTTTACTAATAATCTGTCGAGCATAGGGTCATCAACCTCTGGAGGAAATTTAAAGATTGTGTTAATATGAGATATCGTAAGAATTATATTCCTTGCTTTATTTCATACTAGCTGTAACCCGCGGGCTTTGCCCCGTTTAACTTCTTAATTTTCAAGATGATCTCGTTTGCATGGCTCAATCACGTCCTGGTTGAAGTTCGTTCGCTACGCTCACTTCACCTTTAGGTTCGAGCTCGTTCGCTGCGCTCACTTTCCTTCAGTTAGCTCGTTCGCTACGCTCACTTGCCTTCAGGTTAGCTCGTTCGCTACGCTCACTCGCCTCCAGGTTGAAGTTCGTTCGCTACGCTCACTCACCTTTTGGTTGCAAATTAGCTGTTGTCATAAATGTAAAAGAAATAATGCTAGTGCTGCACCCTGTTGGTAATCCTTGTAACTTTAATGCTATTGAAAATCATAGAACAGAACCAACTTGTTTAATTGAAACAGCTGTTAAGATTCATTAATTCCATTTCTCATAAGGTTAACATGGGAAACTCCAGAGCCACTGGGGCGGAGCCCGGAAGGATTTTTGGGATAAAAATATGCCTATATGTTAATCGGGAATATGATCTATCATCATGCCGAATTTCAGCCCGATCCGACCAGTATTTTTTGCGTTCACTTGTCACAAACATACATACATCCATACATCTAAACTTTCACATTTATAATATTAGTAAGATTGTTTAGACCCATGGTTTTATAATTTGAATGGCCGTTATGTTTATGATGTTTTTATTGTGCAGAGAAGACCTAAGCTCACTGTATGCATTTTTTGTTAAATGAATTATTGAGTAGTTAATTGTAAATAAAAATGTGGACTTATAACACACTTGAATATCTCACTTTCTTCATGTTTCTTGATTGTGGTAAGATTGTTTTGAACTCATAAGTATAAAAGGTTCAACAAACTAAATTCTACCTTTCGCCATGTTGACTGTAACTTGCCTAAGACACGTTGTACGGAATACATTGACTATCCAACCTATTTCTATGCTAGACTAGTTTTTCAGTAGTGATATTTAAAAATGTTTAAAGGCATACAATCAAACAATCAGGTTTAGTACAAACAATCAAACAACATTAATTTTACAAATTTATATACATACAATGTCCTGTGTAACAACTGTCACAACCATTTTATCCGCCAAATGTGTCCAATCTCGTAACAAAATTATTCTGAAAAACTATAAATAAAGTGGTTTAAAATTAATTATAATATTAACAAGACCCTAATAAAATCTTTGGTGCAAAAAAACCGCAACGAACCTTCAAATTTATTTAAAAACATTTCAAAAGAGCTCGTAGCAAAGCAACATAAACCACTGATAAGTTGACATTTCCAGGACGATTTCAACAATATTGCCCTATATTCGAGGCGAATTTGACAAAACAAAACCTTTGTACCCGCGTCATGTAGGGTTATTGAATAAAGGCGAGGATGAAGCCAGTTTTGTATTCCATTCGCATATTGGCACGTGACTAAGCGATCTCGTGATCAAGGGCAGACCGCCACACGTGCAAAAAGAGCAATCACTTCATCTACATATAACTTGCACTTCCTACATTCCGACGAGAACTTGCCGATCCCTTGTATGGAACTTAATTATGTAAGAGTGTTTATACAAGTTTGTTAACCTTGTGCAGTAGGTTTTTCTAAATGGCATTGCTTGGTGATTTTTTCTAATGAATTTATTTTGCATTTCAACGTTTAAAGTGTCCTCATATTTTTACTGGGCACCGACCATTTAACACACATAACAAAATTTAAACTAATTTAAGGCATGACATAAAAATAATATAGCCTATATATTTTCATTTTTGTTTTCTTCTGTATTAGCTTAATACTTGACTCATTTTTTTAGTCAATCTACACACATAGTTTATCTCCAATTATACTGTTTTTATGTTTTACGTATTTTACCTTCCACTATTATCGAGTTGTCAATTGGAATGACAAACTTTGGAAAATATATGAAAATCTTTACTGAAGCACGTATAGTACAGGTAAAATTCTATTAAAGAATCAGTACTCAACAGAAAAATTGTTCCGTTTATGAAACTTACAGGAAACGTAGTAATTTCCATTAGGTTTTGAAATCTGAAGAGTCCCTAGTGATTGTGGGGGTGGAAGTACCATATTATGAGGGTTAAAGTTTATGGGGGTGGTGATTTTGAGAATGTATTTTTATTCATGGGATCCAAGCAAGTGAGGTGTCATTTTCTGTGTTTCTTTGGGTGTAGAATCCAAAAATGCATAATATAATCAATACAACCGAGGGTTTATGAGAAAAAGACAAATTTCTTCATGAAAAACTAAATTTGACAAATTAACCTAAAATAACATATACATATGTTGGTGGTTGGAAGCCCAATTTGGTTTCCTACCGCACCTACAATCAGATACAACTCTCGATAGGGAATAAGCTGCAATAACTAATTGCTACCAATCATAAAAACTACTAAGCCACGTCTTGAGACATTAAAGAAATTAATTAGTATCTTGTTTGTTGTAGCTGCTCAACACCACCATGCTCCTGTGTTAAGAGAGGGATGAAATGTTCACCTTTATGACGATTTTGTGAAGGGGCATGTACAAACTATAAAAACCTAACTCCTGTGCTGTCAGTTGGCAGTGAAATTGTGTCAAATCAAGACGATAATGGAGAAGAACGAGTTAGAGACGCTGACAATTCTATCAATGTGGATGTAGGCTGCTTCTCATAAACCCTCGGTTGTCTTGATTTTATTATGCATTTTTGGATTTTGCACCCAAAGAAACATAGAAAACAACACCTCATTTGCTTGGATCCCATAAATAAAAATACATTCTCAAAATCACTACCCCCATAAAATGATACTTCCGCCCCCACAAACACTAGGGACTCTTCAGACTTCAAAACCTAATGGTAATTACTAAGTTTCCTGCAAGTTTCATGAACGCACCAATTCTTATGTTTTCTTAGATGAATTTTACCTGTACTAGTAACATAATTTACAGAAGTAAATATTATTTTAATTATACCAACGGAAATGAAATAATAATTATGTTATCGTTTATACAATATCAAAATAAATACTTACAGAAATCATAAATACTGATTCGAATTATAGTGATTTATGCTTTATAACCCTCTAAGTCATATCTCATATTATCAGTTAGCAAGAAATACCCCATAAGTCACATCTTAATTATCAGTTAGCAAAATCAGGAAGCCTTAAATCAGATATATTACACTGGTTGGAGAATTGAAAACCATTCATATATCACATGTGAGGCTAATAAGCAGCAAAATTATGAGTTTAGTTTCAAGGTTTGCCACCAGACAAAGTTATCTCTGGCGCGCCCAACGTGTCGTTTTGTTGTCTTCTCGAACTGAAACAAGTTCACAATAGAAGATGAAGATTTAAGACCTCCGCGGGCGGAACTAACTGATTGGACGCGGAGTGATATCAATTATATGGGACGTGTTTAGTCTTTCCTGACTAGACTAGAGCTACCTTACACAGACCACATCGCGTTGTAATGTGTTTCACAAGGAGATTTTGCGTTTTTATAGAGAAAATAACTTAAAAGGTCTATCAAATACCCTTCGCATTGATGCTTACTCATTTCAATATTAAAACCGAAAGTGGAATTTTCTGGCGTGCACAAAGTTTCATGTGCGAGTCAAAGCCACAAGAACCTCAATATTAACGTGTGAGGCGAAGCCTAAAATCATCAAAATTACTTTTGGTAAACATTATGTGCGATTCTTATGATAATTTCGTTCACATACTCTTATATTCCTAGTTATCATAATTTAAATTGAAAAATCAAATGAAAAAGGTTACAGCAAACCTACAATAACGACGTAGAAAGTTTTTTTATTTAAAGCTATGTTAATTGTCAAGTAAACACGAACAAGCTGAAATTTAGCAAAATTATAGAGTGCATATTTCTGTAAACATTCGTATTGTAAAAATACATAGGTGCGCGTAGTGGGCAAATAGAGAAGTGATTGAGATTAGTAGTGGAAAGTGATTTCAGATCAAGGGAAAAGTGCTGAACGTTTTCCCTTGCTCTATATTAGAGCTTGAGACACTATTTTCTATGAAATCAGCTGTTATTTTAAATAGCTACTTTTTCATTCTACATGTAATTGAATATTGTTCAAATAATTATTATATTCAATCATCTAGGAAGTATAACTAGTACACAGTAGGGTATACAGTGTGTAACTACCTCAATTCATATTCTATCAACCAATTTCACATTTAATACTAAATATACAACATGATTACAAAATCGTCACTCAAAAATATCAAATGTGATTATGTGTCACAAATAACTTAAAAAATATTTTTATGACTACATCTCATCCCCCCCTAAAACAAGATACGACAACTAATTAATTTTTACTTTGGAAATATACATATTAAACTCTTAAGTCCTGATTGAAATTATCAAGTATTTCAACATGTTCCCAGAGTAAAGGTTATGGCGTGATCCTCCGTTGACTTGAGGCTCGGGAAGCGTGCACACGACTTTGAGAGTCCTTGAACTTTATAAGTCAGACACAACCGTTCTCCTACTTAGATTCCTGCAACGTTGACAGCAAGTACCATCTCATGATGTTGCCTCGGTAACTTGACAATCGTGTCTCGTTGATAATTTGTGTTATGTATTTATCAAACGTTCAGGATGTTTACATTTTATCAATTCAAATCAAACGACCTTCATTTAGAATACCACAGAATTTATACGAATGTTATAGTGCGGCGGTTTAGCTATGATATTATAAACTATTGTGCACTTTATGATAAAAGCAAGAAGTTTGGCACAGAGGTAAACCGATGTAATATGATCAAATTTAGATGTGGAGCCATCGGCCAACAGCCCCATAGCGGCCGTGGCGGCCATTTTTCAAAATGACCGCTTCTGTATGGAAAAAATACAGAATAAGTTACATAAAATTGTTATGAAATGTTCGTATTTTGATGAAATTTTGCACAAACGTGTAGGATAAGTGTGCTTGAACCCAAAAATCACAATGATTGGACCATCGGATGTGATAGAACCAAAAGTTGAAAGTTGACATTTTTCAAAAATCGGGTTTTTTCTTTTTTACAATTAAATCTTTGAATGATGAAATTGGGACTTATTCCATGTTTAAGAGCTTAAAAAACAAACAATTTAGTTTTTTGGATCATCAGCGTAGGTTAGATGGTTGTTGAGAAAATGTGAAAAACATTACCTTAAAATTCCTCATGCTATTCTTATTGATACGTTGTCCTATGTTATTCTTATGGAAAATATTCAAAATTACACATGAAGCTTATTTATAAATATATTTTGATGAAACATGGTATTCGGCTTTATGTGGTTATAGTAAATAGCTATTTGTTTAAAATACCCCCGTTGCAGAACCTGCATACTCAGCACCATGTAAAACCTGGAAATATATCAGCTACAGTAGTAAGACTAAAACCATTTTTGTAAATTTTCCATAATGTATTAAAAAGTACAAAACATTAAAAATATGCTTACATTTGTAGTAAAGCCTACTGACAGTTCAAAACAGTCGTTTTTAAGAATGCGACTCGGAACACTCCCCGTCGCAAGTACACAGTGGTGTGCACTGTGCATTCCAGGCCGGCCTTCTTGCACTTGCACTTGCACTTTTGTACACAATCTTTGCGTTTGCAAGAGACGATTTCCCAGCAGTTCTTGGATGTTTCAGGTCGCGCTGTCCAAAGCGGTTCATACCCGCCACTGGTCTTGATCCAACCCCAGTCGGTTGGTGATGGCAGTATGTTTTTGCAGGAACCAATGCATGACCCCAGACATGTCCGCCTTGGTATGCTGTCATAAAGTAGTATGACGAACCTTTCAATAAGAGTGCATGTCGTCTTCATTAAACGTGTAACTGAAGACGACATGCACCCTATTGAAATGTTGAGTTCTGGTGCAGTTGAGAGCAGCGTGAGCGTCTGGGTATGGTCAGGTAGCACTGTCCACACTGCCCATACTGTCCTCTTTCCACGTCCAGCGAAGGAGGAGACCGTGTCACAGCTTATTAAATTAAATGTACTCTAAAATGCACACCTTTTAAGCTTGTGAATACAGATGTTAGATATCAGCAATTAAGTAAAGAAGGCAGGGATGCTAACATATAAGCTTGTTTTGTCTCTAAACAGTGAGTCTCTTTAACAGGAATTATTGTTTTAGGTATAAAACATACGGTACAATAACGAGTCATCCTGATGGCATTGAGATACCCAATAATTGATACCTAACAAGAACTATGCAATCATACAATTAGCAATCCGTGACCACTCAGTCCAAAAACTATAACCGGGGGGAGCACCCTTGAATACAAAAGACTTTCGATAATTGTAGGTGGGAGGTTTATGGGGCCACGCCCCATGGGCCGTGACCCATGGATGAGGTCCAAGAATGTAGTTGACCAAGGACATGTAAGCTCCGAGGAAAGGTCGGTTCTGACTCCCTGCACATCGACGACCTTTAGACAAATGTCAGGTTCGTTGCACCCTGCGACATTTACAATAGGTATTGATAGAGGGCTGTGTTTCTCGTATAGACATACTTCCGTGTGTTTAAACATGTATTATTAGATTAACGTTTTTTTCTGGTATGTTGTTTACTAAGTTTAAATGTTTGAATAGAAACACATATTTATATTGACAATTTCTTTAAGTATTAACAGTGCTATATTCTTATTTTTTACAAAGCGACAGCAGTGAAATACTTCCTTTCAAAAAATTGGTTGTTTAAAACATAGTTTTGAAAAGTCTTACATTTCAGTACATTTGTGTATTCACCAATAATCATATGTTGTTTTAATTAAGTTTTTTTCTGATGTTTTTACTTTTTGCCCAGTAAAACTAGTTAAAAAATCAGCCGTGCCTGGAAACAATTCATGGAAATTGTTTTAATGTGTATTATTTTATATACAAGTAAAAGGATTGAAAGTTTTTCCCGTTTTTCCAGGTGAGCTTATGACCTGGACAAAAAAAACTAGAAATTTAGGGTATTTTTTTTTGTTTAAAGTGGCCAGTTGAATAACCAACGGATAAAGCTAGTCTAGCATTAACCCTAATCTAAAACGCAAATCCTACGTAAAATTATTCGAGTTTTAAAAGCTGAATTGCAACCCTAATAAAATCGGTTAACGTCGGCACAATTCACTGTAGAAACTGTCCAAAGAATTACCCTTGCAAAGCCAGCTGTAAACCCCGTACTTTATCGTTTAAGCCCAAGGTGCCTTGGACATTTCTGTAATTAGTTTATGAAATAATGCACAAACAATGGAATCAGATAATAAACAATAGAACAATTATTCAAAATAGAGCGGAGGTGACAAACGAAGGCGTTGTGCTCTCTGTTTAATCACTTAATTGATTCGGGTCGAGGTTATTCCGAATGGTAATTCACTTTGGGAATGCAAAACACGCAAATCCCACGTGCCTGTACAATAATATACAGTGTGTTCCGGAGTTACTCCTAAAATCATTAACTGGCTGATTATATACTGAACATAGTTTTTTTTTTTTTTTTTTAAGAGGTTGGCGGCCTCTTTTAACCTTGCATTTGCCCGTCCACATCCAGCAAAGCAAGGGGTGAGCCGGTACAGTACAAAGGTGAACTGTACTGATAAAAGTTTGTGGCAGTGACTAGGATCCGAACCCACGACACTTCTGCCTTGGGCCCAAAGTCCGCGACGCTACCGACTGAGCCACCGACTCACCAATTAATTTTGCATTTTGCTGTACAAGATGTCAAAATATATATACATTTGGCCAATTAAACTAAAAAGCCAAATTTTATTATTCAAATTTTTAGTAACTCTGTGATGTTTGTATATTCTACAAAGGTTGTGATCATCACTTACAACCATTTTAATGTCGTAAGTCATGTGGAAAATCAGTGTCGTGTGTTTTCAAGAGTTTTCAACTTTTATGTTTTGTGAAATTTGTGCTGAAATAGAGTTCGGTCTTATTTTGTGTTCATAACACATCCTTTCTTTGATAATAATTTTTTTTACTTAAACGTGTTTAATAAAGAAAACTATTTTTTTATTGTTATTCTATAATTTTGTTACTTGTACCCTTATTGTCTCACGCACAGTATAGACCTATTGCGTTTATACATTGTTATACTGGAATCATTTACACGCATAGTTTAAATACATTATATTCAGTCTAGGCAATGAATATTTACCATCCAAAGATTTCTCATAGACTAAAGTTATTACGTGAGTTATTGTTAAGCCACCAATTAACTCAACGAACCATATCAATCACGAGATCCGAAATAGATCAACCTACATTCAATCAGAACGAAAAATCGGTATCTAATTTTGGTCCAGTAAAAGGCATAAAAATAACCGTAATCAGCCCCCGAGGTCGGCACGCTCCGTGCTCCGTGGGGCTCCGCCCCTCTGGCCCACGACCCTGGAGTCGCGGAAGGAAGTACGCTACCCCCAGGAAGTGGGAGTCGCGAGCCTGACCGTGATCTGCGACACGTTACAATACCACAAGGCGTGCCAAAGGTCAGGGAAAGACTAGGATATATGGAGCGTTTCCTAGAGGAAGTGGTGTTTCTAGGTTTGCTTCAAAGATAATTGCAGATTAAATTTTAACTTTGGATATTTACAACAAGGGGATGACGAAGATTAAATATTGGACTTTTTAGTGTTAAACTTGAAGGTTGTTCCGATATGTGCAAACTAGATTATACTTTATTGTAGTATTTATTGTAGACGAAATTTTTATTTACACGTTTTTGATTCTTTAATAAAATCCACAGACATCGCTATGCGTACTAAGGATCTTATCGGTTTGCAGTAGGGGAAACACCATTGCTGTAGATAGTGCATTAGGATTTCTACTGAAGACGGTTTTGATAAGTATTTGGTATTTTGAACTTTCAATAAATGACTATAAAGGATTATATCTTTTGCTGTGACCCATAACGATGATAAATTTAGAGAGAAGTATATATAATTTATTATATAAATAATCTACGTCAAAAAGCTAACAAGTACGCACAATTTAATTTTTTTTATGGCACTCTAGAAACCAAACAAACTCTATAGTTTATGTTTGGAATGTAATCATTTAAAAAATATTCTTCTTCAATAAGAGTGGAAATTTTTTGATAACGCCTATCTTCCTGATGTTTCCAAGTAGGTCAAAACTTATAAATAGAAAGATTAACAAAGATAACATGAACCATATAAAATCGTAAGATTGACTACATTTTTTTCTCATTTCATGGAAAACCTCTTTATTAATCAAGAAGCCAAGAAGTATATCATCACAGTTAGTTGCTGAAATTAATTTTATACATTTAGAGTAAAGTAAACAATGTATTGAGTGTGTACACTGGCATAACATGCTACAACATTGTCGTAGGGTCAATATGTCGTTAATTACTATCCAAACTCGTGTTTACAAAATGGAACACGTTGGAATATACGCCAACTAACCTGTACATGAGGGACAACAATGTGATCGACCATCATCAAACCATCTGTCAGGGGTTGACAGGTTATTAAAATAGTAATACACGCTTCACATGTTATAATAGCCAGTGATGTGTGGTCATAAAAATTTTACATTGTTGCTTTTATTCAACATTTTCCTTATCCAGTTCATTGTCAATACCGCAGTTGTTGATGGAAATCAAAACATTTACAGTTCTGTGTTTTGTACTTAAACCTACTGTTTATGTTTGAAGAAAACAATCTTTTCACGTTCTTGGGTTTTGTTCGTGCATTTTTGAAATTTGATTGAACCTGATTAGAAGTATAGCTTGTTGTTTGACAAACTTTGATAGAATTGTAGAAAGTTATGCTTTCATGATGGTATGTGGAATTCAACTTTAAATCCTGTGCAAACTCTTATGAATAATAAAATGTTGTCACCAAATTAAATTTCTTTTTGAAACTAATAAAATCAAAACTTAAAATGTAAAGACAAAAACTTAATTTTATCATAACAAAAAAATTACAACAAATAAATACGAATATTTAACAAACGATTTAGATAATTGTTCAAATGATCCTAGTAATGTGAATATATCACAGATATGCAGAATTGCAGACCTCACTAAGCTTACTAATGCACTCTTTGACGGAGTCGCTATCCGATTTTTATTGGTAGTTTTAACTATGCCTTCTTTGATTGCCTATGGTTTTCAGTCTCATGTTTCAAGGGGTTTCTAACGTTTATGGCGAGTTTTAAGTATGATGTCACACCGTCATCTTGAAAAGTAATAGAAGAATGATAAGTTTTATCATTGAAAAACATTATAGAATTTTGCATATTTCAAGACTGGTCGTAAACAATCATGTTAGTTAACTTAGTTAGGACTTTCTACAAACTCCACAACGACGAATATTTCTTACAAGAGGACGATAATTCTAGCACTTGCCATCTGGGACTTGACCAAGTTGGCTAAAATGTCGAGTAATTTTTCGACAGCAACTTAAAATCTTAAAGCTATGTTAAATAGAGTCGCGACTCACCCTCTATAGGTGCCGCATCACGTTTATTCTTATCATCTGGTCGATCAGAGTTCAATGTTTGGTGTACTTTACGTGTGCCATGTTATTTCTTTGGTACTAAACATTATACAAACTACCACGACGAATATTTAATCTTATCTTGACATTCTGGTCTGATGATGGGCTCCATCGGATGCACGAAACTGTAGTCTTGTGCAGGGACGTTTTGGACAGTAATTAGGTAAACCCAATATAAATAAAGTAAATAAAAGCAATTAAAAAATGAACGTGACATAATTGTTTGACAGCACACAGTTATTATTTACAGCCAAAACATACAAAAAATATTATAGAATTTCCCCCTCGTTGCGTGAGCTACGCAACATCTATCACTGTTATCTGATGACGTCAGGCTGATCCTGGCATTCTTAGTATGACTGCGAATTTATGAACATCTCCTCTGACGGATTGAGATTATTCAGATTTACATAATATACCTCAGTCTGTCTTGCGTCAGTTGTGTCTTATCAGCTGAGGTAGGTTCATACCTCGAGACTTTAACTGCGAGTTCTTTCAATGTTTTACTTATATTTCACGTAAAGGTTTAGCCATACAGTGGTCCTATACAGTATGCTTTAATTTAAATGATTTAAATGATCCATAAGTGTATATCGAGAGTATTTTGAATATGTATGTTTGAATCAATATAAATTTATTAAACATCGTTCGATGGATGATGTTCAAGTACAGTTTTAATTTCCAACTGAAATTAATATCTCTGTACACTACGTATTTAGTGAGCTTTGTTTTTCTTTTAGTACGAAAGGGTGTTCCTTAAATGAGTCATAAGTCCTTTAGTCAAATGAACAAAAAAATGCATTAGCTACTTAAAAAACTGTTCTAAGGAATATTTACGTGAACTAAAATATATTTTTAAATTCAAAGCGAGTTGAAAGCGCTACTAACCCCAACCGTAAATTCATCACCAAATATCCTCACGAAATAAGATAGGAATTGAGGCAAAGAAAAAAGATATAAATAGTCAACAAATGGACAAGGATGATCGTGAAACTATTATATCAATATTTGGAAATAGTAATCAAAATATGAAATGATTAAGTTGCAAAGCATTGATGTATGGATGTACTAGTGTGTCGGATCTAAAGAAGATGTAGATAGGGACGACCTTTTTGCACTAGAACGGTAGACATGCGTCCAGAATTGTTCTTCATATTGCTTTAGGCTCACGCAAGAAAAGATCAGAGTCCTTATAAACATCTCAATTATTAACTACTTTCAAAGTCTGAAGAGAGTAAAAGTTCATCATATGCCATTGGATTACAATTGCAAATATTAATTTCGATTCTCAGGTTTATCACCTTTCTCCTTCAAAGGCTATTGCATTGTTCCAATAACTCAGTGTTTGAAAACAATCTTTAAACTTGAGGCAATCGTGGACCAGATTGGTTTCCATTGTAAAGCTAGAATGCTTTGGCAATAGTAAACTCATAAATTGAAAACTCTTATTAGCAATGTTCAAAGCTTGAACAATAAGGTGGAGGACCCTTTGTCGTAGGAGAATTCTCTCGAGGTTATAGTCCTTTGAAAACCTACTTTGTACCGAGAACTGTTTCCGCTCAAAGCGGCGCTTAATGAATCCAACTAGTCGTTGGGAAAGTTCTCAATCTATTGGAACTTTTAATAGTAAAATATTGGAACAACATGGTTAAATTGAATCATCATGATAATTTTTAATGGAAAAGCTTAAGATTGTGACCACGTTTGTATTTTTTCAGGAATACTGACAAAATGTAAAATTCAATTACAGGATCCGTACAAGATAGTGTGTTTTCAAACTGCTAATTTAACAATCCATATTTTGTGACAAAATATAATAATAATGATTAAGAACCATAACATTGCATATTTGTACTTAAAAGTACAGCGTTGAGTTCGTTATTTTTATAGAACGTTATTTTAGTTCACTAATTCTTGACTGTTTCAAAACCCTGAAAGTGAAATGTTTCAAAATTACGTTTTCTGTAAAGATATATTGTTGTAATATTACAGCAATAGAGTACAATTTATAACATTTTTTATTACATTATAGTTAATGGTTGTTAATAGTTTTGGATTTAACACATTTCGTTGTATGACTTCATATTAAGACAATTTAAGTTAAAATAAATAAATAAATGCCGGTACATATAAACGATTGTACAAGCAAGGTTCATTGAAGTAGATAAAAGTTTTATTTCATACGGAAATAAATTTACATACTAAATGTCACGAGGAAATATATTATAATCATGGCTTGTAGACTAATTAGTAATGCATTACGCATAAATTATACCACAGCTTCATGTAAGCACCCCTGGCTGCAATAAGGGATGGACAAAGGCACTCATTAATACACAGCTAGTGATGAACCTTGTGTGTAATTTGCTTGATACTCGAAGGTAACAAGGTTACAAAAAGATGATAACATATGGTAAGATAGTTTTATGTTATTAAACCGATCAACATATTAAAATTTAATTACACCAAAAATAAAACGTTTTTAGATTAAGGTTTTGTTCTAACACGACCAGCTGTTCTTAAAGTCTAACAAGTCAAGTCTAACCCACGAATAAGCCATTTCAAAATTGTTTCAACCTAGCAAATATTTTTTAGGGTGTGAAACTAGTTAACATTTTTCAGGTTTGAATGGATCTATTGCTATCCAAGGAAAACACAATCGATCTTCTTTTTGTTAGCTATATCTTAGAGGGAGGTGTTCTTGTGAACGTTATTTCCTAAACCTCTTTAAAGCCCATTCCATCAGTTTTTTCTAGCTACGTTTGTATCTAGCAATTCTTGCTCCAGTTGAGGTTGGCACTACTGGTGAGGTTTGAACAACACATTCGTTGAATCTGTTCCCGATGTTTACCACTTTAATGCTATTTGTAGTGTTCGTTTATAACAACTACAAACATGAGTTTTAATTCTTAACCTACAAAAGGATAACATGGACAACGAGTTAGCCAGCTTACAGTTGAAGGTTGGAGTCGGTAATTAGAATAAAAACTTTCTTATTTATCAACCAAACATCACTTGAGTTGAATTTTTTACCCTTATTGATCCGCTACTAGCTCCGTTTTTACTTTTGTGATCAGTCTGTAAATACCGTGCCACAAGTAATGCAAATTTTATCAGCTTCCAGCTCCACTTAAAACTTGTGTGTTGTGTTTCTTCCCCCTGTTCGTAATAAACCGAAAAACAAAGTCATTTATGTCATTTTTACAGTTGTACTTTATTGTCTGCGTTTTCCAATGTTTTTTAATAATCCTTCCTTACCGCTCCATACTTGGTTTTGTTTCTTCCTCTTTTAGTTCTGCGGTATCGGGAAAAATGTCTTCACTTGTTTTCCAAAGTATCAATTGTATTTTTTACTTGAGGATTCACCTTTCCCATGTCAGTAAATCCATCCCTAAATATTGAAAAAAGTATTTCATCATTTCTAGAAACAAATCTTCCAAGAATAGAACATCTTGGTTGAATATCTTAATTTAAGGTATATTCAAGGTTTGCTTCCAACATAAACATATATATTCCATCAGTTACACGTTAAATCACACTAACAAGTTATATAAGTACTGAAATTTACACAGTCCAGTCTGTGAACACCGCGGCAGCAGTAACTCCAATTTGATCTGATACTAGTTCCTTTTTCACTTGTGTGATTTTTATTCCGGTATCAGCTTCCAGCACCATTTTTTACTTGTCTGGCACTTACTACTTACTGTGAGGCAAGTGTTCTATCATTTCTAGAAAAGCTTCTAAGAAATAAAGGATCTTGGTTGAAGATCTTAATTTAAGGTTTTCTTCCAATATAATCATATATTTTCCATAAGTTTCTTGTTAATGACACTAACTAGTAATTATAAGTACTGAATTTTACACTATCTAACAAAATGCTGACGCTTGATAGTAACCTTCCCAATTCCCTTCCAAATACGTAAGAAACACTACTGACAAAACAGTAAACAGTTTGATAACAATCACAACACTTTACAAATATGTAGGTTTGTTTCCACATCAGGTTATTCCAAACATCGTGGCAGACACATACAATTATTTCGCTAATCAAAGAGGCCGGCTGACTCTGGCACGTTTTAGAAGGGAATGTGTAGAGCTGAGGTCGCGCTGAATGTGATAGACAATGCTGCTGACTGCTGAAGTTACCTTGAAGCATCTCAGGGAAGTAGTGATGCAGCCTCAGAGATCAAGGTCTTGATAACTAACTGTCAATTACTAGGGAATGAGCTGCGCTGACCATAGGTGTCTTTTTTGTTAGTGTTGCGCCATAACAATTAAAACAAATCTATATATATATAATTCCGTAAGTCAAATTTTTGTAAAGAAATTGTGAGTGACTGGATGGCCGTAGAAGGATGGGAGGGGTCTTATTTTAAAGGTCTTGACGTGAATTTTGAGGGAAAACTATTGATTTTTCTTATTTTTTTACCATAAATTCGCAACAGAATAAAACTTTTCCCATTAAAACAACATGGGGTTTAATTTGTTTACATCTTTTGAAATTAAAACAGCTGTTTCACAGATTTGTATTAGTTGTAATTCTGAAAATCTTAGTACTCATAGCCTTTGATATAGATACCAGCTGTACTTTTTATGAATTTCAGTTTGTTTACTACAGCAATGTATAATTTTTAGTTATGGTGATCTATAGTTATCTTATCGTATTTCTTCTTTTCTACCTAAATATAGTAATGAACAACGGAATCAGAGTATATATGGCAAATACAAAAGAACAGAACAATACAGAAAACAATTCATATACAAAAAACATAGTTTATCCAGAGGTTCTGACTAATTATAAAATGCAATAAGTAAGTAGTGATTTCTATTCATGTCAATAAAACTTGAATTAAATTAAATTTTAATTGTTTTTTTATGCTTATTATTTTCAAAATAAAAAAGTTTACTGGTTTAGAGGCTATTGTCCCTACAAACCACCATTTAAATGTAAATGTATCTACTGTATATAATATATTGTATACATTTTGTGTTGTAAACTATATTATAATGCTAGAAAATCAGTGCTTATTTATAAATGACCAATGAAGGTTGATAAAAAATTTATGTATTTTGGTTTTTTAGGGGCTTTTGCCCCTACCAACCAAGGACCAAGGATGGGTTTTTAAACTTTTTGCTGGCCCCTAGTTTAATTCAAACTCTTTTTGGAGGTAGAAGTTGTAGGGTTACTAAATGATCTCTTCCCAGTAACCTTACACATAATTTATATTTGTATAAAGTTAATAAAATATTTTCTTGGAGGTGATAAGTAAATAATGTTAATATTCTCTTCATGCTTTGAAATTTATTAAATAAAATAAATCTTCCTCAACATTTAATCTTTTACAGAAAAAGGGGAAAGGGGTTATACCAATATTTTTACTTTAAAACAGTTAACATTGTCCCATACATCAACCCTAAAAAAGAACCAAAACTCATTAATATTCTACTTTAATTGCATTTTTTTTTTAAGAACAAACTATTTCAAGATAGGAAAGTGTATACTAAAAATTTAAACAAATTGGTTATAATAAGATAAATTTGGAATAGTTTAGTAACATTAGGTTCAGCAAGGCAAATATAATTAGGTATTTAAAATTGACTTACCCAATAGGAGATTTTAAAATTACAGTAAATTTTACAATCGTCAAAATTCTGGAACATTCCAGCCAATAAGATCACAATACCTTGCTTGAACCTGTACATCTATGTTTATAGAAAATTCTTGTTTTATACTTTCATGTTAAATTTGGTTCTTTATTTGAATTTAATTTAATTTCTTAGTTTTTCTCAAATAAATAGTTTTCTAAAATGTTTAACTTGTTATTTTAATTTATAGAAAATTTTTTTTTAAGTTATCAAAAAATAGCTAAAATAACATATTGATATTAAAATGCTACAAAGTCCTACCCATTAAAGCTTTGTGGATGTACGGGAATTGAACCCGTCCCTCCCTCATCCACGTTCAGACGCTGGTCACTTGGTGTCTTAAACTGACTAAATATGAAGCTTAAAAAACAGAGGTAACTGAATATTTTCAATTACTTGAGGATGTTTTATGGAAACTAAAACTGAAATGATATGTCCTGGGCATTTGAATGTTAAAGTGAATTTCTACTCAGGGGTAAAAATTCCAATCTGTAAGAATAGAACATTACAGCAAATATTGGAAATTGCGTAGACTCATTTACATATGTGATAATAAGGCTTATATGGATGGCACTGACAACATTATACATTATACATGTTCATATTACATACTTAAATACTTACATTACCTAAAGATATATTTCAATAAAATTGTATATTTCACAAAAACTTTGGGTAATTTGAATAATAAATTTTGTAAACTTTTCAAAACCAGAAACCCGATTTGTATATGATTCAAACTGACTTAAAAATCCTTTTTTTTTATTTATAATCCATCTATTTTGTTATACAATAAGGTGTTTTCTGATACATCTCTTTTTCAGCTACCCTACTTACTCGATGTTTACTTTTGGGTGTCATTTTAACGCTTACGAACCAGCGCACCTTTGAAATATAAGAATAGCATAGAATAAATTACAAATAATTACAATACAGTATAATAAACACCACAAATTAACATTATTTTACGAAAGGGTGATTTCGTCAAGGACTTCGCTCTGATATTTTTTATTATTTCAATTATTTCTGTAGTACGATTTCAAAGAACCAGTGTTGCTGACCAACCTTTTTCAAATGGAATATACAGGTTGTCCCGGAACTCTCTACCAATATTTTAGGGCATTGCTCCTAGGTAAGAAACATAGCTAAATATCATATTTAAACTGTCCGGAAGTCCTTAGTTACTCACACAGCCGCCATTTTGTTTTTTCAGTTATTAATCTTTTTCTAAAAAATGGTTAAACATACGAAATGGAAACTTTGCACAAACATTTTTGACAACTTCACAAAGCTAAAAAAAAAATTATCACGATTATTCAAATTCACAAAAACAAAATGGCGGCCATTTAAAATTTTTGTAAAATTAATGGTTTTTGAGTTATTTAAGAAAGAACATTTTAAATGGCCGCCATTTTGTTTTATGAATTTGAAAAATCGTCATAATTTTTTTGTAGCTTTGTCTAGTTGTCATAAATGTTTGTGCAAAGTTTCCATTTCGTATGTTTAACCATTCTTTAGAAAAAAATTAATAACTTAAAAAAACTAAATGGCGGCTGTGTGAGTAACTAAGGACTTCCGGACAATTTAAATATGATATTTAGGTACGGTTCTTACCCAGGAACAATGCCCTAAAATATTGGTAGAGAGTTCCGGGACACCCTGTATATTATGAATCGTAATACAACAGCTCGATCGATTTTAATCACAGTCAGATTATAAACAAGGTACAGTTAAAACAGTTTATTATCTTTACCTAGAAATTAAGTTTTGTACCCTCTTATAATGCACAATTTGCGTATGGGTGTGTTGGATTGAATGTGTAATTTAATATAGTCTGGGATTATGACTCTACCTGTTGTTGTTTTTTAGTTCTTCATAACACAACCTTGGACATTTTCCCTTCCCTTTTTATTGTTTGTGCTGTAATTAGCCAGAATATTTATGTTGTTCTTAAGGATTACCCTCTTTTCCCCTTTCGCCTCTCTTCCTGTATGTATATTGTTACTGAACGATTTATTAAGTATAACATACTGCTTTTGAAAATAATTTTTTATAAAATGGTAGCAATTTAATGTAACTTGTGACATAAAATATCTCGTGGTAGTTGCTGACAACTGAGCATATGATGAAAACAGTAGTCTGGCCACACAGACATGTCATACATTGTGGTTCGTGGTCGAGACAATATAACCCAATATTGCACCGCTTCCCACTTCTAGTGTCGCGCCACTTCATCTACATCTCGCATTCAAGTACTGTAGTTTTAAATACAGGGTGTTTCACGAGAGGTGTCTCAAATTGATTACGGAAAAACGGCTTAACGTACAAGGATGAAATAAAATTATTTCCGGCTAAATCGACCCCAAGGAATAACGTATTTAAATTTTTTTGAACAATAAGCATTTGACAAATTTTCAAAAATATTTTTATTTTTTTATTTTTATCATTTCAAATAGCCGTTGCTTGTAGCATATCAAAGTAAAGCTAATTTCATAACGAGTAAGAAAATTCAACCGGAGAAGGGCTAAATGAATTGGTATAAGAAACACAGAGTATTAAAAAACTATAGCTTAAAAAAAAAACTGCCGCCACTTTGAAACGGAAAAACATAATTAGTTTCCGTTTTCGCCAAAATGTTTGTCTATCAAATACCTTTAAAATGATGTACATAACATGACATATGTTTACATTTGAAAATTCCGAGATTCGAACTAGTGACCCTCAGTTTTTGGCACACCCTGTATTGAGAAAAAAGTTTAAAACATTTTTACGTTCTTCCTTGGGGTTGATTTAGCGGGAAATAATCGTATTTCATCCTTGTACTTTTTCCGTAATCAGTTCGAGACACCTCTCGTGAAACACACTGTACATGCCCTAATAGTGGGTATTATCGGTTTTAAATGGAACATTTTTCAAATTTATATTTAAAGAAAACTATTAAACTAAAATGATGAAGTAAATATTCAATTTGCAGATAAAGCATTAATGGGAGAGCTATAATATATATTCAGGTTCTTTTACAGTGTTTTTGACATTTAAAAACTCACAAACATATTCAGTTACGCGGAATTCTGTGAGTCATCATCTTTTGGATCTGGTGGAAACATGACATTTTCCTCAAATATTTTAGATGTATTGTTACGGTTATAACAACTACCAAACTAACAACATAGTTCGGTTCCTATTTCTTTGGTTCCTCCTCTGTTTCTATTTTACTTCTTCAGTCCCCTCTATTGAATCTTTGTTGGATTTCTGCACTAAGACCAACTGTACAATTTAATGAATGGTGCTATTTTAGAATTTCTTCAGAGTTATCTAGTGCTATTTATTTCTGAAAAAAAAAACTACTCTATGTGATCTCAATAATGAATATCTCCTTGAAACTATAAGTCCAAGTATTATTTTCATATTCAAGTCTCATGTTTTTTTTTTTTTACTTTTAAGTTATTGCATATATAAAATACGCTGACTTCCTACATCCTCTGACATAACTGCAAATTTGTAAGACGACGTATCTCCACATTTAGTATGTTTATAGTCGTAAAGCAGAGGCAGACATCCAAAGTCAGTTTAGTTTATGTTTTGTTTGCTATTTCTCTGGTGTTGACACAAGAAGTCGCTGTCAACGATCGTCAACTCGGCTTGACGCCGTCACTTTCACTAAACAAGATTTTTCGTTTTGTAAACACAAGAAGGATTGAAAGGAGACAGATTTTGATATTTGGATTTTTACCGACGACCCGGAAGTGTTATTTGTATGTTATAAGTGATTGATAGTACCTTTAATTGGTTGTGAATTAAGATTTATAATCTTAATAAGTTTGAAGATCGGAAGTGGGAACCTTTTTTCTTAGCAACGTAGTTTTAAATAACACGATACGTCACAGTTAGTGTTCTGATTTAATATATTAGTTTGGTATATATTGTAACCGTAAACTTAACCACTAATCGCTAAATATTACTTGTTACCTTCTAAACACATTATTTCCCATTGATTAAGTATTTTATCCCCTTTTTTTATTTGAATTACCAAGGACCTTGGACGAATTGTGGATATTTATAGGCATGCACTGTGGATGCAATACTCCCGCACGAGTGAGTACTACGACTATCCGCAGTGCTATCCTGATAATTAGACCAATTCGTATATACCAAGGAAAAATGTGGTTCGGATTCCACTATAAACTGTAGGTCCCTTAGTTGCCATTAACTGTATGCTATTATTTTAACAGCTGTGTCTAAGGAATGTCGGCCTTAGTCACTAACAAGACTACAAGATCGCGCCACTCATCCTACACTTATCTCCATTCATACTTGGCTTAAAATATCACTATGTATTTTCGCAATTTTATTGAACAGTATTAACCTATTTATTGTTCATTGTGTAAAAAAGGCATCGTTACCAACACAAAGACGATGGTTAGTTTATTGGTAGTACACTGTATACCATACTGTATTATAATGAGTACAGTACAATGAAGTGAAATACTGATCTTTGCTTTATTAATTAATAGTTATGGTTTTTTAAAGCAATTTATATTTATATCAAATGCATAACACTTATTTGATGTTAGAAATTTTGTGTCAACGGATTTTTTAGCCATTAGGTGCTAAAAAACCTTATCCTCCTGTCATCTATCAATATCCATTGGGGAGTCGGATTTCTTAGTGCATTGATAATGAGACAATTAGTTTGATTTTGTTGACGATTGTGTCACTCCACCAATAATCTCTTAACAAGTATAATTCTTTCTTTCAAAACACTCAGACAATTTTCAAACACATACAATTTTACAATTACATTTTAATATCCACAGTATGAATAGAAAAATCAAACCACTATTGAGAAAAAAAACCTACCACATAGTTGTTGCGAAGAGCAATTATTACTTTAGCGTTTGTTGTGAACATAAATACAGTTATAGTTCCAGGTAATATAGTTGTAAGAGCTATAACTGCTGCGATGAGTTGTGATGATGATTGCACTAACATTGGACTTCTAATGAATAGCTGTGACCCTGACTAGAATAGTGCCATTAAACACAAGCAGAACAATGATGTAAACTTGCTCAGCTTTTGATTGAATCCTACCATTGACTCTTATCTTACGCATTAAATTTATTCCTACAATTGCTTGCTAAAGAAACTAGTTTTTGCATGAAAGACGCGTTTACACAATACAATTTTTATTGATTTTTGTAAAACCAATATTATTCCAGTCAAGATTGCTAAGGGTAATGCAACACTAGGCTGTTTTTGTCGCTGAAGTTGGGTGGTGCCTATCGCGCTAGAAAAAGAACTCAAGGGATAAAATGGAGAGTGCCACACCGGTCGGGAATAGTCGCTCAGTGAAGTTGCCGCCCGCGACAGTCGTGGTGGAATGGGACTGGGCCTATTGGACATACGGTAATAATCAAAGAATTTATCAGAATAATCCTTGAGTTTTCGTTGTAACAAATCAAACTCTCCTTCACATGTACGACTCATAATAATTGGATGAACCCACGATTTTCGTTGCCGGTTACGTCCTTTATGGTGACGAACAACGTAAAATGCTATTGATGCTAAACATTGAAATTTTGAGTGACAACTCATCTTGGTGCGTCTCGTATGGTCGTTGCAGGACATCTGCCAACGCTTACGATTTTCCCGCCAGTGTGACACCTCGGGTCAATTTTTGCGCTACAAAAACCGTCACGACGTCGCGATTATTGTCGCGTCAGTGTGGCACCCCTCAGCGACTATTCTCGTCACGATTTTTATCGCACGACAGAAACAGCCTAGTGTGGCATTACCCTAATATTTACAGAGAAAGTTTCTCATGAGGTACAGTGTTGTCATTGATAAGATAGCTACAATACCACATATTTTCGTTAATTACATCTAAGATGTTTTTCATATTTTCATAAAGTCAAGATGATATTATGACGTGAATAATTTAACCGGTATAAGACTAATACCTTATTCGATCTAGGGTAATGTATAGAATGAATTAAAACTACTGGAACAAAAAAAATTCTGAATGTAACACATTTTTCTGACAGTTTCCAAATATTTATACATGTATTTTACTTTTAATACCAATAATCCATCTCACCAAGACGGTACCTCTAAATAAATCTATAAGAATGTAAACTATCGGAGTATAAAAACAGTACGCTGACTCGTTGACCTACTTGCCCTGTCTGTTTCTCAACCAAGCCGCACAATGTAACATATTGCGGTGTAAATTAAAATAGAATAGATTGGTCAGTTCTTTTGTCTGAGACGCTGCGGCGGTTGGCTCTGTAGGCTGGGCTCTCCAGGGTCAGGGTTGTGGAGGGTGTGGCAGGGCACATGATCACGTGAGGAACATAATAAATGTACACCCACACACGGATTGTTGGGAACTATTGTTAAGATTTATTTCTGGACTTGAAAATTTTGGATTAGATTTTGTTTGTGTATATCTTGGATTCAAACGTTTCGTTGATTTGAAGATTCTTATTAACTTTATACAGGGTGAGTTTTAAATGAGATCCCCCTCCATAATTTTTTCTACATTTCTTAAGTTATCAACTCTGGACCACTGGATTGGATAGGTAGGGTTGTGACCTATGTTCTGGGTTTCAAACTAGAATTTTACGCTGAGTTCAATGCTGCAATCAATTTTTCTTTATTAGTTTTTAACTCATTTAAATCTCACCCTGTATAATATTCCTTTATGTATGTTGCGTCAAATATGCCTAGTGTAATCGTTGTTCCATTATTATTTTGCACAATACTGTGTAAATGGTAAGCTGGTCTATGAGTTCCGATCGTATGAGATATTTCCTGTAGTATGAGTTCTGCTCATTAGATAATCCCTGTTCTATGACTTTTTCAACTCAACCGAGTATTTTTTAAAGATTAAGTTACTCAACCTTTCAAAAATACTCATTGACGTTCAAAGCGTCGAGGAACCATATTGTTAATGACTTAATTTACCTTTGTACGTATCCGTGGTTGATATCCGTTAAATCCAGTCCCGTCCGAGACATTTTTTCGGTTCGTAACCAGGACCTACTTAAGGTAGGGTGGTTGTCCCTATGCTCAACCCCCAATGTTAATGTCGTCATCTACTTATGGTCAGCTGGTTTTGGACCAAGCCAGGATAACCTTTTGTACCTTTGGAAGATCCACCGACCTTACCCGCCACCCAGGGGACGTTTGTACGTTTAGCAATGTAAAACAACATGTAGATGTAAAATTATATATCTAGCTATTTTGCTAAGTCCCTGCTGGATAAAGATATTTATTATTTTATATCAAGACGAGGTGTTATTTTGTTGATTTGTTTGACCCTCCAATAACATTAGATATTTTAAAAAAAAGACCGTTTGCTAAACACACAACACTACCTTTAACCTTTCCCAATGAAAATTCAAACCACTCTTGATAGTAAAGTGGTCAATTACACCATTATCTTGCATTTTTTTACAGCGGAAACCTTATCTTGAGTCCTATACGCCCTTTCACTTGTTTAGCATAATTAAAAGCAGCCTATATCGGCTTGTGGCTAGGTCGTGCACTTGTCACCCACTCACGCACATTCCACCTGTTATCAGTAGATTGTCATCTATCACCACGACCCTAATATGATGGTGATGATATGATGAAACTCCGGCAGCTAGACTACGCCCCGCTGGGCCTTACGTCAGGGATTTGTGACTAAGTTAAAGAGTTTCATCATAGGATCAGCTGATTTTGACGTAAATGTTAAGTTGAAGAGTTCCCGAAAAGGATTATGTATGATGGAATGATATTAGTGAAAGATTGAACCAGACAATATACATTTATTTATTACTAGCAGTTATCCGGCGCGCGTTGCTGTTTAACAACTTTATTTTAAATGGTAATTTGTTCTTTACGATGTATGATAAAAGTGTGTACCAAAAATAAAAATAGAATATTTTACTTAATTGCAAGTGAATAAACAATGTATTTTTGTTTTTTCATTAGGTGTATAAATATATAAGTTTTCAGGCGTAAAATATCTAGATGACCTAAAGTATGTGGATATAACACAAAAATGGTTTACTTAAAATTCACTTCTTTCCGGACATACAGTTAATCAAAGTATTTCAAGACAAAATCTTTTAAATTATCCGTATTGTAAAAAATTAATAGTAATTTTAAAATCAGATTCATTGGTCAAATTACATTGTGCAGAACTAACTACGTTATTGACCTGGTCAATATAACAAACCGAAGACCATGATTTTATGCTAGTTTAAGACTGATAATTGACTTAAATTAAGATATTATTATTATTTTAATAATTAGCTAGAACCGCTAGAACTTACCCAAAATGTTACGGTTATTCACCTTGTTTGGAATCCATGGACGAAGTTACATTGGTTTTTCCACAGCCTCAAAAACTCTCTCATTATTTAGCTTTGTTAATCCTGTAGGTTCCAGCACTAAATTAGTTTTCCCATTAAACAGATAGGTATAGATGGGGTCGCGGCATCATCTTATACTTTATAAAATCCTATGGTTATTGACGGGATTTGAACCTAAAACCTTGTGGACCGAAATCCTGCTCTGTACCACTAGACCGACCTTTTGTCTGTTTTAGTATTTTAGAATCAGTGCTGTTAATAATAATTTAACTACAAATATAACTGTAAATACAAACTTATCATCTATAAACTCCACACCTTATTACACAGATTAGACACAATAAAGACCTCTTCTACCTCATTGTCCAGTGAACAGCTGATAATAAACATCAGTGGCTCTAATGAGGCCCGTGTTATCACCGTCACTGGACAAATGGAGCTCTCACACACGGAAGGTCAACATCCAGTGCGAGGCCAAGGCTATTGGAGCTGGAGAATGGAGCTGGAACTGGAGGATGGGCTGGAGTCAACACCAAGGTCTCCAGAAGCGACGTGATCTGTTTGTCTTATCAGCAACTCCAGTTCTCCCAAGGACTGGTGTGAAATTGCAAGTATTTGCATTCGGTTTCACAACCGATCATAACAGAGTACAGACTAGGAATGTTTATTGTCCGTGGATTGTTGGTTCTCGCTGGTAAAGTGTGTAGACTGAATGTCGAAACTGGCACTAAAGTGTGAGTGTTGTTTTCGTGGAGAAATGAAACCTGTATTTGGATCGACTAATTGGATATTGTAGATTGTTTAGGTTGCTATACGATTTAATGTTAAAATTTTAGAATTGTATTACAATACTTAAAAAGTGTAAATGCTATTTATCCCTTTCTTTTTTAAACATATTCTATTCATAAAACTGTAATTGTTTTCATCCAATTAAATTCTGTTGAAATGTTATAATACGAGCATCAGGTCATTCGGATATTGAACTCCTCAATCCTATATGCCATCAAGTATATGGTTATTCGAATAGTGTCCCCATATTGTCATTGTATACCACAATACATAGCTACTGATACAAAACCTACTGCTATAAACTACAAAACACAGCTACTGATATAAAAAGAATATAGTTAAAGTATGTACCGGTACATAATGTTATTCGGATAGCGTACTCTTCAATACTCTTATTATTTCATAAAGTATCTGGATTTTCGTGAATGGTTTTCATCATTTACAGTCATGCTTGGTATAAATCACGTAAAAACTACTGCTTACCATCCTGCTGCAAATGGAGCTATTGAAAGGTGCTTCGCTCCTTAAAATCGGCTCTCAAAGCACAACTAACAGCAGACTGGGTTTTCAAACTTCTATCAGTTCTGCTTACACTTCATTCTAACACAATACCAGAAATAGGAGTTTCACCTACACAGCTCGTCTATGGAGAACCAATCACACTTCCTGTTGATTTCTTTGAAGACTCCAAGCTGCCGAATGACATCCCTTAACTCCTCGATCGACTTCAAGACCGTGTCAAATCAATTCGTCCTGTGCCATTTCGCCTTCATCACAAACGATCTATTTTTATCCACCCTGATCTCATGACCTCATCTCATGTCTTTATTCATCATGACGCCATAAGAAAGCCTCTTCAACCAACATACGAAGGGCCTTTCAAAGTAGTTTCAAGAGATAACAAGCATTTTAACATATAATTGCCACGGGGTAGAGATGGGAATTGTCGTTGTTTTCCGGCAACGGTTATAACGATAACGCAGCTGCCCAATAACGTGTTGCGGCAACCTGTTATTTCAATAACGATTGCCAACTCGTTGCCGCTGTGTAAACCGTTGTCCGCCGGTCGGTGTTGCGGCGTTCGGTTATCGTTGTCGGTTGATCAGTTCAGTTTCCAGTTGTAGTCTCGAGTCGGACGTTGCCGCGTTGTCCAGACAGGATGCGTTATTCTAATTCTAGTTTGTTTCAGAAGTTATCGTTGCTCTAATGCTCTGGTAGCGTTGCGGCAACGGCACTAACTAATGGCAATGCATGTTTTCGTTTTCGTTGTCCGCGGTCCGCGCGGATTTCCTGCAACATTGTGTTGGTAGATACGTTATTATAATAACAGGGAGTTCTCGGCAACGTGTTGCCGCGATAACGTTGCCGTGGCCGCAACACTGTTATTCATCCTGTTATGTTAAATAACGCCCATCTCTACCACGGGGTGAAGATACCGTTTCTAATGATCGGCTGAAACCAGCATTTATTCTTCAAAGTCATCTTCAGCCTACACAGTCTCAGACGGATAAAATAATGTAGTCAGATAATGAACTGGTGAAACAACCTGAAGACTCACCACCAGTGTGGTTATTGTGGTTGTAGGCCTACAATGATAAATGAATTTCATAATGAACATTTTATAAGATTTATTGCATTAATAAAAAATATAACATCCATGAAAAGAAAAGGTAAACAAGAAAGTAAATATTTCGTTAACAATAATTGCTTACATATGTTTTAAGTTAAAATCAATTGAATACTGACAGATGGTTAGGCCACATACTCCCCTCCCAGTGACAGCGCAAAGTTTCATGTGAGGTATTTGGAAGAGAACCTCACAACACGACCGGAACGGGTTTTTCGTTCAGTGACAAGTCCAGAGGGTCCAGGTAGGGCTGAAGGCTGTTGAGACGTGAAGTTTCTAGGTCTTGTTGGTGGTGAGCCAGATTCAGGTTGTTTCACCAGTTCATTATCTGACTCCATTGTTTTATCCGTCTGAGACTGTGTAGGCTGAAGATGACTTTGAAGAATAAATGCTGGTTTCAGCCGATCAATAGAAACGGTATCTTCACCCCGTTGCAATAATATGTTAAAAATTCTAGTTCAAAAGTCATTGTAAATTATGTTATTTTCCCATGATATTTTCCCCATATATTTTCCCATAATATTTTCCCATAACACGCCGAGAGGGCTAGGGCGTGTGTCACTTGGCCAGTGGCATTCGTCTGCTCGAGTACGATTCCCGTCCTGTGTGGCAAATAATTGGTGACCTGTGTGTTTGTAGCGATATACTACGACCACTGGGGCATAGTGAGGTGTTCATAATCCTTGGTTTAGACATTCACCTCGAAATGATCGGATTGGGCGAATGTTTTAGCTAAGTGGTTGTTAGTGTATCCTATGAAATTGCAGGTCACCAATGGCCGTTTTCCTACTTTTTGTTAAAATAACCTTCCTCTCTATATCCCTTAGAGATTTTTTAAAACAACGATTTATCGTTTCATAGCACTGAAAGGGTTAAGATGCTTGTTATCTCTTGAAACAACTTTGAAAGGCCCGTCGTATGTTGGTTGAAGAGGCTTTCTTATGGCGTCATGACGAATAAAGACATGAGATCAGGGTGAATGAAAATGGATCGTTTGTGATGATGGCGAAATGGCACAGGACGAATCGATTTGACATGATCTTGAAGTCGATCGAGTAGTTTTGGAATGTCATTCGGCAGCTTGGAGTCTTCAAACAAATCAACAGGAAGTGTGATTGGTTCTCCATAGACATGCTGTGTAGGTGAAACTCCTATTTCTGGTATTATGTTAGAATGAAGTCCAAGCAGAACTGATGGAAGTTTGTAAACCCGGTCTGCTGTTAAATGTGCTTTGAGAGCCGATTTTAAGGATCGATGTCACATTTCAATAGCCCCATTTGCAGACAAGAAACAAGAAAGTAAATATTTAGTTAACAATAATTGCTAACATATGTTTAAAGTTAAAATCAATCGAATACTGACAAACGGTTAGGTACAGCCAAATTCAAATAGTGTCCCCATTAATACAAGATTTTCACTAAATGGTCAATGGGATAGTGTATCCCTCAATACGTTTGGGCTTTTCATCGAGTATGTATAATATCTTGAAGCTTGGAAGTGTCTCCTTCATTACAAGTTTTTCAGCACTTGGTCACTCGGAAAGTGAAACCCACAATACAATTTGAAACTCTCAATACAAGTGAAAGCCCAACCGCAATATAGGCCTACAATGTTCAAGTAGGCCTTTGAATATCTCTGGTAATTTGAATAATGTATCCCTCAATACATTTGCATCAATTAATTATATATCTTGTCATTCGGTCTGCAATACAAGGTTTTGATATTCTCAACAACCATGTTTGATCATTGGGCGAGCGTAAGACAAGGACATTCGGATAGTGTATCCCGCAAAACACAATTGTAGTCCACCAACACTCATCGTCTTGCGCATTTGTACAGCATATTCCATAATACTAAACTAAGTTGTACCTTTGTTGTACATGATACACTTGACACTTTTCTAATTTCATTTTTAACCGTAGAGTATTTGTAAATTATTTCAACAATACCAGGAAGCTATTGTGTTGGACTCTGGCGAGGCCAAGATCACAAGATCGGAGCAGGTTCAAGGCTGGACCTCCAACAACTAACAATTCATCTTCGACCTACACAACGAACCAATGAGAATAACGAATTCCGGATTCCTTCTTTGACGCTGTACTTCATCATAAGCTTGTTATGGAGCGATTTCCTATAGAGATAACAGTTTTAATTAACCGTGATAAATATAGTGGTTGGTGACCTGTTGATCAAAACATAGAACCATGTCTGGGATAATGTTATTGTACTTTTTGGATTTTTTGCTAGAAGACTCAACGCTTATTTTTCTAGCAGCTGATATAATTTTTTTTCTTTTGGTTAGTTGGTCGTTTCTTTCATAATTGAGGTAACAGGATCTTTAACGTCAACCTTTCCTAGATGTTTATTTGTTTAAGAAGACAACAAATATATTTCTGTCATAGTTATATTCTGATTACTTTTTGGAAGCAATGTTGGAAGCCACTTCCCAGGGAGGCTATGTTCTATTGTCTCTGTAGAATGATGTTAAGTTTGATTTTCGTTGACTGGCGAAATAAATTTCTTTATGCTTAATTTTTCCTCGGAATCGTTTTTTGAGGTATTGACATTCTTTGGTTCATTTTTTGCTAGAGGATTGTTAACATTTTTCTCATATCTTTATGGAAGGATAATTAGTTAATTTGAGATTCAGTTCCAAGGTAGATACAATACGCCTTTTTCTGCAAATTCACACTTTTAACATTACTGTATTTTTATTACTGATGCTAGGTTCCCCTGGCTTTTGGAATTATTAGCCTATATTTAAAATTGCCTATTTCTTCTTCCCTGGTGATCGGTGTTCTGTTTTCTCTCTAAAAGGACATTTAGTTTGATGTCTCTTTGTCTGACGCCACGAATGTCTTGACATTCTTTGGTTCATTTTTTTTCTAGAGGATTTTTAACATCGTTCTCATATCTTTATGGGAGGATAATTAGTTGAGTTGAGATTCAGTTACAAGGCACTGGTAGTTACAATACGCCTTTTCCGCAAATTCATACTTTCCCATCATAGTAAATATTTTACTATGATTGTCTATTTCCACTTCCCTGGTAGGCTTTGTTCTGTTGTCTCTGTAAAACGATGTCTAGTTTGATTTTCGTTGATTGGAGGAATCAATTTATTTGTGCTTGATTTTTCCACGGAATCATTTTTTGAGGTCTTGAGATTTTTTTTATAATATACGCCTTTTTTCGCAAATTCATACTTTCCCGTCATAGTAAATATTTTACTATGATTGTCTATTTCCACTTCCCCGGTAGCATTTGTTCTGTTGTCTCTGTAAAACGATGTCTAGTTTGATTTTCGTTGATTGGAGGAATCAATTTATTTGTGCTTGATTTTTCCACGGAATCATTTTTTGAGGTCTTGAAATTTTTTTGTATAATTGTAAAATTTTTGTTCTTTCAAGTATTAGTAGCGCCGTTGCTCGCTTTTTCCAGGGCTTATTATGGTCAGAGTCCCTACTTTCCTGCAGATTATTGATTCGTTAATTGAAATCACTGTATTACTGATACCTGCTTTTAAACTTATTGATTAATCCGTAATGGAATTAATGTTTTTGGCATTCAGTTGTTTTTATTGAACAAACATTAAGTTTTGTTAAGGTTGGATGGTTTTGTAGTTCTTAACGGACTTAAAGGATGAATTACTCCAAATACAAGTTTTTAATTGATATGCCAATTGTTAAAATGATGTTGAAGGTTTATCTTTTCTAGAAATTTTAATGGGTCAATTTTTTAGATTTGTTTTCCTTACTTAAATTTTATATCGATGATTGTTTTTGTTTTTTCACGGATTATTTCTCTATGGATATTTTGTTTTCCTTGTTTTTAGATAAAAACTACCTAAACGTGCATTTATTAGGATTTTGTTGGATGAATATTTAAGGATTTCTTTTAAGGGATTGTTTGTCCATGTGCTGTTCTTTTTGTGTGAAGAGTTCAACAGCCTGAAGAGACATCTTCCCAATGTGATAAAATGTAATACAATTTGTCCATATGCTGTTTTTTATCGTTATCCAACCAAACCAATGCATCCTGAACTATCCTTTATGAAGAAAAAAATCGTTTGGTTCTCGCCATAACAATGTGCAATCGGAGCACATAAGGCGTGACAGTTCATAGTTAAACCTATATTTCACCGAGGATCGCCAAGGTTGCAGCCATCCCTGGTGACGGAGACATTCCTAGCCTTGAAGTGAACTACGGTTCGATCCTTATCTTCCACATCTCTACCTACTGCTGATATGGCGTGCGAGTTGTAAACATTGAGGGTTACTGAGTGTCCGGACGGTTCTAAGGTGTCTCAAGGACTGTAGCCGTTCTAGTTCGGTTTCACATTGGTTTATCGAAGGTTTCCTAGCAATAATAGCACATTCTGGTAATTCTAGATTGACACTCCATCTCATCCTTATGGCTTATTTTGGCTCCTGGAAAGCATAATCACACTCAGATAAAGACTATACCCCTCTCTTTCTTTTGGCTTTTGTTTGTTCCAGTGGTTGTATTTCTGACTTCGGGATAGCATCATCACACTCGGATCAACTTTTGGTCATTCTAGGTAGACCATAACCCCCCCCCTCTTTCTTTTGGCTTTTGTTTGTTCCAGTGGTTGTATTTCTGACTCTGGGATAGCATCATCACACTCGGATAAATTTTAGGTCATTCTAGGTAGACCATACCCCTCCCCCTCTTTCTTTTGGCTTTTGTTTGTTCCAGTGGTTGTATTTCTGACTCTGGGATAGCATCATCACACTCGGATCAATTTTAGGTCATTCTAGGTAGATTATAACCCCCCCCCTCTTTCTTTTGGCTTTTGTTTGTTCCAGTGGTTGTATTTCTGACTCTGGGATAGCATCATCACACTCGGATCAATTTTAGGTCATTCTAGGTAGACCATACCCCTCCCTCTCTTTCTTTTGGCTTTTGTTTGTTCCAGTGGTTGCATTTCTGACTCTGGGATAGCATCATCACACTCGGTTCAATTTTAGGTCATTCTAGGTAGACCATACCCCTCCCTCTCTTTCTTTTGGCTTTTGTTTGTTCCAGTGGTTGTATTTCTGACTCTGGGATAGCATCATCACACTCGGATCAATTTTAGGTCATTCTAGGTAGACCATACCCCCCCCCTCTTTCTTTTGGCTTTTGTTTGTTCCAGTGGTTGTATTTCTGACTCTGGGATAGCATAATCACACTCGGGTAAATTTTAGGTCATTCTAGGTAGATTATAACCCCCCCCCTCTTTCTTTTGGCTTTTGTTTGTTCCAGTGGTTGTATTTCTGACTCTGGGATAGCATCATCACACTCGGATCAATTTTAGGTCATTCTAGGTAGATTATAACCCCCCCCCTCTTTCTTTTGGCTTTTGTTTGTTCCAGTGGTTGTATTTCTGACTCTGGGATAGCATCATCACACTCGGATCAACTTTTGGTCATTCTAGGTAGACCATACCCCTCCCTCTCTTTCTTTTGGCTTTTGTTTGTTCCAGTGGTTGTATTTCTGACTCTGGGATAGCATCATCACACTCGGTTCAATTTTAGGTCATTCTAGGTAGACCATACCCCTCCCTCTCTTTCTTTTGGCTTTTGTTTGTTCCAGTGGTTGTATTTCTGACTCTGGGATAGCATCATCACACTCGGATCAACTTTTGGTCATTCTAGGTAGACCATAACCCCCCCCCTCTTTCTTTTGGCTTTTGTTTGTTCCAGTGGTTGTATTTCTGACTCTGGGATAGCATCATCACACTCGGATCAATTTTAGGTCATTCTAGGTAGACCATACCCCCCCCCTCTTTCTTTTGGCTTTTGTTTGTTCCAGTGGTTGTATATCTGACTCTGGGATAGCATAATCACACTCGGGTAAATTTTAGGTCATTCTAGGTAGATCATAACCCCCCCCTCTTTCTTTTGGCTTTTGTTTGTTCCAGTGGTTGTATATCTGACTCTGGGATAGCATAATCACACTCGGATAAATTTTAGGTCATTCTAGGTAGATCATAACCCCCCCCCCTCTTTCTTTTGGCTTTTGTTTGTTCCAGTGGTTGTACAGGGTGTCCATAAAAAACGTTTCAGGACTTTGGAAAATGAATCCTCATACTAAAAGGAAGAAAAAAGTTTATGGGAAGGAATGTCCGAAAATCCATATTTACCCAAATATCCGCCATTTTGTTTTTTATACAAAAATATTTTTATCTGTGAAGGTTTTTATTCGATGATTATGAAACTTGGTAAACATGTTACCATACACAAGACCTAAAATAGAAAAAATAATAAAGTTGTTCCGATTGTAAATTTCAAAATGGCGGCCGTTTGAATTTTTCTAACTTAAATAACTCGAAAACGGCTAATTCTATGAAAAAATGTCAAGGATACTTTTTTTTTGCATTTTTAATTTCCTATCAAACGATTTCAAGATAAAAAAGATCGGACAAAAGATAACTGAAATATACCGGTTTTTGTGTAAAAATAAGGCAAAAATTAAGGGTTCCCCGACTAATTTGCCTTATTTTTACACAAGAACCGGTATATTTCAGTTATCTTTTGTCCAATCTTTTCGATCTTGGTATCGTTTGATAGGAAATTAAAAATGCAAAAAAAAAGTATCCTTGACATTTTTTCATAGAATTAGCCGTTTTCGAGTTATTTAAGTTAGAAAAATTCAAACGGCCGCCATTTTGAAATTTACAATCGGAACAACTTTATTATTTTTTCTATTATAGGTCTTGTGTATGGTAACATGTTTACCAAGTTTCATAATCATCGAATAAAAAACTTCACAGATAAAAATATTTTTGTATAAAAAACAAAATGGTGGATATCTGGGTAAATATGGATTACATACCTTCCCATAAACTTTTTTCTTCCTTTTAGTATGAGGATTCATTTCCCAAAGTCCTGAAACGTTTTTTATGGACACCCTGTATATCTGACTCTGGGATAGCATAATCACACTCGGATAAATTTTAGGTCATTCTAGGTAGACCATAACCCCCTCTTTCTTTTGGCTTTTGTTTGTTCCAGTGGTTGTATTTCTGACTCTGGGATAGCATCATCACACTCGGATCAATTTTAGGTCATTCTAGGTAGACCATACTCTCCCACTCTTTCTATCGGTTTCTTTTGGCTCCGGGATAGCTGGATAGCATCATCCCATTAGGATCAATTTCAGGTCATACTAGGTAGACCCCATACTATCCCATACTCTTTCTTTTGTCTTTTTTAGGTTCCTGTGTTATTTTTTCTCTCTCTTCTGGCTCCGGGATAGCATCGTCACATTAGGATCAATTTCAGGTCATACTAGGTAGACCCCATACCCCTCTCTTTCTTTTGGATTTTTTGGGATCTTCTGGTATGTTACTGACGCCGGGATAGCATCATAGGCCATTCTAGCTAGATCATACCCCCCCCCCCTTCTTTCTTTTGGCTTTTTTTAGTACCTTTGGTGTATTGTATTTCTGTCTCTTCTGACCCCGGAATAGCATCATCACATTTGGATCAATTTTAGGGAGGTTTTGGGAGCAAACTCAAATGTTTTATTCTTACTCTAAAGCTGTAAAATCATTATTTCAGGGATCGTCATAGCTTTTTAGCATTCATAGTAATGTTTAGGAATCGCAATCACGTAAAGATTTCTTAAAGAGTAGCTAAGAGATTGTCATCGCTCTTGCAGCACTTATGCAGAGTTTGGGAATCATTGTCATATGCATATAGTAAATTAACTAAACAAAATACACAGTAAAATAAAATAAATTCGAAATTAGCTTCACATTATAAATTACTTTTAATTTGAAAAGGCATTAAAGTAACAAACTTATTGATCAACGTCAGACTTTGCAGTTTGCCATATCCGTTTTTGGAATCACGGTAACAAAACCGTATGATCTCCAACAATTTTGAGTATTTCTTTCAATTTTAAACACGAATTTTCTTCAAATTGTCATAATTCTTTGATCAAATATCTGACATTTATAATATTTTCTAAGAAAGTAATGTGTGTTTTATATTTAACTACAGGTTCAACACCATTTGTATTTAATGATTAATAAAACTTTATTTTTCAAAGACATTTGAAAGATTCCTACAATGTAAAAATTAGTAACTTGCCCCTAAAAATATAAACAAATTTTGAGAAGATAATATGCATTACTTTAAAGTGTACATTTTATCTCACTGACCATTGTATTATAAAAAGTGTGTTTGCTTGTGACACAAATGCCTCTGATTTCATGTTTGGTGGTATTGTTTCGGTTGCGATATTTCCAACAATGACAAGTTAGTGTATAATCAATACTTACCTAAGAACAATGCGGTGTTGTAAGCATTCCAAGGAATCTGACTCATATCACTTCCTTGTTTTCATTTTGTTGCTGCTTTTCCAAAAATAATAATATCCAAAAAGAATGATCACAGAATGGAGTAAAATGTTTATGAACTACTCGTTACACATCGTTCTTCCAAATGGACAAACAACCACAATTTGATTAATTCATTACCAAATCAATAGAAAAACTAATGTTTTTAACAAGTATATTTACAGTATGTTAGATTTACTAAAACATAAAATGTTATGTAAATTTGAAATGAGTTTTTTATACAATGACATACAAAACAAAACATGTTTTACTAATTTAACTACAAATTATTTGAATGCCAGGAAATTGGATGGATGTCTAGTTTTCTTTCTTATTTTTCTCTTGGGTTTTTTTATGTTTCTTCCCTCATAAAAGGTTATTTTGTATCTTTGCGTATTAAATTGTTTGAGACATACCAAGGTTCTTGTAAAACTAATCTTAATATTTTTGATTGGACTCTTTGAATTACTTCTGTTTTGGAGTTCGAAGTGAGTATGAAACTTTCAAAAATCATTCGTTGTACAATTACTTAAAGGATTAAAACGCGTTTTCTTCATGACCTCTTAAATTTTGATATAGGTTGTGTTGATGCATTAAATACTAGGATTTTAAACTAGAGTTGCATTATCAGAAAATTTATAAGCTCTAACTATCAGTTACAAAACAAACAATCATCTACAAATCTAAAATTCGATATCTCACAAAAAACCTCTATCGCAAGGATCACGCAAGCTACCTATTTCTTCTCAATTGGAAACGTAAAAACTCTGCGGCCTTCACCAATAACTAATAGTGACTGAGGTGCAATTATAGATAATTAATAACACTTTCAGTAGCCGAGGTCGACAAATTAGTGGACAAACAATGTTTATGGAATTGTTGCAACGCGGGTCACGCTCCGGTATAAACCACTGTTATCAGTCTTGTGGACCTCAATCATCGATGGGTGCAGTTTCGCAGAAAACCTAGATATATCGTTGAATGAAATATAATGTCGATATATTAATCGCATCGGATATTGTTTTTATGCTGGATAAGTACCGATTAATTTATTGAATTTGAATAAAAAATTTCGAAGGTAAAATACCAGGTGTGATTAACTCAGTTTAGGTCAAAACATAGGTTAATTTGACAATTTATAAATAAAAAAATATACCTGTTGTGTTACTTTTCAAAAAGAAACATTTTAAAACACAACAATTTGTATTTGTTTCCTCTTTTCCAATGAGCTTGAAAGAGGTAGATTTTGTAAATGTTACCTTGTTTGTCATTATCATGAACATAACATTATCATTGCCATATTTTTAACAGAACTTTAACCTAGCCTAAACGCCAAACTTTTAGAGTGGTGGATGCCCCTTTTTAGACCCATTATGTAAAATTAATATTTACATTCAACATTTATGTAGAATAAAATATTTAATAGACATAGACATAGTTTATCCATATTTATATCGAACTAATGTTTCATCCGATAATATATCGTACGTTCTCAACAGAGCTTACCCCACTATCGCTCGTGCTAGTAAACTCAGCCTCGTCCAAGATTTGACGCTTCCAAAGTAATAACTACAATAATGATGCTCACTTTCAACACCTCAACTCATCATTTGTCGCCTTGTAGGGTAGAATGGCTCAATTTATGACCAGGCTTCACATAATGGTTAGAGATGTGCACGTAATGTACCTTAAATGATAATGTGTATCCAATGGTTATATACTTGTGAATATTAAGTGTGTTATGCGAAATTACTAAAGTATAGTGTTCAAAGATGTTGTTCGTATTGACTGAACTGAACCAGACCTGAAATATCAACAGTGAAGCGCTCAAATATTATTTAATTGTTAAAGTATAACAAAAATAGTTTTTGGGTTTCGACATTGGGACGATGAGCTCCATGGCAAAAGTTATTGAATTGTATTTAAATTGGTTAAAATATTTCTCGTATAGTTTTTAAGAAATATTGCTGCAAAGACCGTGTTAAATGTTGATACATATTGTGTATGCTTATATTATTATTCTTAAAATAAATAGTACTAGTGGAACCCCGTCGAAATCGACGGTTAATCTTGAGGTTTTATGTAAATTCAGCAAACTGTGTAGGATAGAGTGAAGTCATTATAATCTTAGATATATGAAGGGAGGATAAGCAATAATAAGTATGACGATTGTGTTCCCTAAAAAACGTGATTGATGAATTCGTTTAACACAATATTTCCTACCTTTCTTTTTATCGGCTTTAGGTTGCCCAAAAGGTTTTTTAGGAGTCTCATAATTGTTTGTTCATGAGTTTGTTTCAAACCAAAGCCACTTTCACTATATGGGAGAATGAGTTCATATAATTAGTCTATCATGTTACGGAAAGAGTCAATATTTATTACTAACCACTAATTCCATCTGCTTTAGGAAAATCATTCAGATTGTATCCGGATTTATAAGTAAATCTTCATATTTTTTTTATAAAAATATCTGATGCTCCAGAAAGCAGTAACATTTTTACTTCGATCTCAGCAATTTTAAATCCTTCTCTTGCTACATCGGCCCATGTATTTAATCATCCTGTTCTTACTTGATAATTCATTAACTTATGGGGTAGTTTTGCCTTGGCCATATAGATCACATAAAGCTGTGCATGTATTTCGTGGATTGGAATGAACCATAATTGTAGGAAATCTCATCACAAATCTTGAACATTTGCGGAACCAAATCCATAACCTAGTCCAGCATTGGTAACAAATTATGCAAATGCGATGAGATGTGATGACACTTTTATGTTTCCGAATGTTTTGTATGTAGTGAGGTTTAGATGCGTTGTTCAACCTAGCTACATAGTGTACATCAAAGTAAAAACTGTGTACACATTTTTTTTTAAATACCTGAATTGACATTAATTCACCTTCTTTACCAAAACCATAGACTTCGTAGTTAGTCTATTCCAAAACTTGAACACAGCTCTCATCCTCAACGTACTCATCTATGACACAATTTTCAACCCGATTATCAAAAACTGTTATACCAATAAATGAATCTCAGGTGTTCTTTCTTGAATTAAAAAATAAATGGTGATTGAAAGTAGGAAAAAAGGAAAGTGCCAACCTTACAATATGCACCCCCGATAAGGAATAGTTATATGTTCCTTTGAAATTGATAAGTCACACTTATTTCATAATTTAAAATTCTCTAAGAGCAATAAAGCATAGATTTTTGAACAAAACATTTCAAACGTATCATAAATTCATCATTTTGTTGAAACTATAAAAAACTTGCCATGCAGTGGAGAATCCATTTAAAATCATAAATAATAATGTAAACATTTAATTTTGACAGTTTCAGTAGACCTTTGAATACAATTTTAATATTAACAGCTGGTTCATAAAAGTAGTGTAAAATTATCCATATGGCCGAAATGTAAACAGTATTGCAGAGTGAACTTTAAAGGCCTCTGGGGCAGAGCCCCAAGGGAATTTACCTCTTTCCTCTTTTGATGGCTCATCTACAGACCAAGACCTTTCTTTAGAGACCCCTACCAAGTTTATACGCCCAGCCGTTCTCTCAAATTAGCTGTGACAAAAACCCCGTTTTCCTCCATAAGAATAACATGGGATGGGAATTTAAAGGCCACGGGGGCAGAGCCCCAAGGGAATTCACCATGTTTCTCTTTTGATGGCTCATCTACAGACCAATACCTTTCTTTAGACACCTCTACCGAGTTTCTACGCCCAGCCGTTCTCTCAAAATAGCTATGACAAAGAAAAACAGTTTCAAATTAATATATAGATGTTACAGTAACAATTACATATATGAGTTGTACTATGAACTTAAGGTTAGCTAGCTAAACAAGTAAAATTGATAATTCTTTTGAACAAAGCAATAAATTAATTTAACGTAAACCTAACCACCACTTATACTTCTACTTTTAATTGTGTGTTGTGAATAAATAGCAGGAACTATCTTTGAGTCTAAAAGATACAGGGTGTTTCACGAGAGGTGTCTCAAATTGATAACGGAAAAACTGCTTAACCTACAAGGATGAAATAAAATGATTTCCCTCCAAATCGACCCTAAGGAATAACGTAAAATTTTTTTTAACTTTTTCCCAATACAGGGTGTGTCGAAAACTGAGGGTCACTAGTTCGAATCTCGGGATTTTCAAATATAAACATATATCATAATATACATAATTTTAAAGGTATTTGATAGACAAACATTTTGGCAAAAACAGAAATTAATTATCTTTTTTTCGTTTCAAAATGGCGGCATTTTTTGTTTTATTTTTTTATTTATTTTTTTTTTATCTATATTTTGTAATACTCTGTGTTTCCTATACCAATGCATTTAGCCCTTCTCCGGTTGAATTTTCTTGCTCGTTATGAAATTAGCTTTACTTTGATATGCTACAAGTAACGGTTTTTTTGAAATGATAAAAATTCCAAAAAAGTTTATTTTTGAAAATTTGCAAATGCTCATTGATCAAAATTTTCAAATAGCAATATATGTCAAGTGGCACATCATTTCATAGGTTTTTTAATTCCTTACAACTTTGTAATTTACACAATTAATTCCGTATCTCTTGTAGTTTTTGTGGAAATAACAAAAAACCTAATTTTCCTATATGAAATGCATGTGTATTTCGGTTTGACGTGGTTTAACACCTAATGAAATGGGGCCTTAAGTGTTAAACAGGTCTGTTTGTTAAAACCCCTCGTTTTTAGTACTGTATGTATACAGGGTGATTGATATAAGTGTGCCAGCCGTTTTATTCTAAAACTATAAGAGATATAAAAAAAAATTAAATGGTAAGTGCCTTGGATTTTTTATTATAAAAATTTTAGTCAAGTCAAAAAAATTATTTTAGCCGCCATTTTTCCAATATGGCCGCCAACTTTGATTTTTCTTACAGAACACCCTGTATTTTATGATGTATTCCGGTAGAAAATGTAATTTTAAGACGATTTTATTCTTGGGATTTTTTCATAAACCTAAAGGTTTCATAGATAATAATGTTTAAAGTTTTAAAGATTAGGCATAAGAAAGAGTTTCGATAAAGGCCTAAGCAAGCATGCTGTTTTATTCAAAACCTATTCAAAATTTCACAACTTTAACCATTATTATCTTTGAAACGGTTAGGTTTATGAAAAAAATCACAATAATTAAATCGTCTTAAAATTGCATTTTCTACCGGAATACATCATGATATACAGGGTGTTCCATAAGAAAAATCAAAGTTGGCGGCCATATTGGAAAAATGGCGGCTAAAAAAATTGTATTGACTTGACCACAATTTTTAAAATAAAAAATCCAAGGCAGTTACCAGTTAACTTTTTTTGATTTAATTTTATTTTACCAGTTAAATTGACATTAATGTTATTTAAGGTCAATAAATGAGAATAGGCGAATTTATTATTCTTTACCTTACCAGCAATTAATTACATCAGTTTTCTCTCATAAAAAACATTATTGTTATGCGTTTAAAAAATTCAACAATGTGTGTGCTATCACATAATTTAACATTAACTCCATACCTCTGTTATTCATCTCTAATCATTCTGCATTACTCTGTTGTGGGTTTTCCTTCATTCCGATCATCTTTACATGGAGCACACAGTGCAGTCTTAACCTCATATCCTCCTTTCCCTGTCTACAACTAATCCACCGGAAGTGTCAGTTTTATGCAACACCGGAAACAGCACAGTCATACCAACATTCATATGTCACTTCGCCAGCTGACCATGCTCATTGTTTGAGTGAATTGTGCAACAGTTTGTGCAGTTGTGCATTTTGCGGTTACAATATTGAGTTAAAACTGCCTTTTTGTAGCGATATTTTTTTTAATTTTCCTAAAAATCGTGGTTATAGATTGTTTGGCCTTCACCAATGGTTAAATAATAATCCAAGTTCCCAGCATATATTTTTATTTGGCAGTTAAATGTTTTGCTGCAGCTTCATTTTCAACGTTACCCGCATATTCCTCATCTTAAGTCATTAGATTACTATTATTCTGTTGCGTTTTGTACTTCTAGTCTATGTGTGTTATCCCCTTCAAGAAAGGGGCAATAGTAGTCCCAGTTGACTTCATCAACTACATCGGATCGGATATCATTGTATCTAGAATCTAGATTTTGAATGATTTGGGACGTGAAATTTAGATACTCCTAAAGAAACTGTTTCCAACAATGTAGTGAATAGCAAAGTGAGCCGTGCGACTTGACGGCTCAGGTCTTCTATTACATATAAGTTTTTTTTTTTAGGCGGAAGTGTCCGCTTGTTTCATTCGCAGGCCGTTGAGCTTCTAGAAGGTTCTCGAACGTTCCAACGTTACAGTTTTCTCGTCAATTTCCGGTTTTGTGGGGCCGTTTGGGTTGTCGGCTACAGCCAGTCTTCTTCTTGGGTTACGTCTACTGCTCGACATCTTTTTCCCCTTTTCTCGTTGGAAGTTGAATTTAAGTTACCATGTCGTCTTCGGACACTATGTTGTCTTCAAGTTCATCAAAGGGGCGAGCTACAAACATGTCTTCGTAAATATTGATTATGTTGGGTAAGTGATTTTATCGTTAATTAATCAATTGAGTTAGTTTTTTCTGTTGCTCCACACACTGGCAGGATTACCACGTGTGGCCACAATGTTAAAGTTTTATTTTCAGTTGTGGTAAGTTTGTTTAAGTATTTTATGTTGAGTAATTACTTTGTTCTAAGTCAAGTAAACTTTCAGCGATTTATTTAGGTCCTTGGATCTGAGACTTGGGACTGTACGGTCTCTCACCTGAATCGAACCTAGGTTTAGAGAAATGTGAAATTTATTATAGGCTAGGCCTATTCTTTGTCCCAGTGTAGATTCTTTGTTCAAGTGTAATTTCTTTGTTTAAGTGTATTATCTTATATATGTAGGGTCATTTTGTTGTAAAAGTAATTTTTGGGTAACGACTGCAAGTGGTACTGTTTTATGTTAGTTTTACGATGTAGGCTAGGGCTTCACACTATCTAAGCCTTGTTACCAGTAAGACTGAATTTTGTTCAAAACTAGCCTAACTAGTTGAAGTTCATATTCTTCAAGAGTCAAACTATGGCCTAGGCCTAGTACAGATTTTCAATCAAGGGTGCTACCTTAACCTGTAATTGAAGTAGGCCTGTGTTTTACAAGATATTATTGGATGTGAATTATGTTGAAAGGGCTCCCGGCTATGACTGACACCAGCCTGATTTGAGACCTGTGACGAGGCCATGAAGAGAGGACCGAGGACCACACACACACACACATCCTGCTGACCATGTAAGAAGCTACTGCTGCCGGAGTTTGGACAGTGCTGCCGGAGTTTGGACAGCGCTGCCGGAGTTTGGACTCTGCTGCCGGAGTTTGGGCTGTCTATCCTATTGGTGATCCATGCTGCGCCACATCGCAGGTTGTCATCGGTGGAAGCCTACCTACTGTGACCATCCTACAGTTATGCCAGGTGGTGTTGTTCCATTATTACTCTGGCCTATTACAGACTCAGTTACTAGCCAAACTAACAAATTTCAACTCCATTTTGATACGTTCCGTTCTACTCGTCAAACTGTTAAATAGTGTGTGGGACATCCTCGGTCCAGCCTCAATTGTCACAAATATCCAATGTCTTTTTTAACACCTTTCAATTAATTCTTTAATGTGTCAGCAGTTCCTTTGTGATTTAAACTTAGTGTAATAATTTTGATACTCGGCCTAGCCTAGTTAGAATTTATTTCAGTTTTCTTGACCGGCCTAGTGGGCACAATTGGTTAATCTTTGTCTCTAAATTTACTTATTCGGCCTTTCATTCTAAATTTGCCCCTAGTGCCTAAGTTAGGTTCTGATTTAAATCTTAAACATTTTATTTGAAATCTTGTCGTTTTGACTTTGTAAATTTTCATGTCACGACTTACGCTCGATCGTTAATCGTTCAACTGTTTAAGGTGAACTTTTCACCTATTTTGTAGGCCTAACCTTTTAATATCATTCTGTAATCTTTATGTAGGTAATTGAATTTATTAATTTTTTACCAACAAATATTGAGTAGGCTAGTTGTAACTTGTAATGATTTGTAATTGTACTTGTATATATATATTTTGACTGAGATTAAATGGTATTTTGCAATTTCTGTGTTGTTTAATCACCTCCGGAACTTTGTGACTGCTTATGACGGTTGGGCAGCCATGGGCCGAACCTGGTTAGGTTAGGTTAAGGGTCTAGTGCGTTACAAAAGTCATTAATTTGACTAATGTAAAATTTTTATTCATAGTGAAAATTTAAAAACATAAATGTTTCTACTCTTATTATGATATAAAGTATAGAATAACAATTGGTTATGCAATTCATATACTACTTTACTCACTAATAATTGATGGTACAGATTAAGCAAATAACTTTAGAAACACAGACATAACATAAGAAATACACTTTAACCACAAATGCAAATTATAAACAAAAAATTTAAACAAAGGAAAATCTAGGAAATAATAATACAAAAATTAGCTACTATATTATTTAAAAAAAAAATAAACTTTCATAATTATTTGCGAATCTACACGGTTGAAGCTTTCAATTTATCAATTAATAAATAAATTCGGTCCAGTAGAACTGAACATTTAGTTAAACAATGTTTAATAAATATCTGTAGTTTAGTATTTTCTCACCATTATAAAATATGAGGTAGGTAAATGATGAGGAAATCGACCTAAGTGGTAGTGATATTCTGAAAGAGAATAAAATTCAGTACAAATTACTATTGAAAATACTCAATAAGGCGGCCAAAATTTGTCTCCAGTAAAAATAAATTTAAAAATCCCCGTTTTCAATGTAAGTGATGGAAAACAGGGTTTTCCACAATAAATCCTAGCAAACAAAACTTTCACTAATGTTTGCAAATCTAAATGGAGTGAGCTTTTCAAAAAATCGTTAATATTAAAGAAATTGGGTACATTCCTGTTAAAGGGAACATTCATGATTATCGATGATTTTTTCTCTATATATCGATATTAACAAATTGAAACATATCAGCTGACAACTACGATAAATATTGTTCAGTATCAACAAACGATAATGAAATGAAACTGTTAAAAAAAACCTAATATAACTAACCAAACTAGCTTTGTAACATTCCATGTTTAACTTGCCTTTTCTGTTATCAAAAGGAGTTTTTAAATAGTACAGCAAGTTTGGTTGGTTATGTTAGGTTAGCTTACAACAGTTTCATTTCTTAATCCATATCATAGACTATTTTAGCCTAAACAGTTCAGTTGTCAATATGTAATGGATCGGTAAACAAAAATATCGATATATCGAGAAAAAATCATCGATAATAGTGAATGTTCCCTTTAACAGGAAAGTAGCAGAAATTGGTTTAATAGAATGTGTCCAATACTGTATAACCACCTGTTATAATTTATAATGTGTTTGCTGTAGAAGATTGTCAAGTGACCAAAGTGAAGATACTCAATTTAATGAGGAAAGTTGGGGAGCAATCTGGTCTAGTGGTAGAGCGTGGGAGTTCGCCCCACAAGGCCTCAGGTTCAATCCTCGCTAATCACGAAGAGATTTTATTTCAATGATGAGCTCTTGCCCCCTCTAGACACAGCTTAAAGTTATGTGGAAAACGGTTCTGAACCAGAGTCTATAGGAATTAAAACGCTTAAAAATGTATTACATTTGTAAATCCTTTGTTAAAGTAGTTCTTTACAATATGAGGGGAAGTGCAACAGCATTGCAACACCTCAGCAACTATCAGATGACCCGCGAGGAACGAGACCTTGTTGCTACATGTGTAAACTGTGTTTACTACGTTTGCTGCGGGATACTTGTCGCAATCTGTACTTTATACACCTTGTTAGCTTGTAAGTACTAGGTACACGTGAAGTATGCTTTATTAAATACCTCAGTTATTTAGATTTTTTTCTAGGACGCTAGGCACGAGTCCGGGATTGTTTTTCGTATTACTTCAGGCTAGATTGAGGGGTAGCTGCATTATCACTTAGATCAAATACATTGGTGATTTGGGGGATTTGAACCCGGGACCTCTTGGACCAAAGTTCCGAGCTGTTTTTTTTTCTTTTATTGGACATAACTGCTATCTTGTTTATTGTATTGTGCTGCTGTATTTTTACTAAATTTTACAAATATATTTCTTCAATATACAAAAGACAACTGCGGTTTAGGAGATAAAAATATCTATCATCTGCTAGGATCAAGAAAGTATCATATTCTTTTTCAAATGCCTGTCGTCATCATTGAAATAAGACATTTACACTTACACATGGATAGCAGTTAGACATTAAAATATTTAAAGGCCTTATGAAACGTTTATTATAAACTAGCTGAACACAGACGTGATAATTAAATGTTAGGAAAACAACACTTTTTCTGTTGATTCTGTAAAACTAAAGGCAGAGGGATATTTTTTGAATTGCCACAGCAACCTAGAAATCCTATCTAACAACCTATTAGATGGCAATTGTGTACAAATGCCTTGTAAAATTGTATCAATATACTAAACAGTTTTGTTGTTTAATGTGTTTGTAGACACAGCTGTTGTTTTCTTCGGTAAAGTAAAGATTGTGTATTCTGTTGCACTTCTATTGATGGACATCGCCCCTAAGCTGTGCGATCATCTTCAGTGAGAGGCGAGCAAACATGACGAAACCCACATTGTTATCTTCATGTTTTACTTTCGCTTTGACGAAGAGTAACATCAGCGATTTGAAGTGCTTGAGGCTTCGGCAATGGAGTATAAAGAATGATGAGTTTGTAGCGCAAGACGTGGAGTATCGTTGACTTTTGCAATACATTTAAAGTACTAGATTGAAAATTAAACATTTACCTACGTTTATTATTGAATTGAGATAGGGATTTTTTAACCAAGCCATTATGGAACGACTTATTGTGAGCTGTAGCATTTTTTATGTCACGGCAACTATCTAAGAAAGATTAAGCAAGAAAATAAATTTTTAGACACTAGTGTGATATGTGACTGGCTCATAGAACTTTGTTTTCAAATTTTTTTTAATGGCTCGTTATAGATTGAATTTCTACTACATATCCGAAACTTATTAACAAATTTAAGAAGAGATTTGAAATAAAACATAGACCTTTATATCTCCCTCCGTTAAACAGCCATTTCCTCACTATGCTTATTTGGTTTATCATTAACTAAATGTAATGCGTTTTTCTATTTTAAATTTTTGCATCTTATTTTAGTAAATAACTTATTGATCAGCATTGTACGTGTTATTAAACTTACGGAAAGTAAATAAAGGAAACGTCTTATAACACTTAAAACTGATATATTTACGCTTATATTGTTACTCACAAGACGGTAAATTAAAAAAAAAGGTGGTAAGTGGTGATCGATTTCGATTGGACACTCCAATCATTATCAGACCCAATAGACGAATGACCAATATCAATGACTAAACAAGTGTTATAAGACGTTTCCTTTATTATTTATTTTCCGTCTTTTAGTTAGTAAAAAATCATTTTTTTTAGGTTGAAAGTTGTTACTTACACTATTGAACCTTTACGTTTATTTATTGAAGCTATTAAAATGGAATATGATTAATAAATGTGGACTTTTAAGCTTAACTATAAAGTTTCGTCATGTATGACTCGTTAAAGAATATATTTTCGTTTGAAACTAGTTTTATTAATAAAAAAAAAAAAATATTTTTCTAAATTTTACAAAACTGTTTTTTCAAAACCTCTTTCTGAGACGTATTGTGAACCAATCAAACCAATATAAAACTGATACTAAGCAAATACATAAATTAATCCATTAAACAACTACTCCATCTCCAGAACCTCATATTTTATATCACAACTTAATTAAATTGTCAAGACTATGCAAAAACCGACATCTCTTTCTTGCAGTATTCGTACAATTTTAATTACAAGACATGTCAAGATCGTCCGGGAGTCTGTGAATTCCTACACACGCTTGGCGTTCCAGTAATACCAACACCAGCAGAGTTGTTATATTAATTGACCAGACCTCCGACCTTGGGCTAGCACTAATGTTACCATAACCATATATAAAGCGATACAGATCTAATAACACGATATTACCTAAACCCTGTATATCACATGCGTGTTTAATAAATATACGTTAATAGCCTTGATTTAATTAAAGCAATTTTCCAACTGGGATTTTATCATGAATATTGCGTGCAATAAAAGTACATGGTTGTGTAAAAAGCTTACTAAAAATGCATACTGTACAAAATTAAAGTTAACGTGGAAGATCAAATTGGCTAGAATATAAGATACGTAATGGAAAAGGTTTTGGCTAAAAATATTTACAAAAAGTTTCTTAAGTTTCTTGCTATAAACATTGAAACAAAATTGAATACTCAAGTTCGTGAAAAAAAAGGAATTTAGAAACATTATAAACATGTTCCACAAATAAAACATCCTTCTACAAATTAATATTCAAATCTAGGGATGATGACCTGTTTACATAAATGATAAGTTTTTTTTTTGGTCTGGTTTATCAAGAATACAAAACAGATTTTCATTGATCCAGTAAAAATGTTTTAACCTTTTAGCAATCTTATAATGTCTATTTAATATTCCAAGTAGCCTCATCACTTTGTATGCAACTATTTCAATAAAGCATATTGGTTCAATAAAGTAGAACGAAATTAGCAATTGATTGACATTTAAAGTGCATTCGTCGCTACGTGTATTTGATTGTCTATTTTGTGTTGCATTTGCTGAAATATTTCCTAGAATGCTAATGTAATGGATTAAACAAATTAGGTTAGTATTTTATCAAGAGATTTTTCAATAGTGAAAATCGTATAGTTTTTTTATTTTTTTTTGTATTCGTTTAGTGGATGCAATTATCAAAATTGTATAAATTCCGCGTTGTCGAGTTAGAAATGTTTGTATTATCTTTAGGTGCATTCTGAGTTCTGTTCAATAGTCCAGCGCACGATGCTATATTTCCCTATCTTCAAGGTACCATCATGTTCATGCTTATTGTATATAGGTCTAGTACGTTCATGTTCAATGGTCCATTGCACTGTGTTACATTTTCCTATCTCCAAGGTACCATCATGTTCATGTTGATTGCATAAGTCTAGTTCCTTGAACACGTCCATGTTCAAATGTCCAGTGCATTATGTCACATTTCCCTATCCTCAAGGTAACATCATGTTCATGTTTATTGTATATAGGTCTAGTTCATTGAACACGTATATTTTCAATAGTCCAGTGCACGATGTTACATTTACCTATCCTCAAGGTAACATCATGTTCATGTTTATTGTATATAGGTCTAGTTCCTTGAACACGTATATTTTCAATAGTCCAGTGCAAGTACATCCTCCACTGTTTAAGAGACGATCTTCATGTTCATGTCGATTGTATAAGACTAGTTCCTTGAACACTTCCATGTTCAATTGTCCAGTGCATTATGTTACATTTCCCTATCCTCAAGGTACCATCATGTTCATGTTTATTGTATATAGGTCCAGTTCCTTGAACACGTCCATGTTCAATTGTCCAGTGCATTATGTCACATTTCCCTATCTCCAAGGTACCATCATGTTCAATTGTCCAGTGCATTATGTCACATTTCCCTATCTCCAAGGTACCATCATGTTCAATTGTCCAGTGCATTATGTCACATTTCCCTATCTCCAAGGTACCATCATGTTCAAATGTCCAGTGCATTATGTCACATTTCCCTATCTCCAAGGTACCATCATGTTCAATTGTCCAGTGCATTATGTCACATTTCCCTATCTCCAAGGTACCATCATGTTCAAATGTCCAGTGCATTATGTCACATTTCCCTATCTCCAAGGTACCATCATGTTCAAATGTCCAGTGCATTATGTCACATTTCCCTATCTCCAAGGTACCATCATGTTCAAATGTCCAGTGCATTATGTCACATTTCCCTATCTCCAAGGTACCATCATGTTCAAATGTCCAGTGCATTATGTCACATTTCCCTATCTCCAAGGTACCATCATGTTCAATTGTCCAGTGCATTATGTCACATTCCCTATCTCCAAGGTACCATCATGTTCAAATGTCCAGTGCATTATGTCACATTTCCCTATCTCCAAGGTACCATCATGTTCAAATGTCCAGTGCATTATGTCACATTTCCCTATCTCCAAGGTACCATCATGTTCAATTGTCCAGTGCATTATGTCACATTTCCCTATCTCCAAGGTACCATCATGTTCAAATGTCCAGTGCATTATGTCACATTTCCCTATCTCCAAGGTACCATCATGTTCAAATGTCCAGTGCATTATGTCACATTTCCCTATCTCCAAGGTACCATCATGTTCAACTGTCCAGTGCATTATGTCACATTTCCCTATCTCCAAGGTACCATCATGTTCAAATGTCCAGTGCATTATGTCACATTTCCCTATCTCCAAGGTACCATCATGTTCAAATGTCCAGTGCATTATGTCACATTTCCCTATCTCCAAGGTACCATCATGTTCAAATGTCCAGTGCATTATGTCACATTTCCCTATCTCCAAGGTACCATCATGTTCAAATGTCCAGTGCATTATGTTACATTTCCCTATCCTCAAGGTACCATCTTGTTCATGTTGACTGTATATAGGTCTAGTTCCTTGAACACGTATATGTTCAATAGTCCAGTGCACGAAGTTATATTTCCCTATCTTTAAGGGACCATCATGTTCATGTTGACTGTATACGACTAGTTCCTTGAACACGTCCATGTTCAATTGTCCAGTGCATTATGTTGCATTTCCCTATCCTCAAGGTACCATCTTGTTCATGTTGACTGTATATAGGTCTAGTTCCTTGAACATGTATATGTTCAACTGTCCATTGCTCGATGCTACATTCCCCGCATGATCCAAGGTCCGATCTATTGCAACTCCTAACTTCCTACTGTTTACTACACTTGTTCACAATGACCGTTCTCCATTCAAATGATAGTTATCGACGTAAAGACGTACTGTAAACCTTGTGTTTCAGACTGAAGTTACTGATATGGAGTGAAGCGTGCATGACTATTCAGGGCTGGCAGGTTTTTTGTTCAATACATTGCACTCATCATTAGGATAAACACTAACATTGTATTTTTATTTTACAAGTTGAGATTCAAAACTTTTATTATTTAATGTTTTTATACCAGTCAATACGGCACATGTGCATTTGATATAACCCAGATTTATTTTGCAATTATTTTACTACGATATAGTTTCTTCATAGTATTTCCAAACGGCTGTTTTATTATGAAAATAAACTATTAAAACATTTTTAACAAAAAAGTGCAATATATTTTGGTATAAGCCTTCTTCAGAAACATAACAAAACAAATATTTTTTTCTGAAGATGGCTTATGCCGAAATATATTGAACTTAATTTGTTAATAGTGTGTTAATAATTGACCACTTAAATTTATTTATATAAACTGCAACCTTATGCCATAAAATAGGCTATGCAACTAATCTTATTGTATTTTAAATCACGTTTCTTGGGGGTTTGTAACTGTTTAAGGCCAGCAGACAAAAGTGTTTAAATTGATTAATTTATTCGAAAACTTTTTGACTATTTCTCTTGGAAATTTACTGATTACCATAATTAAATAAGGACCAAACACATATAGTTAAAACTTTGTTCAACACTATATACATACTTCTTGGAATAATTTTTTCTTACAGTACAATACTCTGAACAAACAGACAAAACCTCTTGCTCCGATGGTATACCCTTTTATGTGGCAATTGTAGTAATTTTAACAAAATGTAGAAATATACGTAATTTAGTTTTACAGCTCTAGACCGCCCTCGCATTACAATTCCATACTTGGACTGACCCAAATGTGGTCCAAGTGCGTGAACCGCGGCCACAATTGCGTATTGGACCAAAATACCGAGTTTCGTCAACAAATTGCCTATCCGCTCTAGGCCAGAATGGCTTCATGAGAAGGTTGACTGTATTTGCTCATCTGTCAGGCCTTCAAGATGATTACGTTTTGAAATTGTACATCTTCTCGTTGATAAGTTTGGAATTGGCGGAAAGTGTTAAAACGCGGTACGAAAACGGGGACGACCTTAAAGTTTATTTGGTTGTTGTATACAGGGTGTCCCTGAACGCTGTACCGAGATTTTAAGCTATTAAAGATACATCTCTTAGCATCTTTGGTGCTTGGATCTTACATCTCTGGACATACATGTCACTTGTCCGTGAAACAGTCAAGGCCTTCAAGTTAGTCTAGGTGAGCCAAAGTTCCATCCGATAAGTTTACAGTAGTTCTTCCCAAGAAAATTTCTAAAACTAAAAAAAAACAGCTACCATTCAGTTTTTTCACAAAGCTATTTTTAACTAAAAACGGCGTTTGTTGTACTGAATTTAAATTTGGAGCATACACGAATAACGCAATGTTTTTGTATGATATGAAGTCAAATATTGATGTACACAGTATCTTAAAAATGAGGTGTGTCTCCCTTATTTATGGACAGTTCTTCTTCAATTTTGTATTGTTAGAATTGTATGAAAATCGTTTAAATAAAACATTATTACAGTAGTTTTGCTCGCCCGCGTAGTTTTAATGAGTTTTAAACGCCGCCATTTTGAAACCACATGCTAAGGAAGATCACGGTTTTGTAATAGTTCTTGGAGCTATTTCTATGCATTAAATATTTTCGGGACACTTTTTGCCGTAGTGATGAACTATATGTTGATTGATTGTAAGAGGGTGGACTCATGGTCCAAGCACGTCAACCGAAGCTTATTGTGCATATGTTCCTAAGTCACTTGACAAAGCGGGCTTTCTTGAATTGATTATTGCCGCACTCCAGTATTTTAACCAAACTACACACAATAGTGTGCTTGTATTACCTACATTTAGCCTTAAATTAAATATAAGTTGATATTTACACCAAAATAAAGGTCTTCTTGAACGAAAAATAATGCCGTAAACCAGACCTCCAATAGAAATTCGAGTAAAAACGATAGCTGGTCATAGATTTATTGAATCTGCAATGCTCTTAGGGGCGCCCACTAGAAGACAGAAGATGTGCCTTATCAAGTTTTTAAATTACTTTTTTTATTTAACATGAGTTATATTAAAATGAGCCCGCACTACATGAAACCACACCTCAACTTTTAATTTAAATACATTTAAGTTTAAATAATAAAGAATTTTTTGAACATTATTCAGATTTTGGTATACAATACTAGATTATAATATAAGCCAAGTGGAATTTTGTTCTATTAAAAACCACTAACATTAGTTATATAACACTTTCTAAACGGTAACCGCATTCAAATCCATACAATCATCGACTATAACATTTGACATGCAGACTTCGTATCGAATCGGGAATAACAGCTGGAGTTGATGGTCTTTACAGAACAATTCATCGCAGAGAACAATCCCTGAACCACATTTGAAGAGTCATTTGCCGTTGTAAATGTCGGGAAGCATTGTTTATCGTACGAGATACAATTGTCGACCTACATAGCTACAAGCAGACGTCATAGGTTAGAGTTGGCTAACATGTAGAATACGCTGTGGAAACGTGAGCTAACAATATACAAATACGATAAGAAGAAAAGGTTGAGGCAATAATGTAAATGATAGTAATGCGTACAAATACCTCAGTGTACACGGATTGCAAAAAAATATATTATCATTTACAAAAACGTTTTAAATTCACCATTTTATTTCATACAAATTTATTCATTCCAGTACAGGATCAATAAAGGAATGGCGTCAAGGATTAGTGTAAACATTAGTTATTATGTGCAATTTTCCATATGCAATAACTTTAGTTAAATTTACCTTAATCATCCAATAACTTAATCATGTTACAATTTCTTGCTCAAGTTTTTTTTTACTCAAATTTTTGGCATAGTAATAAACTTAAAGACCTTTAATTTGGTGAGCAAATCAACTTATGCTTGCATTCAAGAATTTCTTCTGAGTTATTGTGGGACGTTTTTATGATATGATAGAAAACTGATGGTTAGGCGATTTTTAAGCGATGTGTTTATAGATATAGACATATTTTATTGACACAAAACGTTCTTTATAAAGTACATTTCATACATAAGAACAGGTGTTTTGTCATAGTGATGTATTTTATAGTAAAATTAATAGTTAAAATAATTAAAATAAACTCATGTAGGATATCAGAGAATTTTTATCTACACTATAGGGTTCTCCAAAAATTCGTCAAGTGAATAGTAGGCTTTATCAATTATTTTATCTTTGAATTGAGTAGCATTTAATTTTTTTTAGATACAGGGGTAATTCATTGTACAATCTAAGTCGCATATATTGAGGGCTGTTGCCAAATATCGTCAACTTGTGATGTGGTAATCTGAAATTATATTTATTCCTTGTGTTATAATAATGTGTAAATTTGACTTCATCTAACAGATTTTCCTTGGTATTATGTATCCAATTTAGAATTTCATTTATGTATAATGCAAACATCATTTATGTATAATATTTGACTATTAATACAACAACTTCAGTATCCAATAGTCAATGGTATAATCCAAAATGTATTTATACACCAAATGTTTTCGGTCAAGAACATCATGTTATCTCTTATCGTTTAGAACATATTAAACCCGTGCAAGACTTTGTGTTCACTCTCTGTGTGTGGTCTGACATACGGTAGAATGGGTTAACACATCAAAAGTTGAGGATATGAGACAACTCAATATTTGATCACAAGATAACATTAAACTATAAATGTCAGAATTTTGGTTATTAAAATTCAAAACAATGTGCAAATTCTATCGCTTAATGAGTATTTTTTATTCATGCTAGTGTTCACAAAATGTGTTGGAGGTTTTTTTCTGGGTTCCATTTCATTTTTTTCTATATTTATGTTATAGCTGATTGACCATTTTAGCTTATTAACAGCTGTTCACTGTCCAGCTGTTGTTTTATAGGTAAGTGGATGGGATGGAATAACTTCTTCTTCAAAATCTAAATTTTTTGAACGGTGTATAGTAAAACAACTAATAATTTGATATCCATTAATGATAAAAAAGGAACCTTTTAAATTATTCATTTTAAACCACGTAGAATCGGAACGTCAGCATTGTTAGAAAATGTTTCTTGTAATTCAAATTCCGCGATCCAAGGTAAAGCGACGCCGATAAAGTTCCGTTTGTACAATCAACCTGATTTATAGAGTCACGTTTGTTGTTCAGATTCCTTGAAGGAATAGAAAATACCATTCCCAAAATAATATTCTGATAAAAATACAATTCGAATGAAATAAACAATTAAAATTTCTAAAAAAATGATAGACAGAATAATTTATTTTTTTATTTTTTACTACCTACACATTTTTTATAACTTAATTTGTATCCAAAATAAAACACACCCGTTGATAATTTAACTCTTTAAAGTGTGAAATAATTATTCAATTTCATTAATGCCTCACTTAATACATTATTGACAAAAAATAAATTATTTAAGAATGGCAACAACCCTAACAATCAAAATGTATTAAACTAAGTTATCAAAATTGTCTATCTAATAATATTTGTTATTACATTTATTAAGGAAATTTGTTAGATTTACTTTCTGACTCGTCTGTTATAGATGAATTCCTTCATAGCACATACAGTAATATGGATTCAATGGATCTATATTTGCTTCATATCTCCAATTGATTTCCACACTTAATTTAAACTTAATATTCTTTTCTTCCTAAATTTGAGTTTGATCAATCAAAAAACATCATAATCAGCATCATTCGTGTTATTAAAATACCTGAAAGTACGAAAACGTCAAATAACACTTGTAAAAGATATCCTTCATAATTGTACAAATTTGATTAATTGAACCTCATAATAAAAACCCAATATTTTAGTTTGATAATGATCGTGGTATTTTGATATTTATTAAACATTTCCCCGGATATCCAGTCCGTTGATATTTTTTAGCTTACATAAATATAAATAGTAACTTTATAAAAGAAAAAATCAATTAAAACCCAAACTTAATTTTAAATACAAATTATTAAACTATCTTTTTACTCATGTACACTTTTATTGGTGCAAAGAATATTGCACTATTTCGGTTTTGTTTACTGTAACTTGAATCAAATTTGTTTTCTCAGTGTTAACATATTAACATATTCCAATACACGTACTGTAAAAGTTTAATTCGTAATTGGAATTGACTTCGGAATAATCTAAAATTTTGTTACATAAAATGGTTTATATAAAGAAAGAATCAACCATTATATTGCATTCAAAGTTAACCAATTTAATGAACACTGCTCTAACCTTGAAATACAGTATCGCTGCAAACGGTTCACTAATATGGTAACACGAGACAAGGTGTATTTAATCTGTTAACTAGATATCTAGATATTAATATCACTCGGGCGCTAGAGTTATGGCGAAGTAAACCAGCCTGGAATGAATTCAATTAATTTACTCTTGAGTGGTGTGATTAATATCAACAACACATAGTTATCCCCATGTTGCTAAGCACGTCATCGTTAGTGGAACAGTTTATAAATGAAAGTGATTTAAAATTTAAGCATTTCATTTGTTTATTTTATTGTATAGTTTGTGGGTTTTTTACAAGTTATTTCTGACAAACGTATTTGGAATTAAGGTGCATTATAATTTCTAAATAATATTTATGTTGCTAATAACTTAAGTCAAATACTGTTTTTGCTTTCACTAAGTTAATTTTAAGTAGATCAATATGGAAAACCTCTTTATAGTTTATTTCCCTCGCCCCACCGGTTATATACTTGTGTTGTAACAGTTATTTAGATTTGATAATGTTTTGTATTATAGTAGATTTTTCGTACAATTTTTTCAACCATGAAAAGCTCGTGTAAAATATGTATGAAGTCTTCACCAATATTCTTACTTGTGAAACTACTGTAACTTGTGAACAGTTTTGTCAAAACCTGTCAATATTAACATGTGATAGGTTTATTTAATTCTTTGGTGAAACATTTTATGAGGTTAGAAAATGCTTTGAAAACTAAAGTATGCTGGTTTAAAATCATAGTTACCTCAATGTCAAGTGTAAATTCTTAGTTTAATTATTTGTGTTCAGTTCTAAATGTGATGTAATCCTGTAAAAGTTTCATGTAGGCCTAGACCATTTATGTTCAATCTATTGTAAGTATGTAATTATATGTCTAAAGGTTTTAAAGTTATGGAAGTTTGTCTAGGAGAGAAATAAAATTTAGGTTTGATTGTTACTTTGATGATAATAGTAATCACATGAAGTCAAAATGTTCTGTGCCAGTATTGAATATTGTATAAGAATCGAGGCTGAGACAATTTGTTTTTTTGTAATCTTTGATACATCTGAACTACTCCAGAATCTTTTAAAATATTTCACAGACTATTTGTGAAGCAATTTTCAGTTGCCTCTCCCATTCAGAGATGAATATAATTTTACTCTGAACTCTTTAGCTGTTTAAGTAATGTTTTAAAACTATTCTGTGATTCAATTGTCCTTTGCGGTGTCCTTTGGCTCCCCACGTTGGGCGCCAATTATGTAGCCTAACTAGCTCGGTGTAAGTTTCCTTCAGTAAAATATAATAAATTTCACGGTGGAGTAAGGGTGGTTCAAAATTTCTAACATGATCTCAAAATTCTAAGTGTGATGGAGAGAATATTCAATAGCTTTGAAGAGGGCGCCACCTTGTTATAAGTTGCTTGGTGTATCAGTGGTAACAAGGAACCAATGGTAGGCAAGTATGATGGATGGTTAATCTAAGACCAGGTTTCACAATGAAAACAATATTTTATTTATCCTTCAATCCTATGATGTTGTCAAATTTCACTACCTTCATCCAATAACATTTTACATATTCTGAAGGAGTACAAACACAAAAAAGAAACATAACTTAGTCTAATAATAGTTCAGCTGAAAACACAAATATTATACATATATATTTATACCCAGTAGGCTAAGATAAGCGATTTTCCTTTAAAATATTCCTACATATAATCAACATTATTCCTTTACAAAACTATTTATCCCAAACAGAGTCTAAACTCAAGTAGGTAGCATATCCAATATACTGAATCCAATATACATTGCATTATAGATCCAATATATTGTAGAACGCGCTTTCGATATTTTGCTAATTTTTCTTCTTTTATTTTTGGTTTTCAGGAAGGTCCCTTATTTCCTTTTAAAATTTGAAAATCACTTCACACAAATAGGCTACACGTTATCAGATACTATATACACACAGACAAATAATCGACAGGTTACCATTTACTATTTCTAACCTAACCCTATCCTCAATTTGTGATTTTAACAATATCCCAATAGGCTGAAGTAGCTTTGATCCAGGTCTTTAAATACTGTAAAGTTCTTTAAAAGTCCAACCAATGTCTTAGATCCTAAAGCTACACTCATCTGTCAGTTATAAGGATGTGGAGGTCCCTCGTCGAACAAATCCGCAGTCCCGGTTAGGGTAGGTTAGGTCGATCAAGTAACCCTCTTCCGCAGGGTCAAGATTGGTACAGTCGTCTGCAGAGTTAGTCTCTGGGTCCAGGGTAGAATCCAGAAACCAATTTCCACAGATTGAACATAAATGTTCTAGGTAGTAAATTCTTGTGAGCTACTTCTAGGCACATCTTCACATCCTTAAAGATATCTTCTACGTTTCCAAGCTTCTTCTACCGTTAATCTATCTCTTCGGGATCTGGGTTTTGTAGACTAAGCTCCACCAATTGATCACTCTTCCCTTTTGCCCATAATTCTCTGCAAATGTTGAGGTAGGCTGACGTAAATCCAGTTGTTTCGTTCACGGCTGTTCTTAAGGCAAACCCTATCTGGGGTATTTTGCGGTTCCAAGTACATTGCATCCTTCACATATGATTCACATGGTTCCAATGGAATATTGGTGCGTTCTGCTGGGTTGGATTGGGGGTGTGTTCTTGGGTTGTACAATATTTTAACGTTGCATTTTCCTGCCAATGATCGTAAGAGTTGTCCCTCAAATTCCGGACCTATATCACATATGAATAGCTGTGGGATTTCATATATCATAAAGACATAATCTTTTCAGGCTTGTTTTTTTCAAAGTGTCCAGCAGTAACTTCATCATGGTACTCTTCATAAATTTTGTTTTGAAAATCTTTGGGTACCTACTACAAATTTTCAAATATGTGAAGCCTAGTCTACAAAACCCAGATCCCAATGAGATAGGTCAACGGTTGAAGAAGCTTGGGAATGTAGAAGACATGTTCAAGGATGTGAAGTTGTGTCTGGAAGTAGGTCACAAGAATTTACTACCTAGACCATGTATGTTCAATCTATGGAAATTTGTTTCTGGTTTGGGGGTTTCTACCTGGACCCAGAGACTAGCTCTGCTGACGACTGTACCAATCTTGACCCTGCGGAAGAGGTTTACCTGATCGACCTAACCTACTCTAACCGCGACTGCAGATTTGTTCAACGAGGGACCTCCACATCCGTATAACTGACAGATGAGTTCAGCTTTAGGATCTAAGACATTGGTTGGACTTTTAAAGAACTTTAAGTATTTAAAGACCTGGATAAAAGCTTCAGCTCTTTGGGATATTGTTAAAATCACAAATTGAGGATAGGGTTAACTTAGAAATAGTAAATGGTATCCTGTCAATTATTTGTCTGTGTGTATATAGTACCTGATAACTTGTAGCCTATTTGTGTAAAGTGATTTTCAAATTTTGTAAAGAAAAAAGAGCCCTTCTTGAAAACAACAAATAAAAGAAGAAAATATAGAAAAATATATCAAAAGCGCTTTCTACAAAAAAAACACAAATTTTATTTAGATCATTTTACAGTTTAGTGTATTGGATATGCTACCTACTTGAGTTTAGACTCTGCTATATATATTTACATAATATTTGTGTTTCCAGCTGAACCATTATTAGACTAAGTTATGTTTCTTTTTTGTGTTTGTACTCCTTCAGAATATGTGAAATGTTATTGATGTAGAAATTGAAATTTGACAACATTATAGGATTGATGTATAAAATATTGTTTTCATTGTGAAACCTGGTCTTAGATTAACCATCCATCATACTTGCTTGCCATTGGTTTCCTTGTTATCACTGATACACCAAGCAACTTATAACAAGGTGGCGCCCTCTCAAAAGTTATGGGAATATTCTCAAATCACACTTAGAATTTTGAGCAATGTTAGAAATTTTGAACCACCCCTACTCTGCCGAGAAATTCAGAATATATTTCACCAAGAGAAACTTACACCGAGCTAGTTAGGCTACAGTGTTTTTAAACACAGTATATAATAAAGGAGAAAACTTTCAATAGAATGCAAATATAACATATCGTAATTCTTCCATAGTACTGATTTAGGAAAGTAAAAACCACTGTAAAAAAATTACTATAAAGAGCAAATTATTAAAATTGTACTCCCTTTTCTTGTTCTTTTTTTATATAAAAGTAAATCAATTTTTAGTAGTTTGGTCATTAAAGCATACCCTTATAATAGTTATTCATTACAGAGAGTCATTTTATAATTTTTTGCTTTCCTTAGTAGTAATTTCCTGAATAAAAATACAACGTGTGTGTAGTGCCTAACTACTTACCTGTATATAAATCTTTTGTATAGCTATGAACATGAAGCCTATAGGGTCGTTGCCATACAATAAACATGTAATAGCTCTTAAAGATGCGTACAAAGACGAAGTAAACAACTTCAGTGTGTTTAAAAGTGTAGCCAAAGGAGAAAAACTCCAATAGAGTCGAGAGTGGTATAACACGTAAACAAGCTAATCTCTTAAAAGGGATCCTATCCCTTGAAACGGCCTGCCTTTGCTTCGTACTACGCACTTGTCTGTATTTACTTTGCAGCTCTAGACAACATTTTACAATCACATACTTATTTGAGGACATCCATGGTTCAAATTTTTGGAGTAACTATTGAAGATATTATAGATACTACAATTAGTCCTAATTATTGGAAATTCACGAAGTTATTTTAACTCTTTAGTGTGGGACTACGAGGCAAAATTTGAGTAAATAAAACAACATTTACACACATACCTTCGAATCACCGCTTACCTAATATTTTCCAATACTTTTGCTATGTTTTCTATGATTGATTTTTCGGTTTAATAGTCTTGTTCAGTCATCGGAATTTGGAGCATTCTGTGTATCAGTGAATTAAAACTTGCCATTTTGTGTTGCCATGGGGCGTTGGAATTTATCGGTATAATGAGGTCTGTTTGGGTTTCTTTTCTATAAATTTTGAATAAATGTTTTGAATTATTTCTTTTAATTGTCAAATCTAAAAAGTTGATACTATGTGTTTGTATTTCTATTGTAAAATTTATTTGGTTAGATATTGTGTTTAAGTAATTTAAGAACTGATTACATGTAGTTTCATTCCCTTTAAAAAGACAAATTACGTCATCTACGTACTTATACCAATATATAATATTATTTTTGTGTGGATTGCAGTCGTTTAAGATTTTTGTATATTTAATGTTGTTTAAATATATATTAGTAGACCAGATAGTGGCGATCCCGTGGCGAGTCCATCAACTTGTCTGTAATATTTGGATTCATATTTGAAGTAGTTTTGGTCTGTGACAAACTATACTATACTATAATATTATGATAGGGATCTTCAAGAAATACAAGAGGATTCACTGGCGACCGAACCGAAAGGACAAGGAATTACAGAAATAAATCGACTTTTGGAGTAACTATTGAAGATATTATAAATACTACAATTAGTCCTAATTGTTGATTTCAACTCTTTTGTGTGGGACTACGAGGAGGAAAAATTTAAGTTAATCAAACTACAAATACCTTCGAATCACCGCTTACCTAATCTATCCCAATTTTACGGATTGGATTCTATGTACAATTTTCCTAAAATATGTCCTATTACATCCCTATATAAATAACATAGATCTAATGAGTACCTAGGGTTGCCACTAGGGAAGGGAAAAGTATTTTTTTAGGTTAATAGTATAACATGAGATAAATAAATTTGGCAAATTTGATCGAAAATTTATTAAGAAGGAAGCTACAACACTGAACTGTTTGTATAAGAATACCGTTGGAATTTAAATTGTAGTTTTTTTAATTTTCTATGTAACCTATAATAATCGCACAATAATGCTTTTATGTACAAAATAGTTAGTTTTTTTATCTCTACGCAATGGATCTAGAAAAAGATTGGGTATTTTTAAGTTTTGAGAGTAAAATAAAAAATAGTTATTTGTGTAACTAGTGGTGAAAGTGGCACTTTGAGGCGAGTGCGGAATGATCTCGAGTGCAGCAAAGGCCTTTTTCACTCGTGTTACACATTATATTTTTCCTACAGTCACTATAAATCATATAAACAATTAGTCTTTCAAACACTATACAACACGTTTTTAGATTCAGCTGGCAACACAAATGGTGCCCTTAGAGAAAGTAGTACCCGCGGTCCGTATCACTCCGCTATTTTTCCTCGGCAAGAAATGTGCTCCGCGTTTTGAGAATATAGTTCCGTATGTTTTTGTAATTTAAAGTGGTTTCCGCGCCTAAAAAAATGCTTTAAATATATTTTCTTGTTTATTAAGATCGTAGGAATGTTTTAAAAACGTTTAAAAGAAAAGTCCAGGAAGCTCAGAAATACCGAAACTATAAACACGAAATGACAGGTTAAATCGTAGTTATAATAGTCAATCAGCTGCTCATAGTATTATTATCTTTAAGTGTTGCCAACCTATTTCCGAGCGTACACGGATTACGTGCATAATAGAACCACGCTGTTTTGTGTTGTTTCGTTGGAATCCTGATGTGCGGCAAAGTATAAACCGTACGGCAAAGTATAAATATGCAGCAATTAGCAGCTTTCTGTACTATAAACAGTACAAGGAAGCCAAATTTGTCGGGTGACTGTAGGAAAAATATATTTTTAACGATTTTAAACCCCTGTGACACCCATTTTCACGATCTGATCTTGCTGGTTCGCAAGATCCACAGTAAGTTTAAGTTTATCCAGCCCTACTCATTTATGCTAAATTTCATTAAATTCGCACAAAAATAAATCTGTCTCGGATCTAGGTCTCGCCGTTACGAATACGAGAATAACTTATTCTCAATGTGGAAAATGTACCAACATTTAGAAATAATTACATTTACATTTCTCACACCCAATTCAGTTCAAAATAGTCACTAGGACCCCATTTCCATATTTTTCTATTACAAGAAACTCTATACCACCACATACTCTTCCTTTCCATATTCCCATAACCGCCACAGACTCCCTTCACTTATAACGCTTATGCAAATCTTCACCACACGCTGTTGTAAAGACGTCCAAACAGGATTCAAATGTAAAGATTGACCTTCTAAATCTCCGCAGGCGATCCACTTTGTCGGTAATAACGTGTTTATAATGCACAGCAAAGAGCGAGAAACAATCATAATTAGACAAACTGCACACGTTTAAACGCAATTAAAATGAAAAATTACGTTGCAGAACGTTAACAGAATATATTTTATCATAATTTACGTGTTTTATGGAAAGAAAGAGGAAAATTTGCCTTTAAATTGGTTTAAGGCTGTTTTTTTACTGATTGATAATTCAGTTTTTATCTTGTGATCTTTATCGGATATCCCTAGGGCTGTAACGGAGTTCATTAAAATTATGGGTAATTGGTATTAGTCCCTAGACTAGTATCTGCATCGATAATCGCTCCTATTACTCAAAATGTCAAACGGTCGGCTTTCTTGCACCGTGGAAAAATGTTAATGCTTTTAATCAAATTTGATTTGATATGGGGAAAGCGGTCTTTGAAATAGCTTCGATTTTTAACACTAGGAAGTAATTACTGGGTACTTAGCTGTGTCGTTTGAGACAATTTTTCGTTAATCGCAAAATGTGGTATGTGATAAAATGTGCCAAATGTAAATGTGCTCCAGCCTCTAAAATCTTGTTTGTAGCACATAATTTGCTCCTTGTGAACCTTTTCCTACGAGAAACCCAGAAATGTGTCATAACATTTTTTATGTGGATTAAAGTTTAAGTTAAAATTATTGGTAGACTTTAATTTATCACCTAATCATTAGTAGTTCCTAGTAAACAAAGTAAAGTGTTACTAAAATCGAATACTTGATACAATTCTCACTATTTTTAGTACATTTTGTGGCTAATACCATAGACAAAAATAATTAAATATAGACAGTCAGCAGTGCTGCGGTTACCATGGGCTCTGGCGCACACCGTTGGGAGCGCTATGTAGTTACGGCGTATGCGCTACTTAACTACACGGCGCTCCCAGCGGTATGCGCCAGAACCGATGGTAACCACAGCACGGCTGACAGTCTATATTTAATTCTTTTTGTCTATGCTAATACGGAACAAAAATATTATTCACTGTTTATTGCATTTCTTCAGAAACGTTATAAGAATACACTTTCATCGCATCGTATTTATAAATCCATCATTATCTTTTTATCTACCATTTTTTACATGTTGGCAAAAAATATCAATGCAAAACAGACTAGCACAACGCAACTAAAGTTCACATTACCTGAAGTAACCACGGAACGTCAGATCGCACTATAATGATATGGATTATTGTTGCCCAAGCCGCGCTGTTTCGACACTCGCTAGAATGTCTACACTCACGAGCCTACTAACATTCCAGTCTATTGTTCATACCGCGATGCTTCAATAGATTCATCGATGCCAACCGAGCATTACTGTGATTTATGTAGAAACATTTAACATTTAAATATCTGAGACAGCTGATAAATGAATTTGTGGAAATCCAAAATCGGTATTTGCATTTATTGATGGATATGTTCATCATTCTTTTTAGACCCCTTTCATGTAATGGATTACTGTAGTTTATTTTGGTGATGTAAAAACATTCTACTCACAAGGAATATCAAGAAATTGTTCACTTAATAGTATAGTTTTTTTTATTACTAAGGAGACTTCTTTAGAACCACAACGCATGTACATCTTTTTTTGCTGCAGTATGATAAACATTTCTTCCCATCAGATTCGGTTACTGAAGTTATGGATCACCCCGGATTTGTATCCTTTATGTTCAGGCCATGACTTGAATAAGACTTGTTAACTTCCCGTTTGTGCATCAACAGTTATAAGATTTTAAGATACAAGATTACAAAAAAGAAAATATCTAACAAAGAGCCAAGAAAATTGGAGTAGATCCAAAGTCAAACCACGACAGATTTGTTCTAGCAATGCCAAGAACTCCATTTCAAGGTCATTGTTGGCTAAGATCAGTATCGCACGTAGACCGTAGTGATTAACTTTTTTCTCCTGTTTACACATGTTGTGGTTTACCACCATGAAGTATACAGGTGTAGATCAGCTGATGAACACGTGTCTAGAATGGACAGTAGTTCCTGCACACACTGTATTATTACATGAAGGTAATGTTAGTTGTGTAGTGTCATTGCAGGAAGAACTTTTACAAACTTCTCTTCAATTAATGTTCTAGTTTTGAGGTCAATTAATGAACTTCAAGTTAATATTGATTTTTTCTCATACAAATTTGTAGGAATTGTATGGTGTGTGTAGAATTTCGATAGCGTGTGGAGTGGATTGAGTGGACTGTATTTATAAGCGGAGTTTGATACTTTATAACACAAATTACAAACACTGAGATACAATTGACAAATAGTTTTATTAATTTACATTCAATGATTTCACAGAACTTTTAAAGAGTACATTACAAAAGAGAGAGAGGGATCTTCATTTCTTGATGTGAGATACAATTGACAAATAGTTTTATTAATTTACATTCAATGATTTCACAGAACTTTTAAAGAGTACATTACAAAAGAGAGAGAGGGATCTTCATTTCTTGATGTTTTGTTTTCAACTAACAAAATACTATTAAATTATTTCATTGTTTGAATTACATGTTATAAACATTAAAACAGGTTAAAAATAAATGTCATCTGTATTTATTTTTAGATAGAAGAAAGCATTATATAACAAAGTTAATTATACTGAATATTACAGAACAGTGTGCGTTAAAAATATTTTATGAACTTAAAATTTACTGGGGGCAGCTATTTTATGTGGAGTGGGGTGCTAATATACAAACTATTATTTTTACATTTCTTTCCAATGTCCTTGTGTCATTTTATTTTGTGTGTTATTCACTGGGGAGAAAAATTTATTATATGTCGTCATACACTAAAAAACCAGACAAGCTTTTGAAAAATGATAACATATTTACAAGAAATGTTGATTATATCGATCTGTTATGTATATCTTGTGTATTTCCATATCTTTGAGTCGAATCTTTCAATGTCATCAGCCATTCTCACTGTTATTTGGTTTTAAAAAACGTCTCTAGCAACAGATACACTAGTCACCATTGTTGTCAGAGCACATGTATTCTTCCCTAGACTATATTTACATGTGACCAATCTCTTATGACCAGCTGGACTAGAGTGTTTACTCTGTCGCAACTCTGGAGCAGGACCTTCAGGACGCAACTCTCAAACCCTCAGACTAACACTAACACAACACTGACACTAACACAAACACTCGTCATGTCAACGACCTTCTCAAGCCTCGCAGTAGTGTCCCTAGTCATCTAGCAAATATTGATTGATGTACAACAATACAGAGTCAGCAAGTCAAACATTTTGTTGTTTAGTTAGGTGTTTTTGTACATTTCAAACAATTTCATTTATTAGGAAACGGCATTAACACAATGTTGTCACAATATACGGAATAAGCTAGTTCCAAAGGTTTCGGGGTAAAAAGCCTAGCCCCTGGTCCCGTTTCCCTTTTCGTTTTAATTTCCCAGAGGCTGAAAACAACAATTATTCAAATAATTTAATGCTCATGTGTACTTAAAAATGTTAAATCGAGTAAAAATATTCTAATTTTGATGGCGGGATTTGAACCCGGGACCTCAGGGACCGAAATCCTGTGCTCTAGCCACTAGACCGGCTTACTCCACAAGCGAAATTGGATTTAATTCAGTGCAAACGTGTAAAGTATTTTTATTTGAACGATGGTGAGCCATATTGTTTTGAAAGTTCTATTCATTAGGAGATACTATTTCAATAAATATTTGAAATAATAAAAACCATAGTTCCCTGAAGTTTATTTTTTATTTAACTTATACGTATTTCGGCATTAAGCATTATCACAGTTTAGTTATTGAAGTATGTAAATAAATAAATAAATAAATTATAACATATGTTTTAAATTCACAGTGAATTACGATTTAATGGTTAGGTTGAGATTTTGAACATGTGATTGTATAATATGTGTCTTCTTCCTGTTTATTTTTTATGAATTGGATTTTGATTTTGCTTTTGCATTGTATTGATCATTTAATCACCATGTTCTTTTGAGTTGAGGTAGGCTTGCAATTCTTTTTTTATCTATGTTTGCACCCTTTTCGTTGACACATTCTTCTATGGTTGTTTTCAAATATATGTTCTTCGTACATTGAACTTTGTGATGTTTGGTTGTTCGATTTGACGGCATAGACAAGTTCTTTAAATCTGTATGAACCAGTGTGACCAATGTAGAATTTGGGACAATTTAGTCATTCAATTTTTTATATTCCAGATTTTTCATATTTGTCAAATTTATGAGGGGTTTTGTTAGACGGTTCATTAATTAAATTGAATGTGTTGTTTCTACATCTTTAGTTAATTTAGAATTTATATGCTTGAATTGTTTTCTGACTGGTTTGTATTAACCGAACTGTACGGAAGACATATAATATCTTTCTTCTTGTCTTTGTCTGCGTTTTGGGGCTTCCTATTTTTTTATTTTCTTGATTAATCTTTCTATTTAATTTGCTTTGTATAAATAGCTTATAACTATGTTTTTTTATGTAATCATCTTAATTTACAGATACCTGCAACATTCTGGGTATCATTGAGTCGAAGCTTGCTTTCTATTTTTCCACGAAAAAAATCTGACAAATCAGAGCAAAATCTTAAACATTCACATGTTAAAAAAACTCAATCTAACCATTTAATCTAAATTTACTGTGAATTCAAAACATATGTTATAATCTTTTTATCTATGTAATTCGTTTAAACACTTCTAACCATACTGTGATCAAGGCCTTAGTACGTCTTTATACGTAAAAATTAATTTCAGGTACTGCCTGTGGTTAGTATTATTATTTCACATATTAATTTGAACGATTTCACGAACCAGTGTGATCGGATTTTAGGAACGAGGTTTTTAGGTAAGAATTGCAATTTGTTTATAACCTTTATAAATATTAAATAATTTTATAACTATTTATAATTTTAATGAGGTACATATTATACAAATTCCGAGTTGTAAAATACCATAATAGCTATAGCCCGAGGCTCTAGAAATGTCTCATTAAGATAGGGATAAGTAAAATGTTTCTTTGATTTAAATCATTAAAAGTTTTCCCGCAATGTCAAGCATTTAGAGAGTTGTTAAAAAGTCACAACCTGCTCAGAAGGCAGGTTGTAAAGATTTAAAGTAATTATTTTCTAAAAAAATATTTCTAAAACAAGATTTTTGTTTAATTTCCCGGTTAATTTTGCTGGATATAATAAATTTTCAAATAATGAAAACAAACTACTGAACTATAAAACTGACCTTTTTACATCTTTCGTAGGTTTTATTCAGAAATTCCCTGTGCTGCGTAACAATTAAAAGTTATTTGAATATTTATTTTATTTTATTTAAACTGAGAATAATAAAAAAATAATAATAGTAATAAAAAAGAACAAACTTTTCAACTTATTCATTTATAACAAGCCAATAAAAAAAATATAAAAAAACTATTGCCTATTTTCTTCTTATATACAATCACATATTTTGCTTATTGATAGACCTTGTTTAAGATTTGCTTAAGATCTGTTGTTAATTGTATAAAGATGTTGATGATCTGGACTAAAATTTCCAAATATTAAAACGTATTTTATACTATATAAATTAGTTAATGGAAATTTATGTAAAACCAACGATATATTCGCCAAATAGTACAGAAAGGAAAATATGATTGTAATATTTATCACTAAAGAACCACACTTGAAAATATTCCAGACCAGTTCTAACGCTCTGTACACGTCGCCATACTTTCTAAGAGGCTTTGAGATTGACCACGTAAAGCTTCCATTTTTCCTTTACTCAACTTTTCTCCAGCTTGACGTTAAGTAGTCCAAGAAGGCTTGAATAAGCTTCGCAAGAGCTTAGCTGAGAGGCTTTATCTGTTCTCGTCACAAGTAGTTTATTTCTCGCTCCTCTTAACGTTTATTAACACTATAAACTAGGCCTGAGTTGCAGCTTTATTGCTTCATGGCCTGTTTAGCTGGAGCAATTCGGCCCATCTTGCAACATATTATATTTTATTGTTCAATGTCGGACATGTAGTAAATAATATGAAAAGTAATGAAAAATATTATAAAATATTAAAAAAATGTTTACTGTGATATTTGTTTATAAGTTGTTTCCCGTAAACTTAATGGCGCCTACAATACTCTAGCAGTTATTCAGTAAATAATATTTTACCAATTTATGTATTAGATTGTGTAGTTTTACAAAAAACTAATATTTTAGTTTTTGATTCACTCACAGGCCTTTAAATTGCGTTTGCTGAATCATTGCTATTCATTGGTTTACCAATTACATTAATTACATAATTTCAATGGTAATCAATTCATAATCATTTACTGCAATTGAAACCGTTGTAGAATATAACCATTGACTATTGATTGTAGTAATAGTCAAAGATATTAATGAGTGGACCCGTTAGGAAATTGATTACGTATTGATACGTTTCTAAACACGTTTTCGATGTAAAATGGATAATGGTTACTATGAAGACTATGGTTTTGTAAGGCAGTAAATAAAACTAATAATTTATATTAAGTTTAGATCTACTCCATAGAGAACGCTTTACCTACCTTAATCTTAACTTACGATTGACTTAATATAAATCCATTTTCATAAACTGTTTTGTCTCTTGTTTACAATCTGACTGCGTCCAAATATTCTTGTAAAGATTCAGCGATTAAATTACAGTCCACGTTTAAGTCGGTATAATTAAAATTGGCCAGTATCAATGATAAGGAACTCTTGAATTAAATAAAACGCTACGGGGTGAACCCTAAAGGAAATTTTTCTTCGCTAGGATAAATCAATATAATAATGCCACGATTGGGATTGTGACCGGGGGTGTAACCGGGATCGATTTAAATAATAAGAATACTTTAGTGAGAGGTAAAAGAATGTTTAATCATTATTCAAATAAAGTGGATGGACAATATGATAAAGAAAATAATAAAGATGGATAATAAAATGATAACAGGCTCCTTTTACATAAGTTGGCCTAAGCAAATGAAATTTATATAAAAACTCTATTAATTATAATACTTTTTGACACGTACTAATATTAAAACAGGAATTTAATAGTAACTATATTTATTCACACAAATTATAAATGAAATCAATTATTATAAAAATGATTACGATTAACATCAATCAATCACTGACTTATATTAATATAGAGTGTAGTCGCCTTACCAAAAAACCGTTGACAGGCGAAGTGCCCCCTTTGACAGTCTGGGGCCAAATGTCTTCCTTTCGGTCAACTCCTACCTCAGTCCCTCCAAAGTACAATTGCTAAGTCTACGGTTTTTGTGGGTCGATCGATTGAGCAAGGTACGTGTCATCAAGAATTCTGTCTACTAAATGCCAATGTTCTGACACTGGTATATGAATCGTGAAATCCATTTACCAGGTCTTTTACTTTTGAAATATAATCCCAAGATTAAGAAAATAATTTTTGGTGACTACCCGTCACAATAACACGCTTTTATATCCTTTCAGAATAACAGTTCCATTGACACTTGTGTTGTTCCAACAAGCGAAACACGATGAATGCAAGTTAAATGTACAGAATACAAAGCTCAGTATTGCGGTAAATTCGTTGAGTAACACAATTCAATTACAATTTTGATACTTTGAGTATACATAGCTCATTTGCGTTTTTTGTTTCCCCCGTTAGTTAAAGGAAGATAATTTTTCCCCTGAACTGAAAAAAGTAATACCTGAAACAATTACAATGTCTGTAGGCCTAGTCTAGCCGTCTTTAGTTATAAAAATAGTACGTACGTAAGAAGTTAAATTTTTTTGAAATTTTAATATGTATTGCAATTTGGACTATTTGAATACTAAAGAGTGTATTAAACAAAGCATAAAATGAATTTAGAAACAATGTCTCAAGTTAATAAAGTAGCAGTTGAGGTTAAGACCATGTCACTTATACCATAGATATTGAACCTTACGGCAAAATTGTGCCAAGTCGTTTTTGGATGAGGCCACCTTCACGTAGTTGGGTGGTCCCTCAACAGAGGCGCTGTGTCATCTGCATTACCATTCAAGTTCGGGTGAGTTCGGTAATGTTCGCGTGCTCGGGATTAACTTTTCTGTACCATTGACTATTGATAACACAAAAATGATGATTAACAAAAATGATACTATTAATAACAACTCTATCGACCAAGGAAGATGCAGGATATAATGTCCACCAGTACCCTTGCCACTCAAATAACCCTCAAAATCAAAATCAAAATTTTATTGGGCCATTCAACATTTAAGTAATAGGCTAGGTCACAAATTATAATCCTCTTGGGTCCTCTTGACGTACAATAGTCAGTCCATAATAATGAAATAAAAACATGCACAAACATCATGCAGAAAACACTAAAATATATATAAAAATAAGTAAAAAAAGTAAAAAAGATCTGATACCAAACACGACATGCAAGAACAGGCTGCTATAAATCACTTTATTCAAGTCCAATCGTCATTGGTGAGAAATCTGCTTCGTTATACTCACTTAGGCTATATAATGGGTTTTCTAAAAGCCAGTTTGTAATGATTTTGGCACACATGCAATCAACGCTATAATATAATAAATTTTTGGACACTTCTTCACTCTTGCTAATCCATCTAACAAACCTCCTGTTACTTACATAAGCAAAAGCAAACAACCATAAATAAAGGTTAACCATAACAATAAATAACAACAAAAAATACGTAAATAACAGCTGGTCGTGTCGGCAATGAAGTCTTAGGTTGTGAAGACATTCGCTAGGCTTCGCATGGAAATTGATATCACAAAAATGGCTCTGCTGCAATATCTATTTTGCGTTAGCATGTGTAATCTTTGCTTATACCTAACATCTTGTATAATAAAATACTTTTGCGTTGCTTCCAATTGTATATACAGGGTGAATAAAAAGTCAAGACCCCCCCCATCTAATATTTTTCCAAGTAAATATACAGAGATATACTTTTGGGGGTCGTGCAATCTTAGCAGGAAGTTTCATTTTATGATTTTGAAACTTTTGAGTGTCCCCCCTTCAAGTGACACCTCATTTTAAAGGGTTTACAAAAACGTAAAGAATGGTGAAAACTAGAGGTCGCTATCTCTTCTCTATCCAAAGTTGTCCAAAATTGACATTGTTGTGTGATAGCGAACTCTGGTTTTCACCATTCTTTAAGTTTTTGTAAACACTTCAAAATGAGGTATCACTTGATGGGGGTTTACATTGAACAGTTTTTAGTTGCCCCCCCAATCCCCCCTTTTGGGGGACAGTCAAAGATTTTAAATGTAAACCCCTATTTAGTGACACCTCATTTTGAAGTGTTTACAAAAACTTAAAAAATGGTGAAAACCAGAGTTCGCTATATCTTCTCTATCCAAAATGGTAGCCAATATTACCATTACGAACCAATGTTACCTTTGATTTTCCACAACATTTGACGGGCTACCATTTTGGATAGAGAAGAGATAGCGACCTCTAGTTTTCACCATTCCTTAAGTTTTTGTAAACACTTCAAAATGAGATGTCACTTGGAGGGGGTTTACATTTAAAATATTTTAGTTGCCCCCCAAAACACCCCTTTTGGGGGGACACTCAACAATTTCAAAATCATAAAATGAAACTTCCTGCTAAGATTGCACGACCCCCTAAAGGATATCCCTGTATATTTACTTGGAAAAATATTAGATGGGGGGGTCTTGACTTTTTATCCACCCTGTATGATGATTTTCCTTTATTTAGCTCATCATTATTGCCTGGCTTTTTATTCCTTTTTTTATTTTTTTGTTTTCTTTGTTTTGACTAAATCAATTGACGTGACCAACTCCCCTTTGAACATGAGCTGGGCAGGTGAAAATTGATTTTCTAAAGCCACTACAGTGCAGATTGGCGCAGTGTTGTGGACGAGCTGCGCCGTGCACTGCGCAGACGCAATGTTGATACACTTTCTCTCAGCCTAGTGACCGAGATCTGCTCACTCTCTCTACCCGTTCACTCTCACTGGTCCGGCGATGATGCTGTGGGCCTTGTACAGACATTGTGGACAACAATTTATGGTTACATATTTTGTGGTACCAGTGGATAACCAGTGGATACCAGTGGTAACCAGTGGGTACTGGTACCACACGATATGTAACCATAAATTGTTATGGTATATTGTAAAACAATTATTCTGACGAGAACCTAAACACTACTTTAGAAATCCGCCGTGTACAATTTCCTCACTCTCAAAGGATGCTATATTTGAAAGATTGGTTGGCTTAAAATAAGTTCAATAAAAGTATGTGCAATGAGAAATGGAATAGACTTTTAAAGTAAAAAAAAAACATGATAAATAACTTTATATATACATAATTTATAACAATACTGGTTTTCCATAGTTAGTATTGTGAGACATGTGTGGTTGTGTAGGTAAAAGGTTTACATGGTGTGCAATAAACTTCTTCTGTAAATAGTGTAAATAGTGTGTACTAACATTTTATTAATCAACAATGATAATAAAATGCCCTTTGGTAGAATGCTCACCGTGAGAGGGTCACTATTCAAATGCTGCAAGTTCATCTCATGAAAAAATATTGTGAATGTTTGACATTGACCACGTTTTTAATTAATAGTTAGACCGTTAAGTAAGGATGGTAACTACGGTTAAATGCTCATATTCTAAACAAATTCAATCGCCCATCGCTTCTTCGTCTCTGAAAATTTGTCTAAATGTTTCTGACGAAAGCATAAATATATATTTAGTAATATTTAATGGTTCACTGCATATAGGAAAACTTATTTCTTCACCAATAAAATATTTTTATCCTACGATAACTGAGGAACTTATTACTGGTTATAATAAATTGCTGGTTTGTTGATTTGTTTGTGATAAATGTAACCTAAAAATACCTATACAAAAATGCTAGTTAACTTAAAGTTGAATATTATTTTCTTCTCTTCGTAAAAATCTTGCGAAATACAGTGGACACCGTATACCTTGCAGTGATTACAGGGCAATCGTAAAAACAACTGACAATGTAAATCTTTTATCATATGGGAGAAAAACAATATTGAATCTTCGTAACTAGCCATTTTCCTCCAAAATACAACCCTTCCCTCAAAATAAACTACAGAGTGACACTATACAGCTCGTATCCCGAACTGGACACATAATGCAAAAGATCTACAAATGTAAATTTTTCAAAGGTACAAACAATATAGGAAAATCCACATCGTTACATTTCAAAAACAGCGACACTGAGTGCGTTGAATTTAGAATGTAAGAAAATCAGAAAATTGTAATCTTTCAACGGTAAAAACTATATAGGAAGATCCACTTCGTTTTCCTCCGAAAAACAGTAATTTATATTTACGTTGTAATCAGAAAGGTGTGTAAGAAATGTATGCAAAAATTTTAATATTTCTTTCAAAGGTTCAAACAATAAAGGAAAATCTACATTTGCCCTTACTTCCCTCGATAGAAACACCAGTTACACAGCGACACAGATCACGTTAATCTCAAAACAACGAGCGAGAACAAATGTAGGAAAATCAGCAGATTTTAATATTTCATTCGTAGGTACAAAAAATATAGGAAAACCCACATTTCCCTCCAAAAACGATCACTTCCCTCGAAAAATACACATCGACACCGAGTACTTTGAAGTCAGAACGGCGAGTGAGGCGAAGTGTGATAGCGGGAGTGCGAGAACCCGAGGACGTCTTGTGATTGGCTGAGAGCTAGAGTCCTGGCGGCGTGGCGGTAACACACTTCAGTATCACTCCGTCTGCGCGACAGGACACAAGCAGGATTCAGGATCAGGATCCCTACCACCATCCCCTACCAGGTAAGTCGTGATAGAAAGTGACTCATCCCCTATTGTTCGGTGGGAGGTGCAGGAAGCGACCATTATTGGATAGGTCGACTAGTAAGGATGACCCTGGGATAGTGGAAATGTCACATTGTGTCAAATGATGGGTTTCATATGCGAGAGATATAGTGAATATGTATGAGTGTTGATTCTTTTCGATTTGTTGATTTTGGAATAAGTTGTTAAGTTTTACTAGTGATGACAGTGATGAAGTTGGTTTAGATAAAAAAACTGAATGGAAGGATATTTATTTAATACTTTGATTTAGTAAAATTAATCTTAAAAAAAAAAAAAACACTAAATTATATAGATTTTTACTCGAAGAACTTTGTCGTCGTGATATTTTCGAAGAGTTTTCAACTTTTGGATATAATTTATTTATTGATTTTGGAATAAGTTGTGCGTGAATAAAACTTCACTACATAAAAACAGTGATAAAGTTAATTCCAATAAAAAACTATAAAAATTGTAAACTAATAATTTAACATTAGTAAAATTAATCTTCAAAAAAAATTCTTTGATGATAATTCTTACTTACGTTAAAATTTTAACATCGTGATATTATTGTAGGAACATCTACATTTAGGGATATATTTTCAATCAATAGTTTTGTGTAATGTTTTCAATTAATAAAAATATTTTTAAATAAAAAAAACTTTGTTATTTTCAAAAAATATATCAACTGTCACATTTACATGTAAATTAAAACTTTGTAGAACACGTTTTAGCTAACATCTTCATCGTGAATATGAAAAGAAATCGATGGTTTTTGAGACTCAGTGTGCGCTCTTACAAAGTGTATAAGTGGTGACTTCAACGAAAGGATTGACTGAAGGAGTGAAGGTGACACATAAACGGACATAGTGTACATTATACAGGGTGTCCCGGAACTCTCTACCAATATTTTAGGGCATTGTTCCTGGGTAAGAAACATATCTAAATATCATATTTAAATTGTCCGGAAGTCCTTATTTACTCAGATAGCCGCCTTATTTTAGTGATACGTGACCGCCGGATATTAGTTGCATCGCATGCTGAAAGCGGTCACGTATCACTAAAACTGCCATATCTCAGTTAATACTTGTCCGATCTTAAAGATTAAGGTGTCGATCGATTTGTAATAAATTTGCCTTAAAAAAGTTATTCTTGTAAAATGTTTGTAAAATCAACGGTTTTCGAGTAATTTAAGAAACAAAATTTTAAACAGCCGCCATTTTGTTTTATGAATTTGAAAAATCGTCATAATTTTTTTGTAGCTTTGTCTAGTTGTCATAAATGTTTGTGCAAAGTTTCAACTTCGTATGTTTAACCAATCTTCAGAAAAAAATTAATAAGTGAAAAAAACAAAATGGCGGCTATCTGAGTAACTAAGGACTTCCGGACAATTTAAATATGATATTTAGATATGTTTCTTACCCAGGAACAATGCCCTAAAATATTGGTAGAGAGTTCCGGGACTCCCTGTATATTGTGTTATCGAATAAAGGTAGTGCAATTGAATTACATTTTACGATATAGTTTTTGTTAATCTATTAATTGTGTAGTAAATTTTAAGTAATAGTCTGCAGTTATCGAAACATCCTTTAGTTAATTCACATAGTGATTCTGCAGATTAAAAGATTTTGATATTAATATATTAATGATTAAATCGAAAATTTTCGTTTTGTGAGGATATAAGTGTAGTGCATACCTAATTATAGGAAATGTTAGATAAAATGATAAATTAATTAGAAAAACAATTTTTAGTATTTAAAAGGGGTTTAAAGGCTGCGTACAAATTCAATTTACGGGGTTTATGATTTCTGTTAGTGAACTGTGTAAAAGACTAACATAATTATTTATGTATATATATATATCAGATTTAATTTATAATCCTTAATAAATCGTTTTAATTGAACTAAGAATAACAAAATTAAATAATATTTAATAGTACCTGTAACAAAAAAATATCAATTACTGTACTAAAAATTTAGTATCCGTTTGCTACCTGTTAAGTATCCTTTCGAGAAAATCTGTTTACATATATTTAGCTTTTTTCTTCAGCTACAAGAGTTTTACTAAAATTTATCTAAAATAATAGCAAATATTATATTTTTTTTATTTTTGCATTGCAAAAAATACGATTGATATAAGATTGCACTTTTTTTAGTAAATCTTTAAAAACAGTTAACAAGGTATATCCATATACAATAGTGTATGTACAAATAGCATACAAAAATATCTAAGTTTTATCACGCTTGTAATAGATTCAACTAGCTTAGCCATGTAAATTCATATTTAACCCTAATATTATTTTAAATAAATTGCAAGGTATAATGTTGGCCTTATTTGTCCTACATTTTATAGTGACTTAAGTTTACCTTTTTAGTCAAAAGAGCAACTTTTCATAAACAAATTAAAATAAAATAACTTTTTTATTATTTATATAAATAGGGTAAATAGTATTGAATTTGTACTATTTATAAATTGGGGCGTTTTCATTACCTCACCCTCTAAAAGTCTTGAAAAAATTTTTGATCCCAAGAGGAAGTAAAATCTACTTTAAGAAAAAATAAGTATTTTAGACTCAAACTCTTCTCATTCTTGAAATAATTATCTTACACAATTCTCTTCAGTGGAGAGGGTTATGTGTTGGAGGGGTGACATTTACAGTAGAAGGGGAAGAAGGTTTTGTGGAAGGGGAAGGAGGTTTTGTGGAAGGGGAAATGTGAATATCAAGTGAGTTCTTTGAAAATTTAGTGATGGAACTGTTAAAAATACACTAATTGAAAACTGTAGGCCTATCGTGCTTTTTAAATTTTCTGACAATAATAGCTTTAAAGATTTTCGCATTAGTTTAGATGTTAAAAAAAAAATGTTTGTGTCGATAATCAACAGATCATTTCGTGTTGTTTGGCTCCAAAAAATATTTAGATTTAAACCAAATAAGATTGTGTTTAGTGACCACTAATTTATACATTAGGACTAAAATATTTTGTGGTTTTGGACTTTGGAGTAAATTACCGTCAGTCGTACCATATATAGTTTATGGTTACTAACGTAGGACTATAATATTTGACTATATTTACCTTCTGAAATATATAAATAAGTCAATACAGATATGAAAATCGTATTGCATTTAAAAACATGTAAAAATGCTGAGGCAAGAAGGACCAAAAAGCTCCTACTATGTGTAATTCTAAATCTATCAATAGTAGATAAATACTTTGTTATTAAATGTTTACAATGTTATAAATAAACATGAGGTATTTTATTAAACACACATTGAACATTAAATCGTTGAGAATATTTACAAAACATAAATAAATTGTTTTCACAAATTCAATATGTAAAACAATTAAGCAGTTCACAGTAACATTAAGTAATCATCATAAAAACACAGTCGATCTTTTAACCTCACTCTAACATCGCCAAATGCTTTCAACATCCAAATAGAGTTGTGATGCGGCTACATAAACAAAGCATTAGCGGACCAAACCGGACTTGCCATTTGTGGCAGACATCGGTGTTTACAATCTTGAGAGACAGATGTTTGATAGAGATGTAGGAGGGTCGACAACACAGTCCTGGCCGTGACTCTCTCTCTTCCTCTCTCGTATCTCTCTCTTTATTTTCTCCTCTTGCTCTCTTCTCCCAGAGAAAGCAGCAGGTGTCCAGAGCTCTAGATAATCGCTATATCCCAACTCCAGGAGTTCTGGCTGATAAGGCTCGTGATAAACGATTACGTTGCCACTTCCGCTCTCTCCCTAGAGCATTGTGAGTTAGTTGAGGAAGATCACTCAAGCAAATGGTTTCTAAAAAGTGTTTGGATAGAAAATGGGAGATACGGAAGATTTAAGAAAATCTAGGTTTTTTCGGTGGGACATATCCAGATCAGAAAGCGGGATTTTTGAGACCCTTAAAAAGAGTTCAACGCATCTTGGGGCTTGATTAAAGAATACGTTGCTACTTCCGCTCTCTCCTTAGTGAATCGTTGAGATTTAGTTGAATAAAGATCAAATGGTTTCTAAAACGTTTGAATTGAATGGAAAATGGGAATTTATATGTTATATGACTAGGGGTTTGAAAGTTTAAATGTTATAACTATAAACAAATTCAGTTTATATGTGATTTTAGGTAGGGTTGAAACTTTTGTCTATTCTTAAGCCTTTAATCGAGTATGCCATTTAGTATAATGAATGAAATTCCATCTTTTGGTCGAGGAAGATCTGTCAAGAAAGAGGTTCTTTATTCTTTTTTGATGTCAAATTGGAATTTTTTTCTAATCTACTCTCGTTTATATGTTATAATTGTAGGCAAATTCTGTTAATAGGTGACAATTTATTTGTGTATTGTTACTTACAAATTCTAAAGTAGAAGTCGCATAGCGAGTAAAACTTACGAAAAATATTCACTGAAATCTGGATGCTCTGTTTCCACTTCCAAACTGTACCACCAATATAAGATCAGAAACGGTATGGATTATGAACACACAATAGTATATTACGTTACTAGTCCTGAAAATAAGTGTTTACCGGACGAGTGTGGTCGTTCCCGTGCGAGACGAAGTCGAGTACCATACGAGTCCGGTACACACATTTTGGACGAGTTACGTACGATGGTTTACGCCATACTACTAAATCCGTACAAATCCTTATATATTTCCACCAACTAAAGTTCTAAAAATCACTAGTCATAACCTCTGGTTGTGTTTTTGTTTATAACCACTCACTTCCATCTAAATACAGTATAATCAGCTGATTGGTGTCCGGTAAAACTCATTGCAGTACAGTAGTACGCAATGAAACCCGATTTGAATAAGCAGGCGGCAAACAGCTGTTTTCTGGACTAAATCCTTGCGTGGGAAGTTTGTCAAAATAATGTAGTGTGGCGTAAAAATGTTTACCTTCGGGCCAGTGATGCTATTTTTATTGATGATGTACTATACCGTTTCCGACTTAATATCCGTAGACTGTACCAATATCTAACTGAAAACGTTGATCAACTGGATTTGAAAACATCATCGCTTGAACAAACCGTTGCTGATAAAACAACTAGATATTCTGTAACGCGTTCTGTTTCCACTTTCTCTGTTTAATTAACCCAACTTGTCATGGGGGTCTGAAACTAACCAAACAGACTGGATGACTGTGTCGTACCGGTATTGAGCTAATGAAGCGAAAGAATTGGGCTATTGATATTAGTTGATCAGGATATTATGTAAGATCTTTTAGATATAAATATTGACAGATGGTGTAGTTGGTTTTATTTTAGAGTGTTCACGTAAAGGGTCGAGTTCTGGATTTGGGGTTTAATGATAAAATTGGAGCGTGGTTTCGTAATTGGTGTTTGCAGACATTTTGTAATTACAATCCTAAGGTCCATTGACCATTGGATACACAAGACATTCTATCTATATGGACCAGCTGTCGCCAACTCTTTACTGAAAAGATGTAGTGTGAGGCAGTCACCAGTCACTAGTGTCTAAAATTCTCTTTTCTATTTTATTTATTGTTGCTGACATACTTGATGGGCCATAGCAGTTGCTATAACTAATAAGTCAGTCCCTAAGTTTGACTTGGTAAAAACGTTTGTGTATTCGACAAAATTCAGCAATTTAAATCAGCGCTATCTGTCGGTGGCTCACATCAACCACGACGAGTTTAATTACAAAACTGGCTACAACTTTATCATGGGGATGGAATGTCTAAAAGGTATTACTCTTTGTATAATTGTCTGTCATAGTAATGATATTTCTCTATTCGTTTCCTATATGACTGAGTTTACATATGTAGGACTAGTTTTGTAGCATTTAAAGAAAACTTATGTGTAGATACTAGAATTAATCAAATGACAAAATAAATAAAAAAAACATCCATCCATCTGTTTGGCTACGAAAATGAAAACTTTTTTAGCATAAATGAATGTTTTAATGTAAATGCATAGTTAAAAGTAATATAGTTGTTTATGTACTACTACTCATGTTGTTACTAACTCCATAGTCCAATTTTTCGTAATATCAAATCCTACGTCCAGATTTTAAAAAAAACTTCAACTCCTTTTTACTCCTTTATCACCATATTATTCATTACCAAACTCCAATTCACGAACCAATCACACCCCTCATTAAGGCAGTAGCTGTTCTATTCCACTCACGGATATAACACATTAATATCGGCACTGTGGCTTGTATGTTATAAATCACTATATTAAGTTGACGGATTATAATGGAACTCCGTCATGTCCCTCAGGCGTACGGTTTCAACCTTGACTCCTAGGGCCAAGGACGTTCTGTTGCTGAAACAATGTCTCCGGTTCCACAATGCCATCGATTGATGATTTATCATCGATTCATCGGTTTTTACGCCTTTTTGCACGCGATAAATCATGCGTTTTCAGGATGTCCGTAAATGTGAATAATGATTTGAAAGATTAAAAATACAACAGTGATGATAATTATTATAGTAGTTTCTTATTTCAAACTTAATTTATTTTTTCCCCTCCTCTAGGAAACAGTCAAATTTATGGGACCATTGGTGTTTTAGTCTAATATCTTTTAAAGTGTAAAATTCAGAACAACTTTGAGAGATAAAATTAAATTGTTTATGAAAAATGTCTACACAAATAGTGTTTTGTCCTAGGACCTTAGGCTCTATTATTTATTTTCAAACTACTTCAGGTTTTACCCAGGGGTTACAGAATCATCGCTTAATTAAAATTCATCGATTATTTGGCCGGAATTGAACCCGGTACCTCAAATACGGAAGTGCTACCTGAGCCTAGGATGCTTTCTTGAGTCTTGCTTGGTCTAACAAAATCTGCATCAATCGTGTACTTATATCTATTGTTTTAATATAGTGTGGTATATTATAGTGTATTATCGTGTTGTATATACAGCCTGCCCCCCCCCCTCCCTGAGACCAAACCCCCCCCCCCCCCCGACCACCCCCCTGAGACCCTGAAACCCGGGTGTTGCGTGTCACCCTTGAGACTGAAAGATTGAAGAATTTGTACGATAAGAAGTAATAAGTACAATATGTACTATTTAGATTACTTCATTACATAAAGTCTAAGAAAGTGAGGTTTATAAGATTCAGTTTGCCTACGACTGAGTGTAAAGACAATTTCTTGATTTTTTCCAAGATATACAAATACTAACGATCTACTTTCGTCCCCTGATACATATTTTAAACAAGTTTGGCTCATTAGTTAAACAAATGTTTAAAAGTGTTCGTTCAGAAAATGAACGGCACCTCCTCAATGCATTATTCCAAAAGTCATAGTTCTACAATTATGTAACTTTGTTTCTCATAGGAATTTGCTAATTTCGAATCGCATAACAATTAGGTAACGGAGAGGCGTTTCTCAGCGTGCAAATATGCGATGTTGTCTGGCGACTGAAGACACTAGGAAATGATTCACTGAGTTGAGAACTGTGATGCCACGACTCGGCTCATTAATCCGTTCACGAATTACACAATGAACAATAGATATAGCTGAGTATCAGGATTACATTAGGTGTGTGAGGTTACTAAAGGGCACTCTTAAGTAAGTAATAAGAATTGAATGAGTATAAAGGATAGGTAAAAAGAAAGTAGTGCAAGTTAGTAAATTCAAATAGTTTTCATCATATGCATATAAAAACAACCTAAATTAAATCAGTTATATTTAGGCGTTTGCTAGAATACATAATTTTACTGCAGACTTATGAACAATTTCAAACTTTCTGTATGAATTTAATAAAAGGGTTTTATAGTGAGTTATTTACTTGCAAAACTTTTTACATCTTTGTAAGACGTACTTGGCTTGGCTAGTATTTTTCTCCCCTCAATTTAAACAAATAAAGGGTTTACTTAAAGGAATATCAGTCTTTGGTATAAAGACATGTAACACTTAGCAAGTGTTTTTAGGTAGTCCTGGTGTCTTTCATTTGTTAAAACATGTTTGCAAAAACCTCAGTTTATGTCAAATTCTCAAGTTTGGTATCTATCTAGTTTATATTTTTTTTATTTATCTATTTGTCCTTTATCTATTTTTCTTTTCAATTCTGTAAAAATTATGATTTTAAAAACTCTATTAATACCGTTCTAATTTTGTTATAAATACAGACTTTTATGTTATTCATTCATAAAACAACACCGCATACCGTACTGTAAAAAATATTATAGTTTTAAATCCACCCAAAACCCTAGAAAAAAAATATTTTTATTAAATCTTTCACAAAATGTTAACGTTTACTGTGCACCCATGATCACTCCACAATTTCTCAACAAAAGCATAATGCACTCAGAAATGTGACGATGTGGAAATATTTACTTAGACAATAGACTTTGACCTTTCGCAACCGATTTGATCTGCACGAAAAGCGTGGAACTAGACATGGAATCCACTCCTGGCCTTCCGTGCAACCAAGTCGTGGGGTAAGAAGAGTCTCCCTACATTGAAAATCCATTACGTCTTGCAAAACATGCGGTAGTTAGTGATCGTTAAAACAATAACCTTGTTAGTAAAACGAGTGTTTTTTTTTTAACATAGGTATTTTCTATCTAAAATACATATTAAAATCAATGAAGATCAATTGGAACAGTTCAGAGATAAAATTGTATCAACACAATACAAAATTGCGAAAATCTAGCTAATGTAGTAATTAATGAATATATTAAACCCTACTGTAATTATTGTATTATGAAATAACGACTAAATAAATACCTAGTACCCTTATTCTTGCTGTTGAACAATTGATTTTAATATTTATAATGATTGCGTTATCTCCCTCGAAGGCTTATTATGTTAGATATATGACCGACATTAGTATCATATTACAACTAGATTACGACTCATATTTTAATCTTGACACATAATGTTGTAAGGGTGAAGGTAATTTATGTGGGTGTGACTAAAATAACATTCATTACATGTGACTATCGTTTGAAGAGTGACGTAATACTACTAGCATAATTCTTAATGGCGTAATTCCTTATTACATATTTATTGCAGTAGTATATCATATTGGAAAACGAGTGGAGAGTACTGTTTCTATAAAATAATTTGAAATATATTTCCTTATATATATTATATTCATTATTATTTACAGAGTAGTGAAAAAAGGAATACATTGGTTGTATTGCGTTGATAATGTAAATATGAATTTAGACATGACTTCGTCTGTAAAATAGTAGCTAGTTTTTAACTATTATCAGCTGTATGTTGAATTGTTATTGTAGAGATCGATTTGTGATTTCAAGTTGAGAAAAGAATTTTTGGTTTGATTTTGTTTGTATTTTCAACGTATAGATTTTAAATAAGATGTAGAATAGCACTGAACAGTTTTATTTTCTTGCATAAACAATTCTGTTACTAATGACGCACTTTTAAAACTCTGTAAATTGTAAAGACGTATTTCATTTTGTTAAAATGTAGTTACAAGACAGTACTGTTCACAAAACACAAATATAAAATGTGGTAGTTACATTGTTGTCGAATACTTCTTGTACTACATAGTATCACATATTACCTAATAATTACCCTGACGATCTTTGTTTTAGTGTCGAATTTGTATTCGTAATATTTGGGAGTACTGGTGTAGGTACCACTGATGAGCTGATGAGGTCAAGACACTCATATAATTTAGAGGAGCGATCCGGCTATTACAAAACAAGCTGCATGGACAAAAACAGTTACTTTTAGATTATATTTACTTCAAATTAGTCAACTAGCTTAACTAACAAACCAGATTATTTGTTGACCAATCCTAACGTATTATTTTTTCAGAATTAGCTTTCGTATGACCAGAAAAATCCAAATTAAAACTACTGAAGTAAATTACTGAAGTGGAAATAATTACGGGAAATGATAAAGTCAACGTTTCATAAACAACACAAATTTGTTTACATTGCAGATCCTCTTGACAGCAGACGACAATGTCGGAAGTCCGTGGACCATCTGACACCAGTTTGGGTGAAAGTGTCACATGATTGTAGAGGCAGGCTCAAGTCGGTACCGTGTAGCCTTTCCTTTTTCTGATTACCAATTAACTAGTCCTATTAGGTTTTATTGCTCATTTGCATTTCATTCGACCTGATTTTCTATTATACTTTCGTTTTGTCTATTCCGGTGATAATTAAGAGTAACAGTTGAGATTTAAAAATTTATTTTTGATTTTGTAGCTTTAAATTGGAAGGATCGTAGATTATGCGTAATAGTAATTAAAATATGTGTGCCTGTACGATTAGTCGCAAAAAACCACAGTAATAATGTTGAGGCCCTCAACACTAAACAAATAATCAAAATCATTTGTTTTAAACAAGGCAGTAATCAAAATTATATTAATCATATGATCCAATACTACTATAATAACTTCTGAAACTCATTTTCTTGTGGTTATCTCGTTTTTGTCCTAAGAAAATATTGCTATAAAACATCCTATTTCCATTGAAACAAAATCAAACTTGGTTTCGTGGGAAACCCCTTGTTCAGTATATTGATTAGCTAGCGTAATAAATGTAAACCTAAATAGTTTGATTAGTTGGGTTGCTATACCAATTTACTAAATTACTTAAACAAAATTTCAAGTGAGCAGTCAATCAAAATATGCAACATCAAAGTTTATAATTTGTTTCAATACAAATTGTTTATTTAATTAAATGAGGCAAATAGTATAGTATCAACGTAGCATTTAATGAACACATTAGTGTAATTTGTTCTTCCTAGAAACGTTTATTTACAAAGGCTAAAAGCATGTAATTAATATTTCAATGTTGCAGCGTTTAATACTTCGTTTATTAGACCAATATAAGCTTTTTGTCAGTACAATCTGAAGAAATAAAGTACTGTATCAAATAAGAGTACTAAATTAACTATTTTACGGATGGTGTTTTTGGCCTCTGGGGACCCAAAAACGAAAAACTAAATCGGTCCCAGGTCCAGGTCTTACCATGAGACCTAGGGTAATAGCTTATTCCCTATATGGGAAATTCGCTAAAAAATTTAAAATTTAAAATTCCCATGTTATTTTTGTGGAGAATACATAAACTGTTGTAGTTTGCTTGTTTATGGATATATTTAAAAGAAATTTGGAAATTGGGTTTATTTAATACTGAGCTATCGACATTGCAATAAAAGAACACATCTAAATATCTTCCCTGTAGCGGCAAACCTAAGTATTCACAAAACTTAATGTTAAATAAGTAGGAGATAAATCTGACAATTTTTAGGGAATAATTTAGTATAAATCCAGCCAGGTAAATGGAAATTCTCTTAGTCTGCAGGTTTGCTGCGGTGAGGGTATTTCCAATATTTGGCCCTTACGTTTCTTTAATCTATTCGACCGAATTTCGCCACTAATACTTTCGTTCCCTGATCTTTTATCTCACGTAAGAAAATCTAAACCCTTTAAAGTGAAACTAGTCCTGGTTACGTCTTCTGGTCACGAAACACTCTTCCTGGTCCAAAAAAACTTGAACGTGCAAAGCTCAGATCGACCGATAAACTTACGGTTCCGTTTGTCAAGTTTTGTAACTCGCACTTTATTGTGGATTTCAAATTAGATAAGAACATGTTCCAAAAGTTCCAGTTTCTTACCTAATAAGGTCTCGTTTTGGGATTAACAAATTGTTATTGCAAAACATAAAAAGTATCAAACAATCTCAGAATAATTTTGGATATTCGAATTAATTACATTGCTCTAGTTAGGCACAGAATTTAGATTGTTGATTTCACTTGTAGCTTTCGTAAAGTTGACCGGTGACTTACGCAAGGCGCTCTACATGTAAATACAACACATTAGTATTCTGGCTGTGTAGTTGGGTTTGTAGAGAATTTGGCAATCATTGTCATGCTTAATGATCTCAGACAATGGTCAATGGTTGCTTAATGACCGGCAAACAACATATACAAACCCTTTCTCTTTAGTGAATATCTCATATAGGTAGTATGCTATTATTGTAGTTCTAATGGCAAGACATACGCTAGGGACTATTTTATGTTTTCGTTTTGATACCCCTCTTGGTAACATAAGTACCCCCTTTTTTAAATTAATTTTAATAAATTATCTGACATGTTTAGTTGGTCTAAAATGACATCTACAAGTGATTACCTAAGAAAAAAATATTATGAATGAACAGCTGTTAATTTTGTTGGTTTGGGATTGAATTTTGAGATTGTCGTTGGCTTTTCTAATACTTATAATTTTGTTAAATATAGAATTTGTAGTGTGTATATGTAGACATTTTTTATGTCCATTTCGGTTCGCCAAGTATGGTAATGTTTTCGTTTTTTATACATGTATGGTCTGTAGAAAGGATGTTTTCTGCAAATGTAGATTTCTGATGTTTTGCTGTTCGATTTAACGGCTTAAACGTGTTCTTTGTATCTACTTGAAAAGTTTGTCCTGATTGGCCAATATAGAATTTAGAACAGGAACTGTAGTTTAATTTGTATATGCCAGATTTGTCTTTTGTGTCTGTTGTGTTATTGTTTATTATTTATTTATTTATTTTTACTCATTTTCGGCGCTGGTATTTGCATCTTCTGAACACTGACTCATCTTCTGAAAAAAATCACTTATTAGAAAAAAATAATACTCCTGACACATCAAACATGCAGACTAAGCAAACTTCCGTTTTCCTGATTATTTAAGAAACCATATTTCAATTAAAAAGGCAATTCAATTGCCTGTTTAAATATAATTATTTAAAGTACTTAGGTTTGCTGCTATGAGGAGGGTAAGGCATAAAGTGTGTTTTTGGTAGAATGTTAATAAGGTTAGTATAAAATAAACAAATTTGCCAAATTTTATTTAAATTAATACAATAAAAACTAACAAAAGTTTACTTTTCATCTAAAAGGATGACATAAAATTTTTTATTTTACAGATTTTTCCACAATATTTTCTTTGTAATTACTAAGCGCTCAACAACAAACACTTCAAACTAAATTATTTGTTTTTTTAAAGCTCTATGGAAAAAAGATGTAGGAAGAATTATGTACTTTTGTCTTTTGAGGGTCAAAATATGGTAAACCCCAATCCCTTATTTATTTATTTATATATTATTATTTATGTGTTCTTTTAGTACAATAACCAGGTCAAAAATTATTCTATTTTGATGACATTTTTGTAAAAGCGTGAAATCTACATTTATTCTAATGAGTTTGTTGAAATCCGAGTTCTCGAATCAAGCAGTTAGGTTTAGTACTTATTGCAATCGATCTTTTAAATCTCACTTAAATTACCCGCGATTACTTTAAGTACTCGCCACCCTATACACTTTTCGTACACATAATATAAAAACATGACGTTTTCAATTGATTGGGTGCAATAACGCCAATCCGTAGAAATTATTATAAACTATAAATAATCAATTAATTGGCATGGGGATGCTACCTAGGTCCGTATTTCAATCCAAATATCAGTGTAGAATCATAGACAAAAATAATTAAATATAGACCGTCTGCCGTGCTGCGGTTACCATAGGTTCTAACACACACCGCTGAAAGTGCCATGTAGTTACTGCGTACGCGCTACGTGACTACACGGCGCTCCCAGCGGTGTGCGCCAGAACCTATGGTAACCACAGCACGGCTTATAGTATATATTTAATTCTTTTTCTCCATGGTAGAACGGTTTAAGATGATCTGTGTACCATTTTTACTGACTTAAGACCAGCTGTTTCATCAGTCAGGATTTTTTATTTGCCCTATGATCAGGATTTTTTATTTGCCCTATGATCAGGATTATTTATTTGCCCTATGATCAGGATTATTTATTTGCCCTATGATCAGGATTTTTTATTTGCCCTATGATCAGGATTATTTATTTGCCCTATGATCAGGATTATTTATTTGCCCTATGATCAGGATTATTTATTTGCCCTATGATCAGGATTTTTTATTTGCCCTATGATCAGGATTATTTATTTGCCCTATGATCAGGAACAGCGTAGGATTATAGGACGCACAACCTGGTTTAAGATTCATTTCTTGTCCCCAGTTCTTGTTGCACCTTGTTCTAGTAAAGGAATGTAACCTTGCAGCAGCCAGGAAGGACAATCTTGTGCAGTATTCCTCTTTGTTTACAGCTGTTGATTGCTGTCCTCATTAATTAGAAGATTTCCTTGCATAAATCAACGGTTCTAGACTAGAACCTGCTCCGTATCTCTAGGCTGAGTAGACCCTGTAAGGAAAGTGTTCTACAGCTAGCATACAAATGCTCAGTAATGAAAGCAGGACCTTGTCGTAATGTATATGATCAGTCTGACGACAAGAAGATTGAATAACAGAGAAGAAAACGTTGAAAAATGTAGTTGATTGTTTTTGTGTAGGTTGATGTTTTGCATATAACTTTTCTAAAATTAACATGAATTATACGAATTCGTTTAAAATAAGCGCTGAGAGTATAATTTGCAAATATAGACCTACTTGATATCGCTGTAAGAAAAAATAAAATTCATGTAAGGTAAATGCACCAGTAGCTGACAGTGCTCCAGAAGCTGACAGTTTGAGTTTCTTAACATTATAATGTAGTCTCTTAAAAATATTTACACATGATTGCATTGTTAGAAGAACATATGTTTATTCTTGATTTGTTTACAAAAAAATCAGTTAAATTTAGCCCATACTTGCGGAATGGTGGTGGTTTGAAAGCGACCCTGTCCGTACACATCACATTTAGTCGATTCCCTTAATGAAATTGTTAAGAAAGTTAGTTTAGTTTTTTGTCATTTCGCTAAATTTCTTAAATAGTATTAATGATTAGGCTCATTATTTTTATCAATTATACCTTTGTTGACAATTTCGTGAAAAAATTGGGGCGTTAGGGGTTTTGGATTTAAAATTATATCAATGTCAGGCTTTGGTACACAAAAGCCATACAAGTTCCACTAGCTGACAGGGGATATTTGCTACTTGCACAATATTAAATTGGTTTCACCCATCGAAATTTGCATGCTATTTATAATTTATGTGATCTCACATTTTTATAAAATGATTTTAATTTTTTAATTTATAAGCCAAATTATCTTAAAAAATGTATATATTTTTTAAATATATATAAAATATATACAGGGTGACAAACAAGTCTGGAAACGGTTTAATATCTTTTTAAATAAATCCGTTAGAAAATTCAAACCTTCCACATCAACTTACATGTATGAAAACTACTTTTTCCAAGCATTATCATTTTTTTACCTCTACCAGGGGACGGCCCACGAGGAGTAGGTACATAATCTTTAATGTAAGCATATGTTGATATGCACATCATTTTAAAGGTCTGGTCAAGTGGAGTTCATTGCCAGAAACTGCGTCAAAAAAGGTTCATCCGTTACAAAATGGCGGCTGTCCAAAGTTCTTGTGGAATATACCCGCACAGGCCTTAGTATTGGTAAATACTCGTATTAAACATTAGCTTGAGAGCTGAAACTGTATTTTTAAGTCAACTAGCTCATAGATTAATATTATAAAATCTTCAAAACAAATTTTACCGAGTTTCAGATTTCCCGGCTAATGTTGAATATGAGTAGTTACCAATACTAAGGCCTCTGTAGGTATATTCCGCAAGAACTTTGGACAGCCGCCATTTTGTAACGGATGAACCTTTTTTGACGCGGTTTCCGGCAATGAACTCCACTGGACCAGACCTTTAAAATGATGTGCATATCAACCTATGCTTACATCAAAGATTATGTACCTACTCCTCATGGGTCGTCCCCTGGTAGAGGTCAAAAAATGGTAATGCTTGCAAAAAGTAGTTATCATACATATAAGTTGATGTGAAAAGTTTGAATTTTCAAACGAATTTAGTTAAAAAGATATCAAGCCGTTTCCAGACTTTTTTGTCACCCTGTATATATATTTTAATGTAAATTTTATTTATTTTAAAATATGTAAAATAAATTTTCTTAATAACGTTTTATGTGATTTTATAATTTAATTATTAAGTTAGATTTTATTCGTCTTATAAATTATAAAACCTTTAGGTTTAGCAGCTAATACATTTAAGTTCCAGTGTCAGCTACTGGGACAACTGACTGTCAGCTACTGGTACAAGCACTTTTTTCACTGTCAGCCACTGGAACACGTACAAAGGTTGAATTAAGTTTAAAAATTTTATAAAATATATTTAAAAAACCCTTTTTGTATGACAAATTTGAAAACTACACTAAATTTAGAATCACACAAAATCCGTAATATCTCTTTAGTTCCTATTTATTCAAAACCACGGATTATTAAGTGCGTATAGTTTCTTATACTGTCAGCTACTGGTGCGTTTACCTTAATACTGATATTTTACTTAACTGATCAATAATATTTTAACATACTTTACGTAAAAAGTTATACATAATAGTCATTTGTTGAATTCTGCAAATAATCTTACGATAGTATTAGCATTCTTCCAAGTTGTTTGTGTGTTTTAAGACACGTGCGGGTGAATTTTCGAACCATATAACGTAATTATCTTACGGAATTAGCTGATAAACTCTGTACCACTATTTTTGTAGTAGTTTCGTCGATGCAAAACTGTGTAAGTTAAATTACTGTTAGATATAGGGAGCAAGCTGGTCTAGTGGTAGAGCTTGGGACTTTGGACCCCGAGGTCCAGGGTTCAAATCCTGCCAATCGCTAATTAATTTTATCAAAATAATAATGAAGTAATTTTCTAGCATGAAGTCATAAAAAAAAACAATACTGGAAAGATATAGCAAAAGTGACAGTTATATTGAAGAATCATCGCGAAGAGACCTTTTCCAACTAGTAAGCTTCCTTGTAGAAAGTAGTTAAAAGGAGAAGTCTGCCAGTGACAGCCATAGACGGTATTGTTAGCGAGATCTAATTAAGATTAACTCAGTGATCGTGCCAAATATTGCTACAACGTATTTCCAGGACCACAATGGGTCCAAATAATGGGGCTATAAAACAGAAGATCTGTTCCCGCAACGTTCAATCGTGCTGTAATCCAATTGTATCTCGCTGGAAAAACTGTAACTGGAATGTTATTCAGATTCTCACAAACAATCTTAATGATCTTGATTACCGAATCAAGGTTTCCTCAGTAATAATTTTAGTATTTATTTAATCTCACAAAAAAAATATATTTCTCGTCATACTGCAGCATAAAAAGCCGTTTTTAATACATGCGTTGCAGGTCTAGAGTAGTATTTTTAGTCTGTAAGGAGTAAAAATCAGCACCTTGTTAATAGTTGTCAATTTTGATTGTGGAAATCGTATCGATCGAAATTATTTATCAATTGTTTTATTAGTAAGTTTTTAGCCTCTTGTTATTGATTGTTTGACATAGCGATGGTATAATGTACCGGTACCGTAATAATGTGCATTCGTAATAGACCAAATGATGGAATCACTTACTAAACAGCTGCTTATTTGCACTAGCAGAATTGGAAACAAGGTGGATGTCGTATTTAATTGAACAAGATGGAGTGAACATATTTAGTCTAAATAAATCTTTTTTTCACCACACTATGATGTTTTTAGCTGTTTTACATATGTCAATTGGTGGCTGAAAGTTACGTTTTGATGGCCATGCCAGCAGTCATCGTCATTTGGAGACCGAGCAGGTTTTTACATCCCTAGGGCCGCAAAATCAGCTGCTTTTTAAAACATGAATGTTTATTAAATATACAATCAGTATCCATAACATTGCAATAGAATTGTTTTATTGTCACCGCTGCCTAGCAACTATTTAATATTATTTTTGATGATTCCTCAAATTATTTCTTCACATAACCTTAAAGTTGTAGTTCTGTTGACTATCAGTGTGCATTATTATTGTGGTGAATAGTGGTAATAGGGTATATTGATAAATAGCGTTCGTACCACGGACCGGAATGGTTTTGCAGCTCTCGATCGTTTTAAGTCCTCGACTTCGTCTCGAACTTAAGAACTATCTCGAGCCGGCAAATCCGTATTTTCGGCCCTAGGTACGAAATATAATATTTAGTCCAGTCACTTATGTGCATACGCTATTTATATCTCTCGAAAGTAACTAATTACATAAATCTCATATGAGACTCATCTAGCAAATCATCACTACGAGCCCCGTTTCTTGATCTCCAGAGACCTTTAGTGCCTAAATGTTGCGGAACTTCCGCGTTGAAAGTTCTACACTCTACCCTCTACATTTTACACCTCATAAAGTCAATTCCACGGTTTGACTGCGAGTGCCATTAGGTTATAATTGCGTGTGGCAATGAGAGTCTCACAGGGTAACGTATCTAAGTTGACCATATGTAACGTGCATTGATATAATGTTACGTAGTTCCACTTAATCTTTATACACTACTACACATCTGCAATATCTTTAAAGCTTACCCGAAGATGTATTTCCACAATCTTAAATACGTGGTCTGATTTCCCAAATGTAAAGATTTTATTTATTTTGCCATGGAATCATTCACATGAAAATTGACTTTGTCCTGAAAAGTTTCTATCGTATTTGTTTTTACTCAAATTCCCCAAACAAATTTTTACTCACAAGATGGTAAATACATATAAATTAACTGGTAAGTGGTGATTGATTTAGATTGAAGTGTCCAATCGAAATCAATCACCACTTACCAACTGTTATATGTAACTAGCTGAACCCGGCAGACGTTGTCTTGCCTTTGACTATTTATAATCCCGCGGGCTTTGCCCCGTTTAACTTCTTAATTTTCAAGATGATCTCGTTCGCATGGCTCAATCACGTCCTGGTTGAAGTTCCCATCTTTTATATGCATTTACCGTCTTGTGAGTAAACAGTATATGTAAATATATTATTACAAGTGTTGTTGGACGAATGTTTATACTTTCAGGTAATTCCGCGAATAATTCTATGTATTAATCACTCCTTGTTAAAAATCCCTCTACCGATCACTGAAGTTGCACAGCGAAATTTTTTTAACAATATTAAACATCAATAGTTGTATCTATTTGTAAGTTAATTTTGACCTTACCCTATTTTAAAGACATACTCTACATCCTAGGCCTTGACCTTCACCCAACGGGGAAAAATCATATAAACTTTAAATTATCGAGCGGGATTGAGTCTTTAAACCTTACTGAAAGACAATTACAGGTCATCCAACTTTATACCACTACTTCCAAAAAGTCCCGCATACGGTGATAAACAATATCAAGTGGTACTACTGGCGGGGTCCAAGGGCGGGAGCAACTTTCTTCGGAGAAAGTTGTAATGTCATCGTGATTTATGTTTGTAAAGCTACAAAACTTCTCGAGAAAGCAATGAAAAGAGCTGTCGTCGGTACAGCAAGTGTATGACTTGCTGACTCAGTCTACTAGTCAGGTGTCAGTCATGACTTGCTGTGAGTTGGGTGTATTTATACTGCGAGTCCTAAGTCATATTTGACTCATTTAAAATAGTAGTGAGGAAACGTTGAGAAATTGATTCTGTTGGATCATTCATCGTGTTTGAACCATTTTTTATGTTTCTGTTTACGGGGATGCAAGCTGGTCTAGTGGTAGAGCGAGGGACTTTGGCCCTGGAGGTTTCTGGTTCAAATTTGTGCAATCACCAATGAATTTTGTTTGAAGTAACCGAAACCCATGGGCTTTCGGAAAACATCAGGTTAGAGCATAGCGCCCTAGGTCTAAAATTGTTTCTGTTTATTTAGTGTACAAAAAATACATTTTTGAAGAGATTACGTATTATTCACTTCTTGGTCTTTAATTTAAAACTTTACTTAATAACAAATGTTAATTGCAATTTTTAACGTACTTTTAGACAATTTATAGCAAATACTGAGTAGCAGAAATAAACACGATATCAACTCGGAGTACCCTCGACAAACGGATATTAAAACAGAAACTATATGGATCATAAACATAAATTAATGACGCCACTGGCCAGAAAGTGAACATTTGTGTGTATTGAAAATGTAAAAATTCAGCTTTAAATCAGCTGTTACCTTTATTAGTATACAGGGTGATCAACTCAAGGAGGCCACCATTGGGATATCGGAAACGGTAAGAATTAGAGAAGACTTTAAATGGGGGACATTTCTTTATTTTTTGTGGCAGTTAAAAATATGATTTTATCTTTTCGCAATTCAGCCGCCATTTTCCAAAATGACGGCGAACTTAACAATTTTTTATGAAATATGAATATTTTATCATGTTTTCGGATAGAACATGCAATTTAAAAACCTTTTTATTCTAAACATTTTTTCGATAAACACACTCGGTTAGGAGTTACAGCCTATGGAAAAATGACTTCCGGTGTACATTTTACATCATGTAGCTCCTAAACAAGTAGGTTTATAGCGAAAATGCGAAGAGTAAATAAAAGTCTTAAAATTGTATCCACATTCCATAAAGAACATAAAATACATAGTTTTCCACTTTTCAAATTTGCCGCCATTTTGGAAAATGGCCGCGATTTTTTTAATAATAGAATTAATATTTTTAACGAATGTTATGGTCTTTTTGGAATGTGGATGCAATTTTTGTACCAATGTTGTATTGTATGTTAATCAATCGAGATTGAGTTGTAACAAAAAACTAATAATTGTTTTTTGAGATAGTAAATATGAAATATATGTCAAATTGAAATATTATTTATACTGAATGATTTTAATAGTTTTCGAGAGAGAGAAAAAATACTTGCACCGACCTTTGTTTGTATTGTGGAGGTGTAGATCGGCGACGTCTGGCTGGGGTACACCATCTTCAATGCTGTTGCCGTTGGTTGGCCATGATGGTGTCTATATCCTGTGCAGTACTTTATTGTACACTATCACTGACTGTCACTTATTAAAAGTTTATAGAACACAACTAAAATATCTCTCCAAAATACTCAGAAAAATAAATATTCCTTTCGGTACAAAAAAATCTTTGCCAGGGCAAATAAAAGTTAATAGTATTATAAAAATTGCTGCAGGTAGCGTAATGCTTGATGTGATCTCAATGATGAACGGCAGTTGACTGTGTCTGAGCATAAAATGTGTCAAAAAATACATTTTTGAAGAGATTACGTATTATTCACTTCTTGGTCTTTAATTTAAAACTTTACTTAATAACAAATGTTAATTGCAATTTTTAACGTACTTTTAGACAATTTATAGCAAATACTGAGTAGCAGAAATAAACACGATATCAACTCGGAGTACCCTCGACAAACGGATATTAAAACAGAAACTATATGGATCATAAACATAAATTAATGACGCCACTGGCCAGAAAGTGAACATTTGTGTGTATTGAAAATGTAAAAATTCAGCTTTAAATCAGCTGTTACTCAGAAAAATAAATATTCCTTTCGGTACAAAAAAATCTTTGCCAGGGCAAATAAAAGTTAATAGTATTATAAAAATTGCTGCAGGTAGCGTAATGCTTGATGTGATCTCAATGATGAACGGCAGTTGACTGTGTCTGAGCTGCAGTAGATCCTACATATATTTCCTTATTGAATTACATGAACGTGTGTGTGTGGCGGACACACGATAAGAGAGTTCAAAGGTTTTCATCTTTAGCTCCTTTAACACTTGATGAGTTTGCTGAAGTTTGTCCAGTTTATGATGCAGATTTTCTAGCTTGACAATGAATAAATCATACTTCAAATCAGAGTTGAATGCGAAGAATGAAGTGAGACCACAAACATTTGCTTGCCCTTGTCCTGGGGCCGATCATTTTCCTTCTGTTCATTAATGACCTGTCATCTAGCGTAAAGGAGGCAAATGTATGCCTATTCGCGGACGACACTTCCCTAACTGTGTCCAGACCGAGTATGGAGGAACTGGAACTTGTCACCTTTCTGGAATCAAACTCCCTTCTTCAGTGGTGTGAAGAAAATGACCTAATCTTGAACGCTCAAAAAACCCAAATAGTCCAATTTTCCATTTCTAACCGGTCAAAACGGTCCCACTATGACTTGAACATTCTCCTCGACGATAACACTATCTCCCCTTCTTCAGAAGTAAAATTCCTCGGTCTTGTCCTTGATGAAAACCTCAAATTCCACAGCCACATCGAGCACGTCAGCAGGAAAGTATCGGTGGGTATATTTATGCTGAGAGTTCTCAGCCAATCAGCCACCACTGATGTCCTATTATCAGCCTATTATGGGCTTGTCTATCCTCATCTGACTTATGCGGTTCCTGTTTGGGGGTGCGAAAGTGAGAGGACTAGGTTCTTGTTTAGGCTTCAGAGAAGGGCAATTCGAATTGTGTTTTTTATTTCCAAACAACAATCATGCAGAGATTATTTCAGAGAATTTAAAATTTTAACTTTCCCATCTATTTACATCCTCGAAACTCTATCTTTCCATAGCAAAAATACTTCCCTTTTCTCATCTGCGAAAAATTCCAGGTATCCATTGCGCAATACCTTAAATCTACCAATTCCCCGGCATTCCACTTCTTTCTTTCAAAGAAACTTCCATTACAATTCTGTAAAACTATTTAATAGACTTCCACCTCAATTGAAGGCCGAACAAGATCCAAAAAAGTTTAGAACAGGTCTAAAGTCCATGTTGTTAGATAGATCATTTTACAGCGTCCGTGAATTTCTACTTTAGTGGTCGTTCACAAAGTCATGTGCGCATGTTTAGTTATTTAGTTATAGAATTTTTTACAGTAAGGAATTTTTGTTATTAAGATGTAATAAATTTATTTTTCTTGTACTGACTTGGCTAATGCAAGTATTGTCAATTTGGCCCAATAAATGACTTATTGACTTATTTACAACCTGTATCCAACAGATGGCAGCTATTATAGCAATTTATAGTTTATGTAAAAATTTAAATAGTTTGTGGATATTTATCCATGGTAACCCAATTGAGCTATGGTCAGCTGAATTGCGAAAAGATAAAATCATATTTACCGTAACTGCCAAAAAAATAAAGGAATGTCTCCCATTTAAAGTCTTCTCTTATTCTTACCGTTTCCGATATCCCAATGGTGGCCTCCTTGAGTTGATCACCCATATTCGTGCCAATGATGTAATTTCTTCATATTATGATTCATACAGTTTTCTTTCCAAACTTCGTGCCTCGACTATAATAAATGTAAAGTTGAAACATAATTGATTTAATTTATTTTCATTCTAGTTTGATTAAGTGTTACAAATTATCCTAATGCAAAATAAACGCAAAGGAATGAATTACTTTACGTGCAATTTAATTCAACCTTTATGCAATACATCGCCTAGCTGTGCCAAAGAAGTTTGGCAGTTACGGAAACATTAGAGACAACTGTCATTATACGGGAAATGCGACAGTTTTGTTTATAGCCCATTATAAGACTGCTATAAACAGGACTTTGCTCTTCCTTGCGCTGCCGACCGTCTAATTCTACATCACTTTCCTGCAGTAAAAATAAACTTTGTTTCAGAAATACGTTTTGTTTATCGTTAGAATCGCTCTTTATTTGAATTTTTAAAATGTTGTTTAAATGTTTGTCTGGGGGTTTAAAACAATTTGTTACGAGTTCGTGTACACAGGTTTGTATTTAATGTGACACATTCCATGCCTTTGATATTGTCTTGAATTTTTGATAATTGTTTATAGAATGATAATAAATCAAATAGATTGGTAAAATAGTTTTAAATTTTTGAATAAGTGGACTGTATTTTGTATAGGAGAATTTTGTTTTATTTACATAAAATAAATCTTCTTAAATAAATAACTTATATCTTCTTGAAGTTGAATAAAACTTTAACAATAATTTTCTTGAATTTAGTTTACACTTTTTCTTATGGATCTTCATTCAGGTCATTCTGTCTTCTATGTTGATCTTCATCACAGTCACAAAAGTCTCAGAAGTTGTTTTTAGAATATTTAATTGTTGAGCATTTTTAGAGTAGTTAAACTGCTTGCATTTACAGTGTTGCCAATTTTAATAAAGAAATATTCTTTTTAGACTCAATGTGTTGATGTAATAACATAAGATAATTTTAATATTGAATTGTAATTTAAACTTAAATAATAATACATTTCTGATATAAACATTGGTTAATGAATTTTGATTGACTTATTTAGAATAATTTAGATATGAATGAAATAAAGAAAGCTAATAAATACTTAACAAATATGTTTAATGGCTATAAACACTATCATAAAATGCATATGACATTTTCTTTTAAAATCAAGTCGTTTAATTTCACTACTGGTAGTAGTTTTTTAAACGAACGATGTTCAGATTTTTATCCGTTATAGTTAATAGCATAAACGACGTAGCATAGGTAATTTATGGGAGGCTAGTAGATTATTAGTGACAAATATGAAAAAAACTGTATTGTATTCCTTAAACACCTGTTTTGGGGTTTTTAGGGAAAATTTAGGCCTATGAATAAATTTAATGTATTGATTTTACTCCTAAAACTAACTTTTTGCAACCACTTGTGAAAGTGCATAAAATACCAAACATTAAATATTTTGCGGAGCTAACCTAATGAAATCTTTACGAAACAAATATTTATCAGCGTTAAACATGTTTTAATACATTTCATAAATGTTTGCAACCTCTCAGATAAAATTCTTAAAGCACATACAGATTATGTAACTCACCAAACATTAATAGCCCGAAGATTAAATCTCATATTGAATCTACTTCGGAATTCTGAGAAAGTTGCGCCCTTCCTCAACAATAAGGGGCGCGCCCACGGACGGATCTTTACAAGTTACGCCCCTTCTACATCCGCCTGCCTAACATTGTGTTGACGTGATCAAGAATTAATGCATTTGACGATATATTAATATGGTTAAGTAATTAAATTGATTTCGTAAAATGTTAAAACAGTAGTTCAATATTGTCGATCAATCAAGTTGTAGGATCAATTTAAAACTGTCAAAGAAGGTAATTAAAATAATTCCATAACTTCTTTTACGTTAAATTTTTTTATTGTTAACAAGTTATTTTCCTACTTTGTTTTTATAATACTTACTCAATACTTCTTTTCAATGAAATGGCGACCATACAAAGTCGGTATTTTAAGCCAAGAATGAATGGAGATGAGTGAAGCGATTTTGTAGTCTTGTTAGTGACTAAGGCCGACATATTCCTTAGACACAGCTGTTAATTAATATCCCAAATAGCTATAAGGGCCTACAGTAGAATATGAACCACATTTTTGCCTTGGTATATACGAATTGGTCTAATAATAAGATAAAACTGCAGATAGTTGTACCAGGGAGTATCGCATCCACAGTGCATGCCTATAAATATCCACAATTCGTGACCTCCTAGTAGCAGGATTACAGGACGACGAGTATATATGTTTGTCAGTTTGTTAATATAACATGCCAAATATAAGATCAGATATGACGTATAGAACTGTTTTAACTTTGGACGCAACGTAAAAACAAAACTCAAAGCATGAACAAGTTATTTTTAAACGCATGTTGAGTTGGAATAGTACAAGTGATTCTGTTTGTTATAGTTATAATTATGTTGATCTCTAATTATAATGGAGACCTAATTGATTACAAAATGTATATACTGATTTAATACAGTTAATTTCATATTAGCATTGTCCCCTTAGACAAACCCAATTCAAAAAAAGAGGCATGTCTTGTACCAATTTAGGTGCTAATACTCTTTCAATCAATCAAAACACAACTTACCTTGAAATTTAAATGTTAACAATCGCATAAATTCCTTGAACTGTCACTTCGACATTGTTCACTGTTCTTTGTTGTTCCTTTCTGTGGCCTAGATGTGAACTGTGACGTCAGCTGAGGAGCACTTAGGTTTGCTGAGTGAGGGGTACATCAGCAATCACTTGGCAGACAGTGGCCAAGGTCCTAAATGATTGTTTAACTCCTGCAATTAAATCCCATTGTTGTCAACGTTATAGAGAAAAGACAGTAAAATTTAGTACCATTTGGTTTGTGCGTGTTGAAATTGTTTGAGAGTTCTTGTTTATAGGTGCTAATTATGTTGTAAGTACACAGTGTTAAGTGTGGATTGTTCTAAAACTAAAATTAGTGTGTGTTAGCTACAAATAATTTTTGGAGTTTCCCCAATGGTCAAGGTTTTACGAGTAAACAATTGGGGTTTTCCATTTTTACTCTCAAAGCATAAAATTGTCCATTTAGTATGTAGGTTTGCTGCGTAATTGTAACTTACAGTTTGTAGGTCACTAACACATCGATGTTACAAAACCAAGTAAATCGACCACACTTTAACGCTAACTATTACATTTTAATTACTCCTCATTGAGGTAACGTTTCACACTAAATGTCAAAGAAAAAACTCGTCCAATTCTAGGCTAAACTTTGCAATCTGGGTGAAGCAGATTCTCGGGCTGCGTCTCGAAAGCCACGAATGTTTATGGCTATAAGCTGGGGAACGAAAGCCACGACAATTAGTGAAGGGTCGAAAAGGTTTTAATCCTGGGGCCGTAAGCCACGACTGCTGTCAGGTCAGGGTGGCAGCTCACAGGGAGTACGGGAAATTTAAGTTCCCTCATATTTGTGCGTCGCAAGCAAATTCGTGGGTCCGATTTGAATCCACCGTGCTATAAAGGTTAGAAATAGACCTTTGAACTCTACTGCTCTTTTTTTATTCTACTGTCTGGTTATCGTTAGTGTACTGTAGTTGTTTACTCATACAAATGCAATAATCAATTTCAAGCAAATAATAACTCGGGATAAGCTATTATCGTAGGTAGCACGGTAAAACCTAAACCCTAAATAGTTTAACTTTTTCGATTTTATGTTTTTAGAGGCCAAATTTGTATTAAATCTACTCATTTATTCAACAAAATTGGTTATTAATGTGTGACGGACGATTACTGAAGGGAACTAAGGAAGAATTAACCACCAGGATCATCGGACTGACCACTTTGAAAATATCTAAAAATCATGTTTGTTGTTAGAATACTATTCCAGATGTAAAACTTAGGAAACGTGTAAAACGTTTAAACATAATTTTTAAATAGTAGGCTACAGTTAGTTCCACCAAAACTGTATTGAAAAGTTATATGCAAATATAAGTTACATAAACACCGTGCATGATGTTTTATTATGGTACTTATAACCCCCAGAGCCCTAAACAGTTGCAGGCTCTCCTCTAATTCCAGTAAAAGGTGTTATTAAAACTCGATGTCATGCATATAAATTTCTCTACAAAAAGATTAACAATTTTGTAATTCACTTTAACAGCGTATACTTGACTTAATACGCCAAAAACATGAATTCCCATTAAAGAGCAATTGCATAATTTTTACATTTTTAGTAGGCTATAAGTAGGAATGAATGGGATTGCACTTATCAACACCCAGTCTAAATAATCTTAAAGTAATTGGAGAAGGCAGGTGCCTCATCATATAATATAACAGTTATGTCAAATAAAAGTAGTTTACCATCAGGGCACTAAATCATAACCACGCATTAAAACAGTTCTCTTTCAGAATATTACCTTACACTTTGATCAATTTCCGCACCAATGAAAAGTTTTCTTCAAAAACGTTAAGCAACCTTCGAATTTATAGTGGTGACAAAATACTTAGTTAAAGATATTTTTTAAACTTTGTACAACTAAACCTATACTACTTTCTACTCAACCGAGTTTTGTTAATTAATGGGTCATTGGAAAGCCTAATTCGTTTAGATTTGCAAATAATTATAAAAGTGTGATTTGATCACATAATTGTGGTGAAAAAGTAAAAATAACAAAAATACATTAAAACTGTTTTGAAGGTTTCTATTATAATATCTAATATGGATCAGAATTGATTTATTTTAGGATTTATAATTTAATAAACTTAAAATATCGTGTGATTAGTAGCCTTTTCATAATGTACTAATACAATTTATTATGTACCATACACATTTTGAGGTTAGCAAACTGGAAAGTTTATCATATTTTTTTTATGTTCCCTATTTTTGAAGTTATCCGAAAACGATGGTTTTGCGGACGATTTAGAGTACTAAAAATGGCAATTTTCTGGACAGTATGATGAAAATAAATTTTAAACAGTATTAATTTGTCCGAGCCGTTGACTAGCCGATTTTTACTATCTTACTAGGATAAATAATGTATTATTTATCACACAACAAACAACATTTTACTTTTCAGATGGTATTGTCTCTTATTAAGGATTACGGTTTTTTGCTCATACGACAAATGTCAGTTCTAAAACATACTGATACAGTTGAAACCAAAATAATAAGAAGTCTTCAATGAATATAAATTAATTTGCTAACTAACGTTTCACACATATCTTGATCAATTAGGTTAATAGATAAAGATAAATAATTATAAGATTTTACTCTGGGTGAAGAATTTCGCTTTACAGCCGCCTCGCCTTTTTCTCTCGCAAAACCACTTCTTTCTTCCACACTCTAACACCGATTGCAAATTGAATTTAAAGTTATTAAACATCAAGGACTCTTTGCCCTTATTACTAAAAACCAACTCCGCACAATCTTCCATGGCCTTCACGCTTTGAATGTTTAGGCAAAACTGATGCGAAATCCTAAATATGCTGAAATGTAAGGGTGACGCAGCATTCTGATGACTAATTCCAAGATACTTCCCTCCATGCCGGAAATCGGGTATCAACAACCCTTCGCTATTATATTACCTACCCCCGTAAAAATAATACACGCACTGGTATATAGTAACTTACTGGTTCTTTAACGTAAAAGTAATGCATACATTTATAGTTCAACCTAAACTATGTTAACCACATTCACCACATCGTGTATGCAGATGCATAAGAACGGCTGCTACTGAATTTTTCTTCTTCACTAACAATGTAATTTTCCAAAACTTAACTTTATTTCTGATCAGAATTTTAACAAATCTGCTTTTATATTTAGAAATGATTAGTGTGGTGCACATTTGTATAATACTATGCTATAGAGATACATAGTAAGCAATATAGCAACATAATTGTTGTGTAGGATGTGAGAATCAACCACGCAAAAATATTGACGAAGTTTTTTAGTTACCTAATACTTATGAATAAATGTAATTGTTTTGATTTTTAAAATTAAATATCAATAATATTCACAGCTATTGTTTAACAAAAGATAGTGATAGAAGATATACCACATCACTTATTGCATTCAACATTACAACATGCAAAACTAAACATGTATTGGACTTCCGTGCCGACGTAAAACCTTGTATAACTTAAGTTTTAAGTTTAACTTTTATCGTTAAATAATCATATTATCTTCCATAATACGATAATACTCAATACAATAAGGGGTTTTCGTCAAAATAAAGCAAAACATTCATATTTATACCGCATGCGTTGCGGGTCCAAAGTAACATTTTTATTCTATAGGGAGTAAAAATAAGTTGTTGCAAACAGTTGTAAATTAATCAGGCAAAGGTTTAGCCTAATGTTGCATTGTTGACAGTAGCTGGACATATCGATGGTATAATGTATTGTAAACACAATCTTAATAGAAGAAATTATTTACTCACTTTCTAAATAGCAACTTATTTACATTATGTTATTAGAATATATATGGAATATTATATGGAATATGTTATTAGGGTTTAATTTGTCTGCTCCTTCAATATTTTTAGCTCTTACAACTGTATTTGAAAATTCATTGAGACATCATCAAACAGCTTTAGCAAAATATTTGCATCCATCACTGCATTATTATAATTGCCATGTTCATGTGAGATATTCCCGTTTCTCCCTCGCCCCTCCCAACTACCTGGCCCGCCGTCGTGGCTTTCGTCCCCAGGATTAAAACTTATCAACCCCTCGCTAATTGCCGTGGCTTACGTCCCCCCAGCTTATAGAGATAAACATTCGTGGCTTTCGGCCTGCGCCCGATTCTCGTCAAGATGAGCCTTTCCCGCCGATATGCAATTAATTAATCCTTAACGACGTGAACGGCATTCACTTGCGACACTGTCGGCGAGATCTTTATAATCTTTGTAATCTGAGGTGTCTTATGTTGACGATTACTGTGTTTAGCTGTGTAAAAACAGCTGTGGAAACTCATAAAATATTATAGGACTTGAATACATACGTGGGACTAATTGTGTGATTGGCTAACAGAATTTAATTGTACAAAATTGACACATATGTTCACTAATCATTGTGTTCATGTGAAAATTTGGTGCCTCTGGGATTTAGAAATATTTTATCATAATTCTGGAAGGTAGTCACGGCAATTTTATTTCAGTAGTGGTTGCACCATAAGTGGTAATATTAATAATTTACAGCAATGACGTTTACGTTGTCGAATTGACCTTAAGTTAATTACCCTTTTATATATATTTTTAATTTTTAAATTTATACTTTCATCATTTACATTTGTTGATGAAAAATGACAATAAGAACAATTATTTACGAGTATTTTTTTATCGCCACGAATTCATTGTTTATAAAAAGTTCCAGATTCGACATTGGTTATTTAATAATTTTTTGTAGGAATATACAAATTTTGATTCTTTAATGCAAAAGGTTTGGAAATTTTAACAATTTTAATCATCGATATACTTAGGTTGCAATAATGTTCAGCTATGCCCTCACCCCATATTTTGTCCAAGTTAAAGAGGATTGGTTCTGTATATTAGTACGGACCCATGAACTATTGTGGAATCTGTGTGTGACCTCACGAATAGAAATATTTGAGATAATTCTTGTTAAAATTATGATACCTATAAATTGATTTAAAGTAAAGCTTGAACAATAGGTTGTCAAATTTTAGTAAAGATTTTTAATATTTCTACCACGATTGTGCACTAAATTTCGCCACATGCAAATGTATCCAAACATCAACGAAATGTCCCTTTCCATCATTAGAGCCCGTACTTACGACACCGACGAAACGAACAAGACAGCTTAATCAAGCGTCCCAGTGAACACCGTACCTCGTGACCGAGCGACTAATAGAAGCTCTTAGCTAATCAAGACAAGTCATTTGTCTGCAGATAGTATAATAATGTTGACGTGGTGCGCGTGGCGGGTACATCACGATCTTTCTTACAACGTGAGCACCAAATAAATGTCAGAAATCGTGGATTATCATGTTTACGGCAATTTGTTGGATGCAAAATATTGTAAAATCCATGTTTTCGAGATTTTGTTGAGGGATCCTAATAAATTCAGAAGTATTTTGTTAAAGATTACTTTGTTTTGGTATATTTTTTATCTCATGATTTGAGCGTATTAGAATTCATTTTTTTAATTTTCAAAATTTTTATGTTTTCAATATTATGTTTAGGTTTCTAATTATGGTTCCAATAGATTTATACGTAATAATTTCACTTGCTCCTTCAACTTAGGAGCGGAATCTCAAGACATTTCTCTTGAAGCTACAAATTCTTAACTCAAAAATATTCATAAGATAATGTTGGGACTCTGGTTTGAGAAATATTTTGTCGTTGTGCTCGGTTTTGGCTCAGCAACATTTATCGCTGTTGTACGTGTAATTAGGTCCATTCTATTTTACGTTTCCCAAATTCACCTGCAAATTCAAGTGTTTTCATATTGGAGATGTTTCCTCAATCCACAAAACATATATCCACATTCCTCTAATCATCCTTCAGTTTAGGAGCCGAATATCAAGACGTTTCTAAAAAAAAAACATCATGGTTCCAATCGTTTTAAATTATTCTCTAATCTTCCTTTAACTTAGGAGCTGAATGTAATGACGTTTCAAAACAAAAATCATGGTTCCAATCGATCTAAATGTTCCTCTAATCCTCCTTCAACATACTCTTTCCTGAGTGGCAATGCTTGTGGCCATTAATTTACGACAATTCTGTTTATGCTAATCCAGTTACTGTTACCTAATTTGTAAATCATTCTGCTGATTGATTTCTATCTGCTAAATCACCTCCCCAATCAGCAACTACGTAGCACGACAATTAAAATTATTTTTCATTCCTACTTCTTGTCGATGGCACTTTTCAGATGACTTATTCGCTTCATAACATTCCAATCACTTTGAGGGGGGTTTTCAACTCTTCAAAACTTGCTGAAAAAAATCTTCGGCCTTGAAGTCACAGCAAGATGAGGAAGTTATCCTAACTTGCGGGTTTACTTTTTTCCAGTCCATGTTTAGTTATGACTGTTATATTTTCCTTCTTTGGCGAACGTAAAAGTTTTCAACCATCATATAAATTTCAACCACTGAGTAAGGTCTTTTATGTCAAAGTGTTGTGTCAGTCTTTGAAATGATAACACCAAGTCCATTATCCTAACCATTTTACTTCTAGTTAAACTAATTTACCTACAACATGTACCACTACCATAACAATTATCGACACAATTAGTTAATAGTATACCATAATTTATTGTCCCCAGTGCGACACCACTACTCTATTGTCACCTAATTTACCAACGTGTACTACTACCATAACAATGATTGGCACAATAATTTGTAAATATTATCCCATTTTTTTCTCCGGTGTGACACCACTGATGCCCTATCTATAATCTAGTGTCACCTAATTTACCAGCATGTACTACTACTAAAACAATAATTGACACAATAATTTGTAAATATTATCCCATATTTCGTTGCCCCAGTGTGGCACCACTGATGCCCTATCTATAGTCTAGTGTCACCTAATTTACTAATATGTACTACTACCATAACAATTATTGACACAATAATTTGTAAATATTATCCCATATTTCGTTGCCCCAGTGTGGCACCACTGATGCCCTATCTATAATCTAGTGTCACCTAATTTACCAATATGTACTACTACCATAACAATTATTGACACATAATTTGTAAATATTATCCCATAATTTCGTTTCTCCAGTGTGGCACCACTGATGCCCTATCTATAGTCTATTGTCAGCAGCTTGCCCAACACCAAGTAGCTTGTAGGTTGCTCCATCTTGTCTTTTCATGCTACTATTTGTGTGGTTTACACGGTTGGCGCAACTGGTGTCGAACCGTGACAGACTGAGCTACTGGACTCTTGTAATGCAGCCAGCTGTCAGTCACAAAGACCGGTAAAGGTCGGGTGATTAGCGCTGAAGAGTTGGTTGTTGAACGATTCTCCTAATGGATTGTGTTAAGTGATGAACGATTCGCTATGCACTCGACTGTGTGAGGGAGAACTGTTTTGAGTATTTAAGAACTTAAACTTGTATAGTTGGCAACAGGTTTTAGGTAGATAATCCTGGAGTGTATAAATAAATAAAGTAAAGAGATAAATAATACTATCTAAAGTACTTGAGTGTTTAAAATAATGAACCATTCTCCAAATCAGTGTCAATGAAGTCCACAAATTTATTCGTATTCTCGAAATGAGTTGAACTAAGAGTGATTAGGAAACAACATTTCTTACAAAATTAAAAGATTATTCACACTTTATTCCTAAAGAAATTGCAATATTAGCAAATCACAAAAATAAATATAAGCAATATCAAGAATCTGCCACGTTATAAGCCATAGGTCTTAACGGTTTATTCTGTATGATCAGTTGGATGAACTCCAACCGCTATGTTTTGTGGATCGAGGAAACACATCAAATATGAAAACAATTAAGTTGACAGAGGAACGCAAAATATTAGTCAAGTGTCCAGGAAGTAACTAACCATAGATTGGTTTCATCTACTGAAGGACGATTAGAGATGCCCATATCAACTCTGAAATTGCCTCATTACAAATTTTTAGAATTAAACGAAATGCTATAAATATTACCTACGCACGTTGTAATAATAATTGCAAAAAACACATTCGTTAAAAAACCTTCCAGGGAAAACTTTTACAATACTTTATTCCAGCATCCCTCATATTCCAAGAGCGACTCAAGCAAAGTTTATGAAAGGCGTCTCGTAAGTTACATGACAACTTGAAAGTGACGCCGGATCGTTAGTGTATGCAAATACCGTAGTAAAGTTAGACAAACAAGTCGCCAAGCCTGGAGCGTAATCTGTGGGGATCCGGGATGCTAAAACAATGGCAAAGAATGGCTAAAGTGGGGAATAACTCGCGATGTGTGTGTGGAAGAACAGCAACGCAGTAACCTCGGGCAGTCCATGAATATACACACAACCGTGTGTAGGACTAGACCTTGAATGAGACATAAATCATCATATTTTGTTGGTAATCATGTTTAGTAGGGCAAATCTATCGTTTGGTCATAGGAGTAGTCACTCTATATTTGTCAATGGTATCGTATTTCCGGAATAGTATTATTGTTAAAGAAATTTGGTTGGATCAGATATTACTTTTAGAACCTCTTCCAAGACGTCGTTTGTGTTGGGTTAACATTAATCTTACATCAACGGAAAATATACTGTAATAATATTGGAAACGTTATAGACTAAGTGCATTATGTAATTTGAGGTAGGTGGAAATTTGGTGGGTTAGGTTAGATCGGGTAGTTTAGTAAATTATATTAGGGTTAACTGAAAACTGGAGGATTTTCCTTAAATTCTTAAACGAATTGTAGTCAAAACACTTGAAAAATGAATTACAGAAGGGGCAATATTACGCTTTTGTGCATGAGGTTCTATTGACGGGGAGTTATTAATATGAATATGCTGTTTTTGGATTAAAACTGAGATTTTTTTCGAACACGTACGTATTACGTTTCAATAGTCTGAGAGGTGAGACTTTGAATTATTTCTATTGGGTGAGAGGTCCTGATAGAAAACATCAGCGACAAACAAGAGTTTACTTTACTCTCTTAATTTTACCTGTCTTAAAGTATTCGTAGATTTATATGGTTCACTTAGGGGAGGAATATGTTAGCTTAGGGAGGCAATATCAGGCAATATCTATGTAGAAAAGACTATTTAGATTTGTTAAAACCCTATCAATACTAATCGCACATGTTGTCCAAAAACGTCGCAATGGGTTAGAATTGGGTCTACATCATCGCAGAATAGTTAGCTATGTGGGGCCCGGGGTTGATTTTTTCGAAATGAAGCAACCTTAGACAAAATCAAAATATCATTGTTCCTCTTTCATCTGTCTTAAAGTACTTCTCGATCCCAGGGGAAGATATGACAACTCCTCTAGACATAAAGACTGTAGGCTATTCTCAAAACCCTATCGACACTACAAACGCCCGTTGAGCCAGACGGAAGCTGCACAGATCAAGTACAAGGCTGTAGATGTAGGAAGAGCTGCTAGAGTCAATTGTTTGCCAATTAACTGTGTTAGGTTGAGCAACCTGTTGCCTGTTGCCTAATGAGAACTACAATAGGCGAATCCTTGGTAGAGTCTGGGTTAATCGGTGAGAACGTGCCTGAGCCTGGGACTGACATTGTTGGCTGCACGCAATCGGCGACCTATGCTACTACCGTCGTAAGCCTTACGTTAATAACTCTGCAGTTAGAGGAGCATGTGGTAGAGTCATTGGCTGTGTAAAGACTTTTGATGATGTTGTAAATGGAATTGGTGTAACCAGCTTCGTTGTAATCAAAATTGATGCTAATACCGCAACTAATTTTGACTTTAATGAAGTCCTTTTCATGCGTAAAGGATATCATGATCACTTCTTCAAAAGGCTGTCAATTTACTTCCGAGTTCACTTTGAATCACTCCTGATTAGGCGATCATGACATCTTTTGACGTCTGAAGCAACGTAAAACGAAGCAGGTATTTACACCAATTCATGAATCGTGATTGGATGCACCCGATCACTCTTAAAACAATCACATATTTTTATGTTCATCGTTTTTTACTTAGTTCAAATGTTATATCAAAGGACACACGTAGCCTACGAACCAATAACATCTTTTTGTATTTGAGTAGCAAGTCTACCATTAGAAAAGTGTCATCTCCAAAATACAACCCATCAAATGCATTAGGATAACGCATATAAATATTAATTTGGATCACCCCGTACATCCTACCTTTTTCCTTTGGCTTCTACTAAACTCATATTCTAGAAACCAGCCAAAATGATCACTACATCAATCACAAATAGGAAAGTTCACTAGTTACTGACAGTTCTAGCCAAACTACTGCCAATTCCATAACGTTTTCCTTTTCTAATTGAGGCGTTCACTTTGCATAACGGCCGCCGTGATCGGTAAATGTAGAACATTAATCAGTCTTTGATGCTATCTGGACCGAATGACAGAGGATTGAATTCTATGAGTGGAACGGTCGCCGGAGGCTGCCACACACAGACTGTTACCCAATCCGTTGGGACATTCCGTCTCCATTAATGTATCAATCGCTCAAATTGGTCATATAATTGGTCGGGTAAATTGGCAAATCATAAATGAAAGTCCCTAAATTGTACTAGAACACGGACAATATATAAAGGTAATAATGAATGTAAGGGAAATCGTTTGAGAATGATAAATGGATACTACTGTTTTTGTTTTTACTACATTTATTTTCTTGCTGTGGTACTTCTTTTGATTATTTGCATCTATAGGTAAAAACGTGTATGCTCTAAGTACATTATTGTATAAAATTGGGTCGCCATTGCACTGCTTAGTACCTCTTATGCTCAGGACTAAATCCTATGCTGACGACACAATGCAAGTTTTTAAGTAACCAAAATATTTGTTGTTAATCACTAGTTTCTTGTTTTTGGAGTCAACAACTCTTATCGTGTGGTTTCATTGACGATTAACATGGAGTACACACTGTTTTGATATACCTCATGTATTTAAACAATTAACAGCACAATTTAGATACATTATGTAATACAATTCAACTTGATTGTTGCTTCTTTCCACTCGAGGCGCGGCATGTCACGACGTGGACGTTCGACTCGCGGAAGCCCTGATCTTATCAAGACATTGTCCAACACTTCCTCTGATTACGTCTCGGTCTCCACTCGTCCGGAGACACGTAACTGTCGATAAAGTAACACGAAAATGTCGGAAAAGTGGATCACGAAAATGTCGGCAAAGTGGATCACAGAAACGTCGGTAAATCATCCACGAAAATATCAACAATTGATCGAACAAAAAGTCAACAATTGATCCATTTAATGTGTTCTGGTAGTTATAAGTGGTCTAGCGATGAACATGGCTCACCTAGTGATAAATCTATTTTTAGCTCTATCTGAACTTGGTTTCTATTTAGTAAGATTTGAGGTAGAGAGTATAGATCGTTCACAGTGAAACTAATTACAGTACTTTCTTGTTGGCTTGTAAACTACATGGTCACAAATATCAAGTAATAGAAGTGTGAGAGATACTACGAGAACGTGAAGCTATTGAAAATGTAATAGAGTTTACGTTTACTTAATTCATGACTAAACTTTTAATTAATCTAAAAAGTCTGGTTGTAAAACGTAATAAAGTTAAAACTAGTATAAAGCTATAAAAATACACTCTCGTATAATGGTTATGTGCAATAAAGGACCGTGTTACCCTAGCTATAGCTTGTTAAAAACATTTTACACTTGATTTTTAGCGAATTTCCCATATAGGGAATAAGCTATTACCGTAGTACTCATGGTAAGACCTGGACCCGGGACCGATTTACTTTTTCGTTTTGAGGTCCCTACAGGCCAAAAACACCATCCGTGCAAATTCATATATATATATATATATATATATATTTATATATGAGTCCGTTAGCGCGATAACTCGAGCAAAACTCATCCGATTTTGATGTGAAATTTGGTACAAGTGTTAACCCACGTTTATTCGAACGAGTTCGCGAACCAGCATGATCGGACTATGGGAACAGGTGTTTATGGGGGGTTTTATGGGGTAAAAATTGGTTTTTCCCATTTATAACCCTAAAAACTTGAAATGTAACATTTTATTTCCAAACCATTATGTAGAGCTTAAAAAACAAATAATTTAGTATATTGAAGCGTTATTATGCGCCTAATGGTTACGGAGAAAATTCCAAAAAACTGTAAATTTAAAATTCCTATGTTATTCTCATGGAGAATAACTAAACTGTTGTAGTTTGCTTGTTTATGAACTTATTTTGATCAAATTTGAAAAATGCATTAATTTCATTCTAAACTATTACAATTTTACAAAAAAAACACATTTTTACCCTCCCTGTTGCAGCAAACCTAAGTACTCGATAAATTAATGTTATTTAAATAGGGAATAAATGTGATATTTTTAAGGAGACATTTTTGTGTAAATCCAATCAAAGCAAATGGAAATTAGCTTAGTCTGCAGGTTTGCTGCGGCGGGGTAATTTATTTATAACATTGTTTTGGGAACAGCAAAAATGTATGTATAAACAATACTTAGGAATACCACTATTTTCCTAATTTAATTTGACAACAATTCAAGACTGTTCATAAAAAAGAGTATTCATGAAAATAAAAACATATAGGTGTCAGTCCAACCCAAAATATTCACACACATTGACTAGCTTCAACCGTGACCTGCACAGCTTTTAGTCACCTTTACCTTGCCAACAGCTGATCACCGTCATTTTCCATAGAGTACCAATCCATTAAGCCATAGAGGAAACAGTTGTCTAAACGTTACTCGCACAAATGATTCGATCAGTTTACTCACATCAGGCTTAACGATCGCTAACGACAATGGTGGACTTTTATTACACAAGGTCTCCACACACATCTGCTGACGAAGCGTTTCCACACTAGATTTGGCCAGGATGTAAATGGTATCCATTAAGGAACGGTCACTAATCTGATTTTGGCCACTCACTTTTGACATTGTTTCGATGTTACTATCACTTTTGGAAGTTCACAAGGGCAGTTATAAATTAGTTAATAGGATTCTTAAAGAAGAGGGCGGTTTTATTAAAAATTTCCTTGTGCCAAAAATGGTCATGTAAGTTAAGCTAATCTAATCAACTCTAACGTAACGTAATCTAACTCTGTATCCTAAGTTGACTTGCTTGGAGAAAATTTAAAAGTAGTGGTTCTTTCATTGAAAACACCCTATAAGTATCTTAGCTTAACATTTATTAATTACCACTATCATTCAAAAATATATTTCATTTATACAGGGTGAGTTTCTACTAAGTGCGTTAATTTTTACCAGTTATTCTACTCACTAAAAGGAACAAAAAATGACAAACAAAAATTTTCCATCCCCACTCGTTATGCTGTAATGGCCAATTATGTGAATTTTTAAAATTACCTGTAGTGGCTTCACTAAAACGAGCATAGAAATTAAGCCAATACACCTACAGCATAATAATTTATACCAATGAAAAGAGCGTTAAATTTCCTACAACACCATTGCAACACCTTTAACATACAACCATATTTTCATCGTTGTATGTCTCACATAACATAAAATAAGAAGTTTCAAAATTAATTCTTTACAACTTCAATGTGGTTTTACAACTATACATACTAATGTGATGTTTTGTCAAATTACGTAAAAAACTTTCCCATTTCATGCCCTTTAAAATGATGTAACCCATAAGGTTATTGCTGTATTAAAAGTTCGAAAAATTAGGTCAAAACCGCGTCAAGGTCAGAGTTTTTGGAATCAAAACATTGAACCAAATGTAATACAGTATCTGTTAATTTCTTTGCTATCTTATAATCAGCTGACATCTGATCAGCTGGGTGTTAAACTTTGTTTACAAAACCAGCTGATTGCAATTGTTGGCTTGTCAACATTTAAATTATTAACTATTTCATTATTTTATAATTCTATGACAAAAATTCAAAATAAATTTGATACAAATCTAGGTTAGTACATTTGTGCAAATAAACCAAATGAATCCTGTAAAGTCTGGGTTCTAGATTTTTAATCAAAGTAAGTTTTCAAAATGTCCACCATTTTTGCTCTAATACATGTGGTCATAAATATGGTCTTTTCCGAAAGTTTCTCACTGTTGCCTTTAATTTTAGCTCCTATTGAAGAAGGTTGGAAGCTTAAGTCCGATTTCTTAGCTCATCCGCTGTTTGAACTAGTGTTTGGTAATTTTCCTGTTTGAGGTAACCTCAAGCGTAAGTAGTCCATTGGAGTCTGGTGACTGTGGTGGCCAAACAATATTGATCCGCCTCTTCCAATCCACATTGGGAAAGTATTTCCAATGTAAATTCGCACCCCATTATTGAAGTGGGGAGGTGCACCATATGCTTGCTAAAATATTCGCTTACGTACATCCAACGGGACGTCTTCAATGAGCCTTGGTAGAGTATCAGTAAGGACGTTCAAGTATCTATTCAACTTAAATCTTGTTTGGTTTCGACACTGGTGTATCACATGTGGGTTTTCTGTAGCATAGTGATGTCCATTATGGATGTTGTAAATACAATCCCGAGTAAACTTGGATTCGTCTGTCCACAAAATCGACTTTGACACAATGATCAAGTCAACTAACAGAGCGACATAACTGAAGTCTCTGTAGACAATCTTTTGGTTCAATAATCTGTACTCGTGTAAAATGGTAGGGATGCAATTTTTCCTTTCTCAATAGCTGAGAAATACCTAAGTCACGAGAAACTGTCATTGTTCTTGTCCGTGGATCGTCCTCAAACCACCCCAACACATCTGACACAGCTTCTTAAACACATACACAATACACATCTTGTATCACGTTCCCAACAGAATGATGTTTAGTGCCCATGGAAACTTGTATGGACACTGATGAATATTCGTTCATTTGAAAGTCACCTATTAGGAAGCTGTTGGAAACAGCTGATTATAAGATAGCAAAGAAATTAACAGATACTGTATTACATTTGGTTCAATGTTTTGATTCCAAAAACTCTGACCTTGACGCGGTTTTGACCTAATTTTTTGAACTTTTAATACAGCAATAACCTTATGGGTTACATCATTTTAAAGGGCATGAAATGGGAAAGTTTTTTACGTAATTTGACAAAACATCACATTAGTATGTATGGTTGTAAAACCACTGTGAAGTTGTAAAGAATTAATTTTAAAACTTTTTTTATGTTATGTGAGACATACAACGGTGAAAATATGGTTGTATGTTAAAGGTGTTGCAATGGTTTTGTAGGAAATTTAACGCTCTTTTTATTGGTATAAGTTATTATGCTGTACGTTTATTGGCTTAATTTCTATGCTCGTTTTAGTGAAGCTACTACAGGTAATTTTAAAAATTCACATAATCGGCTATTACAGCATAACGGGTGGGGATGGAAAATTTTTGTTTGTCATTTTTTGTTCCTTTTAGTGAGTAGAATAACTGGTAAAAATTAACGCACTTAGTAGAAACTCACCCTGTATACGACAAGTTAGAAATGGTTCAGTAAATCATACTCCTAACAACTTAGTTCGTTTTGAAAATATTCTGAATTATAACATGAAAAAATAAGACCTAAAGGTCATATCTTAAATACTTTTAGCGAATTTCCCTATAGGGAAGTAGCTATTACCGTAGGTCTCATGGTAAGACTTAGGCCCGGGACCGATTTACTTTTTCATTTTGATGTCCCCAGAGGCCAAAAACACCATTCGTTCAAATTTGTATATATGTATATATATATATATATATATATATATATATGTGTGTGTGTGTGTGTGTGTGTGTGTGTGTGTGTGTCCGTGAACACGATAACTTGAGTAATTTTTATCCGATTTTGATGAAATTTGGTTTGAAGGTGTAAGGCGGGATAAACTTGAATGAGTTCGCGATCCAGCATTATCGGACCATGGGAACAGGGTTTTATGGGGTAAAAATTGGTTTTTCTCACTTTTGACCCTCAAAACACAAAATTTCCCAATTTTTCTCTAAACCTTCTTAAAGAGCTTAAAAAAACAAACAATTCAGTATATCAAAGTGTTTTTGTACGGTTATTGGTTACAGAGAAAACTAAAATAATGGTAAATTTAAAATTCCCATGTTATTCTTATGGAGAATATTGTAAAATGTTGTAGTTTGCTTGTTTATGGATATATTTTGATCAAACTTGGCAAATTTATATATTTTATAGTAAGCTATCAATATTTTACTAAAAACACACTACTTTATTAGTTTCCTTGTAGCAGCAACCCTAGGTACTCGTTAAACCTAATGTTATTTAAATAGATCAATTGAAAATCAATTCAGCCAAATGGAAATTCGCTTAGACGGCAGGTTTGCTGTGGCGGGGGTATTTTATTTCTTACACTACATCAGGACCATTTATTAAAATTGATCATCGGATTTGACTAAATCGACAGGACCAAAGAACAAGTTCATTTTTCGTTACTAAACACTACATAGATCAGCCCACTTAATTCTTGAATGAATGAATACAATTTTTATTCCATGACAAATTTGCTACATATTTCAGCTGTTACCAAAACATAGTTCGCAATAGAGTTATAATTTTTTTTACAGCAGAACATACAATTTGTGTTTTAGTTAGCCTAAATATTTAACAAATAAATTTTGGGACTATCAGACATAGGCAGTGCTGTACAAGTATTCAGTTTAAAACACCAAAGTGTGAACTACCATCTTAAAAATAATTAATTTATAACGAATTACTGATCTTAAGGTAAAACATTGACTTTAAAAAATCATATCGACAATTCAAGACTTTATTCACTAAACTATATCCGATATGACCACATTTGCGAACCTCAACAAAAGATTAGAAAGGCGACGAATCAGCATTTCGCATGAATTAGCTTAAACAAAACCGACCCATCATTAGGTGTATAGTTTATTGGGCCTCTGTAACCTTTCTTTGTTTTAACATTTTATTGTACCTTTTTCCGCCGGAGAATTCGATATTCAAACGTGACTCGCAAATAAACGTTATACGGAACTTGTTGGTATTTCTGAAATGTTAAGCTGAATAGGAATGTTTTCCTTTCCACTGGCACGATTGTTGTTACTTATAAATGTATTTACCAGATTTATTTAAGCTTGTTTACCAATGGGTTATTTTTGTGAGCTTAGATTTAATAGATAAAATGACAATTTTGTCTTCATTACTGTGTTGTTTGTTGTAAACAATTATATTTATATTAGCAAAACGTACTAACAAAATAAGTTTACATAAAAAAATAACAATAACCGTTTGACTTCATTATTTATATCTATATCACTGTAAGGTGTATTTCGAATTGAATGTTTGCAGTATTTTCCTAATCGTATTCAGGTATTAAAACGATAAAATATGTAATAAATAAAACTATAAACTATGTGAAAATGCAACCGGCATTGTTCTTTGTCTATAGCCACAAATTATCAATTGGTCATCAAAAGGTTTGGCTGCAAATAAAAACTCAAGGAGAAATAAATGCATTACCAACTTACATGACAGTTCTAATCATAGATCGAATGTTGAATTTTGATTGGTTAACTTGGTTAATTTTAATTTTATTTTAACCTCAACAATCTTTCCTATTTTAATACATCTTGGTGAACTTAATCCATTATTGGTACACGTACACATTATGTTCTACAATATACAGCAGTTCGTTGTTGGACAGAATTAGAACATTAACATTAATTATTTAATGAAATTAATGCTAAACGATATAATTATGCTTGACCTACTTGAATTTAATTTGGAATAATGAAAACCTATTAATACTTCACAGACAACACAAACACATTTTAAAAACCACACAAGTTCATTCTATAAATTAAACATACAATTAAAGCATTTTACCCACCAAAACATCCACCATCAAAGCACTCCGCTACAGCTGATAATTTATTCAGTACATCACACGCCCTACTTACCCAGCAAAGTGAATTGGGCGGTAAAATCTATGGGAACATCGAGCTCCTAAATATCGTAATGAATCGTTACTCGCAGTATTGTACGTTCTCTGGTTTATACTCATTGTTGTTATCCACTCCAATAACTGTCCCAAGCCTTATTGTTGATTGTGTGTTATGGTGCTTTTACATTTGGTGGGGTAGTTACTTTTGAAATTGGTATTGGTCCATGTGTGTAAATGTGGGGCATTCAAGAGATAAATTACAATGTAAAATTAAATAGTTAAATAATCAGTGACTCATCACCAAATTTGTATTAAGTTCAAATATTGGTTTCGATTTCTATAATTTAGTGTACATGTTGGAAATGCATCAATCTATATTTATGTGAATTTTCTAGGTCTGTTTCTTTGGCTATGAACTATTTGTGACCATGCAATTGCGTTTACATGTTTTAATATAAATTTATATTGTTTCAGGTTAGTTTGGCAACCATATAACAACGGTTTGAATTGCTGAAGGAATATCTGTAAGTTGATATATGATTAATAATAAATAGCTATTTAATATAACAAATATTATAAAATGTATAACAAATTTAATGAGTGTTTTTAAAATTGGCCGTTAATAATGTTTTTACATTGAATTAATAATTACCTTAATAATATACTTTATTAACAATATTATACTTAATCTGGAAAAGAATTAATGACGTAAACACTGCAGTTTAAAATAAACCAGAAAACCAGATATTTTAGTATTCTTATTTTTATTTAAATCTGTTATCTTTACACAATATATCTTCCAGAAGAGTAATTTGACGTAAAAAAATATATCGTTTAAAATCCTTATTGCTCACTAACAAATAACTATTTTAAACATTGTATACTTAGCACTAACTCATTACACTCTATAAGCCTATAAACATTTTAAAACATTAACATCTAATGCACTTACCTTGCATCTATTTGATCGAATGGTGTAAACCTTTTTCCTAATCAAGTTTAATTTGAAAGACTGTGATTCCATTTGAAACGGGAGTTAACAACTACTTTCCATGCATTGCCTTTGTCAGATCCCATTTCACCATTATCACGTAATTATCCCAGGTCGATGCTATTACAGAGGTAATCTAAATGTATTTGACCACCGATACTTTAGCTGTAATGAAAATGATTACCCTTCTTTATAAACCGGATTACCCGCCATTAAACGCGTTAATGCAAACAAACTGTAAACTATGTGTTAACTGAATTGTGAACCTTTATTGAAATTGGTTTTTTGGTCCGGTTTTTTATAAATTGTCTTTTGATAATAGGTTCTAAATACATATTTCGTAAGCGCTATGTAAACGACGCGGTTATTAAAAGACGGATACAACGAAATTGAGATAATTTTGTGATATTTTAGAGTTTTTATGTTAGATTATGAAGTCGTTTTGTAATAAAATAAGGGTTTAAGATGTCTAAGCGTAGTTTATTGTTTGTATGGAATATTAATCCTAACTGCCTCTACCTGTTATTCTATGTAGAGAAAGTTTATTAGTATTAAAGTTGCTGATAATTTCAATAGTATAGATCGGCATACCTTCCTCTGGCCCGCTCTTTTTCGTGTGCAGTTGTAGTGAGTTTTGAAATTATTATTTAAATTTTATTAAAATCCCATGCAAAATCGATGTCGCCCTTATATTGATCCTATAGCCATCATAGGTGTTTCGGTCTGAATCACGTTTGCCCACTTCTAGATAAGCTGGAGGTCTGAAGTTTGGCACGTTTGTAGGTCTAGCGCCTTTTTCGAAAAGTGACATTTAACAATATTAAACCTCCCCCCTAAAATTTCGAACTACCCCCCTCCCTTGTTATTTTTATGAACCTTGAAAGTGGCCGACTTTGGTAGATCTAAAAAGTGTAGAGCTTTTCTTTTCAGGGCCCTAATTTCTGAGTGTTTATTGTACTAATGTTGAATTTCTGAAAAATAAATTGATTGATTCAAGTGGTAATTTACGGCATGGAGTTATTAAACTTCGGAAATTAAAAACTAAAATGTAATATACAATGTTCCAGAACCACACTTTTTTCCAAAACGACTTGCGTATGAACAAAAAAATACATCATATTTTTTACCCTGAATCTCAATGCGTCATTAAAATCACTTAAAGGTGTTTTAAGCTTTTTAACAGATAGTCAACAAAATAAATAACTATTATTATTAACAAGTCAAAGGATGAAGAAAGCAATTTTTAATATGCTTTTAAAGGAAATCAACTTTTACTGGGAAGAATTTTAAATTAAATATGAATCAAGATTATGAAAACCGTCTGCATATATATTATATATTACATTTCAGGTATTCAAACACAAGACGTATGCCCTTTTATAAAGAAGTTTGTTACAATATTTACATTCTTTGAAAGATAATCTTTACAGCGAAACGAATTCTAATATTAACACATAAATAAAAGTTATGAATATCCAAATCGTTATAATAATGTCTAAAATAAGATCCTCTGTATGTACCTAAATCCTAAAGTCCTTATCGAATACCCTTACTAATACATTTCAACAGTAGTTTGATTTTGAAAATATCTACAACAAAACAAAACTTTTCCCAGCCAAGAATCACCAGTAATATTTCATAAAAATGGTTCAATGCAGTGTCGTATATTTAGAGTAAAGAATCGCTCTTATTTATGCATTGAACATAAAGGTTACTGGGACTAGAGTTTGAATTGCAAATCAGTTGTGCAAATAAGAAAAAGTATAGCTTTAAACACAATAAAAGTTATGAAATAAATTTTCACAACATTGCAGAATATACGGGCACGATGTTCAAGCTTATTACATGTAAATTTGGTAAATAATATCCAATTTTGAAGTGAAATTGTAATCAGATGTTTTAACCATGGTTGTTAACTGATGAAGAAATTTTGTGTTTGAGCTGAATACGAGATAGAATTATGTAGATAATCTTGCATGCATGTACTTCACTGATGACACGCTTTGCAATGATGCTCAATTTATCAATTTAGATATGATAGGTTAGCTCATCAATATAGTAAGTGATGAAATAAATATTTTTCTGTTGGTTTTAAAATAAATATTTTTCTGTTGGTTTTAGAACTTTAAAAAGGTTTTTAGCAATCGACGTCGTTTTAAATTCGCAAAAACAGTTTTAAATATATCTTTTTATTTAAAATCCTTGGGCGTAAATATTTTAAAGCGTTTATTTGTTTATATTTGAGCATTGTCAAAATAAATCACCCTGCTGCTGCAAAACTGTAGACGAAGCGAATTGACATTTTTATTTTACATAATTTATAAGTTTTCTTCGAGATTTCCGATTTATTCCCTGTTTATGCTGTATAGCCTTGGGTATTTTTAGTACTTAGGTTTGCATCCAAAGGGAAGTAATGAAATTTAAAGGGCTGAGGATTAAATTAATCATTTTGCAAATTTGAGCGAAATATATTAATTTATGAATAATCTAATTACAACATTTTTGGTATACAGGTTTTCCTCAATGAAACATGAGTTGGAGACACGGTTAAGGATCATGAGAGGCATTATTGGACATCTCTCTCTATCTAACGATGCTGTAGCTCACATTGTGAAGCTCATATTCCACAGATCTTGTTACTCATTTAAAATATAATAAGTGATAAAAATGTATTTAAAATGTTAAACTTTCTCCGAAATGATAGGATTATTCTTGAAGGGAATAGGGTGTTCTAATTCATAATCTTATGTTGCCTAAAGGTTATCGTCACAATTACTCACAATATGAAATTTTCCGTAAATACTGGCTAGATTTAACCTGCGGTATTCAAAAAAGTAAGTCTCGAAGATTTACAACTACAATATGTAAAACTAACAGACTGTTGTAGTCGATATATCCTTCCAGTATTGGAGAGATTAAAGCAATGGCAGATTATGATTTGCTCACCATCAGTATAAAACTGCTGGAGGAGTTAGACAACTCCAACGAACCTGTAAAAAAGATCTACGAAAAAGGTTGTTAAGGAAAAATCAAATTTAATGAGGCTGCATTTCGCTTGCATTTGAATGAAGCCCTGATGGCAACTTACATACACTCTGAAAGCATACTAAAAGGTTGCAGAATCTCGCAAACTAGAGAAATCGCTGCAAGACCTAAAGAAGTATTATAGCCTGGAACCTAATATTACAGAAGACGTTCGAAAACTTTACTACGATGGCGGCATTTTGTCATAGTTAACGTTAGAAATTACAACTAATCATCTGCGTTACAATAATCAAAACAATCAACAAAATGGAAGTTACCAGGTTTTATTTGCAATAAACTTTACCTATTACCACTGACGCCTCTAGCCTTCATCACCAGGAGGAAGTGCTGCGGTAGTCTAGAGATGTCAGGGATGTTGTGCTAGTAACAGTCGTCCTTGGCTAGCCTTACCTGCGTATATGACTGTAACAACAATAAACAGAAGCAGTCTTACTGCTGTGTTGACTGGCATTTATCTCTATGGGTCAAGTGAGGAATAAACTAACACGGTGCTAATTTTTGCATTTGAAGCTAATGTAAGAAATGTATTTAGGCTAACAGGTGATACCATTGTGGCGGTTTGCGATAAAACTGTATTCAAGAATTTAGTTACTCTATGGTTTAGTTGCATGCACTTATTTTATCTAGAACGTTGCAATATTGTAACTAGCTTCAACTCACATTAGTCTCTTATCAGGCTAATTCTCAAAAACCTGATTGTCTGGCCTGTACACTAAAAAGAACAAGAAGATATTGTATAAGATTGAATTGGATGATGTTTGGTTTACCTGACTATTATGGAGATTGGTGGCTCATTATAGAGTAAACCTTTACCCAAAATTTATCATTGAGAATTAGATGAATGGACCATCCTTGCTAGCAGTGAAGAATACTTGACTGGGGGATGGTACATGCAACTATTAGGGATTAAAATAAGAAGTGACTGACACGTTGTTCTTTAGTTCTGGTGCGAATTTTCCGACTATTGCTTTAAAGTATTTTCCCAGTGGGTTTTCCAGTCTTCATTGTTTGAACAAAGTTAAGTTTTAACTATTTAGTATCTATCTTAAGTTTCGCTTTTAGGCCAGTCAAATCGTACATAAAAAGAGGCTAAAATCGCAAAGCGTGATGTATTGCTGCATTTTTAATATGTTGTTGGGACCAGTTAGGGTAACTCAAAACCAAGTTTGCAGCTTCGAAATCCCTGTGCTCCCTGCGTAATAAGTAAAAATTTTACAAAATTAATGTATTTTTTTTTAGTTTTTGGTCTATAACTTATTAACAGTGCATTTTTCTTAATACTACTCAAAGGTAATAACTAGGAGTACGCTCCGAAGTCGCGTATGAGAATGAACGAAGACAATTCCATGTACACTACTATATATAATCTGTCTTTAGTCTTTGGTGCCCCTTAACCCTGGCTCTGCGGCCCGCCGCAAGTTTGTGCGGCAACAGTGGCAGTGATGACCAGCGTTGCCAACACAACTTGCTCATTTTACCCGCAAAATCCGGTGGTAATCCCCGGTAGCCAGAATCAAGTCTTGATTACCCGCAAAATCCCCTGAATTCAAATTTTAAAGATTTCGGCAAACTTTTTGGTGAAAACCTTGTTGTAACCACGTTATTACGGTGCATTGAGAGAATTATTAATATTTATACCATTCTTTCTTATATTCAGCAAACCGTTCATCATTCATTTCAAGTTTTTTTAAGGCTACCGGTACCCTTTTTAACTGAAGTCAAATGAAATGTAATGAAATATCTATTTATGTAGGTACCTATTTATGCAAATATTTTTATCTTTCTGAAAGAGAGGTACCGGAACTCCGTTCCACTGCATTCCCCCCAAATCGAGCACTGAATAACAGTAAGACTCTATCCCCTATATCAACCATACAAATTAAAAAAAAACATAAAATTTACAAGATTTTAAACCTTATGTGATGGCCCTTTCCCTATCATAAATTGAATAAATAAAGTAATGCAAGAGTACCCTAGGTCTACCGTGAATGGCAATTTGAGTACTGTGGTTAATTCGGAATTCTTATGAATAATATTCAATAGTTTGATGCCATAAAATGGTGTTAGTAACCCTTAAGGAAAAGTGGACTGGTCCCAGAGATCTGGAATCTATATCTGGCCAGATCTGGGATGACATATCTGGACAAATTCCAGATCTGGCACCCATATCTAACCAGATATGGAATTAGTTCAGATCTGGCATCACAGATCTGATCGTATCTGGCATCCAGATCTGATCGTATCTGGCATCCAGATCTGACCAGATATGGAATATGAAATTGGTAAAATTTGTGTTTTAAGAGACAAACTAACATTTTATGTTATCCACACTTTATTCTTATAAAATCCAAGCCTAAAAAAGATAGTAACCATTGACAGAGAAAATGAAAAAACTTTAACTAAATGAACGCATGAGTAAAAAAATAGTTTTGATTTGTTTAGTTTGTAGAGTGTTGTTTATTGTAGGCCTTTCACAATCAATGTTGTTTTTGTGTCATATGGTTGCCAACTATTTGTTTTAGCATAAGTAAGGACCATTAACAAAAAATATTAAAGTACTTAAATTAGCCTACGATAACATTGGGTGTAGGCCTAACATATCTATGGCTTACTTTTTTAATTATTAAAACTAATGAACTCCTCTTGACATTTTCTTTAAAATATTCCAATTTTTCACTTTATTGATAGATAGGCCTATGAGATCAATAAATGATTAAATCTGTAGGAACTGTTGTAGTCAGTCAAATTTCGTTTGGTAAAAGTTCTACCGAGCAAGACAATTTTTGGGAAATGTTACTTTACCTTCCTAATCGAACCTAACTTCAAAACACTTAATACAGTCACAAATTCGCATAAAACCTAACCTACCTTCCCCACATGCCTAACTTAACTAAGAGCTGATTATTTAGTTTCAAAACAAATTGATTTAATTCCACATTGAGTCAAGTATAATAGCTGTTTGCTTTGATCACACAGTCCTCAGCCCACATTCGGACCCGTCCAGACCACACCATAATTATTACCATCCGAACCGCGAAATGAACCTTAGATTCGTAATTTTAGCCTTCGTTTTACATCCACTTAGGGATCTTTCCGACAAAAACGGATTGCATTTTTGGAATCAGCGTGAAAAATACTGTAAGTAAACATCTAAAAATTACATTATTTCTCAATGTAGACATACTAAATAATTGCTAAATAGTTTATCAGATGAATTAGTTAAATACATTTAATTATATCAATGCATATCAATATTTATCCGATTCAATTTTTCGATTACAAAAAATTCTTTTTTTCCAATGTATGTCGCTAAACATCAAATTCATTTATGGTTGGTACGGTTTTTGTTCATATTTAAAAGAAATTAGGCTAAACTAAGTTACTGTCTAGGAATAACTTACAATTGACCAAAAATAAATTATAAGTTAGGCCTATTAAAAAGAAAGGGTACAGTTTCATATCTTTTAGCACAAACAACCGAATGAGTAATACAGTATTGATTACGGTATTTGATTGTTTAGTTCGATATATCGATTGACATTACTCATTCGGTTGTTTGTGCCAACAGATATGGAAGTGTACCCAAAAGAAACAAAACAAATAGGCCTAGGCCTACCTTATAACAAAACAACCAAGGATAAAACAATAAAATGCTTCTTTAATGTTTGGTTACCTCGGTAGGTGTACCTATGGCTCTGGGGAGTGGGATTTTTTAAACGTTATTTTTTTATTTATATCATATGGTAAATGTATGATGAACTTTAATTCAATAGGCCTAGGCCTACGATATTAAGTTAAGTTAAAATCAAACCGATAAGTAGTTATTCATCTGATAAAATAAGTAAGTTATTGTTGGTTCTCTGTGGAACTGTAACTTACCCAGTAGGTAAGATAGGTACCTAGCCTACATTTTTATAAACTCATGAAAAAGATTAAAGTTAACTTACCGTAGCCTAACTTATGTATTTAAAAATTTATCTCTTTAACAAAATCATACACAAAAGATTCATGTTGATTTTTAGAAATGTTACCTTTGTTATTAGGCCTATTATAAACTAAAAAGTAAGCTACACAGTGTAAAGAGTCTCCTTAAAAATATCTTAGGCATAAATTGTTCAATATTGAAATAGGCCTTGGCCTACATGATAAATAACTTAGGTAGGCCTACGGTAAGTTGTATCGCCTAAAAGTGAACCGATTACGATAAGTTATCTCATATAGGGTATATTAAGTTAGGCCTAAACAAAAATATTTCATTTGATAAATTATCGTAGGCTAGGTCTCTGCGAAACTGTTCCCCTGAAGATGGGTAACTTAATCTAAGTAGGCCTACTATAAGGACACAGATCTATTAGCTAAAAGAAAGTTATAGGCTACATTACTTTTTTAGGTCTATTTAGGTAAGTTAGGGTTATATTAAGGCCTACCTTTCTTAGTTTAAACTTTCTACCGTAAGGTCTACATTCTTTGACGGTGAAAAACACATTAAACACAGATTGTTATATGAACAAATAAACATAGTACTGTGACATCATTAGACACAGATTTTAACAAAACTCTTGACAGGCCATACCTAGGCTAGGCAACACGGCCATCTAGGCAATTAATGTCAACAGACACACTTTACACAAAACAACTTTACATGACACAACACTTCCTCGCTTCACCGCCTTCCTTCAAAAGTTTATACTGTTTAAGGCTATATTTTGAAGTTAAGATTATCTACCTCAGCATTCTGATTGTCTGTCTCACCATTCTTCCACTGCTTTGTTACAATCGATGAAGACCTGTGAGCCCAATTTTATGTCTGCTCGTACCGCACGTCTTGATCTTCACTTCTTGGTTATCTAAGCGTAGTCCTTTTGTTATGGGCCCTTAGCAGCATTATTATAAGTGGGCTAGCTCTTTGAAGCAGTAGGTTCCCACCACGATATTCGTGGTTCCCACTTATTGACCTACAGTATTTAGTGTTCAATACTTGATGAAGGGTCCATAAGCTCAGTTGGCACATAAGTTAGTCGACTGAGAGTTCAATATTAAACTCACTAAAATTTGTCACTTATTCAGACCAAATTCGGGAAAGCTCCTTCCTATTGCCTATTCTTGTGTCCATTGGCTGAGTTTCATCCGCTCTTCATCAGAACTGAGTCTACTTGTTCTAGGTTAACCTTAACTTAATGGATGAGGTTTGAGATGAATATAAAATGCAGTTTGATTGCATTACTTACCTACGTAATTTAAATGGATAGGATTTTATTCACAAACTTTTAAAACCTACTTAGGTTGCCGTCTTATTATCAATAGCAGAATGCACTAAACCTTGAGGAGTATGTTCAAAGACTAAGCTTAACTTAAGGCAGCATTTCTGATTCTGTCTTAGTTAGCGAGTGAACTGCAGACGACCGATGAAAAAAAGATATATTAAATGAAAAAAACCATATTTCATAAAAAAAAGTCTTAATACTTATGTTATATCATTATACAGTAATATGAAAGTACAGTAACTTATCTAAATATTTTGGGGCAACAATTGAATGACTGACTGAATAGATAAAGCCACCGACGCGATGCCTTACTGAAATTTAATTTAGAACAACCAGAACGAAAATAACTAAAACCATTGATTATTAGATAGTGAAATCTTATCTAATATTAATTAGTCAAAGATAACACTTAACTTTTAGCAAGTTAGGAAACAATAGTAGACTTTCACCTACGGCATCGTTTACCGTCGCGTCGTACTTAGTATATAGCACAGCCTACTGAAGAAACGTAGCCTGTAGATTAAACATGTAAATATTTATTTTCAATCAATTGCGATACATTTTAGTAGATAATTTGTTAACTCCTGCCAGTATTTTCGTAAATACATTATTATCCTAGAAATTGTAGAGTTATAATATGAATACGGTATGACTGTTACTCTATGGATGAAAGAGTAGCGTTCTCTTTGTCTCATGTAAACGACAAAATTGTAGGTCGTAAAATGTAAACAAATAAAAAGAAGAAGAAGGTAGCTCATAATGTTAATCTTATGGGACAAAATTAAAAATGTTTTTTTAAGATTTTATAATAATTACGGAACAAATATTTTTGAACAACTAATGGTCGCAAGATAAAGTGGTATAGAATCTTTGTGCAACACATCAAGTTTGTAACTTTAGCCATTCTCGAGATTTCGATCAACATAAAGATGCATTTCACACCAGTATGAGAATTCACTTCGTTCATTCAATTAAAGTGCATAGAATTTCTAACAATTTAAGCATAGTTTCATTTTTGAGTGTCAAATAGTTTTTGAGCAATGATTTTTTTAAATATTACAAATTTTTTAAAGTAATTACCATAATTTACATTTTTCCTGGGTTGGACCCACAAAAATTGTGTAATACCCATATTATGACAGAACTCTTAAAAACTGCTTTATAGTAAATTTTATTGGCTTTCGTTTTATCACAAAGCCAAGTCTGTACCTTCAACACTTTTGTGAAAACTATACAAATAATAATTTATGAATAGTGTGATTTTTTCATTTAACGAGTTTAATTGTTTTTACATCATGTGTTTAAGTTATTAAGATTTAGATAAATAAATTTTACTATTATTAGCTAATTTATTAAAAATATAATATAAATTTGTGTAAAAACAACTTACAGTAAATATCCCCATCGCAGAAAATGATCAAATATATCGCTCTCGGCACTATGCCTTACCGTACCACATATGGTAATAGCTACTTCCTATCAGTAAGTAAAAAAAGAAGAATATACTATGTTAAATTTTTGTTTTATTTCTATTAGACTTGTTTTCTTTATGTTAAGTTTTAGATAATAGTTTTTGCCGCCATTCCATGTACTGATTTATGTGCAATATGAAATAAAGACGATTTGATTCGATTTGAACACAATCGTTGCGTAAACTACTACGGTATATCATTCTTTTTTTGCTATTTCAAATATTTATATGATGCACTTTAACTACAATAGTACAGGTTTCACACCAATAAGACTCATGTTGATTGCTGATGTACTTTTTCCCGCATGACTTGCAGGATTTTAATTAAAACAAATGGAAAAATGACTTTGTTAAGTTAAAATGACAAAAGATTTAATCTGCTATTTATATCTATAGGGTGAATATTATTTATTTTGTACTGTATTGAAATCGGTCCTGGGTCCAGGTCTTATCATGAGTACTACGGTAATAGCTTATTCCATATATAGGAAACTTGCTAAAATCTTATAATTTTGTTTATTTGGATGTCGAAAAAATATCATTATTTATACAAACCCGGGACTGATTTACTTTTTCGACTTCAAATTCCCAGAGGTCAAAAACGCCTTCCGTCTAAGTTTATGCAAATGTGCGAGTATGTCCATCAGCACATAAAATAGAGTAAAACTCATCCAATTTTGATTAAATTAGAAGCAAATGTTATTCTTACGTCCAAACGAGTTCGAGAACCAGTATGATCGTAAAGGGAACGGGGTTTTATGGGATTAAAATAGGTTTCCCCATTCTCACCCTAAAAATCCCTCCTTCCTAGGCATATTAATAACTTAAAGTATTAAAATAGATAACGAGTTTTTAAAATTTATCACTAAGTGCTAAATTAGACCTAAGTCAATAAAATTTTTTGATTGACCAAAAATAATTAATCATTTTTGTTCAGTTGTTTTGTTTATGTTTGTTAAAGTATAACAATTTCCTAGCTGGAGAAAAGTGCCTAATTGCTTTGTATGGTGGCAACACATTTCACGATGAATTATAATACCTTCGGTTCCGCCTGTTTGTAAAGGCAGCAGCCCGCGCTAAGGTAAACTTATCACGCGTGCCTCCCAACCAAGATGCAGCTTCCTTCCACTCATTTCAAACATACCACCAACTTTTAACCTTTAATATGTTTTCCCTCATTTCGTTTTTATCACTTAATGGTTGGGGGACATTATTTAAACTCATGAAATAAAAAATCGTGATATTCATATATTATTATTTGTATTGTTTTCAGAAAAGTGTTGAAGGTACAGACTTGGCTTTCTGATAAAACGAAAGCCAAAAAAAATTACTACAAAAGCAGTTTTTAAGAGTTCTGCCATAATATGGGTATTACACAATTTTTGTGGGTCCAACCCAGGAAAAATGTAAATTATGGTAATTACTTTAAAAAATGTGTAATATTTAAAAAATTATTGCTCAAAAACTATTTGACACTCAAAAATGAAACTATGCTTAAATTGTTCGAAATTTTATGCACTTCAATTATTACGTTTGAGTAGTATTAAGAAAAATGCTCTGTTAATAAGTTATAGACCAAAAACTAAAAAAATACATTAATTTTGTTAAGTTTTACTTATTACGCAGGGAGCACAGGGATTTCGAAGCTGCAAACTTGGTTTTGAGTTACCCTAACTGGTCCCAACAACATATTAAAAATGCAGCAATACATCACGCTTTGCGATTTTAATGTCCAATTTGACTGGCCTATTATTATAAGAGGAATTTGGATTTTCAAGATATATTTCAGGCTTAATTTGAGACACCAAGCTCATATGTTGGTATCTGTCATATGATGTTTTAAAAATTTGTTGTTTGTTATCGTTTGAGATTATTATTCAGTGTACACAATTAAAAGGTTAAGTCTTGTTCTTTCTTTTTACTAACATTTTTATCATTCTTTTCATAATAGTACATGGTGTCAGGTGCGTAAAATGTCCAAGAGAAGACAAAGGAAAGGTCAAGAGGATCCAAATTGTAGTGTACAGTCACAAACATTAAGTTCTAATGCAACACTCGTTCGTCAGGAGTTTAGGTACCAGGGTCAGACACCGCAACCCTTTTCGTTTGTTGATTCAGAATGGGAAATTTGGTTCCGGACATTTGAGAGATATAGGTCAGCATCAAAATTGATTTTAGAGTCTGATGAAACCCAAATCAACACGTTAATTCTTACAATGGGCCCTAAAGCCGAGACTATTCTCGAAAGTTTTAACTTAGGTGGTGAAACTCTTGGTGATTGTGATTTTGTTACAGCATATTTTCACAAACATTTCGCAAAGAAGACTAACATTATATACGAGAGGGCCATGTTTAATAAACGTAATCAAAAAGAAGGCGAACCTGTAAATGAATTCATACGGTGTCTCTTTGACCTGTCAAAAACTTGTAAATATGGTAATCTCCGCGAAGAGTTGATTCGTGACAGAATCGTGGTTGGGATTTCTGATGAAAAACTGTCTCTCTCTCTCTTCAAATGGACCCAGAGTTAACCCTAGAGAGAGCCATTGATAGAGTTAAACAATCTGAAAATGTCAAGTCTCAGCAAAATTTCTTAAGGGAGGACCAGGACAGGACAGATAGTAAGAGTACACTCTCTACTTTCGTGGTATCAAGGAAATCCAAGTATTCAACCTCGTTTGTTTGCTATCGTTGTGGTGCATCTAAACCACATCTAGACAGTGAAGTTAACTACGCAGTGGCCAGTGATGCAACACATTTCTTTACCAAACTAAATTTACCACGCCACATGTGTGCCATGCCTATTTACCAGGTTAAGATTTATTTTTAAAATGTCCCTAAACTAAATTAGGTCTTACCTTCGAACCAAAATATGACATTCAGCGAAAGAAGTGAGTGATCAGGAGCCTGATGATTCTCACCGCTTCCAAAATTATACTTTGCTTTCGATCTCTCTGTTGAGACTGTTGACCAGCAGTTTCAATGTCTCTTTCTTGTTCAGTTAGGTTGTTCAGTTGGGTACTCAAGGTTGTCAAAGTCGAGTTAAGTAATTTTAATGTATTCAGAATTTTGAATAGGGTTATGGTCAAAAAAAAAGAAAGATTGTAATTATTAATAAAAAAATAAATTTACAATGCCGATGGTTACAATCAAGCCTTCCATTTTCTTTTCAACTAGAAGTAAACAATAACAATTAACACATGATAATATAAAACTAAATGACAATAGTCAGTAGAGGGTCTGACTTAGGGGAGGTACGAATGAGGCATTTAGTTCAAAATTCCTCCGTGAACAGCGCTGTAGTAGAGAGCACTTTGGCAATGAAGGTTTACTAATCGCAAAAATAGTTCTGTTCATAAAATAAAATTATAAATGTCTCAAATTCAATTTTATTATTTTTAAATTATAAAATTAAACTATCATAACCTAACCGAACCAACCAAACTTGCTGATAAAGAAATAATATAACACAAGTTTAGTAATCGGAAAAATAATTCTGTTTATGAAATAAAACTAGAATTTGCTAAATTAAAATTTTGTAATGACTTAATAATAAAATTAAACTGTAATAACCGAACCAAACCAACCAAACTTGCTGATAATAAAATTTACTGCTACCATCAGGATTCGAACCCGGGACCTACAGTATAACAGCCCGTTACGCTAACCATTAGACCACCGAAGCCGATGGCTACCGACCGTTTTGTTACGGTAATGGCGTTCCCTCAGCTAATAAGAAGCCCACAGCTGTCATCGTAGCCTCTTCTATACCTCCCCTGAGTAAATGCCGTCAGTAGAGCTGTATAGCCAACCATTACATCTCCCTCTTTAAATGTTGAGTTTTTTGGGAGGTTTTATAAGCCGCCTTGATCGGGTTGTTATGTTAGCATAAGACATTCCAGAGGTGTTTGGAGGAACTGTTGAAAAGTTTGGCATGTCTTCATGATGATCCATCGGACCACTTGTTAATGGTTGACGGTTGCGGTTAACTGTTGAAAAGTTTGTTAAGCACATACCGTTGTCTTCCTCGGATCGATGATCCTTCTGACCATTTGTTGATGCTTGATGGTTGTGGTAACTTTCCTTTTGAATGTTTGGCATTGGTTGTAGGTGAAACTGGTTTTTTCGAACTATTGTTCCTTTGTCCGTCAGTACTTTATAAGATCGTGGTGAGTTTAACTTTTCTACGACTTGTCCTTCACGTTTCAGATCAGATATCCAAACTTTGGTTCCTGGGTTTACATCTGATAAGGGTCGAGCACCATGTCGTCGATCATAATTTCGTTTGTAGTTTTGTCTATAATGATTCTCCTTCTCTCGGAGATGACTGAAGTCTGGCTTTTTCTCCAGATGACATGGTAAGGTAGGCAAATTATCCCGTAGTCTACGTCCGTATAATAGCTGTGCTGGACTGTAACCGTTGGCAAGTGGAGAGTTCCTGTAAGACAACAAAGGATACTAATCATTTAATACTAATCAACTTTCTCTACATGGAATATCAAGTATAATAACTATTATTTATTATCAACAAGTAAAAGGATGAAGAAAGCAATTTTTAATATCCTTTTAAAGGAAATCAAGTTTTACTGGGGAGAATTTTAAATTAAATATGAATCAAGATTATGAAAACCGTCTCCATATATATTAGATATTACATTTCAGGTATTCTAACACAAGACGTATACCCTTTTATAAAGAAGTTTGTTACAATATTTACTTTCCACGAATTATTCCTCAGTAAACTTAACAGCAAAAGGATTTTGAATATTGTACACATAAACAAACGTGATTTATTCTTGAATTGTTTTATAAGGTTTCTAAAAATAACCTCTTTATATACCTCCAACGCTTTCACAGAATACAATTCCTGTAACAACTCTATTAATTTTGAATCAGTATTTATTTTTAGAAATATCCAAACCAATAAAAACCTTTCCCCAGCCAAGAATCACCAGTAATATTTCATAAAAATGGTTCAATGCAGTGTCGTATATCTAGGGCAAAGAATCGCACTTATTTATGCATTGAACATAAAGGTTACTGGTACTAGAGTTTGAATTGCAAATCAGTTGTGCAAATAAGAAAAAGTATAGATTTAAACACACCAAAAATAATGAAATACATTTTCACAACATTGCAGAAATACGGAGACGATGTTTGGGTTTGTTACATGTAAATGTGGTAACTAACATCCAATTTTGAAGTGAAATTGTAATCAGATGTTTTAACCATGGTTGTTAACTGATGAAGAAATTTTGTGTTTGAGCTGAATACGAGATAGAATTATGTAGATAATCTCGCAGGCATGTACTTCACTGATGATGAAACGCTGTGTAATGATGTTCAATTTATCAATTTAGATATGATAGATTAGCTCATCAATATAGTAAGTGATGAAATACATATTTTCCTGTTAGTTTTAAAACTTCCACGGGCTTTTAGTTTCCAGGGGCCACTCCTCGACCCCTGGTGAGGGGGCGAGTAACAGCCTTCACACAAATCTTAGCCCGATAGAGAGCAGTGCTTAAGGTTGCTTGTGCTGAACTTTAAGTCAAATCCAAGTCTGAATGACTGTGGCGACTTGCATCTAGCACCTAAAATGTTTTTAGCAAGCTTGGCGTCATTTTAAATTCGCAAAAGCAATTTTAAATGTATCTTTTTATTTATAATCCTTGGGTGTAAATATGTTAAAGCGTTTAATTGTTTATATTTAAGCATTGTTAAAATAAATCACCCTGCTGCTGCAAACCTTTAGACGAAGCGAATTGACATTTTATTTTACATAATTTATAAGTTTTCTTCGAAATTTCTGATTTATTCCACGTTTATACTGTATAGCCTTGGGTATTTTTAGTACTTAGGTTTGCATCCACAGGGAAGTAATGAAATTTAAAGGGCTGAGGATGAAATAAATCATTTTGCAAATTTGAGCGAAATATATTAATTTATGAATAATCTAATTACAACATTTCAGGTAGATACAGGTTTTCCTCAATGAAACATGAGTTGGAGACACGGTTAAGGATCATGAGAGGCATTATTGGACATCTCTCTCTATCTAACGATGCTGTAGCTCACATTGTGAAGCTCATATTCCACAGATCTTGTTACTCATTTAAAATATAATAAGTGATAAAAATGTATTTAAAATGTTAAACTTTCTCCGAAATGATAGGATTATTCTTGAAGGGAATATGGTGTTCTAATTCATAATTTTATGTTGCCTAAAAGTTATCGTCACAAGTACTCCCAATCTATAGCTTGCTACAAAGTGTAACGCGCGCATTTGACTCTTAAAAACTACTACTCACAATATGAACTTTTTCATAAATACTGGCTGAAGTTTTAACCTCCTGTATTCGAAAAAGTTAGTCTCGAAGATTTACAACTACAATATGTAAAACTAACAGACTGTTGTAGTCGATATATCCTTCCAGTATTGGAGAGATTAAAGCAATGGCAGATTATGATTTGCTCACCATCAGTATAAAACTGCTGGAGGAGTTAGACAACTCCAACGAACCTGTAAAAAAGATCTACGAAAAAGGTTGTTAAGGAAAAGTCAAATTTAATGAGGCTGAATTTCGCTTGCATTTGAATGAAGCCCAGATGGCAACTTACATACACTCTGAAAGCATCCGAAAGTTTGCTTATTCTCGCAAACTAGAGAAATCGCTGCAAGACCTAAAGAAGTATTATAGCCTGTAACCGAATATTACAGAAGACGTTTGATATTTTTGCTACGGCGGGGATATTTTGCCATAGCTAACGTTAGAAATTACAACCAATCATCTACGTTACAATAATCAAAACAATCAACAAAATGGAAGTTACCAGGTTTTATTTGCAATAAACTTTACCTATTACCACTGACGCCTCTAGCCTTCATCACCAGGAAGTGCTGTGGTAGTCTAGAGATGTCAGGGATGTTGTGCTAGTAACAGTCGTCCTTGGCTAGCCTTACCTGCGTAGAGATATATGACTGTAACAACAATAAACAGAAGCAGTCTTACTGCTGTGTTGACTGGCATTTATCTCTATGGGTCAAGTGAGGAATAAACTAACACGGTGCTAATTTTTGCATACTGTAAGAAATGTATTTAGGCTAACAGGTGATACCATTGTGGCGGTTTGCGATAAAACTGTATTCAAGAATTTAGTTACTCTATGGTTTAGTTGCATGCACTTATCTTATCTAGAACGTTGCAATATTGTAACTAGCTTCAACTCACATTAGTCTCTTATCAGGCTAATTCTCAAAAACCTGATTGTCTGGCCTGTACACTAAAAAGAACAAGAAGATATTGTATAAGATTGAATTGGATGATGTTTGGTTTACCAGACTATTATGGAGATTGGTGGCTCATTATAGAGTAAACCTTTACCCAAAATTTATCATTGAGAATTAGATGAATGGACCATCCTTGCTAGCAGTGAAGAATACTTGACTGGGGGATGGTACATGCAACTATTAGGGATTAAAATAAGAAGTGACTGACACGTTGTTCTTTAGTTCTGGTGCGAATTTTCCGACTATTGCTTTAAAGTATTTTCCCAGTGGGTTTTCCAGTCTTCATTGTTTGAACAAAGTTAAGTTTTAACTATTTAGTACCTATCTTAAGTTTCGCTTTATTATAAGAGGAATTTGGATTTTCAAGATATATTTCAGGCTTAATTTGAGACACCAAGCTCATATGTTGGTATCTGTCATATGATGTTTTAAAAATTTGTTGTTTGTTATTGTTTGAGATTATTATTCAGTGTACACAATTAAAAGGTTAAGTCTTGTTCTTTCTTTTTACTAACATTTCTATCATTTAATAGGGGCCATGTTTAATAAACGTAATAAAAAAGAAGGCGAACCTGTAAATGAATTCATACGGTGTCTCTTTGACCTGTCAAAAACTTGTAAATATGGTAATCTCCGCGAAGAGTTGATTCGTGACAGAACCGTGGTTGGGATTTCTGATGAAAAACTGTCTCTCTCTCTCTTCAAATGGACCCAGAGTTATCTCTAGAGAGAGCCATTGATAGAGTTAAACAATCTGAAAATGTCAAGTCTCAGCAAAATTTCTTAAGGGAGGACCAGGACAGGACAGATAGTAAAAGTACACTCTCTACTTTCATGGTATCAAGGAAATCCAAGTATTCAACCTCGTTTGTTTGCTATCGTTGTGGTGCATCTAAACCACGGCCACATGGCACAAACTTATGTCCAGCTAAAGAGGCAACCTGTTTTACATGTAAGAAAATTGGACATTTTTCTAGTGTTTGTAAATCTAAAAAAGTACATGTGATGTTTGAGGGAAAAGACTCATACGGGGGCAAAGAAAACGATGATAATGTTGTCACTAGTGTTGCTAGTAATGTTATTTTGGATTCCTTATCCAATCAGAGTTTACTTACAAAACCAGATTTTGTTCCTCCTTTGGAAGTAACAATGTCAGTCAATAGTGTTTCGTTGGTTTTCAAAATAGATACTGGGGCTGATATCACATGTATACCTGTTAATCTGCTGTCAATGTTAGGTAAATCTGAAAGTGATTTACAAAACTACGAAGGTGTAGTTGAACACGCTCGTAAAGGAACTCTCTCTTGCTTAGGAACATTTGAAGGGGGATTGAGGGTAGTTGCATCTGGTAAGTCGTCCAATCAAAAGATTTATGTGTTAAAAGAGTTGAAGAACCCTTTACTTGGTAGACCAGCAATACATGCTTTAAATTTACTCATTTTTTCCTCCGAAGTTAATCAGGTTAACGACAGTAATCTAGTAGAACAGAGGGAGTGAGGAGCAAAACTCTCCACTGGATTCTGAACAGCCAAACCTGGATTCTGACCTTGGTCTTGGGGGGACAACCCGTTACTCCCAACTAACCCAAACTGAGGATGAGGGGCCAGCGTCAGAACCTATTCCAGAATTGCCTCAAATGCCGGGGGAAGTTGATCCAACGTTCAGATCTATTCAGACTCAAACTGAGGAGGCTGGCGTATTTTTGTGGTTTAGAAGGCTGCTAAACTTCTGGTTTAGAAATCAAAACTGACCACAACTTCGCTGTTGTGTTGGATGTAAGGATCCCATGTTTATTTTATTTTATTTTATTTTTTTTAAGAAACGAAGGCCAGATATGACAAGCGCCACGGGGCAAGGGACCTTCCCGATCTTCATCCCGGCTGTACAGTTTGGGTACCGGATCTGAGGAGAAAATGTGTGGTGAAGGCTAAACTTCAAGAGCCAAGATCCTACCTAATTGAGCAGGACAACGGATCAACACTGCGACGAAGTGGAGCCCAAATCATCCCAGTGAAATAATCGTCCGAAGGGGAGGATGTCATATGATGTTTTAAACATGTGTTGTTTGTTATTGTTTGAGATTATTATTCAGTGTTCACAATTAAAAGGTTAAGTCTTTTTCTTTCTTTTTACTGACATTTTTATCATTCTTTTCATAATAGTACAGTATCCCTATATTCTGTGTCTCACAGTACATGGGTGTCGTTTAGTAAAAGCACCATATACTATTGTTATTGTATATTTTACCGAATTGTTACCATAGCACGTGGTCCATCCTACACACGCGTCTTCTCTGCATGACTCCTATAACAATCACAATCACATGTCGCAACGATCATTAATCAGTTACTGTATCGACTGGAGGCCAAGGGTCATGATGGGAGAAAGTAGTAGGCCTGGTAGCCAGGGGGGCGGAGTCCCTAGGAACAATCCCGCAGATCCTCTCGGAGCTTCCTTGTCGTCGTTCCGTCACGTGCTGAGGTGAACGTCTTCAGGACGTGAGGCAGGATTTGGCGAAATCTCAGAAACGTGTTGAAACTACAGTGCAGAGGTGCACCTTGCCAACATAACCGTTGGCATCGTGTTCTTTTATAGCGAGACACAAGTTTTCCGTGATGTTTGTAGAGTGTCCACTTAACTACAAAGGGACTTGGTAATTTAAGTTTAAGAATTTTACAATGAGGAAGAAAGAGTAACATTTTTAATCGCCGTAAAAATAATAGCATATTTAATCAATTGGCTCTTTTTGGCCTGATCTCAAGCTTCTTACTGTAGCAAAACACCCGTTTTTAATACATGTGTTGCGGGTCTAAAGTATATCGTATACTCCCTAGAGAGTAAGAAGTCTTTTTTAGTCACCAGGGAGGGACTTAAAGTCAGTTGTTCCAAACTCAGTCCTAGACTTCGATTGTACGCAATGTATTAAAGAAATTTAACGATAATTTTAGTCGGCTGTAGCACTATCGTCAATAGTTCGACATATCAACAAAATATAATGTACACTAACACAACCGTAATAGACGAAATAATTGAGACATCTGCTTGTTTGCATTAACAAAATGTTAATCAAATTTAATGTCGTTTTTAGAGGTTGATAATTATATTAAAAGTGTTTTCAATTTGTAACATAGTGTGTTTAATATTGCAATATGACAAAAATATAGTTCATCACACGGTCAAAAATTGTCTTTACAACCCTCGCTTATTTTCTTGAACGTTGAGCATGTATAAAAAAGTCACTTTACGCCCTAGGCGTTGAAATATATTGTTAATGCCATGTAAAACAGACTACCATTTCAGTAAGGTCAAATTAACTACCACTTACAGTCAAATAACCCATGAAATCGTAATAGCTATCAAATAAAATAACTACGTTTTTCACGTTAAGTGTACAAATAGGCATCTTCCTGTGCTTAACAGAAACATACATGTTATCACGATTTTAATTATAAGAAATAATTCCGTCTAAAGGCTCAAATGCTACGCTAAACTATCTATGTGTCCAATTTGTGTAAAGATATTAATTACAATCATCTGACATTAATCTTTAACTGCACCGCTTTCCAGCAAAAAAATATATACAGTAATCCCTTTTCGTGGGTAAGTTTTTGGTTTAATTTTGTCACCAGGGACTGAAACAAACTCACACACGATCTATCAGCAAGTTTCATTGCTAACATATTGAACTATAAACATCGTTCTACGAAACAAATGCAGTAAACCTAAATACCAACTGTCTAACACTCCGCAGCGGGATAATTACAGTATTTTGTCGCTGCAAATTGTTGCAAATAATCGCCCTGTCACTTTTTGTCCGTTCACGGTCAAGTGGTATAATGACAGTCTGGTAGTAACGACTTTATTTTCATGTCACGAGATGTTTGTAAAATATCTTAAACGTTCTTTAAGTGTTATTTGGCAATAGTTTGATTGGCAACTTAGAAATAATCAAACAACATTTTTCGGCTGTTAATGAATGGTTTTTCATCTTTACGGAAAGGAAATAACATAAACGTCATTCGCCTATTGGGTCTGACGATGATTTGAGTGTCCAGTCGAAATCGATCACCACTTACCATCTTTAATGTGTATTTACCGTCTTGTGAGTACAGTATAACCGTAAATATATGTTTCAAGTGTTGTAAGACGTTTCTTTTGTACTTTACGTAAATTTAATAAGACGTACAAAATCTTTGTAATTTTTATTTAACAATGCATTTTGAACTGCTTGGTGGATTACTTAGAGTTGCCAATGAAATATAAGAAAGCATAACTAATCAAATCCTAACATTTATCAACTATATGATACTTTCTTAATACTTGAATTCTCCATCTATGCCAGATATATTCTGATAGATTGTGTCGTAAACTTAAATAACATAAACCTATATACAATATTTAAATAATTAGTAACAACACTTAAAATACTTGGCCGTTATACGGATTGGTATTTGTTGGCAGCCAGACACTTATTTCATGAGAGAATCACCCTTTAATTATTTTAGCGTGTACAGTGGCCTTTTTACTAGTATCGCTTTCAGTGCCTAATGAAAGAAAACCCCATTGGAATATAATTAGTCCTGGAGTCATACAAATTTGATTTCTTACGGATGATTGAAGTTGAAACGAACTATTTCTTTTTAACCACGAATTTCAAAATCGTATTGATACATTTACATTTATAGAATCAAGTGAACACGATCACTGTGACAACGATGTTATCCTTATAGAAAACAAAGTAACCTATTACCATTCTAGTCCATTGAAATGTATTGTTTACACACCTTACAAACTGCGTTTTATTTACAAACCATTTATCTTTTAAACTTTCAAAACTGTTACCACCGATGCAAAACATTTTTACGAAAACAAACCAATTTCGTTCGAATAAAACTAATGAAATGGGCTTGAATTGCGAGTCAGTAAATTAAAACGCTGCTTCCCCAAAAATAAATCGTAAAAGACCTTTCAGTAATAACGGGTCAAATAAATATTGCAGCCGCGACTCCCTGATAATTATTTGGCGCCAAACCAACCCCCTCCTCTGTCATTTTGGCGGTAAAATATATCAACAGCTCTAAATAATGGCACTTATTATACTGCTAGTTTTAGAACACTGGAATGAAAATTACTGACTTATATGTAATGATTTGATTTAAAATTAAAACCAAATTGAGAACCGTTTGGCTACATAAAAAATGTTTCATTCATTGGTTATTTATGTTAATTAATGACAACAATTAACTCTGTACTACTTATGGTTTAACTATTTAACAATTTGTTCGGCGCTTGTAGACGTTTGCTGCGGAACAACAGTACATTACAGGAATTGTTGTGGGGAAAGCCTAACAATTTCTTATTACTTGGGCAATCTCGATAGATTACCGCAACGTCCGTCAGATGTTCGAAGACCTTCCAACTGGAGCATTGCTAATTAACCGCAAGCTTATGTAAGATGAACTAGACTGTAGAAGTGGAGCTGTGTGATATACTTGGGCGCACAGTGAGAACTGACCAGGGGACTGAGCTTTGCTTAGTGACATACTTGGGTGCATAGTGAGAACTGACTATAAATACCTATACACCAGGGGGCTGAGCTTTGCTAAGTGATATACTTGGGTGCATAGCGGGAACCTACAGTAAACGTGGACCTATACACCAGGAGACTGAGCTTTTCTGAGTGATATACTAGGGTGCACAGTGGAAACTGACTGTAAACATTGACCTTTAAACCAGGGGACAGAGCTTTGCTGAGTGATATACTTGGGCGCACAGTGAGAACTGACCAGGGGACTGAGCTTTGCTGAGTGGCATACTGGGTTGCACAACGGGAATCGACTGTAAACGTAGATCTATACACAAGGAGAATGAGATTTGCTGAGTGATACACTTTGATTCATAGTGGGAACAGTATGTGAACGTAGACTTATACACCTGGTGAATTAAATATGGACATAAAAAAACAGGGGATTGAGCTTTGCTGAGGGATACACTTTGATTCATAGTGGAAACAGTATGTGAACGTAGACTTATACACCTGGTGAATGAAATATGGACATAAAAACCAGGGGATTGAGCTTTGCTGAGTGATACACTTTGATTCATAGCGGAAACAGTATGTAAACGTAGACTTATACACCAGGAGAATGAGCTTTGCTGAGTGATATACTTTGATTCATAGTGGGTGCAGTATGTGAACGTGGACTTATGCACCATAGGATTGAAACATGGACATATACACTAGGGGACTGAGCTTTGCTGAGTGATATACTTGTGTGTAGGGTGTGAACCAACATTAAACCCGGACCTATACACCAGGGGACTGAGCTTTGCTGAGTAGCAAACTCGGTAATTATCGAATACAAACTGAAACTACATTTAATACTTTGGTGTTACTATTATTTATTTAGCAATTCGTTTACTCTCTAACATGTGTTAACCAACTATACCAAAAATACCTCTTGAACTTAAGCTAAATTCAAACATTGTTGTCCCAAACCGTTCTACATTTGTTGCATGAAATAATTAATTGTATAATGTTTTTTATATAGGTCCTATCAATGATATTCTTTCCGTTTTCGGACATTATATCAATATAATATCGAAAATGGTGCACATATGACTTTAGAAAGTGGATGGAAGGAAATCGTTACAGCTCAGGAGAACAATCTTGAACACCTGCTCTCAATAACACCAAAGAGGTCTCACTGAAATGTTAAATTGATTATTTTATTGTTGATATTTTATTTCTAGTCTCATATTGGACCATTCGATACCTCTCTGATCCCTTCATTACATAGAATTTATTCCACGATAAAAATGTATTGGAAGGGAATAACTTTCAAAATTACATCTATTTAGAATTAATACAACTTCTTATTATCTAAGTATAAACTAGATTAAATTTTAAAATTATTATATGATGTTTCAAAAGTAATCTTATAATTGTGTGTTCAACTACGTCTTTAGTATTGTTTAAGTTATTTGTATTGGAACAGTCCAAACCCTGGTTTTGTTATATCTAACAACAACAGTTTGTTAAATAGCATCACAAATTGATAGACTAATGCTAAATTGACATCATTGTTTAGAAAAGAATTAGGAACTAAACCAGCGAACTTCAAGTTCGAACATTATAATAAACATTTGTTTACATTTAACCAACATATGAATAAACAATGTTAGAACGTTTAAACACAATACTTTGCACAACGTAATCCTCCATAAGCACAGCTATGCATTTGCATTCTCTTACGAAGCTTGAACCAAGAGAGAGGTCAAAAATTCCTTGTGCGGGAAGTAATACTGATGAGCTCATTGCGGAAAAAAGGAATCCAACATTACTTAACAAAGATTCTACTTGTCATCAATGATGAGAGAATGCCGCAGACAAGGAATTGATTGAAACTGCTTCTTTGATGGGAAAGCTGATAACAGTCGTTTAGCTAATACCGCGAAAACTATCGACAAATTGCGACGGAATCCTTAGAAAGTTGATTGGGATGTTTGCGTTCGTAATAGTGATGTGTTGTGTAACGAAGGGTAACTACAGTTTGTGATTAAGACACCATTTTATTTCGCTTAGTTAACTTGTGTTACTTGAATCCAATCTAACCCAATACTTAAAAATCTTGTTAATTGAGATGAATTAATAAATTTAATTACGTATATTGTGTACATATTTTAATCCCTAACTTTTGTAAATATATCTATTCCATAAAAGATCGTGGACCTATATTTTTCAATAAATTATAATCAATAAAAAATAGTATTCACAATTTTGTATGGAATAGATATATTAAAATTTTTTGGGAGATTTTTTTAGTAAAATAAAACATTATTACAGACTTAATTATAATCTCGCAAATTTATTTCCGAAATAACAAGGATTAGCACAGATTATGTTACGTTATATAAAATTAAATGCTATAAATGTAATTGTGATACACCTACGCTTAAGAAAAACATTATATTTTTATACGATATATTCTTAATTTGAGGCAGTATAATATGGTCGGTAATTGCACGAGGTAGACAGGTAGGACTAAACAAACACTGTAGTTCCATCTATCACACCATTGTCAATGTACTGCAGTCGGTAAGAGGGTTAATTAGCATAGCCAGGTAATATGATATGGTCGGTAATGCAGCATGAGGTAGGCAGGTAGGACTAAACAAATACTAGTTCCATCTATCACACCATTGTCAATGTACTGCAGTCGGTAAGATGGTTAATTAGCATAGCGAGGTAATATGATATGGTCTGTAATGTAGCATGAGGTATGCAGGTAGGACTATTAAACAAACACTGTACATCCATCACGCCACAACTGCTGCCCGCAACTGACTGATGATTCTCTGACGTCATTCACTCGCAAACTTCTCACCACCTGCCACACCTGCCCTCTTGCACTATTAATTATTCCCTTCAATATACACGCTAACTTCACCATTGCAATTAATATCCATATTCGAGTTAGAGTGGTTGAACTTAGTTATTAAATGTTGCGAAGTTGTACGGTGTTTTAGTTACCCTTGGGTATTTCTGTATTGTAACTTGATCAGTGCATAGTAATATCATAGTGTGGATAATTTTTGTTTGTGTATATTATTTAATTTAAGAACAATATACACAACTATAAATGGATTTTTTTCACAATGTTTAATCAAATGGTCTTTGTTTTTACTGTACCGAATAAAGACGAGTCGACGCATTTGTTTCAATCATGGGATAGCTGTAGTTACCTAAAAACTTAAATAAGATCATGCTTCATAAAAACCTTAAACTCTTAAAATTCCCCCAAAATATATTATATTCTTTCAATATTATGACCGACTCCATTTTAAATTGGGACAATTCCTGACAATTCCTTAGAAAAAGATTGATTTTAAACGGTATTTATTTATAAGACTAGGGCTTGGACCGTTTCTTAAAGAAAAATCGTTAAAAATGTCAATGACACATATACACTTAAAAAGGAATATAGGACCACTTGTCATTAAGCTAGCTACTTTATGGTGTAAGAAAAACCACAAGTACAACTTGAATAATTTCTTTTACAAGTTCCGTTTTCAGACTTCAAATGTTATCTCTCGTTATATACACTACAAGACATCAACCTCTAGTTTTCTCACGGGAGCTGAAGTTACTCCGAGGAGCCTGAGGTTTTGTGGTCCAGATTTGGCTCATTACAGGGCTTGAGAACTGTTGAGTAACGATCTGTGATTGGCAGAATCCCAACGAGACACGACACTCGACCACATCCAAGGAAATAATCACCAAATCAATTACTCGGTCGGCTCAAGATAAGTAGACAGAGTTTCAATCAGAAATTGGATTTCTCAATTAAGGTTTTCATTAGGGGATTATTTCTGCTCAATGAGGCGTTTAAAAGTGTTTTGAAATTCGTTTCTACCTCGCCGCTTGTGAAACTTCTATTTTACCTCTCTTAAACGGTGACCGGTATTTATTTGAATTTTATTACAATTTTCATGTTTTACAATTGTTTCCGTGTAATATACAGTAAACGAATTATATTTCATTATTGAAATTTATTATTTCTCTTGATGGTGCTTTTATGTACAAATTGTATTAATCTGGATAGAAGTAGATAAATTATTTTCCAAATATATCGTTGGACATCTTTCCAATTTAACTGTAAATACGCTAAACTGTTTTACAGCTAACATCATACTTAGTCTAATAGCAAATGCAACTACTGTGCATACAAATATTTCAACATTAAATAATGTTTGCACTTTATGGTTTTGTAAAATATTTAGATTTTTCAATATACTAGGCCTTCTTAAAGTTATTTCAACAGTTTCAAATGTTCACTCAACTCAATGTTTACCAGAAGCAGTTTCTAAAACTCCTCCAAGCAGAACATTTCTTAAGTATTGCGCAACAATCGAACAAGGGTTGGATAACAGATCACAGAAGGGCGACGAGAGCAGAACAATCTTGTCCACGACCACAACGTGAACTCACTTATCTGGTTGTATGACTGAGGCCACGTTTTCGATTCCGACGACACACGATGTGGATCATCGGTCTTCCGTGTGAGATATAAAATTATATAATGCTTCGAGGAAGTATAAGAAGTGTGATTTTGCAAAATTTGAAGTTTATTATGACATCTACCTCAGATTTAGACATGAAAGCGATGTACATTCATCAAAATCCACCACTTAATTGGAAAACTCTTAGAAGCCCACCCCTGCAGATTTGTGATCTGCTAATTCTCTTACTAATGTACGAGACCTAACAAATTAAACCTAATATAATCCCCCTTCACAAGACCCTATTGTAGTCTGGATCTCCTCGTGCTCGTCCATAAAACGCTATTAGAATCTTAAACTCCACACACCATTCCACAAAACCCTATCAACAATTATTGATCATACCTCTATACATGACCTTATTGTTAGTAGCAACTCTTCACATCTCTCCAAATAACCTGTTGTCATATACAATTCCTCATATTTGTGCACATGACCCTATTGTCACATAAAACTCCTAATATCACTCCACAGGACCCCATTGTCATATAAAACTCCTAATATCATTCCACAAGACCCTATTGTCATATAAAACTAATCATATCCTTCCACAAGACCCTTTTGTCATATAAAACTCCTCATATCCTTCCACAAGACCCTATTGTCATATAAAACTCCTCATATCCCTCCAGAAGACCCTATTGTCATATACAACTCCTCATATCCCTCCACAAGACCCTATTGTCATATACAACTCCTCATATCCCTCCACAAGACCCTATTGTCATATAAAACTCCTAATATCACTCCACAAGACCCTATTTTTCGTATAAAACTTTTTATATCTCTTCACACGGCCCTAGAGTCATATATAACTCCCCATTTACCTCCACAAGACCTTATTTGTCATATAAAATGCCCTAAAGTCCCTACATTCATTAAAAATAATTACCCATATTCCTCCACAAGACCTAAAGTCATTAACAATATTTGCTCATACCCCTCCACAAAGATCCTATTGTCATTTAAAACTTTCTGCACCATACTATAAGTTTCTTTTAAAATCTACAATTTATCGTACCCAAAATTAAATCCAAGCACAGCTTTATTCTAGACGCTTGCGTGATATAAAACTCGTGCAACATTTTCGTCCCGATAACTTTCGTATCTCGCTCTTACTGTCACTACTCTCACCGACAACCCCTGGCCACCAAAGGAGCTACGTCCGCAGCTGGGAACATGAAATATAGCCTCCGTTCAATACTTACCAAGATTTACAGCCTGTAACTTAAGGGAGATATATGAGTTCGGCTTGGGGCAGGAATTCACTTTGCACGCTCTTGTATTTTTTATACCTCGTAAATTCTCGTATGAAAGTGGAACGTCGGGATTTCAACACAGGTTGTGTATTCGCATAGAATACAACACATAATGAACTTTATTTTAAGAAATTAGAAACGTTAGTCTATTACATTTTTGTTTTTGTAGTCAGCGTTTACAATTTTATATATTTTTGTATCAAAGTTTATAATTTATGACAACAAATCGTGCATATACATTTTTTATCACAATTTTATTTACTATTTCTTCAGCTTTTTTATCACTCCTCTAGCCATCTACAGATCTTACTTTAAAATATTTCAAGGAAAAATTTCAATATCAAATAAAACTATATAAATACAGCGTGAGCTGAGGTTTGAAACATGAGTTCTTATCAGTCTGTATGTAGCGGTACTATTGTCCAAGAGCTTAGAGCAGCCAGGTGATTAGGATATGATTTTCAAGCTTTTTAGGTAATTTACACTTAATTTTATTACTAAGTGAAGAAGAAGAAATTTTCTTCCAGATATATTTTATTCCACTGTCCTTGTAAAGTATCTTATTATTTACATACCACGGGGCTTCCAGGATGAATCTTAAAACATTTGATTGAAATCAGTGGATGATTTTTATGTTTGAAATACTTGATGTTCCCCACAGTTGGATTCCTCAAGACATAATAGGCTTCAGAATTACTTTGTATTGTAATAATTTATTTTCCATTGTCAATACTGATTTACTGTTCAGGAGCCAGGAAATATGAGTAAGATTGAAATTTAGATACATTCTTTTGTTCCAGATGTGATTTTTCCATGTCAATCTTTTATCAATTGTCATGCAGAGATATTTAACTTCGTGTGATTGAGGAATTTGGACTTTGTTTAAGGTTACAGGGGGATCTCATACAGGGTGGTAAAAAAGTCCCTGGACAGTTAAATATTTAAAAAAAATAATGAAGATAGAGCTACAATACTTTAAACAAAGTTACAGGGCATAAAACTCTATTTTAACACATATTCAGTGATCCAATAACTCTTCAGGGGGACGGCCCACAAGGAGTCGGAAGAAAATCTTAAATGGAAGCATAGTAGGCCCCTGAATATATGGTTTGACCTAGAAATAATTAGAACACAAATGAAACCATTGTAGTTTGATAGTGAAAAGTATTGTGAATAATATATCAAAAGTCTCCAAATATATCTTTGGTGGAACACCACCAGTTTTCCAAAATGGTGGCCAAATCCAGTAGTTTTTTGCTTTTTATTGAAATTCTGACTTTCCAGTCAATATTGGTGAAAAGTCGTAAATACATTTTATTTTCCTCCTGAAATTACCTTTAAAATGATACCAAATACATGTACGTACAACCAAAAATAAACCCTGCAGAAATAATAAAATATTTCAAATAAAGGTTTTCCAATAAATTAATGTAATAGTACAAGCAAACTAATAAAACAGACACAGGGATCGTATAAAAATTTGCAAGCAAATGTTTTATGGTTTTATTTTTATTTTTGTGGTGTGCAGAGTGGCATATCAATAGTTGCAAAAAATCAGTCCACGGGGAAACCGTAAATCATAACAATCATTTACTTAGGAAATACACTTACACTAACGAAACTAAAAAATAAAAAAAATAATTTCTATACATTGTTAACACATTATTTTCGAACTTATGCAACATTCCATATACATAAATGTAACATCACTTGCATTCGTTGAATAGCAAATGATGCTTCATTCCACCCTTTGTCCGTTCTCGTTGGAATATTATGTCGTTCATTTCAACGTTTCAACTCCAATAATTTACTGTCCGATTGGCTTTCATCCAGTTCAAATAAAGTGTTCGATAATGATGGCACAATTATTAAACGTGTTCTAGTGAACATTATATTGAAGACCATTATTAACGTATATAATTATGTTCGTATAGCACATTTTCAGTCATACAATACGTAAATTTAAATTTACAAATGGTTCTTCTACGGTTGGTATTTATGACAAATAACGTGACATTGTTATTCAAATTGTTGTTCCGAACTATTTATTGTAAAATGTAAAAGTAAATATATACCACTAGTTATACAATTTGAATAACTTAAATAGGTTATACTGAAATGGCGACCATACAAAGTAGGTATTTTAAGCCATGAATGGAGATGAGTGTATGATGAGTGGTGTGATCTTGTAGTTTTGTTAGTGACTGAGGCCGACATGTTCCTTATTTATCTATTTGTCTATTTATTATATTTGTGCTTAGACACAGCTGTCAATTAATAGCCCATACAACCAAAGGCAACTAAGGGACCTGCAGTTTATAATGGAATCCGAACCACATGTTTGCCTTGTAATTAACGAATTGGTCTAATTATCCAACTATTAACTGGAAAGAACGCATGCATGATAGGCCTATTTTGGTTGGATTTATTTAGCTACAAAATATACTTGCCAGTAAACGAATACAAATTAACAGTTCGCGTTGGCAAGTAACAGTAAACAAGCTTCTTTCACTTTTTCATCGTTTCAAGGCTTCTTTGACAAACTTAACATAGAATTGTTCTTAGCGTCATTAGTGAACATGTCTTGATTGTGACTCAGGGTCGTATTGGAGTGATAGTCCTGGGCAATCGGACCACAGTAGACCTAGACTGATTTAATGGAGGGACAATCACTTCTAATGGAAGAACTATCACTTTGATATGTTTTAGGCTATTTAAATATAAATTTTCCCTGCAAAGTTTTGTTAAATAAAATGTAAATGATAAGAGATTGTTTAGATGTTTATTTATGTAACGTTTCCGTATACGACGTATACAACCTTTGATAATAAATAATTGTTGAATTTCCTGCAAAAATATGTTTAGCCACTTCCATTTATACCTGAAAATCCGTCTTAAGCAATTATAATTACAGCTACCAAACAATTATGTTAATATAATTCAAGAATATTCTAATAGCACATTTGCAATCAATGTTTGAAATGAACCTTAACACCCGATTGCGTTTAGTAAAACCAGAGTAAGTTGAGGAACAAGTAAATGAAAAAAAGAACAATTCAAACAAAATTATGAATAATTTGTAAAAGTTATGTAAAATAAAATCCTCATATTAAATTTTTAGGTTTGTAATATTCCATTTAGCCTATAAGTTACAACAGATTATCTAAAAGTAAATTTTTGAGACGATTTGTTGTTTAACTTAAAGTACTAGATTTTTACCGCATTTAGTCACTTTGTAGTTAGCACTTAACATGGTCCAGAGTTCAAAGTCTGTATGATGCAACCTGTCCCCTACCCTCTAGGTCTGATTAGGGACTGGCCAATAGTTCTCAAGAGACAGGTCCCATCACACAGACTATAATCAAATAAGGGTTATATTTAACCTATTAGATCCTTTTCCGTAAGGAATGCAAATTTACATAATTAACAAGCAACGTATACATTTAGTTTAGTAATAAGGATGGTTATGTTCAAGGCATAGTAAATCCCCATGACCTAGAGAGTCTGGTGTCCATCCCATGATCCCGGTCCCTAGGACAACGGCCATGGCTGATCGTGAGAGGTCGTTCCCTCCCCAGGTCTCCCTAGTGGGTAATGAGACTCCAAGGTCCAGGAACACACGGAGTCAGTGGTGTAATCTATAGTCAATGACACAACTGTGACACCAGAATGCCAAGGTGGCTGTGACAGTGATGATAGTTTATTGTGGATGATAGTTAAGGAGTTTCCACGTATAGTCCAGTGCAATTAGGTTATGACCCGGACAAAATTGATAACAGGCTGAAAATTGGTGGAAATGTTCAAAACAATGTCCTGAGTGGCCCACACAAAGTCCCAAGAAATCCCAGTTGGGGAACGGCCGCCATTTTGAAAAAACTGCCGCCATCTTGGAAATTTAGATTTCTTGCTGTATCTTTTGAAGTAATTGTCCGAAAGACCTTATTTATGTCTCAAATTAAACGTTTTGGGCTCATGTATGAGGGTAATATATAATTAAAGAGTTTATTATGTTCTAAGCATAAATTTGATTTATATTAACCTAAAAATATCTATAATAATGATATAGATACGGTTATGTCCTCCCTTTTATACAAATTGTGGATATTTACAGGCATGCAAGGTGGATGCGATGCTCCCTGGTGTGGATTAACGTCCGCACTAGTGAGTACTATGACTATCCGCAGTACTATCCTGATAATTAGACCAATTCGTTAATTACAAGGAAAAATTGTGGTTCAGATTCCACTATAAACTGTAGGTCCCTTAGTTGCCATTAGCTGTATGGGCTATTAATTCACATCTGTGTCTAAGGAACATGTCGGCCTTAGTCACTAACAAGACTATACAAGATCGCCCCCTATAAAAAAGTAATTTCTGGCCATATATGGCCATATCAAAATTCCATATATGGTTTTATAAAGCCATATATGGGTTTTGATGAGCATATATGGAAGCATATATGGCCAGATGTGGTTGTATCCATATATGGTGGTGTCCATATATGGCCATATATGTAGTATATATATGGAATTATTGTTCATATATGGCCATACATGTTTTCGATATATGAAATAATTGTTCTTATATGGCCATACATGTTTTCTATATATGAAATAATTGTTCATATATGGCCATACATGTTTTCTATATATGAAATAATTGTTCATATATGGCCATACATGTTTTCTATATATGAAATTATTGCCCATATATGGCCATACATGTTTTCTACATATGAAATTATTGTTCATATATGGCCATACATGTTTTTTATATATGAAAATATTGCCCATATATGGCCATAAATATCCTCCATATATGGAATTATGGTCTATATATGGTCATATATGACTCCCAGGTATGAAATTAAATTACTCATATATGGAATAATAATTTTCCATTTATGCTCATATATAAATGAGTTTTTGACAATAACTGGAATTATTACAAGGGATTGTTGCCACTTTAGGATTATGTAACTCTCAAACTCCCAAACACTTCTTATAATATTAAAAATCTAAAGTTTATCAGTTTGTGTATTTTCTTGTTGCTCTCCAAGCACAAACTACTTAACTGATTGAGTTGATATGTGGTACAGTAAGGGGGCAGATAATATAGGCAATTCTCCTTTAAAGTAATTATTAGTAAAGAAATAAAATATCCAGATTTGAACCCTGATGACAAAATCCTGTACATACATCTATTGTACAATTTTATTATAACGCAACAAAATCTTAAAACTAAGTGTAGTAGGCCTAAATAAGGAGAATATTATATTAATAATTAATTAATTGTACCTTAGCTATCAAACAGCCTCAAATGTCAATGTCACGTAGTTAGGCTATATTAATAATAACATTCTTCAAATGACATAAAATGTCTAAGAAAAATCTTGTTTTACGAGACCAAATACAGCTTCTCTTATTCGTAATGGGTTTTGATCATCCACATGATATGAAGCAATCGTGGTGTAGTGGCTAAGGGGGCAGACTCTCACGCCGGAGTCCCGGGTTCAATTCCCAGTCAGATGCTTAAAAATTTTGTTTTGAAATTTTTGAATTTAAACTTTTTAATAAAGTTTTAATTTATAGTTTATACCATTTAAGGTAAAAATATGTTTAATTGTTATTTTTTAATTTATTTATATATCTTTTATTAAAAAATTCCATATATGGAGGATTCCATATATGATCATATATGGAGGATTCCATATATGATCATATCTGGGGGATTCCATATATGATCATATCTGGTTGTATTTGGTCCAAAACCAAATATAACCGGATAAAAAAAATTTTATATGGCCATATATAAACTTTTTCATAAGGGGCGCCACTCATCCTACACTCATCCTTCACTCATATTTGGTTAAAATACGCACATAGCGGCGTCCCCATCTAAAATAATTGATATAAATATACAAAATATATACAAGATAAGTTTTTTCTCTTTCTCGCACCCCACAATGCGAATCCACAATGCGAGTCTTTGGAATTGGTTAGATATAAATATAATATCCATTTAACTATGATAAAGCTTTAAAGAGGAGACAACTAATACAGCTCATGCAATTATTATTGCTGCAGCTCGACCACGATCTTTCATATTGCCCCTGCTGCTCGACCTTCACAGACGGTATGGCTCAAAGTTGCCGTTAGACATTCTATCGTAGCTCGGAGTTTGCTCGACATACAAGAAGGTTAATTATGAGACTTCAATAGCTGATAATGTATCACCTTCAATGCTTCAATAGATGACGAAGCTTACGTTCATAATGTTTTCGACAACGCGGATTACAACGTTAAAACCCTTGATGGACATGGTACTCTTCATGCCATGGGTGGCATTGAGTGCATAACACCAGCCGAAATGTGTCAGTGCAAGTGCTCCTGTACCACGATCTACAATCCCTAAAGCAAAAAGTGTCCTTCTATCTCATGGCTTTCAGCCAGTGACACCTTACCAACGTCCGCTTAAGCCTGGGACATCTTTAGTAGTGTTGGGAGATGTCAGTACAGCCCTTTCCGAACCAAAAATAGTTGTAGATGCTTGTCTTTCTGGCACCCTATGGCTCATTAACCACCAACTGAGTGACAAACCAAGTGCAGGTTGAAATGGATTCATGGATACAGTACAACGACCCTTATGGTCTTAAATGCACCACGATGCATGGCTACTGCACTGGACACGGATGTGCCAACCGCGTTAGTTACAACGAAGATTACATCACCGACAATAACATTTAACCGCGAGTAGTTACATTATAAGTTTATATGCAATATTAAAATATAATGGTAATCAATTATAGCAACTATATCTAGATGATTCTATTTTTCATATCGGAACGAACAAAATTATTAATTGCTTTTTCAAAATTTATTTTGTACTTCATTGTTAAATTGTTGCTTTCCTAGTCAAGATGTCCTGTTACCAATGTTGCTCTGCTCCTGCCATAGATTTAAGTTAGTTAAATATTCTGTTAAAATGCATGTTGTTACCATTTAGGCTTCTTGAATCCACATGGTATATTGGTGATGTTGCCGTTGGAATAAATAAATAAATAACAAATTACAGCATTTAGGTGAATAAAAAGTCAATACCCCCCTCTCTAATATTTTCTAAATGAATATTAATGTAACAAAGAAAATTAATGTAACAATATCGTGATTAAACTTTTGACGGGCTACCATTTTGGATAGAGAAGATATAGCGAACTCTGGTTTTCACCATTCTTTAAGTTTTTGTAAACACTTAAAGATGAGTTGTCACTTGAATAGGATTTACTTTAAAATTTTTGAGTTGCCCTTAAAATCCCCTCTTTTTTGGGGACACTCAAAATCATCAAATGAAACTTCCTACTAAGATTGCAACACCACCAAAAGGATATGTCTGTATATTTACTTAGAAAAATATTAGAGGAGGGGGGGGGGCCTTGACTTTTTAATCACCTCTTATTTAACCTAATCCAAAGACTAAACATAGTGAATTGCAAGAAATGTCAAAAGGGTTAATGGCTTTAACAAGTCAATTAAGAACAAAAGAGAAAAAGCTTCATTTTATTTTATAAATGAGTATCATTTTTATAGATATATTTTTAGGTTAATATAAATAATATTTATGCTCATAACGTATTAAACTCTTTAATTATATACTACCCTCATACATGAGTTCAAAACGCTTAATTTGAGACATAAATAATGCCTTTCGGACTATTACTTCAAAAGATACAGCAAAAAATCTAAATTTCCAAGATGGTGGCAGTTTTTTCAAGATGGCGACCGTTCCCCAACTGGGATTTCTTGGGACTTTGTGTGGGCCACTCAGGACATTGTTCTGAACGTTTCCACCAATTTTCAGCCTGTTATCAATTTTGTCCGGGTCAAGGTCATTTTTTGTCTAACTGCACTGGACTAGTAATGGTCTGTTACACTGGTAAAATAGTTTCATTTTTCCTATAACTCCTACAAAATAATAATTTTTCTAGTTAAAACTTTAATTTACAGGGTGTTTTTAACGCAACCCAAATTACAAGTACCAAGAGACACTGTTTAAGATCAAAACATTCCAATCCTTTGGTACCCGTGTATTCTTTACTTCATTGCCGATCAGCTGATATGCATTGTTGAGTTTCCCACATGGTTTAGCGTTAAATGGAATTAATTGTAAAAAAGACTCAACATGATGTATTTGAAAATTTAAATAGAGAATGTATCGTAGGCCTAGCTTTCTTCTTACAGATTCAGTTTCCTTAAATGTTGTCTAAGTCTATAAATGGTTTATTTATTGTAATCCCAACTTCAATCACACTTAACACTATATTTACAAACCTTTCTCAGCAAAAACCAATGATTTACTAATTTATTCTTTAACAAACATACAGTTTACATGTAAAACACCATGTTGAGTTTTTTTTCTTAAATAATTCTCAATAACAATTTATTGATAATTATGCAACAATGCATATCAGCCGATCGGCAATCTAGAAAAGAAAATGGGGATGCCATTTTTTTTTAATTAGTATTCAACTTAAACAGTGTTTTGGTACTTGTAATTTGGTATGATGAAGATTAAGCTTACCTGAAAGTACGGCGAGTAGTATTCTGTAACATTGTAAATCAACACAACAATCAGGTCATTGTATTGTTGGACGTTTAGAGCTTTAGAACAATCTCTTGTTGATTTAGCAGTAAATTATCTTAGCCAATTTGCAAACAAAGCAAACGAGTACGGAGGTAGTTTTACTGGACTTAAATTGTATGGAAAAGCGAAAATAGTAATGAAATATGTGTCTTCAAAATATAAAATCCGCCCGAAAAATTAGGGGCTGCTAAACAGTATTCACAACATAAGGGTTTAGTTTATAAAAGTAAGGCTGAACTAGCTAGCAACTGATAAACAGAAACCAGCAGACGTTCGAAATTGTCTCACCACAAAACCACAAATGGTTATTTGTGTCAAACGACTAAATGACAATTGAATCGTACCACAACCTTTAACGTTCTCCCCAAAAAAATGTAAAAAGTGGCGATATTTTAAGTTTGAATTTCCCATGCATATTGTTATAGCTAATGTTCCGTTGAATGATTGAACGCTATGCACTAAAGTAGTGAATGAATATATGGTGAAATTGATGGGATTTTGAGTCATGCTAAAATTACCATGTTAAGTGATGCACATCCCCAAGAAGAGGTACTACTAAGTCCAGAGGCAGTTAGTAGGAAATTTGTATTTTTAAAGCTGATTGGTGAATATCTAATGTAATTTTTTACATCAAGAAATGTGTCCAAAAACCTTTGTTGGTTTTATATCGAAATGTATGTTTATATAATTTTATTTTCCAGGGTCCACCCTATTGGTTAAAGCCCCTATAGCCACTGAATTAATCTTTAATCCTTTAGAATCTATCCGATTTATTTAAGAAACAGACCAATAAGTCAAATATCATTTACCTTATCCTACATATAAAAAATCCACATCTACTCTCTTCAAATTTCACTTCACCCACCTTTTCCACATCACGCTTTATTCCTCGGAGTTTGTTCAATATTGATTTCTTCCAATATTTCCAAACATTGTTACAATACACTCCACGTATTTTCCATAAGTCACGGAAGACCTTGCCCCTATTGTGACAAAGCGTTGCCACGGACTGCGGCAATACACGGTGAGACACCGTGTCACACCCGTGACGTCACATATAGATTACCATGTGACTGTGACCTGTGACTCAACCGTGTTCCCATGATGCAACGCGGCTTATTATCCAAAAACATCGTGACTACGCGGCCACGCAAATTGCCTTTCGTAATGTCACTTTATTTAGATCATTTGAGGTTATGTTAAATGCTGTAGAAGTTTCCAGCTTTTAATACCGCTTGGGAGGGAAACTGCTGGCTTAACCTAATTTGGGTTCAAGTTTGTGTGTTTGGTTTTAACTGTAAGGAGTGTTTACTGTTGAGTATGTATTTTGTACCAAATTACATATAAAGAAGGATAATGTATACTAGCTTTTGAAACGGAATAATTGTATTTAAAATAGTTTCATAATTTTATGTGTATTAAAGTTGAACCAAAGTAAGGGAACCTAAGCCATCTTGTTAAGAAATTATGAAAAAATCTACCAAACATAATGAATCACTTAACAAACAATGAATCACAATAAAATGAAACTGGCTGGGTAGCTGAGTGGTTATAGGGTATAAAGTCCTGAGAAAAGTCATTAGCTTTTGATGACTTTTTGAACCCAGCTGCATTGAAATTGCTGATGTTAGTTAGTAAAAAAGCTACAAATATCATCTCACTCCATTCTACACTCATCCTTCACTCATATTTGGGTTCAAATACGCACCTAGGTGACGTATTTAGGCCCCTATCTCAAATGATATATCTCACTTATTTTTCAACGTAACATTTTGTACAGCAGTTATAACATCTGGTGAAGTATTTATTACAGTAAGTCGATTAATTTTGAACTTTAAATAACGGAAGTAAATGATTCGTTGGTCATTTTGGTTTTAAATCATTTAAAATAATCTTTTAGGAAATGTAAAATAGTAATTAAAGTCAGAGCGGTGGGTGACTCAAAGAGCAAGAGATTGGATTGACTTCATGGACAGGATTGGATTTGGAAGCTGTTGCCGTCAGTCGACTCGCAGACAAAACATTTTAATTTAGTTTTTTATTGACTCTGAATTCCACCTCCACCTCGCTCGGACCAATTTACGAGACAAAGATTGTGAAATATTCTCTTGAATGGTTGAGCTTTGCTAGTGTAATTTAGAAAATTGTTTAGATAAAATATCTGTAACAACCGATGTTTTAAAATGATAGTTACGAGTTTTCGTAATATCATTAATACTCGTCCTTCAAATCTATTATTGAATATTTAATACCATTTTAGAATGTTGAAAGCACTTAAAATGCCATAATTGTTTATCTGAATCCCGCTAAAAACACTTGTTTAACGAAATCTACTTTTAAAAAAGTAAAAATTGTTCTTGCTGTATGAAAAATTATCTATAAGCACTTATATTATATATAGAATTGGGTAGCACATAAAATAATCGTACTGAACAAAATTTATCTACTAGGTTTATCATATAAATTATTTTAAAAGAGCACTATGAAAAATTAGCTCGTCTGTCTGGTCTTGATGTAAAAATGTGTTCTGGTTGACTGGACTAATGTTTTTATAAAGTGTTTCAACTTCTTGCCTAAAAACGATAATGATCTTACAAAAATATTTTGGAAAAATTTGAAAACTTCACATTTTTTTCGGACGTTTTACTGGTACAAAACTATTATGATTTACAGGTGTAATTTCATAACAAATCGAATACAACTGATAAGTGTTAGAAAGCCTTAAGTAGACATCAATAACATGTTAACAATAGCCTCTATTACGTTGCGTAACCATAATAGCTGGTTTCAGAAGCATCTTCAACATGCAATTAAATTAAACAACCGCTCTAAATTAATCTCACAAAACACTTACGAAACCGTGAATAGATCATCTTGCCGCACTGGGCGGTCGTATTTGTCGGTTAAGGTGTGTATTAGAGGGATGGACCCAGGATTGATTTACATCAAGATCAAACGTTTCTGATATAATGACCGTCCCGAGGTGTTAGGAAGGTATGTGTAGGGAGATTTTACTGACACGTGTACTTTCACTTGCCCACAAGCATCTTTGGTCGTAAAATCATTTTACATAAAAAATTTTGTCTTTAGTACTGTTACGATACATTTTAAACTGGTAAAGTATGGAGATAACGTTTTGAAAATTACTCGCTGTCGTGTTTTTGTTCTAGGACGAAATTCTTCAGCTCGAAATTTTATCATGTTAATTTTATCTAGGCCTTTCGGCATGATAAACCCTTTTATATGGTCGGCAGGATTTTAACCTGGAACCTCAGGGCCTAAAGTCCAGCGCAGTTACATTGATTAACTCGTTCCCTAAGTCATATTTGTGGTGGTAGTGTAGTCTTATAGAAAGGTTATCAAATTTTTTGGTGAGTCGGTGGTTCAGTTAGTAGTAAAACACACTAACCTAACCTAACGTATAACAATGTAACAAACAATGTAACCTAACCCCGATAAATCGAAGTTTTAGGTTCGAGTCTAGGTGTTGACATTTAAAATGTATCAGTTTCAGTTTAGTAATTTATTTTTCCATTGCTCTTTTGGTGCGTCACAGACTTTTATGTGAAGGTAATATAAAGGCTAAAAGATGTCACAAAGATAAAAAAAAACCTGGATGAAATTAACATAATGCCGTTACATAGAGCGAAGTATCATTTCTTAGTAACTGCTTTGTCAGGTGAATGAGTGGAAATCACTATAGTCTGTCTGATGAAACCTGTCTCCTGACCATAGGTCTAATTGGGTCTGGCCCGGACCTAAAACTTTTGGCCAGTCCCCAAGTAGACAAGGAGATAAAAGAGACAGGTTGCATAATACAAAGCATAATAACTTATTACTTAAAAAAAATAGTTAATAAAATGAGTCTTAAAATAAAATCTCTAATATCATGAGATAGAGAAAAATTAACTATCCGATGAACTTTCCAACTATCATGGAAATCATGTACAATTAATTAACCTAAATACGTTAACCTAAATCTAAGATGCACTCAACCTATTCCTATGACCTTACAAACACCTCAATGGAAATCTACGTCTGCTTGGTTATACAACCAGAATGACCACGTATCCATAGATTACCTATTGATCGTAATGAAAACATTCTCACCACTCCATCAACGAATTAGAACCCTCTTGTTGCCTGATTAAGTGTATCAATCTTCTTCAACTTACACTCTTGAGAATTAACAAGCTGTCACTCCGTCACTCTCATGTCACTCGTCAGAATCTGAGTGAAGGACACAAAAGGTTACTTGATGATATGAAGCATCCTTGTGGTGTGATCCTTGTTGTTAGGATGGTAGTTTCAGAATATATGACATTGTTTTGTTTTCATCACCCTCTTGGAAAATAAACGGAATCAGCAATCTGACACATACTTTCTCTCATTGTCAAAAACCCTAATGAGTAGGCCTAAGAGTTTAGGGTAACCATGGTATTTTATGGGAAAACCAAAATATTTGCAATAGCTTTTAAACTGTAATATTTAAAGTATTGGGAGTTGTTTAGTTTTGTTTAGGGCTCAAAGGATCACAATACTCAATTTTAATTGGAATTGTTCGGGACGATATTGTGAAAATCCGAATTTCCGGTCATTTTATGGGTTTTGTGGGAAAATTACGAAAAAATGAAATGCCTGGAGATACTATGAAGTACCTAATTTCGTTAAAATTGGAACACAATAATTTCTCCTTACAATGTGAAGGTGGATAAAGTGAACTATTTTTTTATTTTCTATGCTGCAAAGCATGTAGTAATAGCCTTTTGTAATTTTGTATCCAGCCCTAACTCAGGACGCAAATGTATGATCACATATTGTGTATGAAACGTATACACAGCACAATCTGCATGCAGGCTGTTTAATAAAAATAGTGTTTTAGTTTTTTAAAAATAGCCAAGTATTAACTAACTCTAGAAGTTTTATTCGTTTACGCTCATGTTAACCTACAGCGTAACCAAATTCTTCACTTATTGCCGAAACACAAACAGCATGTTTCCAATTTGTTTCAAGCCATACATAAAACAAGAGATATTAGATTTCTCAAATCGCATTCTGATGACGCATAGCACTGTTTTCCGCAGACTAGTTTGTGAGGTAACGTACAGACCGGTTTTGCTGACTTTGACCGTGGCTCCCTCAATTGCCAGACATCACTTTCTTTTCTACTCTCTCCACTCCCGCTACTTTAACGGTTTTTATAACACATGATGCAAAAAGGCAACCGCAGTCGACCCTTGTCATTGTTGTGGCTACGATGCCTTTAGACATTTTTTGTCTAAGTGGAATTTAAACGTTTTTTGTACGGGAACGGTCCAAACCCTAGTCTTGCAACGTCAACCTGTGTTAAGAAAGCATAATTAATTGATAGCCCAATGGGAAATAGCATCTGGGTCGGAAACAATCGAACAATCGGACTGGAATCGAACTAGCGACCTTCAGATTTGTAAGCGAACACTATAACCTACTTGACTACCCAGAAAGCTATGACATATCTTTGAAGACCATCACAGTCATGTAGACTTTATGGGTAATTGTATACATTGGTATATTTTGAGTTTTTACACATCCTTTTAAAAGAAGAATTTGTAAAAAAACTATTGAATGAATTATCAGTTGAGATGTGGATGCCTTGGTACGTATTTAAACCCAAACATGAGTGAAAGATGAGTATTTAATGAAGTGAGACGATGCTTTATTAATGGGATCAGCTGTTATTTGGATCAGCTGTTATTTAGATCATCTGTTACTGGGATCAGCCGTTACTTTAGCCATGATAGTTTATTTTAAGTTCAATGATCAGGAACAGATTTGGATTCAGTTTAGAAATCCTCAAAAACCTACCAACATTTCCCAGGATTGATCCGCAAACCTTTGATTGTCAGGCGAGAATTATAACCACTCAGATTACCAACCAATAATAATAATGATTTCAAAGAAATAATTTTACATAGCAAAATTGAATGCTAAGAAGTATAGCACATGTAGAAAAGTATATAAACATAGAAAATATCAAATACCCAATAATATTGCAATCTTGTATGTTTTCACAATTAATGGAAAGCTATATTAAAACATTGTAATGTGATATACAGTAGGTATATTGAATGCCTTGAGTTAGTTCTCAAAAACTATTTATGACAATGAAACTTCTGCAAAGTGTTCTAATTCATCTATCGAGACAAAATAACTTAGCTAACCTTTATTTTTCTAACAAGGATTTGCAAATGTGCTCCATCGTTATTCTAACAAAAACAAAACGAGCAAAGTGAACGTGATTTGCTATGTTTCGACCTTTTATCTACAACACAACACTGCAGTATATAAGGTGAGGGTCAGCGGTTCCGTATAAAGACAAGACAACGCTTGGAAGGCTGTTGTCGAGCCATCCCGATATGGTGGACCAGCTTGGAATAATGTGTGTAATAATGGCGTTTGAATTTAAAAATTTTCGCACAATTTAAGATGTGATGTAAGATTATAAATTTAGCCTTTGAATACTATCTTAAAATATATTAAACGTAAACAAGTAGACAGGAAGAAACACAATAGAATCAACTCAAAGATGAATCTTAAGCAAAGTTGCAAAAATTTGTTAGACAAGGAGTTAAAGACAGTTTTGTATGTTTCAAAGTCGTTAAAAGATATGTGAGTAGATATGAAAGGTAATTAAAAATATATGAAATAGAACAGTTAATATTTTATTGCGAACAAATTATTTTGAACGGTTGTATAAAGAGTTTGAATCTTAAAATTCAAATTTTGTAGTACTTTTGTTTAAGTTTATTCCAATTTTTTTTGTCAATAATACATTAAAGGATTTCTCTGTAACACCTCTTTTTCTTTTGCTCTACTTTATTTTTCTATTTAGGTGTCATCTAAAGCGTTGACGAATGTAATTAAAAAGTTAATACAATTTTAGGCTTCGCCATCATTGAAATAAGTTTCGATCTTTCAGTTGTATGTTTAATCACAGAAAAATTGTAATAAAGAGTCAGAATAGTTTGTCAAAATTTAATTTTTCCTTTAAATGTAACCTAATTGATTAAGTGAATCAATCATGCCATATATTTACAACTAACCGATTTAATCTTTTGTAAAGTAGTAGTTATATTCACCTTATAACTTTTTAAACATGATCTTTGATAGGCCAAGGGGTATTTGCATTATTCTTTTTACCTCGTAAACAAGATTTGGACTATTAAAATTCTAAGTCATCGTCACGGTCCTTTTATATTCCTTCAGTCTTTGCTCGTTTTCTTGTCAACAGATAGATTTTACAGTCCAAAATTAGATCGTTATTGCACACGACCAAATCAAGACAAATTACCTTCAAGAGGACAACCAAGACAATCGACACCCAATATTTCCTCTACTGTTGCCTCATTACGTAATACCAGTGATTTACTACAAGATTACTTCAAGCTTTGTAACTCAAATCTGTAATCCTATTACTTCCAACCGTACCACGCGGAACATCCAAAGTAACCGGTTCAAAGAACGATAACCTCAACCTTCAGTTGTTTATGGATAATAACCTCAAGTTATATAGAGTTCATGTTTACCGTGGTGGTTTATACTGGGTAGCTAAGGTGTCACCAAGGTATATTATGAGCCATCGGGGCGCAGCCCACACCATGGGTCAGTGTCCTAGGGTCAAGAGGTGGACGAACTGCGGAGGACGACGGTATGGGACATCACCAATAAGTCCAGACTGCGTTTTAGACTCGATATCGGCTTAGGAGTGTCTTTTTGATTGTCATAAGGACCAGCAAGCCTTATAACCAACAGTATTTTTCTAGTCAAAACGATTTGCAATGAAAAAAATGTTAAATGTGATAGGAGGGAATTTTTGGAATAAATTTCGTGTAGACAGAAATAAAATTACAGTTTACCAACTAAGCATTAAAAACACTACGTTCATTTTACTTGTTTTTTTTTTTTTTTTTTTTTATATTTACATTTGAAGTAAATTTTGATGATTTCTTTTCTTATATTGTATTATGTTTGTGTAATATAACTTACATAAGGGATGACTACATTTTGTTTAACTATTTATAATATTTCATTCTTTCATATCGTTCGATTGAAAACCATCCGATATGTTTTTTGTTGAGGCGAACTTAGGACCTCATGGCCCTTTCTTGCAGTTAACCTCTATGCTATCACATATACGCTTTCAAATGAGTTTTGCCTTGGTTGATAGTATTTTGATCCAACAAAAATATGTGTGACAAAATACTAAATTGATCCATAAATCATTTTGTTATCACCATATTGTTTATTATTTACATAAGTAACACGATCTCAGCATTTGTATACTCCTAGCTACAAAAATCCAATCTCGCAATATATATCTATATATTAATAGTATTCAATAATGTTAACTAATTTAACTAGTTCAAACACACTAAAGGCCAATAAGTATGTTGTAATATCTACACGTGGTTGTAAACTTTTTAGTAAACATAAAACTTGCATCTGAGGTGAGCAAATAAACGAAGGCCTCAAATAAAAGGTTATGGACGATGAAAAGTTTGCATCCACTAATGTCTTGGTTATCACCGCTCTGTTATAAACCTCAAGTCTTGATGTTTCTCAAGGTAGTGGAGTATCGTCACATATTTCATCTTAGAAATAAACTGTTAAGTAAGTGTTTAGCATAAGACTCAGGTGGATTTAATTTAAAATTAGTTTTGTAAGTTTCGTTCGAAATTTTGAAATGTGTTCCTTCTTCATTAAAACTATGTATTGGGGTATCTAAAATGTCAAAAGTAACATCCACGTTGAGTTATAAGTTCTACGTAGAAAACCCTTCGTATTTTCTTAAACAAAGCGTACCTATTTTAGTGAAAGTTGTACCTTTCGTTTTTGTATGTATTGCTTACATTTCTGATGAAATAAATTTCCCGCTATAGTTCCGAAATAATATAAGTACTTAAAATAGGATTTTCATGGGAAACAAGGTTTAATAATTTATTTAACTAAACTAAATATACTTTTGTTGAGGAGAATTATAGTTATTATAACTACTTTCCAAACAATATGAGAAATTGTTTAAAGTTTAATATTAAAGTAAATATTCAATGAAGCTTCTTTGTCTCAAAATCAACCAAAGATTGTTGATTGGTCTTAATAACGTATTCCTATTGTGGATATATTAATATTTATAAATAATTAGTAAGTAGTATTCTCAACATAGGAAACTAGGATTACGATTAATTGAACTTTGGTCAAATACAATTAAATTATTTTAAGGAAAGACATTGTCATTAGCTCTAAGAATACCAAAAGACTGACTCTAGTATTCAACAATTTTATTGTGGTACTTTTGGGAAAATGTTTAAACAATAAAAACTCTTCCATCAACTAAATACCGCAAAATGTGCTTTAATCTTTAAAAATCGACCCACAAAATGTGTCTCTTACGAATCATGTAAAACCTGCCCCTTTATGAAGGATGTAAAGTAGCCTTTCCTCTTGTCTCAGACCATAACAGGCTGAGGTTATATAAAACAAAGTACTCTAGAGATATAAACGTAAAATGCTGATAATGTCAGATGTTTCAGTGTAGTGTTAAAATAATATTGCCACCCTTATTGTAGACCTTAGGGCAGCTCTGTTATTTTTTCCTCGTTTGTAAGATATTTCAAAAATACAAAGTTTATACCTTGTCACATCGCATTCTTTAAATACTTTCCTTAAATAAACCCTTAATCAGAAAACTTAATGAATAATAGCCTACAAAATTAAAAAAAATTTAGCTCTAATGTATAAAAACCTTTTAATAAATTCATCAACTAAGCTAGCAACAAATAACCTTGATGATGAAGTATTCGTTTATAAAATCATTCTTAAGTACATACACTTCCTGGAAATTTAGTATAAAGCGTTATTATGCGCCTAATGTTTACGGAGAAAATTCCATGTAAAATTCCCATGTTATTCTTATGGAGAATAAGTAAAATTTTTTAGTTTGTTTATGAACATATTTTGAGACCCACTTCTAGAATAGCTAGAGATTTGAAGTATGGCACGATTGTAGGTCTTAGTCCCAAACCCCCGGGAAAATCCTAAAAAGTTTTTTTTACTTTAACCACCCCTAATTTTAGAATTCCCCCCATGTTATTCCTATGGGAAATAACATTGAAAAATGCCGACATTTGTACGCTCATCTGAACCATTTAGAAACGTGCTAGAGACTTTAAATTTAATAGTATTGTAGTATGGGATCTTACATTAACGGCGAAATTCGTAAAAACCCCATTTTCAAATTTTAACCCCCCCAAAAATCCAAAATGGACGTCTAAAAACGACAATCCATTATTTTCCCGAGACCTTTGTAACCACAGACAATATAATACTGTGGTTGTAACCACAACGGGCTCTGTGTCTAGTTATTAAAATAGTTGCTAGTTATTTATGCATTTATTTCTTACTAAACTATTAACATTAAAACAAAACATTTAACCCCCCTTTGCAGCAAACCCTAGTACTCGTCAAACTGATTACTGTATATTTAAATAGGCAATAAATGTGATACTGTATTTTTAAGGAAACATTTTAGTGTAAATCCAATCAGGCAAATGGAAATTCGCTTAGTCAGCATTTTTGCTGCGGGGTATTGAATTATATTATAATATTAATAAACTAACTTTAGATTTTTATTTTTCAGATAGAAATTGGAACGGTGTGCTTCAACTATAGGTAAGTTTGGTTAAACCAAATGAATACGATATTGTATATAGGGTCAACCGGGGCTAATTATGAACACACCAAAATATTGGGGCTAATATGAACAATGACTTAAAAAGTCATTTATCTGGGATTTTTAATCATGAAAAAAATATAATTAGAAAGGAAATTTATTGTATTTTTTGTGTCCATAATGAGAAAACTTCAAATTTGACTTTTAGGTACTTTAAAAAAATTCTTTGTTAAAACACTTTTTTCCGCCCAAAAAACTTTTCCGCGCAAAGTGAAAACTTTTGTTATAACAATTTTTACATTGGTTGTAGGAATAATCTTAAGCCTGAATTTTGTTAAATAAGAATTGGGGATTATTTTTCTTTTCCCAAAGTTAAAATATATTAATAATAGCCAAAGTTATAAGCTTTCAAAGTTGGGGGGCTAATGTGAACAGTGAATGGGGGCTATTGTGAACAGTACCACCTTCCGCTATGACGCTACAGTGTTAAAAACACTGGCTGACGGGGAGATCGAAGTGATGGGATTTAAATCCTGTGATGAGGAAAAAAAATCATTCCTGAAAAAAGAAGATGATATATTTATTGTTTCTACCACTGACATTTTGGGGAAACTTCCAGTCCCTAATGTATGTGGAACCAGTGATAGACATAACTATGTCTTCGACAAAATTGTCGAAGTTTTTGAGGCGTAAGTTCCTCAATAAACTTCTTTGAAGGCCTTACAGTGATAAAACAGTTTTAATTTTACAAAGACAACAGTTAAGGTGTTGAATAGGCCTAGCCCACATTTTTATATTTACCTAATAGGCCTAAAAGTGCAATAAAGTGTCATTTGCCTAAACGAACAATTTGCATTGTCTTAAATTAGGCTATTGTTTTTTTAAGTGCTTTAAACAATTTGTATGTGGAAGAAATTTTTAATAAATACTCAGGTATGTTGACAGATAATTTTTTTCTTGTTTATATCTTATTATTAGCCCTGTATAATATTTATAAATGGTTTAAAAAAAAGGGTTACCGTAGGGCGACCCGCGGCTCTCCAAAGATACCTTCATATCTCAAAAACTATTTAAGATAAAATATTGAGACTTATTGCAACTGGTAGACTAGACCCTAGGCTTGTTCACAACAGCCCCCACATATGCCTAGTGTTGTAAATAACAGAGTTATTAAGAGTGTTCACATTAGCCCCATGGGCTGTTCACATTAGCCCCTTTTAGTGGGGCTAATGTGAACAGTGGTTTTTAATTTTTTTTTTTAATAATGGTTACATTTATGGTTTTTGTTAGTAAATAAATAGATTCAGCTAAAAGAGCTGTATACACTACTATTTTTTCTTTTCTTCTGTCATTTACCATTTTTGAGTTAATGTCAAAAGTTTACTTTTTTTGTTCATATTAGCCCCGGTTGACCCTACTTGAGTTTTAAAAGAGAATATTAAGTAGTATGTTACTTTATTTACTCTCATTATCAAGAACATCTTAATCTTAGTTTCGTAAATTTCCTCTGTTCAACCTTTACAGTAAGCCTCACTTTCCATATATAAGCCCTACTGCTAGTTGTATTATAAACAAGGCTTAAGTTTAAAATTGAGGCTCTGCCCAAGCTTTGCTGAGATTGTGCTTCTACAAACCTGTTTAACAATAATGGGATGGTAATTTATAAATACTTCACTTGTATTGAAAATTTAACCTGCAACAAAAGATTACTAGGGTGAAGTATACCAAAATACTACAGGAAAATTGTGGCATTATAGGTGTAGTAGAATCCAGGACTTCGGGTACTGAGTTTTCGGGTTCAAATCCTGCCAATCACTAATGTGTTTTATCTTAGTGATAATGCCACAACCCTTCTAGACCTAGGCTGAATTTTTGTGAAAAACAATCCTAGGACAGAGCCTAGCGTCTTAGGACAAAAATTGACATTATATTGCCTATTGAGATAGGGACGTAAACCATGTGTTAATATTAAACCTAAATATTAATGTAGGGTGAGTGGAGAAAGGAGTGACATGAACTATGTACCTTTTTAAATGACCAAAACTACCTTCTGAATCCGGAACATTTGTTGATTAAGGGAAGCTGGGTCCAGTTTCGAACCATCAAAAAGCCACTTTTCTAAGGATTGAGCCGGTGAAGCAAGCTAGAATTATAACCATTCCATACCTAAATATTGTCATATATTTCCTGTGTGTAAGATTTGCTTAAAAAACCCCATATATGGCAGCAACCCTAAGATTTATTACCTTTTTACTGTCTTCAAAGGCCTTGGCTTAGTTTGTTTGTCTCAAAGGGATTTTTTTAAATGTATGTTGAAATAACGGTAGAATTATTTCTATGAATCAATGCATAAAAATAAAATTTTCACCCTTAAAACAATAAAAATTATTAAAGTCCATAAATTAACAATATATATTTTTGTTTTTACGAAAAAAACTACACATTTTCTGGGTTTTTAGTGATTTATCTTTCCTACCGAATCACCTCAACAAAGTTCGCTTACGACAGAATCATAGCAAACAATCTTATTCGCATCCCTAGCAAATCTGTAAACAAAGGCTACCACTAGGTTCATTATGTAGGCATTACGGCGCAGTAATACCAACACAACAGCCTAAGATCACCTTATGCAAACAGTGCTGCCAACCTCTGAATTGCAGATGAAGCTTATATAGTATAATTCGAAAATTATATAACCTTTTTTGAATAAATTATATGATTCTTGTTGAAGATTATGAAATACTGGGAAAAATTGTTTAAGTAGTTGGTTTTTTTTATACGGTGTGTGTTGTGTTAGTGAATACAATTTAATTTCTTTAAGGGAGTGAACAGTGTATACATTTAAAAACTATTCTGAAAATGGTTTGATTTGCTATAATAATATTTTCATGCTATAATATGTATAGCTATTTACTACTTATAACTCAAAAATAGCTGAACGCAGTCTAGTAGTATATTCTCTTAGTTTTCAAGTTCAAACAAGCATTTGGATCAGGTTATGACATTTGTTTCTTCAGAACGCAATTTGTTAAAACTGCCTCTTCTAATCAAATGATATCAGTTACTAACTCATAAAAATGTACGCTGTGTCAAGAGTTAACCCATTCTGTGATCGAAACGATGTTGTAATAATATGTGAGAAGCAAAAGCTGCAAGTGCAATAACTGTATCTGTTACTTACCGGTAACAGGTATCTATTTCGTCACGGGTAACTACATTACACGTTCTCTGCACGGGGCGGAGGTTATTTCTTACAAGCAAGATCTGCAAGTTGAATCTATCAAACTGTACCTGTGACTTACCGGTAACAGGTACCTATTCGTCACGGGTAACTACAACACACGTTCTCTGCACGGGGTTGAGGTTATTTCTCACAAGCAAGATCTGCAAGTAGAATCTATCAAACTGTACCTGTGACTTACCGGTAACAGGTACCATTTCGTCACACTTGACCGGAGCGGTTGAGTAGTGGTTATCTCTTAAAATCAAGAACTGCATGTGCAACATACCAAAGTGTACCTGTGACTTATCGGTAACAGGTTACATTGCGTCACAGGTAACCACAACACACGTTCTGTGATCGGAGCGGTCATGTTGTGGTTATCTGGTCCCTCGCCACCGTTCGGCACGAACTCTATTAATTGGTGTCTGAAGCAATAACATTTAAACTGGAAACGGTCGAGCTGCTTTTAATTGGATTACGAATCGTTTCTTTCACTGCAGGAAAATTGGTTGCATTCGGAACTAACAAATGATTAATTTGGTCGAGTACTGTCTACTATTCTATCAGAGGAGCGGTATTTTCGCAATCGTTCAATTAATTAGTTTCTACCCTACCTTAATACACGCCCGCCAACTATTAATTGGAGTTAATTCCATACGGAGTTCGTCAAGCCGTATTTGAAACGAGTTTTGCAGCGATAATTATTTCAGCACAGAATTTTATTTCATTGTTACTTATTTAATAAATAGCTTCTTAATCAGCAGTTTCCGTGTTGTAGATTTCACGAAAAGTACAAAATACCACAAAGCACTTGAAACTAACACCAATATTGTTTTAAGAAAACGGTAAGTACACGGTAGTGGTAATCGATTTCGATTGGACACTCCAATCATCATCAGACTTATAGGCGAATCAAGTACAAGCAAATTGTTTGGGATCCAAGTGTTTCAATGCTCGCCTTCAAATTTGAAGGTCGCTGGTTCAATTCCCTGCAAGATTGTTACTAGTTTCAGATACAATTTGTCATTGGGCTATAAATTAAAGATGCTATGTAACAAATAGTCAACGTTAGAAAGTAACAAGACCAGGGTTTGGACCGTTCCCTTGTAAAAAACGTAAAAAGATGCTAATGAAATAGACACACATAAATGAATGAATAAACATGTGATTAAATACATGTTGAACACTTCCCAGCAAACTCAATTTCTGTCCCCGGTTGAGAATTCACAAAAGACCAAACTAGATACAATGGTTTGAAAGTTCCCTCTGAATCATTTTCTAAGCAAACATGAATCAAATTTTCGATTGCGTCACTTTAAAAATGACGCATATCAACCTTAGCACTATTACGCATGGCAACCTTGTCCAAGAAGCCAGGTAAGTATGACATAGTAGTTCAGGACTTGCCAAATGTTCATCCGGTTGCAACTCTGAACAAAAAAGGACTCAGATATATTTCACACCTATGATTTAAGCAATTAAAAATCAAGTGAACCTGCTAGACCTTGAGACTGGTCTGATTCGAAAGGAAACTACTAAGGACAGTCCAGTACAGATGCACTTAGTCTAATTGCAAAGGACATAAACAGCTGTCCTTGATACAATGTTGCAGTTTACAAATGATACATTCACAGCTGACGATGGCGGGAACTTCATTTCAAGTTTTATTGCTCCATAAGAAACTTTGCCGGGAAGTACAGTAGTTGGTGACATAACTCTGTCTACTTTGTTGTCGGTGAGGGAAACATTAGGAATGTTTGTGAAGTTGACTGTGCATGTTTCATGTTTAATGTTTGCGTGGAAAGTCTAAAACTAAATTTATATTAGAAATTATCTTGATTAATTAATTTCTCAGATTTAGCTTTAAATTTTGAATTAAAAAGGATATAAATAAATACTATAATTAACATTTATTTCCAATGCCTTTAATAAATACCAAATTTTACATCGTCAGACACTTGTATATACTTTTCACCCTAGTGAAGAAAAGCTATACAATGAACAATTTTTATATGAATATTTTTGGGAAATATAATTAATGCCAATAGGATCTAGTAGAAAGAAACATTCTTGTTTCGTAAAAATATTGATACATATACTGAGTATTTTTGATGGTTTTAATGAATAATTATTGTTTCAATATTTGGCTAAACTATTGATATCCTTCGGAAAATGGAATTTTTATGGAAAAATATAATGTGAAAACAATTATTACTATTTATTAAATCAGCTGAGTAATAGGTGATTATCTAAACTAATGTTATAGTATGTTTTATAATGTTTGATTATTTATTTATTTATTTATTTTACCCTAGATATTTGATTTCATCTAGATATTTACCAAATATCTGTTGAAAATATTTTGTTGTAATGAATCTTTATATTGTTTTAATATTTACCTTTAGTATGCAAACCTACAATGTATAACTGCCTTTGTATTTATTATTTTTCAAACTATAGCAAATTTATAAGTAAACATTGACGCAATCCAGTTTTTACGTAGGTTTTATAATGGTTGAATCATTTCCAAGATTGATTCTTTTATTGATCTATATGCTAGCTACATATTAAAAAAATATCTGTTGAAAATATTTCGTTTTAACTAATCATTATATTGTTTTAATATTTATCTTTCCTATTGATATATTTTTTGTAAATTGGAATCTTATATGCAATTCTACCTTTAAGTACATTCTTGTTTATAATAAAGTTATAGGTGAACACTGATAAAGTAAGCTATTTTCACGTATGTTTTAATCAAATTTGAAGCTTAGTTTGATTATTCAGTCCAAAACGATATCTTATATCTTAAAACGTATTCTAGATATTAACAAAATACATTTAAATGAACTAATATCAACTTATAAACATTAGAAAGTTCTCAAAATCAATTTGACACGTTAAAACTTCTCTCCACTCTTCCTGTATGCACTTGAATGAGTCAAGACGAGCAGGACGCCTCATGTTGCATCAAACTATTGATTGATTGTTGATGCAACATTCGTGAACAGCTGACTTCCTGGTTCTACTCTTGACACAGTATTGTATAGACGTGTTGTAACTGGAATGTGCGTACAACCCAGTATCATGACATGACAGATTGTAATGCAATATTAGATTGAAACATGGCTGTGAAACAAATTAGAATATTTTCCATGACTTTTACGATCGAGGCGTGCATGAAGTTTTTCAGGTCTATGATTTTTTTTATCAAGCATCTTCATAACGTTAGAAAAAAATGTAAGAAAAAATTTAAAAACTTTTAACTTTTATCACAAATGTTTAACTTTTACATGTCCTTTTTATCTAGGGAAAAAAGTAACGATGTTGAGAATGATAATTCAAATATTTCTTAAGTTAGTCTCCAAACGCATGATTTAAAGAAATATTTTGAGTGAATTTGTTTTTATAAGACATAAGGCTTGAATTATATCCGTAACTATTCTTATATCGCTCTCCTTTGATTTTGTATACATCGATGATTTAACTTTATAATAAAATGTTAAGATCACTTTAAATAGATAAAGTTAAACACAACCTAACGATTATGGTTAATCTATGGAACATTAATTGAATCGAATTATTTAAGTTTTAGAGAATGTACTTCTTTTTATTGTCAAGTCCGCACAAAGTATTGGACAGATTGTAAATTATAACTATTTGGTTCGTCAAAAAAACTTGTGGTGCAAAAAAGCATACGTGTTAAAAATACTGTGAAATAAAAAAGTTCTGGGTTTAGTTTTAAAGTCCCATATAACCTGATTGCTGATACAGCCTCAGCCAGCACCAATATAGAGCACCGTATTGACTTCTGTGGACCACCGTAAATACAATATCTGCCTTGGCCAGACTGTGATATTAAAATACTCAGTACAGCTGACTAGGCCTTACAACTACAGGACCGCGTTTTATTATAAAGGAATGTTAATTCAGCAAAAGACATTATAATTTCCCAATACTGTCTAAGGGTTGCTTATGAAAGCAATTTTCAAACGTTTCTTGGTATTTATTTTTTTATTCTTTAATTTTATTCTCATGTGCATATTGTATGGATAAAGTATTATTTAATTCCAAACCTTCGATAAAAATACTAATCCGTGAAGGTTATCAGTTATATATTCACAAACTGTTTTATTGTTTGGTGTGAAAAATATGTAGATTCTAGCCTACTACGTACTTTTGTTTATTTGCTGATCATGGTATTAAGATAAATGCTTTTAAGTCTTCAGTTTATTGTTTTATTTTTTATCAACAGATTTTACCGTAAACTATTGTTTTCAATAGATAAAAGTACCCTACTACTAAAAATACAAACTCTTGGTGTTTCTACCAGGTAAAGTCTCATTATTGAAACATTTTGTGTAACTATTTACAGAAAATAGATTTAAATACGTATAATTAACACTTAAACCAAATATTTAAACCTATACTATCTCCTACGTATACTGAATTAAATTGTTACTTGACACCAAATTTTATGTATATAGTATTTAAGAACAAAAAATATGTTCTGGGTTATGACGATAGTTTTAAGGTCTAAGGAGAATTACATCTTTTGTAGGAAGAGGAAACAAGTGTACGACAGAAACAGTTCGGTGAGATTTCCTTTCTACTGTAGATGTTTTCATTGCTTCCTGTGGTTGTTGTTTCTCTCGCAAGGTAGAGCTAGTGTCGTTTGGTAGATGACAGTAGACTGGGACCGTGATGTCCTGTAATCTACCTACTTGGAGGTCACAAATTGTGGATATTTAATATTTATTGCTAGTTTGTGTGGATCTGATACTCCCTGGTGTGGATTAAAGACTAGTGAGTACTACGACTATCCGCAGTACTATCCTGATAATTAGACAAATTCGTAAATTACAAGGAAAAATAGGGTTTGGATTCAAAATTAACAGTCCTGTAAGGAACATGTCGGTTCATAGTCACTAAAAAGACTAAATGGATGGTCACATTTATCCTACAATCATTCATACTACTCTATTCATACTTGGCTTAAAATACCTATATTCGTATGGTTGCAATTCCAATTAAAGGCATGAATATAGTAATGAGATGGTGAAAGAATATGTGTTTTTTTTCTTATATCACACGTTTACATCCTAGTTTGCTAGGATCAAGTCCGGAATCGTTTTACACCTAGTCGTGGCATTATCACTTGAATAAAAACCATTAGTGATTGGTAGGACTTAAACCCGAAACATCGTGCTGTACCACTAGACTATCCCTATCATTTAGACGAAAGAATAGTTGGTTGAAAAAATATTGGTTATGTTTCATAATATAAGAACCTTGTACTGCATATTTAACATTGGATGTTAAGATGCCCTGTGAACATTTATGTGGGGGCCTGAAAAACGTGTACGTATTCGTCAAGTTTTTTAGTTGGAAAAAAATGTTTTTGTTAGTTGAATGGTTTAAAATCGGGGTTATTTTGGTATTAACTTTTGACGAATATTTAATCATGGTTTCCATTAATCGAATATCGCAAGTCGATTAAAATTAATTTATTTGATCTCACTCCCCAAATATTGGAATTGTTTCCTAAATTGCCACCAAGATAAACAAAGGTTTTATTTGCACGTTTATTGATTCCAATTAAATATTAATATCACACCTTGCTTTTTGCGATATTGTAGCTATTAAAAAAATATATTGCTAGACAAATTCTACAACAACGGGAACCCACATTCCAAGCGACTGCTGCAGTCCGGGTCACCAAGATGCCTATTGTATACTCCAAGTACAATACAATATATCAACATGACAAAGACAACGTGTGTAGGGTCACCAAGATGCCTAGTGTATACTCCAAGTACAATACAATATATCAACATGACAAAGACAACGTGTGTAGGGCCACATTGTTCTCAGGAAGATTGTCCCTTTTTGTTGTCATAATTCTTGTTTATGTGTCTGCTCTTATGTACCTAAGCTTTAATGGATCTTTTGTTTTCGGATTTTAGGATTGTAGATGTGCAGTAAAACTATGGATTTTTTTGTAAAAGTTAATCAAAGTTCCAATAATAATTACTAATTGTGTTTCATATATCACGCAAGAAATATTTTTGATACCCCCGCCAAAGCAAACATGCAAACTATGCGAATTTCTATTTGCCCGATTATATTTCACTAAAATTCTTCCTTAACCTTGTCACAATTATTCACTTAAAATAAATTAAGTTAAATGAATATTGGGTTTGCTGCTACGAAAAAGCTAATAAATTATTTTTTTTTTTGTAAATTTACTAGCTTAAGATCAAAAAAATAAATGCCAAATTCGGTTAACATAAAAAACAAGCAAACTAAAACAGGTTCTTTTTTCCCGTAAGAATAACATGACGATTTTAAATTTGCAGTTTATCTTTTCAATTTTCTCCGTAACCTTTAACCCTGCACAATCGCTTCAATAAACAAATTTGTTTGTTATTGCAACGAAAATTGTTTTTCGTGTCTGGTTACATAAAAAAGGAATAGTGTATCGGTCCCGAATGTAGGTCTACCATAGTCCTACGGTAATTACTTATTCCCTTTAGGGAACTTCGCTAAAAGCATTTTTCTTAACCGATGGCCACAAAATCACTTAATTACTTTTTTTACAATTAATTCTTTAATAAAAACATTATCTTAAAAATGTGATCATTTTCGGACAACAAATTAAAAAAAGGATAAATAGAAAGTTAAGTCCAGATTGTGAACAGAACCCATCTTCTATACCAACATTTAACCCTCTTGCCACAGAAACCATTAAAGTATTATATTGTCTGGGCTCTTGTCTTATGCCATTGAATTTCCATTTCGATATAACTAAGCTGATTTGAGGTTAATAATGTTTCTGTCCACGTATCAAAATGTTTAAGCATATCAACAACAATCAACCCAGTATTCTGTGTTGTCACACACATACAACAATGAACATTTAGGATACGAATGTTGAAGACGACAACGTTGGAGACAACAATGTAAGCATAATCTGATTACAATGTTTGTATGCGGTGTTCCACAATACGCGGGATATTTCATTTGCTGTTGCAAAGGTTAAAAGGAAACATTGTTTGAGATCTTTTTGTTATGCGGTTTAAATATTTTTTAACTGTGTTGCGTTAAAAGTTTTTTGCAATGTTCGTTTAAATATTCCTAAGAGAAATACAATTTTATTATTACACTGTGATTGGTTATGCAGTTTCTGAGTTAGTGTAATCAAATATTCGAGGACTGTTTTAGTAATTTGATAAAACATGATTGATTTATCACTTGACACAGAATATTGTCATTAGTTGGTAGACCATCTCAATAGATTGCACCACGTTTTTCTGGCTTCAATTTTTTTACATTACGGAAGTCAATTATGTGTACAGTCAATGATAAAACGTATTTTCTCCCTAACTGATGTAAGTAAAATTAATTGTGTTATATGATACAGTGTGTATTGAGTACTATTAAATGTTGGGTAATGGGTAAATGGCTGCTATTTTGTGTAAGAAATGCGAATCAATTGCATATTTTCATTTATCGAGGATATAAACGTAGATCAAAATACTTTAATCTTTGTATTAATTAGAAATATTTCGCTGTTTTATAAATAGGGATTATTTACTTTTCCTTTTTTAATCTTTGCATTTGAAATGCATTTATTTCCTCATAAAATAGTTTTAAATGGAAACAGTGATTTTTTTATCTAACAATAATTTTACAAATTTCCATTATTCAATTTTTTCTGGATTGGTAGTGTTTCTGTTTTCTGAATTACACTTGTTGGATTGTCAATATTACAGGTTGATACCCGTACTAAAAACTATGCATAATTTTCAGTTAATTACTCAAATATTTTGTGGGAAAAGATTTCCGTTACGTGTTTCCGTTACGTCTGAGAGTTGACGTAATTTTAAAGTTTTTTGGTTAATTTTGTGTAGCTCATTGTTTCAACCAAGTCACACAAAACGAAATATCTCTTTCAACTGCCAGAGGGCGTTTGAAACAACCATCGTATGCAAATTATAGACATTATATTTAAATTGTCCATTGCAATGTCCTCAAAGTAATAAAGATGTCAAGGCAAGCTATATTATCTGAGAAACTACAAAATAGTTTAGCTTTAGGCATTACTTCCGTAAATTGCTCAGAGTAATAGTAATGGGGAGTAATGACTCTGCTGGTAACGTAATTTGAATTCTCTCGAGCATTCCTAAATTCTAGTTTAAATTTAGTTGTGAAGTAACAAATTGCAATGTTAAAATACGTCTAGCCATTAACATTGTAATGGGTTCCCATGTATTATTATGTGAGAGAGACACATTTTACTGTATAGGCTACCTACAAATTTATCGTTTTACAAAGAGATGCGATTTTAAATAACTATAGTTTTAGCTTAAAATTGTATTTCCAGGGGATATTCTCAAATTTTTATCGTATTTATTATTTATCATTGAATAGTGTCTTCTTTTAAAGGGTTTTAAATGGCAAATTCGAATTTTATTCATATATATTTTTTAGCTCTATTCATATCTGTTACATTACGATAAACTTTAATGTTTGGTTTTAGGAGAGCAAATGCTTATCAATATCATTGACCCCTGAAATAGTAGGAATTTTTAAAAATTATTTTAATTAATTATGTGGTTCCAAATTATTTTAAAACAAAAAAGCCTTGTGTATTTTTACTTTGGCCTTTTGTACGATGATTCATCCATCAAATACTATCAATAAGGTAATTGAACAGAAAATGTCATTAAAACATTGCATAAGAATCAAAAGGTTGCCGGATCGATCCTGAGAAAAGTCAGTAGCTTTTTGATGGTTAGAAATTGGACACAGCTGTTCCTGATCATTGGGCTTCAAACCAATTCACCTGTCTGATGAAACAGCTGAACTTATGTTCACAGATTTCAATCCATTCTATAATCATCCTCCACAATTGGCGTAAAATTCGCACCTAGCGTAGCCATCTCAATTGATAATTGATAGCATACTCTTGTGCCAGATGGTATCAGCCATGAATATCATAACAGAAACTTCATGAACATACAAAAATTATTTCAGTAGCACAAATCATTTACTAATAACCGTAACAGCAGTTCGTACGCTTTTGAAGCTTCCATCTACATAATAAGTTTATTTTTTATTTTATTGATTATGAGGTACGTAACCTAGATAATAAGTTTTTACTTTCGGGCCCGTGATGTCATCCTATGCAGCTTATTATTTCGTGTCTGTTCTAATTTTCGTGATATAAGCTAACAATACGTACTTAACTCCATATTTAAAATTGTTCTAACTCTTTTTATTCAAGTTAAAACTTTTAATACCCACATGACCCTATGTTTACCTTGTTTTCTACGTTAAATTGTCACTGATATCGCTTCTCCCGCGCTTTTGTTTTGTTACATAATACCGAGTATCTTCTAATGAAAGCGAAGTCGGTGACAAACTTTGACCTGCGGAGAACCGCAGACCTTCCGGCTTTCTTTTATAAATATCCGGTGAAAGTTGATACTGTAGTGCGATGCTGCTTTTGCACAAATAAATTTGTAGCTGAATTTGTTTAGGGCAAATAATGGTTGAACTTACTTTGTCGGACAATGTTTAACATGAACTGTGTTATGTTTTATGCCACATATGTTTCGGCGGTTTTTATAACTTCGCCTCATGGTCAGGTTAACAGAAGGATCCACTGGTGTCAAAATAAGTTGCATTCATTTTTTACTCGTGACACAAAAAATACAAAAACGATTCAAGACAGGCTTATTAATTACACGCGCGTACATAACCGTGAGCAAGACTGGAAGCAGACTGCTTCTAGTGTAAAGTTCATACGTTTCAATTGTTTGTGGTTGAGTATATATTTGCCAACGTAAGTTGCGTGATTTATTTCATTTTAAATACATACGATTTTCGACATCATGTACAATCTTATCAAGTACTGTAAGTATTTTTCACCACACTATGATGTTTTTAGCTGTTTTACATACGTTAATTGGTGGCTGAAAGCTACGTTTTGCTGGTCATGCCAGCTGTCACCGTGATTTTGGGCTGCATCATCAACTGTTCGCTTATAAGCTTAAAACAATTGTGTATTAAATACACAAGCTGTATCTATAGCATTGCAATAGACTTTTTTTGTCCCCGCTGCCTAGCGACTGTTTATTATTATTTTTGCTGATTCCTCAAATTATTTCTTCACATAACCTTAAAATTGTAGTTGTGTTGACTGTTAGGGTAAATTATTATTGTGGTGAATGGTGGTAATAGGGTATAGTGGTGAAAAATAGCGTTCGTACCACGGACCGAAATGGTTTTGCATCTCTCCATCGTTTTAAGTTCTTGACTTCGTCTCGAACTTAAAAGCCATCTCGACCCAGCAAAATCTCATTTTCGTTCCTAGGTACATATGCTATTTATAAATGTTTTTGCATTTTTCGTATTGATTTTGTAAATTCCGAATCTGCAACAAGTAATGATTGTGGATGCCTGAGGTGGTTCCTTAACACGAGTACAGGCTAGATGAGTAGTTTAACTCGCCTTCAAATATGAAAGTCGCTGGTTTGATTTCAAGCAAGATTGTTTCCAGACTTAGAAATTGGACCTAACAAAAATATTAATGTAAATTGTAACAAAACCAGGGTTTGAACCTTTTTGTTAGAAAAAAATACCTTACATAAAATACACAATTTCATATGCGTAGATATACACATAACCAAACAAAAACAAATGAATTTAAATCAATATTTCACAAACATACGATCTAATGAAATTAACTTCGAGAATTCTAAAAGGAAACTAATCGAATTTACTTCACATGACCCAAATATTTTGTGGTTAACCATAACATTTCCAACCCACGTTTACCATATTATAATACCTACTACTTACCTGGGTGAGAAATCTAAATCGGAATGGAGACATAATGTTTCAAAATTGCTCTAGTTTCGCCGTAAAACCTGTGATAAACATGCATTAGCGAGGTGTGATATCCAATATGTTTCAAAACTCAATCACCTCCGCGACCTCGGTATGGTCGTTGCAGGGCCCCGGGCCCCACAACTGGGGCCCCATCACGTTGCGGTCGGGCCCCGCGGGGTTTAGTAATCAATATCATCTATTAGCGGGCCATAAAGCACAGCCTTGGCACACTGCGAGGTGTGAAACATTTGTTGTGAACTATTACAGTTAAGGTTAGCTTTTGAGTCACGTTTATGTATTTGATAAATAAATGGTATCAGCAAACTTCATACTCTCTCCTATATGTTTGTTAAAACCTCTTATAATCGGTTAAGGATGGCAAATCGCAAAGAATACAATAAATGTTTAAAGTTTTAAAGTTTACTTTTTTATTTTAAGTTGTACTATTTTTTCACGAGTCATGTTTATGTATTTGAAAAAATAAATGGCATCAGCAAACTCCATACTTTTCCCATTAGTTTGTTAAAACCTCTTGTTATGGGTAAAGTGGGGGAGTATATTTTATAGGTGAATCACAAAAATTACGATAACTTTTGAAGTGTACTTTTTCTTGAATTTTGGGTTGTACGAAGAGTTTAAAATAAAACAGTACACTAACTTTTTATCACACTCGTTTGAGCTGTTTTTGTTTAAATCTGTCTTTTCCATTATTTCTTGGAGATGGGAGACATTAAAAATTCAAATTTTCAAAAAACCTAAATATACCTCTGGAGATACCATAATTAGTACACGTATGTGTGTAATTTAGTGTAAAATATGCCTTAATTACTTATTAAGTATCAATACTGTCTTCAAATGTTGATTAAATTCTAAACAATCTCAAATGAATCGAAAAAAATGGTTTTAGAAAAGGGTTACGATAGTAAAATTTTACAACATAATTTATTGAAAGTTCTAGACAGTTTCCTAATTTATGAAAAATATTACGAGTAAGTACCTTATCTTAGAGTAAGTACCTTATCTCGTGCTAATTCTAGACACAATAAGGTAACTTATCGGTAGCTTTGCACTGGATCCCTCCATGTGAGCTATAAGTCATCCTTTGATGTTAATAATAGCTTAGTGAAATCCACCTACCATGATACCGTTATAAGCTTAGCATTTTCAAATAAATCAGGAAATATTCCAGCTTAAGGAAATTATATGCATGTTGTGTTATTGTTTAAAAAAGCAATTATTCCAAAAGAAACGGTAGATTTAAAACTGGATATGACTATTTCAAAGGGCGGAACGTGGCTTGAAAGTTATATGTACTAATTTTATTTTATTTTATAATTATTGCTGGTATTGGTGTATTTAACGCCAGTTGAGGTTTTACGTTGTTTTAATTTTAAAACCCAGATTTGTTTACCATTTAACGTAGCTTTATCGTTAGAAATAATAATAATCAAAGGTTTTGTTACAAATTACTAGTGTTTGAAACCAATCCTTTTGCAACATGATTAGTTTGATATTTGTATATACATTGTTTAGACAATTTAGCTTTTGAATACACTATTTAGTTTCTTAATACATTTGCAAATACTTTGCACAGCCATTTGAAATTTGAAGACAGATAATTTTAGAGCAGTTTGTTTTTATATTGTGTCTTTCATGGTTTTATCTTTCAGTAAGGCACTTTTGCTTATGTTTTTTTTCTACAAACATAAAATAACGTGTTAAGTGTTAAATAATAATGTAATCTTTCACCATTATGAACAACTCTGGTCTCAACTTAAACAGGCATATTTTTATAAATACAAAATTATTGTATGTTCTAAATTGTACAATAAAGCAATTTCCATTCATTTATATATATTTTTTTATAATTCAAATATGACGAACTCATTTTATTTCAAAAAGCAACAATGAAACATATGTCTTACCTACTGTTCATTTATTTTACATTTCCGTTTGTATTGTGTTTTTTTAAATTACCAATTTTGAAAATAAAATTAAATACAAAATTTTGGATGAGTTTGTAAACAAGTATTTCCAACACTGAAACAAGCCCGAGCAGTAACAAACACAATACAAGTAGAGTTTCTCCCTGTACACCAGTTATCACAAATTGTCACAACACTCCTCTCTATCTCCACCATACGTCTGCCTCACACAGGAACCCACGGGTTATCCTGTGAAATATGCCGTGGAATATATTTATTTCTCAACATGATGAGTTACCGGAAACACAGATAGTGAGGTTAAAAATGCAACAATTTTATGGTTTGTGTTCGTGGAAGGATTTTAAAATATTGTAAAATTTTAAAAATATTGTAAAATTTTTAAATATTGTAAAATTTTAAAATACAGTATTGTAAAATTTTTGAATATTGTAAAATTTTTTAATATTGTAAAATTTGCAAATATTGTCTTAAAATCTGTTAAAATATTTTAAAATTGAGATATGACTACCTGTTCGACATAATATTTCGGCTGATATTCGTTTACAAATTATGGTGGAAATTTAAAGTAATGAGTGCAATGAAAACCCACTGAGGAATTTTTTTTAATACGTAGTATTGTAAGATGTATATCGTTCATGATAAGTATTGGTAAGGTAAACTGTCACATTCAATTTTTTGAGAGCTAAGAGAGTAAAATGGACATTGTATGTGCATGTGTGTTTTCAAAAGTTATTTTTTAGGAATCCTGAGTATAATGATTACTCATACATTACAATCAAATTGATAAAAACATTTGGCAGTGATTAAAAACTGTACCGATTTAACACTACCAAGAAAAGTTCACTTATGTAACGATTCACTAATTTTATGTTAACTTCCACAAACCTTTTGTGGACATGTCTAAGACCTACACCATTATTTTGTCTCATCCACACCAGTGAGGTGGATAAAGAATTTTTTTTTCGTAGCCTAGATATATATATATATTTGTTATTGTTAATACCAAAATAACCGTTGTATATACCATAATAGTTTGTGTTGATATTATTTAGTAATGTTCAATGGCAGTTTGATTTGCCTAATAAATGTTTTTTTAACAAACGTAATTTATGAAGGGTAATTTGGCGTTAAATAAATCGATTCGCATCGAAAAACCTAAATAAAATGCTAAATTTGAGAATGTGTCCTCGCGTTTATAACTAAAAGGATCATAACTGAAATTTGGTATACTGTGCATTACTACCAACCTACTGTACATATTTACAATCCACCTACAATCTTAAATGCTTCAATGTAATAGTTTTGCTTTGTTTAGTATAATTTTAATGTAATAAATCAACAATTCAATGAACTGCCCAGAGTAGTCAGCTGTGAAGACCTCCCGCGGTTTCTGCAGCTCGTTTTCCCGCCACAATCACGTCTGTGATCAGAAGCTACGTGTTGTCCTGTGTAATAAACCAAGACGTATCTTTACACGTCCTGCTAGGAAATATCACGTTACCACCAACAGTTAACAGTCTAATAAACCTTCACATAAACTTGTTTACTGCGAGATCCAACTAGATGTTGTAATTTTGTTGTTCAACGATACATTTATACATATTGTTTCCTATTTGACCTACTTTTGAACACGCAATTGTAAATTGCTGACATATTTTTATCTCAGAGAAATATTAGATGAACAGATTGGGAATTCGTTATTTTCCACTCTTTTATCAAAAGCTTACACGTTAAAACCAACCATTTTAACGTTTAAATTGAAACATTATTTTTTTATTATGGTTTTTGTAAATTACAGTTATTTTTTCAGCTTGAAAGATTAAATTTGTACATTGCCAAAAATTACAGAATTGCAACTATTTATTAACAGTGAAAATTAATATTATCATATTTTATTTTACAACTCTCAATTTATTTGTACTTATTATTAATTTTATAGTATATCAAAATACAAGTTTGGGTTTAAAAATGTTTATACAAATATTATATTAAAAGAAAAAAAAGAAAATCTTAGTTAAAACCTTCTACAGCCATAAATGGTTTATTTTTTATTTTCACTTCTTCCAAATAAATCGTTAAAATAATTTTTTATGATAAATTTAGTGCGTAAAAATGTGATTGATCAAAATAACACGATGAATTTCAAAGTTAACAGTGAAAGTGTACCCGTACGCAGAACGGAGTATCACAGAAGATCACAGAGCTGTCAGGATCAATATGATCTTCTATTGATAAGATATCAGCGATCAATGTGATTGCACAACATAGACAAAGAAGTGACAATCCAAGGCTGACGTTGGGTCGTGGGATAGAGGATAAGTCATGGTTGTACATAATGAGTTTGACATGGGGCAAAACATAGTTGGCATCAGCTATCATAAGAATTGTTATTACTCGCATGTATGAAATATTCTTCAAAGTATTCTGTAAGTAATGAGGTAGCTTATGTTAGTTAGCATAACCTATCATATGTTAAGATTACTCTTGATATATTCTTCAATCGAGTCAAATTATTTCCTTATTTTTTGTAGGTTTTACAGTCAATATGATAAATTGTTGGATTGATCATAGATGCATTCATCATCATAATTTATCATTTATTTAGATGGGGCGCCACCTAGGTGTGTATTTTAACCCAAATATGAGTGAAGGATGAGTGTATAGTGTAGAATGGTGTGAGATGATCTGTGTAGCTTTGTTACTAAGATCACCTTTTTTACTAGCCAGGATCATTTATTTAAAACCTAATAATCAGGAACAGCTAAACCAATTTTTGAACCATCAATAAGCTACTGTCTTTTCTCAGGATTGAACTAGCGACCTTTTGATTGTAAGACAAGCACTATATCAGCTTAGCTACATAAATTATGAGAAGGCTACAATGTTCTGCGAAAAATAGAACTTTACCGTTTAAATATTTCTTTACATTAGATATCAAGAGTTCACCATCCTTGTAAGAGTAGCAAATAACTTACTTAGAATATGTTTTCTTTTCAATCCACTTCAATATATATAAAACACCTTTTCGTTGAATTTCAACCATCGTTGAGTTCTACATTGCAACTATTTAATACCCTTTTATAGGTTAAGTCATGGAACATGAACTATTTTCATCCCTCAAATAATTTATTGAAAGTAATCGAACGCAGATATGTAAGGGTGGATTATGTCGAACTCATCAAAACCTGTATCGAAAAGTTTAATCGAATAGTGATTAACACTATCATCGATATCCCGATGGATTATGCTCGATATTCACGTCACTCAGTATTATTGCAATCCTCTCTGACAAGTTCGACTGTTCACAAATGTGATTCCACTTTACATAATCCCCTTTGATCGTTAGTTCTCGCTCGAAGTTGTATAACTCGGTTGATATTGAACCTCTAATTATGGTATTTAGCAACAATGAATTTTACATTACGTCATCTCCTCGACTTCCGCGATCTTCATATAGAGAGGTTGAATATTTCGATAAATACCGTGTTAGAGGTTAATCGTGTTGGATTTTACTGTGATACCGTACAGTTTATGGTTGATAATTATACAACATTAATTACATAATAAAATTCTTGGTACTAATTTAAATTTGTTTATGTTTGGTACAACTAGTGCCTAAAGATAATTTACAACTAATTGAAATTTCTTTTCTAGATTGAAGAGCTGTTTCTGAATAAAGAGAAGTGTCAATACTGGTAAGTTGATTACTTAAAAAAACTAGGAAAACTATTATTGTAATAGTTCAGTACCTATTTTTTAGTACAGTAATTTTTCTAAACGTAGGTGCTATTGAGCTTTACTTGTTTAAATGTGTAAAAAAACGTTGTAATCACTTATCTTTAATTTATTCTGCTAAGATTGTCACTCATTGATATATATATATTTTTAAAATTAGAATCTGTTGACATTTTAAAAATAAAATTTTATGGACACGATATTTATTTACAATATTTTTTAATTTAGGTATTCACATAATAGGGCTGCTGATATATTAAATTATAGTAGTAAACAAGTGCAACTGAGTACCCTGAATATTATATTTTTAGTAGAAGTTACATGTTTCGGATATAAGTCCATTTTGAAACTTCAAATACATTAAATACTTAACTGTTGTTTATATTGTATGTTTGTGTATAAATAAATACAATTTAGATATACAGATGATTTAAAGAATTAGACAGGATTTGGAAAAAGAATTTTGTTACTGATTATTTAATTCTAAAATGTGGTCTATTTAATCTATTTAAATCTAAAATTATCAAACCGAATTTTGTCGCCCTTTAATTTTTTAAACGGTATGAAACCAATTTTAACTAAACTAACACATGCTTCGTATCTCACATATTTTTATTTACAATATAAATTCTAAAACCTCTGACAATATACTTTGCAATCTTTTCATCTCTGACATTATGGGCAGACTTTTGTGTACACAAACATCAGAGTATATTTGGTGACAAGAGTCTAATGCACATTATCTAAATGGTCCACATTACACTCTGATGGACCAACATGTTCTCGATATTTATAGAGCTATAAAACCCACAGAGGTTAAGTGCTCCCGACTGTGGTGGATTACTAATGATGCTCTTTATAGCGGCAGTTATATGAATGGAGTATGTTTACATAAAGGATGATTTTAAGCTCTTTGAGTAAATATTTTTATTTCAGAGAAAACAATAACGTAACTGCTAGCATCCATTGTGGATAAATTCAGTGTCTTATGTAAGTGTCTTGTCCTTGTATTTGCATCTTCTGTAAAATGAACTAACGAATGTGGAAACAGACATTCGAAAATAATTAAAAAACTTTTTTTGTCATTCCTCAAATGTAGAAATAGAGTATAAAATGCTCCATGGAGCTATCTATTCTCCAGAATCGGAAGAACCCAAATACTTTGGCGGTGTTTTTTCTTCCTTCTGTGGTGGATCAAACACAGCAAAGCCAACTTTTGAGGTCTTGACAGCACCATTTCTAAGGCACAACTGATTCAGTGTTCATTGCACTTTATTGTCGCCGGATCCGGCAACATAGTTTTCGCAGGCAAGGTGTGTTCTGACCCTCCAGGCGGTTACGCCGGATCCGGTGTCCGGCGGTTTCGCCGGTAAACGTGTTCCTAGCCTAACAAACTGCATAATGTATTGACTTCATTTCTTGGTTCTACGTTGTTTAGTTTAGTTCTTTGTTTAGTAGGTTGAAATTCCTTAAATACTGCTGGGTATATGTGTGGTTATATTGCTTCTCTATTAATACTGAAAAGTTAGGTTGTATATGGTTAAGAACTGGGTCCAGTTGTCTTTGATTTTTGGGATTTTAATGAATGGTTCTGATTAACGAAATAACTGAACTTGGTAACGAAGCTACACGAGTCATCTCACTCCATCGGCAATGCTAATAATAATAAATATTGCTAATAAGGTTATACATACTTCTTAAAATTCAGTGAAGAATCTTAGTTAATTTAAATGAAACATTAAGTGACGATGCACTATTTTACAATACAAATATGCCCACTAAATAAAAATATTAGAAAAAAAATCCCAACTAAAAAACATATATTTTTAGGGACTTCACAAACCTCTTTTGTTATTTTTGTTTGAATTTCTTTAAAAGTATTTTAATAAATAATTTATCAAAATATTGTTCAGACCCAACACAGTTAGACCCATTTCTTGAACGAATACTTTAAAATATACATTACATTCTGTATGCACACATTTAACACAGGAAGTTGAACACAGCTGTTCACATTAGAATACCCTAGATACCGCTGTGTCCAGCGAACCCGGCAAAGTGTTTATTGTTTAGTTGCAACAGCTGATCGACGACTTGCCTCACATTGCATTGTTTGTTGCTCAAGTCACAATTAAAACTCGCATTCAATGAGCTGTGCTCTACCTTGAACCCCGTGAAAGGCTAAACTAGGGACAAATGGGACATTGTGAGGAAATATGTTGCTGCATTGTCATTTGGAATTGATAGTGTTGAAAATTTGGTTGGCAGATAGATTTTTTGCGGCTCTTTGAGTAGTTTTTTGTAGGCCTTAGTTTAGTCACTGGATCAGTAAAAATGTTATCAATATCATTAAAACTTTAAATTACATTACAATATAAAATCTACTTAATTGTTGGCCGCAATGCACATAAGAGTTTTTTAGACACACTTAAATTAAATTGTGCAGCTGTTTTTAATTGATTTTCAACTATTAACTAGAGGACCCATGCTGTTCCGCAGATTTAAAATTTATATAATATAGAAGAACTAATAAAATTTATAATTTTTGATTGAGTAATACAATATCTTGAGCTTAACTGATTCAAACAATCTACCTCAAATTAAAGCCTATAATTTACTAATTATTTTGAGTCTAAAACATTATAAAAAACATGAATAATACTGGACCTATTGATTTTTAATCATAGAAAAACCTAATGAAAAAACTGGAGAAATACAACTTAATTTGAACTAAGAATTCGCAAATGATTCAAATTATGTTTTTGGTCAAGTAAAACAGTAGGTAAACATATACCGATGATTGATGTCAAATCTTTGCGTGCATGTCTTCAATGTGAGACCTTAAACATGAAAAGCGGTCTGGCAGTAGAGCCAAACGAACTCGGAAAAGAAAAACAATTTTTTTTAAATATATAAATGAGTATTAATTTTCTCAACTACTCCCAATTTTACAATAAAAAGTTCTAACACCATTAAACTAATCTTAAACGACCATTGAAATGTTAAATAGCACCAGAATTTTAATTGTGAATCTAACTTAATTTTCGGTGCTTGTATACATACAAGTTTCCTTAAGATACACATTGTTATTTGTTCTGTTGGTTACATACTGTATGACAATTTAAAATTTATTTCATAGACCTAAAAGAGGCATTTTAGTGTCTAATTAAATTTAAAAATCTCATCAGAATTTAAAGTGTACGTCATTGTTGGCCGCAGTATACATAATGCAAGACAGCCAAGTTGGTTCTCGTCCAGAATTGCGCGACTTGGAGTTGTTAAGAAGCTTCGTCTCTCGCATCGTCAAACACCTCTCCTTGCATAACGTTACCTACAACTTGGCAATTCCGAGTGGAAAGTTGGCTTTGAAGAACTACTGAACATTTCTATTTATACAAATGCTGTGTAGAATATTTGAGTATCACCGTTTGTAATGTCAATGTATAGGTGTTTCATTCAATTTGTAATAAAAATAGAACCACACATAAGCTTTCAGATTCTTTCAAATTATTTATTAAACATTAGAGTTACTTAAGTTTTTTCCCACGCAAAAAGATTTCCAATATTAGCATTATACTGACTAATGGTAGATACAGAATTATGAAAATGTTTATAGAATATGATTACACAAAAACCTTATTTGACCTTATCGAGGCAGCATTTTCTGGTGGTGGATTCATCTATTTGTTGTTTTATTGAGTGTTGTAGTTTGCTTGATTACATTTTTTGAAACATGGCAAATTTATTTATTTTAAACTAAGCTATTAATGTATTAATAAAAACTCACTTTATTAACCTCCTTGTAGCAGCAAACCTAGGTACTCATGAAACCTAATGTTATTGAAATTGATTTAATTGAAAATAAAATTAGGGAAATTGAAACTCACTTAATCTGCAGGTTGGCTGTGGTGGGGGTATTTTGCCTATTCCATGAAATGCAGAGACGGCAGTGCAACCTTTGATTGCAAGGAAAGTGAATAGGTTGCTGCAGATCTCTGGAGGGAGTTGAGAACACAAAACACTGAAAGATTATTTTTTATTTTTGCTTTTAACGGCCGCCATTTTGAAATGACTTGATGAAACGTGACCATTTTCAACCCAGGCCGAGATAATGTATTCAAGCACTTGTGTACCAAATTTCATAAAAATCGGTTCAGGCATTCGGTCGTTATAGCCAATTCATGGGGACCCAGCATCCTCTTACGGCCGCCATTTTGATTACGTCATTACGGACGACCGAGGTCCTTAAAAATTGGGGTTTGGGCGGTTTTAGGTTCAGAAACTTGTATACTATAACCACCTACAATTGCAGCCTCTCTGCCAGAACTGAAATATTCTGCCACTATATGCAGCTATACGACCCCACTAAATTGAAAGTCATGGAAGTGCGCAACAAAGTAATTTAATCATAAAAAAAAAACACAAAAAATTTGGAAATTAAGAATTTGGAATTAAAAAAATTAAACGAAAGATTTTCCCTTCGGTCTCCTTAACATATTTCCTGGCGTCCTCTCGACCTGGAACAAAACGCATATGTCAGTATGGTCTTTTTTTATAAATCATTCAATATATACAAAGATAAAAGCTAAATACAGTAATGGGAAATGCAAAATGTGAAACTATAACCTAATACTAACAAAACTATAATAAAACTATAATAACTATTATAACTATAATAATATAACTATAATAATATAACTATAATAATTATAATAACTATAAAACTATAATAAAACTATAAAAACTATAATAAAACTATAACAAAATTACCACAATACTAGGAAATGGTGTTTGAATCTGTTAAAATCTTACGCATTTCCAAAATTCAATTGGATGAAATTAAATGCTCCTGTGCATTTCATTCAACAATTAATGTAATTTGCAATCTAATAATTGGTACTTTTAAACATAATTCAACATTGCACATTTCCAACAAAAATTCTGTTGGATGGAATTAAATGTACTGTTGTTATTATGTGAAATAACACTAACACAACAAAATAAAGAATTCAAGTTCAAATTACTACAAGTATTTTACATTTAAGCTAAACGAGATGCTAGCCCGTCCTACGTACGGGAATTGAGTAGTCAGTTAAAACTGTGTACAATTCAGAACAGCTAGTTTACACCTACGTGTAAACTAGTATGAGTTTTATTAATAAAATTTATTTATTTAAATAAAACTCATTATTAATTGACCTAAGGATTAGGTTTTAATAAACTCTGAAGTCAAGTAAGATTTGTAACATACAAATACAAAATGGATGTGGATATTTGAGAATTAACGGTAGCTGATAGCAAAAGGATTGAGTAGTAATAGATGGATAAATAATTTAGTACATGTGAAGACTTTGGTCAGAACCATGTCCTAGGCTAGATAAAAGTACAAACACTAATTCTCACGTAATTCAATGACATCCGCAATATATAGACACTTGGTACGGTTAATATGATTAATAATAACATCGATATACACATTTGGATTAAAAGGGACTCTTGTATAACATTTCTCAACATGTAGACTTATGTAAAATCACCTTAACAAAGGATTAAATAATTGTCCTCCTGTGGGTTGAATGTAACTGTAGGAGGAGAAATTTCTACCTCGAGAGGAGTTTGAAGTAGATTATTTTGTTCAATTGAGGCTGCATTTTCAGGTTTTTTCATTTGAATACTCCATTTGTAGAGTAGCAGTTTCCACCAGTTTTTCTTCCCTAGTATTGTCGTCATTGTCATTGAGCCCAGGAAATCAAAACCAGCAGGATGGGTTAATCCAACCGGTTTACGTCCCCCTTCACCCTGAAGACGTTGGCCTTCATATAGCTATAACTTTCTATACCATATTGAAAGTAAAATCTAAATTAATTTTAAGTGGGACAAAGCTATAGGAAAATCTTAAAGTATATACACATTATACAATTTTCACGCCTCCCTCGCTCTTCTATCCTAAATCTAGTTAGTATCAAATTTATTTTCAAGATCCAAGATCAAGGCTGGATAAAATGCCGACTGCACTCTCTCGCATTATGGGTACGATGTTTAATTAAATGCTGTTACTTAGTAATAATTTTTTCTTCTACAATATTTTAAGATTTGTCCATTTTACAATTTTAGGGCAAACATCCGGAAGGAAGAACTACCACCCTACTATTAGGTAGTATTTAACAAAAATTAATATGTTTTTTTCTAAAAAAAAAAAATGTTTTTGAGTTTGTTATTATTATCATTTTTAAAGTTTCTTCTGAAAATTGTAGTTATAAATAAACGTAACAACTTCATGAGTGGTATGTTATTTTCCTAAAATGTAAATAAAATGTAAATTAATTACAAATTAACATAATTAATAATAGTTATTATGAATAGAATAGGTGTAAGAACGTTTTAGAACAAAATTTTCAACAGAACTGTCTCTCTGGATACTCTACATATCTGAATTTGGTCTTGCTCGGTCATTTGACAAATCTTTTCACTATCTAGTTTTGCATCATAAAAAGGACTTTCTACCTCGAGAGGAGTTTGAAGTAGAAGATTATTTTGTTCAATTTAGACTGCATTTTCAGGTGGTTCATTTGAATAATCAATCTCCATTTGTAGAGTAGCAGTTTCCATCAGGTTTTCTTCCCCAGTATTCTCGTAATTGTCGCCTACTACTGGGCCTAGTCGTGATGTAATGTTTCTTACCTTCTACCCAATCGGATTCGTTAAGCATTTAAATTCTTCAGAGGAGAGAGAGAATACTTGATTATCGAGATCGCTGTCGTATTTATTTGGAGACATACCTTACTTCTTTAGGTGAAATGGAAGATACCATAAAGGCATATTATACTGATGATTCAGAAAATTCAACAATCCATGATTCCGACCTAGAAACTCAAAGAAAGCTAGTTCAGACCGGACCATATATCTGAATTTGGTCTTGCTCGGTCATGTGAAACATCTTTTCACTATCTAGTTTTGTATCATAAAGGACTTTAACTTCTTCTGATTCTTCAGTCTGAGAGGATTGTCGACTTGCTTGGGGACGTGGTAAATTATCATCAAAATCATCCTGTGAAGAATCAGTCAGTGTAATGATTGTCTGGTCTAGCTTTCTTTGAATTTTTAGGTCGGTCAATATAGGTTCAGTCTGAGAGGATTGTCGACTTGCTTGGGGACGTGGTAAATTTCATCAAAATCATCCTGTGAAGAATCAGTCAGTGTAATGATGTCTGGTCCAGCTTTCATTGAATTATTAGGTCGGTTAATATAGGTTCAGTCTGAGAGGATTGTCGACTTGCTTGGGGAAACACTGACTGATTCTTCCCAGGATGATGTGGATGATAATTTACCACGTCCCCAACCAGACTATCATGACACTGACTGATTCTTCCCAGGATGATGTGGATTATAATTTACCACGTCCCCAAACAGACTATCATGACACTGACTGATTCTTCCCAGGATGATGTGGATGATAATTTACCACGTCTCCAAGCAAGTCAACAATCCTCTCAGACTGAACCTATATTGACCGACCTAAAAATTCAAAGAAAGCTAGACCAGACAATCATTACACTGACTGATTCTTCACAGGACGATGTTGATGATAATTTACCACGTCCCCAAACAAGTCGACAATCCTCTCAGAGTGAAGAATCACAAGAAGTTAAAAGTCCTTTATGATACAAAACTAGATAGTGACAAGATTTTTCACATAACCGAGCAAGACCAAATTCAGATATCTGGTCTAGTCTGAACTAGCTTTCTTTGAGTTTCTAGGTCGGAACCATGGATTATTGAATTTTCTGAATCATCAGTATAATATGCCATTATGGTATCTTCCATTTCACCTAAAGAAGTAAGGTATGTCTCCAAATAAATACTACAGCGATCTCGATAATCAAGTATTCTCTCTCTCTCCTCTGAAGAATTTATGCTTAACGAATCCGATTGGGTAGATGGTAAGAAATATTACATCACGACTAGGCCCAGTAGTAGGCGACAGTGACAAGAATACTGGGGAAAAAACTGATAGAAACTGCTACTCTACAAATGGAGATTGATTATTCAAATGAACCACCTGAAAGTGCAGTCTAAATTGAACAAAATGATCTTCTACTTCAAACTCTTCGAGGTAGAAAGTCCTTTATGATGCAAAACTAGATAGTTAAAAGATTTGTCACATGACCGAGCAAGACCAAATTCAGATATGTAGAGTATCCAGAGAGATAGTCATGTTGAAAAATTTGTTCTACAACGTTCTTACACCTATTCTATTCATAATAACTATTATTAATTATGTTAATTTGTAATTAATTACATTTTAGGAAAATAACATACCACTCATGAAGTTGTTACTTTTATTTATAATTAAAATTTTCAGAAGACACTTTAAAAATAATAATAATAACAAACTCAAAATTATTATTTTTTTTTTTGAAAAAAACATTAATTTTTATTAAATACTACCTAATAGTAGGGTGGTAGTTCTTCCTTCCGGATGTTTGCCCTAAAATTGACTGTAAAATCGACGAATCTGAAAAGATTGTAGAAGAAAAAAATATTTCTACGTAACAGCATTTAATTAAACATCGTAACCATAATGCGAGAGAGTGCAGTCGCCATTTATCCAGCCTGGATCTTGTTTAAAAATAAATTTGATACTTACTAGATTTAGGATAGAAGAGCGAGGAGGGGTGAAAATTGTATGATGTGTATATACTATTTTCCGATAGCTTTGGTCCCACTTTTAATTAATTTAGATTTTACTTTCAATATGGTATAGAAAGTTATAGCTTTATGAAGGCAAACGCCTTCAGGGTGAAGGGGGGTGTAAACGGTTTGGATTAACCCATCTTGCTGATTTTGATTTCCTGGGTTCAAATAATGACGGTCCAGAAGTATCGCTTCTCGTATCAAGACTTCGACGCCTATTGGCTACTTTTGAGACTCAGATTCTACACGCCCCTGTTCCCACCACCCTCCACCACTCACTCGCTCAACAGGGCGGCAAAGAAAACCGTCAGATCATTTTGCCGCTCCCTGTACTATCTGGATAGTCCATTATCTGAAATCAACAGGCAAAACAACAAAAGGATAAAACAAGGAGAAATGAGAGGTTAGATAAAAAAGGAGGATATGACCATAGACAAATAAAATAAACATAGACCGACAGCAGTACTTTTTGTTATCAGCAATGCACCATAAAATATACAAGACAAACTTAAGTTTACTTTTGTACTGAAACAAAATTACCCACATTTTCTTTCCTTCAGTAAACTTTGACACTTAAACGCCTTAATGGTTACACACCTTAATGGTTATTGTTAACTTATCTAGCGTTGCACAAAAAGTAAATGTACAAAGATAATGCGTTCCCCGTGGGACAAGAACAAAACCCACGTTTTCTTTTGTCACCTTAACTATGTAAACAAACATGTATAAAAAGCTTTCACAGCTTACTTGATGGGTCTTAACTACAGCTTTGTGTGTTGGTTGTTTATTTAAATTGTAGTGCGATCTTAATATGATGGACCCTTTATTGTATTACGTATTTCTTTGATCCCAAGAGAGTGTAACATATTTTTAAGTTGTTTGTGTTAAACTCGTATTGAAGAAATTCTAATTATGTAGATACGAATAGAGAAGAGACTTATTTTTTTCACTGTGATATCTTTGTTCCTAAAAAAATAGTTAATGTGATATAAAAAGGTTTAGATTTATCTGTTGGTTTACCTGACCCAATTTAAGAATAGCAAAACTCTTTCTGCCAAGTTTTATAAACATCAATAATTAAAAAAACTCCAATATAAACATTTTACATAAAAATACAAAATGACAGATATAAGGTAAATGCACCAGTAGCTGACAGTGCTCCAGAAGCTGACAGTTTGAGTTTCTTTACATTATAATGTGGTCTCTTTAAAATATTTACACATGATTGCATTGTTAGAAGAACATATGTTTATTCTTGATTTGTTAACAAACAAATCAGTGAAATTTAGCTCATACTCGCTGAATGGTGGTGGTTTGAAAGCGACCCTGTCTGTACACATCACATTTAGTCGATTCCCTTAATGAACTTGTTAAGAAGGTAAGTTTGGTTTTTTGTCATTTCGCTAAATTTCTTAAATAGTATTAATGATTAGGCTAATTATTTTTATCAATTATACCTTTGTTGACAATTTCATGATAAAATTGGAGTGTTAGGGGTTTTGGATTTAAAATTATATCAATGGCAGGCTTTGGTACACAAAAGCTATACAAGTTCCACTAGCTGACAGGGGATATTTGCTACTTGCACAATATTAAATTGGTTTTACCCATCGAAATTTGCATGCTATTTATAAATTATGTAATCTCACATTTTTATAAAATGATTTTAATTTTTTAAAAAATAAGCCAAATTATTTAAAAAAATGTATATTTTTTAAATATATAAAAAATATGTAGGCTATATATTTTTTTAATGTAAATATTTTTTATTTTAAAATATGTAAAATAAATTTTCTTAATAACGTTTTACACGATTTTATAATTTAATTATTAAGTTAGATTTTATTCGTCTTATAAATTATAAAACCCTTAGGTTTAGCAGCTAGTACATTTATAGTTCCAGTGTCAACTACTGGGACAATTGACAGTCAGCTACTGGTACAAGCACTTTTTTCACTGTCAGCCACTGGAACACGTACAAAGGTTGAATTAAGTTTAAAAATGCTATAAAATATATTCAAAAAACCCTTTTTGTATGACAAATTTGAAAACTACACTAAATTTAGAATCATATAAAATCCGTATATAATATAATATCTCTGTAGTTCCTATTTATTCAAAACCACGGATTATTAAGTGCGTATAGTTTCTTATACTGTCAGCTACTGGTGCGTTTACCTTAGTTGACAAAACAATTCTGGAACAAAAAGTTCATGATAAAAAAAAAACTATTTTTAGTAGACTTGCTGTTTACTTACTTGACACCCTGTATCATAAATGACATTTCTACAACACCTCTGGTGGGTAAGGCCAAGAATTGTTTAGTTACATTCAACACAGCTGTCGCGCGACGTGACGTCACGTAACCCAGCCATGTGATTAACTCATCTGTGGTTGATATTCTACACAATACGCGCGTCACATGAGCACCATTGTGTGTCTGATAGACTGGGATTACTTGTCAAACCTACGGAATCTTCCCCGACAACCTGAGATTGAATCGAACAAAAGTTGTGACGAAACGTATTGGATGAGTTTTCGTGTACAATATTTGGAGGGTAATATTTTGATTTGGAGACGAATCGTACGTCAGTGGAAAACATGGGGCCCGTCCTTTAATACTATTAATAATATAAGTTAAAATAGTAAATTAGAGTTTCATAATAATTTATAATTGCTGTCACTAATATGTTAGTAGCATTTTACAAAGCAAAGTAGGAATTTACAAGTCAGCTGAGAAAAGTTACAAATCGAATCTACAACTTACAAATCACAAGTAAAAATACACAATTTTTAATATTTTAAGATTAAAAAATAATATTTTTAGCTATTATTATTAGCTGGATTTTACGAGTTTATTGTAACCAACTAATATTTTTTAATGTAAATATTGGTTCATCTGTGCTGTGGAAAACATCTAGGTTATAATTTGATTTGTAAGGTTATTTATGGTTACAAAATCAAATTGGGCAAGCGGGATGACCAGAGAACAAACTTTGTTTGTTACAACAAATTAAAGAAAATAAGTCCGTTGTTTGGCCAATTAAATAATAAACTGTCCAAAAAAGATAAAAGCTGTAAAAGTAGAAGTAAATTAACCAGTATGGTCAGTCAATTGGAGATGTAGGCATATCGAAAGAATGGAACTATGTTCGTGACATTTGGTGGCCTAAGGTTAGGAAGTCATCAATGGTAGGATAAATAATCTACTTACAAACTATTTAGCGTAATTAAGTAATATATATTTTCAAATAATATAAGTAATATAATAATATAATATAATTTCCAAATTCAGTTATGGTGATAAAGTTCATGTCCAATTACTAAACAAACATTTTCCACTTTCTCCACTGACATTCGGAACCTTTCTCTATACTTAATTTCACTTACAAAATCAAAGTTAATTCTAAAAATCTTCCTTCTTCTTTCTACACTCCTTTCTTGCTCATCCTCTTCCTCACTTGAATACAAAATAAATCGTTAACCATATCTGCCATTACAAATTCGACTAAGATTACGGACAACACATCACTAATTTACTAGGTCTACGGTCTGACCTAACTAATAATTAAAAAATTAGGTAAACTGGAAATGGTAAAATTTGCGCTATTATTATTAGTAACTAAATGACAAATACAAGTTATTAGTCAAGATCATGAAACAAGAAACTGAAAGTTATTCTAATATTTCTTATTTTACTGCATGTAATTTCCTTTTTATTTGCGTTTTATTTATGAAACCACATTTAAAATGTCTTATTATTTTTCAAATGATCCACCCAAGGCATATAAATAATCTTTGTATCTCTTACAATTTCGTGCATTTTGCATATTAAATTATACTTTTAAATATTATCAAATTTATTTTCAGGACCATCTTTGGACTCTCGTACGACTGTTTATGTCGATTTAGCAACTACAGTCACCTTTCCTAGTTACAACACAGTCCTCGACGAGTCATTAAACTCACGAGTGAAATTAAAGTGTTATGTACCAGGAAGTAAATCTATAAATCACGCTTCTATTCGAGTATAAGACACATACGAGGCGGCGTTCTGCATTGACTGAGCCACAAAGAAACTCATATATCACGAGATGGCTGTAGAAAGCTATGCAGTTTCCGTGACTACCTCCTGCAGAGTGGCAATTATCTGACGAGAACCAAGTAAGAACGCAGATATACACATTTTGTTGAAATCTTCAATTTTTTACAAATAACTGAGACAAACGAATGAAATAATAATTTAGAAGTGTTCATAAATTTTTACTTAGGCCTACCACTTCGCTGTAACAAATTCATCTAAGCTGACATTGAATTAATTTCTTAGCAAGAAGGGTGAAGAGATCGAAACGACGAAAGTCCCCGTGGAGGCCAACTCTCCCGACGATCCAGGAGGAAGAGATTGAGTCGGAGGACGAAACCTGTGAAGCTCAGGGTATCTTAGAAATATACTGTGTACTCCCAATAAAAATTGCATTTGTCGAGATCTAAGCTGACATTGAATTAATTTCTTAGCAAGAAGGGTGTAGAGATCGAAACGGCGAAAGTCCCCGTGGAGGCCAACTCTCCCGACGATATAGGAGGAAGAGATTGAGTCGGAGGACGAAACCTGCGAAGCTCAAGGTATCTTAGAAATATACTGTGTACTCTCAATAAAAATTGCATTTGCCGAGGTCACAAAAGTGGACGAAAGTCATTTAAAGCTATGGGTAATGTTATTCATTCGTCAGTGTTGTTGTGGGGTGGAAATTGGTAATCAAACATTGTACAGGTGCAATGGTAACTGGTAAATATACGTCTGTGCATTTTATATCATTGTTAGTTGTATTACAAAATACCCATGTATCGTCAATATAAGTCTGTGCATTTTATAACATTGTTGTATTGCAAAATACCCATTCTCTTCCTCCTGGATCGTCGGGAGAGTTGGCCTCCACGGGGACTTTCGCCGTTTCGATCTCTTCACCCATCTTGCTAAGAAATTAATTCAATGTCAGCTTAGATGAATTTGTTACAGCAAAGTGGTAGGCCTAAGTAAAAATTGATGAACGTTCTATTATATTATTAAAGTGATGCAATCAAATTTTATGTAAACGGTTAAGGTCATTTACCAAATAAAAATATAGGCTTATGGCACATCAAAATGAAGCTTAGAGTGTGTAGATTTGCCGAAAAGTATTGATATTGACGAATTTCCTAAGGGCTCTGGCCCACAGTCTTGATTTTATCAATAACATATCTTCCCGTACATTTTAATGCATTTTATAACCAATTTAAGGTAACAACGTGGGAGTTTTATATTTTATCTGCCTTTACAGATTTTTGCTTACTATACAGTACTATCTTAACTATTGTACAACTCTTGTACATAAGTGTTTTTAGTTTACTATTACTTGCACTCACTTTACATTATATTTATGTTGCCGGCAAATCATAATGCAGGTATTCTGTAAAATGACTAGGCCATAATAACGTTTCCATGCACTGTGTAAAGGATTGATAACAATAGGATATTATAAACTTTGACCAGGCATTGTGTATAAAATACCTTGGCTTTTTATAGAATGCTCATAGGGGTTGTCCGGCAAATTATAAAATAAAGACATTTGTTAAAAAAATACATTTTTACTTAATAGTATTGAAATCTGTGAGTATAGTTAGGTTAAACACTAACAAATGTTCCTCTTTGTAAAAACCTTTCTGATAAATCATGACGAAAACAACAGCATTGAAAAGTTTGTAATTCTATAATTCAGTAGCGACAACATAATGCTACAATCATATAGAAATCGTCAAAGTCGTATTTTACACAAAATGTCGATCTTGAACTTTTTCCGTCACAAGATTCCCCATTTCTCACAAACATTACAAACACTGCCGTAATTCTTGGTGTCTTCTGCACAAGTTTGAACATTATTACGCCCGATAAATCACCCAAAGTGACACTAAAACCCGCTTTCTTTCCCCAAGGTCCAGAGTGGACTTTCGCTGCTTTGTCCGATGACAGGTGTGAGTCTATAGCAGGATCGTTTATATCCCTTCCTTCATCAAAAAACAAGCGAGAACCTCCAAGATATGTGACCACTCTTGGGCAATCCCTCTGAGAATCCGGTATCGTTAGTTTACTCGAATTTATTGCCTATTTTGTAATGCACTTTGGTGTTAAAATACCAAAAACGACATAAAACTAGAGAATGGATGTGGGAAGAGGTGGGAAGAAGACGTAGCTAGGGAGATGATTTGATAACGCCACAGGGAGCAGGGTGAGGAAACCTCATTTGATCTTCTAGGATGAATAATTAAGTTTATTGGAGTTAAATTTAAAACCTTCCAAGGTTTTATGGATTTGGACTGATTTAATGAATGTTGTATGTTTATCAATTGATTGCGTATTTAATGAGGTTGATTTGAAAATAATTACTCGGCATAATATTCAGGTTTCTGGGAAAGAAAGGTTTTCGGCCGTTAGTTAGATTTTATTTACAGTACCTCATACCTTTTTAGTCCACTTTTTCCATCTACGTATATAAAGTCTTTCTGTAATTACATTATACTTAGGAAAGACAGATTTTCGGCCTTTAGTTTTTTTCTATGTAAAGTACCACATACCTTTTTTGCCCATTATCATCTGCGTATTGCAAGTCTTTAGATGATTATATTAAACTTAGGAAGGCAAGCTTTGTTTGAGATTTAGTTATTAACCTTAAATGAAATACAAGAAAACTTCTCTATTAAGAATAAATAACTTCTTGATCAGCATTGTACGAGTTATTAAATTTACGCAAAGTAAATAAAAGAAACGTCCTATAACACTTAAAACATATATTTACGCTTATACAGTTACTCACAAGACAGAAATATATGTTTTAAGTGTTATAAGGCGTTTCTTTTATTTACTTTCCGTATAAAGAATAGTAATTACCCTGCAACACCACTTTACAACTTCCTCGAATTTCATCTAACACCTAAAAATGTTAGGATTATCTAACTTTACATACTATTTGATCTAGGTTCATCTTAAGTTCTACGTAAAAGTTTAACTATGTTCATTCCCTATCCACGTTTAGGTTTACAAGTTCTTCCTACTTCAATGTACAGGTAGTTTAAGGTTCATCCTCTACGTCAATATCAAAGTTCTTCTAGGTTCTAGTAGATCGAGGTTCATAAGGTCAACAAGGTTCATAATCTATGTCTATATTAAGTTTGACGAGTTTCTAGTTGATCGAGGCCTATTCCATATCTAGGTAAAAGTTGATCGTAGTTCAACATCTACGACACGTACAAGTACCTCAAAATTTCACTTGATTGTTGTTCATCCTTTACGAGTATTCAGTTCCTTGAGCTTCCAGTTGATCGAGGTATATTCCATATCGTGGTTCACCATCTGCTTCAAGTACAACTGCATCAAAATTCCAGTTGATCGAGGTTCATCTCACATCAATGCACAACAAGTTACCCGAGGTTTATAGTGAAAGCCCTGTCTGCAGCTACTTTCTCGCATTTGCATATGTCCCGTCCGCACGGAAACATTTCAGGAAGTCCACAAAACCTATGTTTAACTTTTACTTTTATATTGGGAAGTGCAATCGGGTGTAATGACATGCATCGATTGCCTGAAGACTGTCGTTGTCGTCAAGGAAATCATAGTCTTGTCTATTTCTGGACTTTCTAACACCTCTGAATGACGGGAGAGAAGACATACTGTACAACGATAAGTAGCAATATTATATATTATTTATCTATTTTCAATTCTTTGAGACAGTGGCGAAAACTTAGGTGTGTATTTTTCGCAGAATATGGATTTAAAGTGAATGATCTGTATAGCATTGTCACTGAGAAAGATCGGCTGTTCAACAATTAATGTTGTAAATAATTAATGCTGCCATCAGTCGACTCGTAGACAAAACATTATTATTTAGTTGTTATTGATTCTGAATGCCACCTCCACTGAGTTAATTACAGAACAATAAATGTTTCCACTTTTGGCTGAATGTGAATTCAAAGTGATGAATGGAGTTAAGTGATATGTGTAGCTTTGTAACTAAGTAAGAATCAGCTGTTTAACAATTAATGTCGCTAATTTTAGTTAGCTTTAATTGTTACAGCTGATCTTACTCAGTACCAAAGCTACACATATCATCTCACTCCGTTCATTAAATTCACATTCAGCCAAAATTGGAAACAGTTACTGTTTTGTAATACATTTAAGAAACGAGCTAAATAGTACGGAAAATCTACGGTTACTCTCGAAGCAATGCTCACCCATTGAAGAGAATATTTCACAATCTTTGTCTCGTAAATTGGTCCGAGCGAGGTGGAGGTCGAATTCAGAGTCAATAAAAACAAAATTAAAATGTTTTGTCTGCGAGTCGACTGACGGCAACAGCTTCCAAATCCAATCCTGTCCATGAAGTCAATCCAATCTCTTGCTCTTTCAGTCTCCCGCCGCTCTGACTTTAATTACTATGTTACATTTCCTAAAAGATTATTTTAAATTATTTAACTAGATAAAGGTCATTTACTCCCGGTATTTACAGTTCTCAATTAATCGAACTGTAATAAATACTTATTAAGCAGATGTTATTGATGTTGTACGGAATGTCATGAAATTTTGATAATTGATTGAAACATGAATTAATTTAGTGACTAAAATAGATTTAAGAAACATAGTTATAGAATTGGAACAAGTGGACTGTATTTTGTTATATTTACATGAAATGATTCACTTACTGTTTTTTTTTTTATTATTCTTGAAATGGAATACAATAATGTTATAATGATTTTCTTGAATTTAGTTTGACACTTTCTTCAAACATCTTCTCTCAGTTCATTCTGTCTTCATTTATTTACCTTCATCACAGTCGCATGTTTTTTGTTTTTTTTTTGTTTTTTTTTTAGATTTAATTGTTGCACATTCATAGAGTAGTTAAACTGCTTGCATTTACAGTGTTGCCAATTTTAATAATGAAATATTCTTTTTAGATACAATGTGATATAATATAATTTGATGTAATAACATGTGATAATTTTAATATTGAAATGAATTGTAATTTAAACTTTAATAATAATAAATTGTAAACATAAACATTGGTTAATGAATTTTGATTAAGTTATTTGGAATAATGTAAATATGAATGAAATAAAGAAAACTAATAAATACTTAACACGGAATATTACTTTGTAATGTAGGTGAGGTATATAATTATCCATTGACATGGGGACGCCCCCTAGGTGTGTATTTAAACACACATATAATAGAAGGATGACTAAAGGTTTGAGTTAGAAGATGTTTGTTGATTTGTTATTGACTAAGATCAGCTGTTTCATGCTGGATCATTTATTAACAGCCCAATGATCAAGGACAGCTGGTCATCCCAGTTACGTACCATCAAAAAGCTACTGACTTTTCTTGGAATCGTACAGATCACATTTCGATTATTCTGCTACTTTGCTGTAGTAAAACAATTATTATGTTATTTCATGCAACTGTCTAGATTTTGAAATGCTTAATATCAAAGATACAACAGGAAACGAATATTTACCACACCATAAATTTACAAAGCCAAATAGCGTAAACTTGTGATTAATATCTCAAAATTGATGTCAAAACTTAAAAGTTATAGTCCCTATTACCTAATAGTTAAACGTAGTACAGGTTATAGCCACTAGGTGATTAACATAAGTGTGAATCCAAGTCGTAACTCAACTTGGCGGATTCGCAGATAGTATGTTGGTGATTGTAGACAGGAAGCTGGCGGACCTATGAACCTGTGACCTCGGGGGTCAGAGAGAGGAGAATGATAGGGGGAGATGCATAAATATGTGCGAGACACAAGTACAGTAGCTCTTCTCTCTTGAAACGTAGGGTTATTGTTGAATGAGCTTTAGAAAAAAATAATTACAGAATTGTAAAATGTGATGAATATTTTTTATGTAAATAAAAGGATAGCGTATGTAAATTCATTAAGACTCTTTTCTACGACCACCGAATTCCAGCTACTTTTGATTGTAGTCGTAGAAGGCTCTAGGAATTCACAATAAAGCAAGACTTTCAATATTTACCTAGGGGTCCCAAAAAACTTAAGGTTAGGTTTTTAAAAGTTAAAATTTATGTTTCCGTAATCATTAGGAAATACATAATGTGTAAATTTTCATTAACTAACTGTCAAATACATTTCACATTCGATGTTTTGGGAATTTAAATGTAAAGACTGATTAAAATGCTGAATAACATTACTTTCCTTATTCATTTTTCTTATACGTTACCACAAAGAGGTACAAATTGAATACTAATTACAATTAACAAATTACTGTCCTTCATTCTGAACATTTGGGGAGAGATCTAGTCTTGTGGTAGAGTGCGAGATTCCGGGTTCAAGGTCCCTGGTTCAAATCCCACCGATCACTAATGGAATTTATCTAAGCGACCCGCGGCCCTCTGTATGCCTAACCTCAAACAATAAGAAAACAATTCCAGGCTGAAACCTAAAAAATTTAAAAATCTAAAATGTTATTCCTTTAATTATAACATTATATGGTAGCCCAAGATATTATAAAATAATGTCACATAATAAAATGGTTGGAGTATATCTCTAAAACAAATTTTCGTACTCAATATCTCTACAGTATCTGAAGACAATTCGTTACATACAAACCACGGATACTTGCAACAGGAGCTATTCCTCTCTATACTTGCGTGTCGAGTTTCTTCCCGTGTAATAAACATTGTAATCGTGTAATACCTGTCGACACTTTACAATGTGACGACGCTCGTATTACAATGCGAGAACCGGTCTAACACGTACCCAACATGTTAAAAAGCTGCCGCAGAGAAACTAACTCATCTCTGGAAAGTTTCTCATTATTTCTACGATTCGGTGTCTATTGGAACGAGTAAATTATTGCTTTGATTTTAACTATTGGTTACGTAAAGTTTCAGTGAGAGCTAATTTTATAGACACGTTATGGTTTCAAACTTTCTTAGTGTAAAGTTTACATAAAATTGCAAGTGTATCTTTAATTTATGAGTTCACTCCTAAGTAATAAAGATTAAGTAGCTTCAGTCCAAGAAATTCGCGAGTTTTAGTACGATGACAATGTATGTATACATTTCGGAATTCATCAGGTCTACAAAGACACGAAGCATCATCTTCGCAGACTAGTCCTTTACGCATACGTAAACAAATTATGTACTATATTGATTCGGACTACATAAAAAACCTTATGTATTATGTATTTATATTGTGATCTCCCAAGAGCCTACGAAGATGATGTTTAATTTATTCGTGCAATTAGTTCGTTATTAGTGCTGTTCGTTATTAGTGCTGTTCGTTATTAGTGTAGTAAAATAACATTGCATGAAACCTTTTTGGCACTCTTTCGCCTTTTTAATATTCCTGTTAAGACTCAAACAGGTGGCCTGGTATTATTAGTACTGATAAATACTCACACTGGATAAAATGTGTCTATTTTTATTGGAATTGGAAGTAAACTCTTTTATATAAATTTAATGATCAACTAAAAGAATAGTAAAATGTAAACATTGAAAACAATAAACATCTGTATTGACCTTATTTGAAATTATACACATTAACTAAACCAAATTAATACACAAATTAATATGTAGCCAAGACTTAGGGATATGAGAACTGCAAAAATATGTTAAGTTTTATTTTCATGCCGAAATGGAATTATTTCCTTGTTATAATCGATATTCAGATAAATATATTTCTCTTCAAAATGATACTCACATAAAACTACCCTTTACAATACATGACCTTTATTTTCTCCCATAACTGAACAAGACATTTCCGAGAAGACTCGTGCAGTTGTATATCTTGTATCCCTAGGGTTGTAAGCCTTGGGGAGAATATCAAACTCAAGACGTTATGATTCTTCAACAATAAATGTCAAAACTGTCTCAAATCTGGATTTATATAAACTAGGTTTGTGTTGACCCTGGGAAATGTTTATGCAGTTCGCATTGCCTTTGTTTGTGTTTTATTTACATTTAGCTTAAAACTTTGATTTGGAAAATCAAATAATTTATGTTGCTTTATGCTTAATACAATCATTATTAACTAATATTGATACACTGGGGCAATTGCAATGTACTTAATACACTCTTCTAAAGTTAAACATCTGCTATTTTAGTATATTAAACAATTCTAATTGTAAAAATATAATCCTGAAATTCTAAAGTAATTTTTCGTATGAAAAGTTTTGTTAACTGCACGTTAAAAATTAATGTCATACCCTGTTAGTCAAAAAGCTTAATCATAATCGTATAATTATAACGTTATTCCAAAAGCAATACTAAATTTTAAATAAAATATCGTAGGAACGGAAAAAGAAAAAGAGTACAGGAAAGAATTAAATTTAAATAACTAATAAAAACCTTGCCGTTCGTTGTATTTGAATGGAAATAAATACCGCACTTTATTATTAATTAGAATTACAAATTGTTAATTTCTTTTAGTTTTTGTTATGTTTTGGAATCAAAAATGTTGTTTTTTTTTTAATTTTTAAATCCCTTCATTATTTTTACATAAATCACAGTATTCTTTTTTCGAATATGCGAAGGACAAGATTAGGGACATGCCAAGAAACTACAAGATTATAGAATGACTGATATGATAATACAACAACAATTATTACCCTTTGAATGTAAAAATAACTTGGACATTTTTAGCTTAGTTCATTCTGATTTTCTAATTTTATTTAGCCGTTCAATATGAACTTTAGACAAGTTTCATATGTTTGCTATGTATCAATTGGCAATATACAGTATAAAAATAAAACGATATATGAAAAACTTAAACAAAAGTTTGCACAATTTAAAAAACAACATTTTTGGTTCCAAAACACAACAAAAACTAAAATAAATTAACAATTTGTAATTCTAATTAATAATAAAGTGCGGTATTTATTTCCATTCAAATACAACGAACGGCAAGGTTTTTATTAGTTATTTAAATTTAATTCTTTCCTGTACTCTTTTTCTTTTTCCGTTCATACGATATTTTATTTAAAATTTAGTATTGCTTTTGGAATAACGTTATAATTATACGATTATGATTAAGCTTTTTGACTAACAGGGTATGACATTAATTTTTAACGTGCAGTTAACAAAACTTTTCATACGAAAAATTACTTTAGAATTTCAGGATTATATTTTTACAATTAGAATTGTTGAGTTACAGGGTGTAGGTACCCGCCGCCGTGTTGTAAATTAGTTGTGTGGCCATGCATTTTATCGTTTTTGTTTGTGTACGTGTTATGTGTTACGTGTTTTTCAAGACTCATGACGACCTCCTAGGAGCGATTTTTACGTTCAGTTTGACAATGATGCCATAGACATCGAAACCGGTCGCACTAATGACGACTTAGGATTACTTGGACAGAATAAAGGTAACTAAACCTCTTGTAAAAGTTAATAAGTACAGTTTACAGCTGATTCCGCCCTCACACTGTTCGAGTTTCAACCTAATGTTAGCTATTGTATCACAGCTGTGATCTCCCACAATTATTGTTGCTAACCAGAACAGCTGTTGGACGAGACCAGGAAACATCCAAGTTCTCTTGATGTTTCGGGAGTGAATGTAAAATTATAGTGATCAGCTGTAGGACCCTCTTTGGTCTGCAGTGACGAAACTGGCTAGTGAAACAAACGAGAGTCAAGAACATTTATTTTGTTGGTACTCGCAATTAAAATGTGTTTTTGTTCACGTGAAATATGTATTAGCTTTTTTTTTATTTTCGCTTTATTATTTGTACCTTATCATTACATTTGCTAATTTGTTTTAAAATACTGTAATGTTTTCTTGTGTTAAAAGTCAAATAAACACCTATAGTACGTTATCTTGTGTAATATTTTAATGATTTTATTAAATGGTTTATTCATAATAAACTAGACTGTATGATTTCTTCACTAGATTTAATGTATTGAAAACCAACAGAGCAAAGACAAAAACTATTCCACATGCTCTCAATATACAAAACGTGAACTATTAAACAAATTAATCCAGTAAATTTGTATTTAAATTTACTCATAGCGAGAAAGTTTTGGGGTAGTTTTGATTTTTTCCATTTCTTATGTATTTCGGGGTGCTGAATCCGAATCTGAGGTTTGCCAACAAAAATTCTTGACGCAACATTGACAAAAATGAGAAAAATATGGAAAAAATTATATTTTTTTGTAATATTTGGCTTATAACTCTGAAACTATCAACTTTCCGTTATTAGACTATATTATAAAAATTAAAGTACACAAAATTTTCTACAAAATTTACCCCTAATGTGGTAATCTCCGATGAACCGTTTAGGCTCCAGAGCTATTTGAAAATTGGAACATTTTGTGTTAGTTTTTTAAATTTCTCCAATTATTCTGTCAATGACATATATTAATTGTAGGCCTATATGCCCAGGCAAAGGTCTTGTCAGGGTTGCCACCAGCCATGAAAACCTTGAAAAGCGTGAATTATGCGTGAATTTAGGTGACCATGAAAAAGTGCGTGAATTATGCGTGAATTTCGCCATTGGACCATGAATTCTCAAAATCATTATTAATAATTCAGCCAAAACCCCTAAATGTGCTGAATCAAATACTCCGTATTAAAACCATTCTCGAAATGAACACCGAGATAAAACGTCAAAGTGGGAGTGTCAAGATAAAAAGTTTTGTTGCCATGCCACGAACAGAACCGATTGCGTAGTTTATTCAAGGTCAAATCCGATCGTAACCGACGTCAGCCGAGTAGTCTAGAGATGAGAATTATCGTTGTTTTCCGGCAACGGTTATAACGATAACGCAGCTGCCCAATAACGTGTTGCGGCAACCTGTTATTTCAATAACGATTGCCAACTCGTTGCCGCTATAAACCAATAAACCGTTGTCTGCCGGTCGGTGTTGCGGCGTTCAGTTATCGTTGTCGGTTGATCAGTTCAGTTTTCAGTTGTAGTCGGGAGTCGGGCGTGGCCCAGACAAGATGCGTTATTCTCATTCTAGTTCGTTTCAGAAGTTATCGTTGCTCTGGTAGCGTTACGGCAACGGCACTAATGGCAATGCATGTTTTCGTTTTCGTTGTCCGCACGGCTTTCCTGCAACATTGTGTAGATAGATACGTTATTATAATAACAGGGAGTTCTCCGCAACGTGTTGCCGCGATAACGTTGCCGTGGCCGCAACACTGTTATTCATCCTGTTATGTTATAACGCCCATCTCTACCGAGTACCGATCTACCGATAAAATCGATGCTTTCGGAGCCAAAACATCGATCACATCGATGTTTGTTCTGAGTTTCTCGTCTGTTCTCTGCACTGTAACAGCCAATTAACCTAAAACCAATACAATTCAGTTACGGAAAACGTCATCAATACTGTATTTCATTACTTTTTTTGGCCTAAAAGACCGATGTAACAAACCAAATCATCGGTTCGGTAATCTACCATCGATGTAAACAAACAACTTCGAACATCGATAGAAAAGACATCGATGTTTCGAAAACATCGACAATCGGAATTGATGCTCGCTCTCACTCATTCTCTACTCTCTACTCTTAACTCTAGTCCTAGTGTTCGTGTGGAGTGGAAGGAAATACAGAATAACCATAACCTAAAAGTTTTAAACTGATCTGAAACTTGTCAAACGTTTGAAGTAGTGGTGGACACTGGACAGTAAGATCACTTTTTGCACTCGTGATTCCGTTTTGTGCTTCTTATAATTGATTACCCAACACTCAGTGGAACAAGTGTTCAGATTAAATATTTTTTATTACTGATATATCATACTTCCGATACTTTACAACGTTAAAATAAGAAGTACCTTGCCTTGCCATAAAGGTCAAAATGGCTTGCTCCGGCTGGAACTTAATCGTCTTCTGTGTTTGTTTGGTGAAATATGTCGTATTTAAAACTACTGTCAGTGTTGAGTAAATGTGTTTACAACATGAGTTTAAGTTTATTTATTTAGGCCTAAGTTGCAAGAAGTCAATGTTGTGCTGAAAAATGGTGATTTCGTTCTGAGGAAGGTAAATGTAAATGTTTTGTTAGAAGCATAGGTGTTTTCAGTCAATACGAATCTAACTAATGAGATGTAAATTTAATTAAATAATTGTTTTAACTGTGATTTAAACCTGTGTAGGCAAATGATAATATATAAACTGATCCAATCGGAAGAAACATCCTTCTAAACTAAGTTTATTTTAACCTTTTCTGTAATGTAATTAATTATTTTTTTATTACTTAAAAGTTAGCCTATGTTTAAACTTACATTTAACTAATCCACTAATATTTAACCATTTAATTAAATATTTATTTACATAATATTACCTTTTTAGTGTTTTTATCAGTCAGTCGGTAACCTTTAATCTTCTCAATAAATAAAAGTTGGTTCAGGCCTAACTTAGCCTAGATTCAGCTTTGGATTACAATGTAGGCTAGCCTACTGTGTTACAGTATAAAGTAATAGATTGCATGTGCGTTTTAGTAGGCCTAGATATGGCCCATTACTAAGTTAACCGTTTCTTGATCATGTTCTTAACATTTGTTTTTATTATGCCTATTATCTTAATTATGCGTTATGCCTATTATCTTAATTTGATGTTTAGACAGTAAAGTTCTAGGCCATTGCTGGATTAACTAAGTTAAACCTTTTATGTTTGGATGCAATGTTTTTTAGGTTAGGCCTATACCTAGCTACCAATCCGACTTATTATTTATTTATTATTTCTTCTAACGTTTGAATTTATCATTAGGCCTAAGTTATGATGTTGTTAAATCAGATGTTTCAATTTTTTTTAAGAATTACATTGTATTATCACACACAAGATTTTTATTAAATATCCTTTTTCATCTGTGATTTTACTTTTTTTAGACTGGATAAATTTTATTAAATTCTTATTTTTCACTCTAAAATAAACGCATGAAATGTGTTTTATTTTATAGTAGCACACAAAACTATATATTGTCGATAAATTAATGTACAATTCTGAACTAGGCAATACTCTTTTATGGTGAAATTGTGCGAGCATATACCCCATGAATTTTTCAAAACTACCAATGAAAACCTTGAATTATGCATGAATTTTTTTATCTCACTTTGGTGGCAACCCTGCTTGTATAAATCCAAAGTGTTAAAATTGATTAATTTTGTGTAACTGAACCGTTGGTTTTTTATTTAGTATACAGAAAAGTTACACGAACTGTTGCCGTTTAAATTATCCTCGTTTAGAGGAATGAGGCAGGTTCTGGCAAACATTTCGATGCATTATTTGTGAGCATTCTAGCTTGTTCATCTGCACATATAAAAAAAAGGTTAAAAGTAAAAAAAAAATACACATAATAATAAGTAATACCAAAATCAAAACTATCAAAATTAAAATAATAGCAATCTGTTAATCATGTAATATCGTATGCACCTGATGACGTGATATTAAGATATACGTAAATAATAAAATGTTATCTAGGCATATACTGTTGCTAAGCATTTACATTGTGTGTAGATTTTGTAGGTTGTAGGTCCTAGGGCGTAGGGCATAGGCCTACATGAGCGTGGTAAGGGTTAATTGACTTAAGATAGTCAATATGAATTTTGGCTAGAAAACTAAATCCAACATTGCCTCACTGCCCCCAACTCAAGCAGCTGTGTGGACATAACTCGCTTAGAGTAACAATTACATTCGGGTGAATGATAGGGGGTGAACAAATTTGTATTGGCCTATGGTAACAGTGCCAATCACTCTAAGCCATGCATTGGTCTTGAAATTTTACACAGAAAATTGTATAATGGGTGCCAATACGATTGAGGATGTACAATGGGCTGTGATGTTAGAGTCTAAGTAAGTAAGAAAGTAAGTATGGTACCAAACGCACATTCCTTTATTTATTAACTTGTTAAATCTACACACAATATAAATGCTTAGTAACAGTATATGCCTACATAACATTATTATTATTTACGGAAATCTTAATATCACGTCATCAGGTGCATACGATATTACATGATAAACAGATTGCTGTTATTTTAATTTTGATATTTTTTTTTACTTTTAAACTTTTTTTAAATGGCCAGATGAACAAGCTAGAATGCTCACAAATAATGCATCGAAACGTTTGCTAGAACCTGCCTCATTACAACCCTCTGAGCGAGGATAATTTATACGGCAACAGTTCGTGTAACTTATCTCTACACTAAATAAAAAATCAACGGTTCAGTAACACAAAATTAATCAATTTTAAGACTTTGGATTTATATAAGACCTTTGCCTGGGCATATACAATTAATATATGTCATTGACAGAATAATTGGAGAAATTTAAAAACTAACACAAAATGTTCCAATTTTCAAATAGCTCTGGAGCCTAAACGGTTCATCGGAGATTACCACATTAGGGGTAAATTTTGTAGAAAATTTTGTGTACTTTAATTTTTATAATATAGTCTAATAACGGAAAGTTGATAGTTTCAGAGTTATAAGCCAAATATTACAAAAAATATCATTTTTTCATATTTTTCTCATTTTTGTCAATGTTGCGTCAAGAATTTTTGTTGGCAAACCTCAGATTAGGATTCAGCACCCCGAAATACATAAGAAATGGAAAAAATCAAAACTACCCCAAAACTTTCCTGGTAAAAACACAAATTAACTGAATTAAATAGCCACTTTCTACAAAAAATATTTAATCATTTTCAAAATTCTACTGGAGTTCAAAGTGATGTTTATTGGAGAATCTTTATTATTGAGCAAAGTATATTTTCGGATAAGTGAAATGTGAAATATTTTTCTTTTTTGGTGTGAAAATTAATTATCATATGAGCTAGTGAGGAACTTGATAGAAAGAGTTCATTTATGAGTTTAGCAATACAAAAAATTCCACTGCTTAAATTTTTTAATTCGAAATTGAAATCGAAAAGTTCAAATTTACTTCGTTATTTTCTTCGTTGATCTATGATCTATTAAATCAAATCAAAAATCAAATCAAATCAATTTATTGACACAAATAACGTTACATTGGGTGCTTATAGCAGTAACTGGTGTCTTGTCAATTACATAAATCTTAATAATAAAATACAATGGAAAAAACATTTTACATAAAACATAGAAGATTACAATAACAATAAAAATGTACAATGACTAACCCAAGGAGGTGTCTGCTAAAAAGTCTGAGATGGAATAATAAACCTTATCCAGTAGAATTTCTTTAATTTTAACTTTAAAAACATTTACTGCCAATTGTTTAAATTTATTCGGCAAATGGTTGTACAGCTTCAGGCCTGTATAAAAAGGACATTTTTCAAATTTTGTTGTCCGATGGATTGGGTAACTGTAAAGGTTCTTGTTCCTAGTGTTGTATTTATTTTTTATTAAGAACTTTTCAAAATCTTTTTTATTTTCATGGACATAATTAAGGCTTTCATAAATGAACAGGATGGGGAAAGTTAATATGGACTGATTTTTGAAATGTTTTTTACAGGAAGCCCTAAATTTAGCGTTTGCCATATTTCTAATGAATCTTTTTTGCATTGAAAATATCTTTTTACTATTTTTTGAATTTCCCCATAAGGTAATGCCATACCTCAAAATCGATTCTACATGGGAAAAATAAACTATTCTGATAACATTTTTTGATGCACACTGAGAAAGAACTGAAAAAGCAAAAAAGAATGATCTTAATTTTTTTAACAAATAATCAATATGTTCCTTCCAATTTAGTTTTTGGTCAATGATCACTCCGAGAAATTTTTGTTGTGAAATATCTGTCATGTTTGACTTTTGAAAAAATAAGACGTTTGTTTTATCACTGTTTAGTGCCAGGCCATTAGCTGTAAACCATTCACGGAGATCTTCCAAAGTTTTGTTAACTGAAATTTGCACTTCCGACATTGAGTTGCCTTTCACAAAAGCAGTGGTATCATCTGCAAAAAGTATTAATTCTGAAAGAATTTTTTGGGGCAAGTCATTGATATAGATGATGAATAATAAAGGCCCCAGAATTGAGCCTTGAGGAATTCCACATTCTATATTTATCCAGTCTGAATAGTACTTTATTCCCTTTTTTATGATGAGAGTTCTTTGTTTACGGTTTGCCAAATATGATCTAAACCATTTAAGAATGTTACCTGTTATTCCAATTTTACTAAGTTTGTGAATTAGAAGTTCATGATTGACACAGTCAAATGCCTTAGACAAATCACAGAAAACACCAGCTGCATACTGCGATTCATCCAAGGCCAACATGGTTTTGTTAACAAAATTTGATAGAGCTGTTTGAGTGTTCATGTTTTTTCTGAAGCCAAATTGGTAATTGTGAAAGAAAGAATTATTTTCAAGAAATCTACTTAGGTTATCACACATAACCTTTTCAAAAATTTTTGATATGTTTGAGAGTAATGTGATTGGTCGATAATTATTTATGTTTACTTTTGATCCCTTCTTAAAAACTGGAATGACATTACCATATTTAAGTTTTTCTGGGAAAACACCACTGCTAATGGATGCTTTTATGATGTTACTCAATGCCGGTGCCAGTATTAATGAATTTTGCTTCAATAACTGGACAGGTATTCCATCCCAGCCTGTAGAAGGTTTATTTTTCAGACCTTTTATTATTTTGCTAATGTAATCATCAGAAAAATTCTCAATATAAAAATCTGAATAGTTATAAGATGGATATTCTTTCATGGTTTCTATTACATTTATCTTCGGAATATTCAATTCATTTACAATGTTTTTAAAATGGTTATTGAAATATTGTGACACTTCCCTAGGGTCATCAATCCTGGTATTACCAATTTCTAGCTCTATACAAGTTTGATTGTTACTCTCTAAACCTAGCTGTCTCCTTGCTACAGACCAAGTAGCCTTTACCTTATTGTCAGACACTTTAATGAAATTGCTGGTGGCCTGCCGCTTAGCTGCTTTGACAACCTTGTTAAAAGTGGTTTTGTACCTCTTAACATAATTCTTAAAATCAATGTTACCACTTTTTTTAGCCAACATATGTAATAGTCTTTTCTTTTTTGCAGATATTTTTAAGCCAGGTGTTATCCACATTTTATTACACTTACTTGAATTACTAGAATTTATTTTAACAGATTTTAATGGGAAAGATTGATCAAATTTTAACAGGAGCTCTCTAAGAAAATTGTTATAAATATCATCAGCATTGCCACTGGTCAAATTAAATTGTACATCAAGGATATTTTTTGAGAACTGTGCCATTGATTGCTCATTAAAAATCCTTTTGTTTACAGTATTAGACTTTCCTTTCTTTTTACAGAAACACAGTTCCAACATCAAACAATTGTGGTCAGAAAAACTTAAGTCTAAATTCAGAACATTTGATACATCACACACTATATTAGTTGCTATATTATCTATACACGTTTTGCTCTGGTTTGTTATTCTAGTTGGGCTTTTAAAATTAAATTGAAATCCATAACTTTCTACAATTTCTATGAATTTATTGGATATGGTGTCATTTTTTAGAATGTCAATATTGAAATCAGTGGCAATAATAATTTTTTTAGTTAACTTTTCCTTTTTGAGCAATTGTAGTAGAAATTCTAGTTTTGACAGAAATAAATTAGCATTATTGTATCTTGGAATGCGATAAATTGAAATAAAAACTAAATTATACTCTAAAATCTCTACAAAAGATCCTTCAAAAACAAACTTTTCATTAATACTAGCTAAATCCTTCCTTACTCTAAAATCTATACCGTTTCTCAACAAAATACAAGATCCACCTCGAGACATGTTCTCCCTAGCATAGAAATCTGCTAAGATAAAACCATTTAAAGAATTCAGCAGCGATACACAATCTGGTGATAGCCAGTGTTCATTTAGAGAAATACCAATTACATTGTTTGTGCTACAGCTTAGAAATATTTCTAACTCATTTAGTTTGTTTGACGCATTAGTGAAAACTCCCACAATGTTAAGATGCAAAAATGATTTTTTAATGAAGTTACTTTGTTCTAGCAATTTATCTCTAAAAAAGCTCCAGGATGTGTATCGGTTGCCGGACTCTTGCAGTGAACCTGATCTTTAACAGTTTTGACAGAATGTTTAACCTGACAGTTGGCAAGCTTCATTTTTACCCTTTTTGACCTTCGCAGAAGTGTCGGGTATTGCTCCAAAGACAATATGTTAGGCATGGAAGTATCACTTGTCACTGCACTTTTTCCATCTTCCTTACACAGGACATCTCGGTAAAGTCGCTGCTTCTCTGTGTTTGGTGTGTCCCAGCCGTAGAACTCGTCAGAAGAGCTTGGAGATGTAGAACCCCTCCTTACGGTTGACTGTCTCCTGGCAAGCCATCCAGCATTTGGGTTGAAGTGGAATCAGTAATAGCAGCAGGGCAACTTGAAGAGTCTCGAGACTGATTTTCACATGAAGAACTTGCATCTGGAGATTCTGATTCAGAATTTAGGTAGTGGTGCTTGCAAATAAGCTTAGCAAGATTCTCTGACAGAATAGATTTACCATGGTTGTTCATGTGTAAGCCATGACGTGTGAAGTGTTCTCTTCTTTGCCAGTTTAGATGCACAATATCTTTGTATTTCTCTTCTCTAAGCCGCCTTTGTAACACTCCATTAAAGAATTTTATATTTTTATGTGACAAAGTTGTGTCAAACCTTGCAGGAACCAAAACTACTGATACCTTGGTTGATTTGGCGATATGTTTAATGTCTGCAAGGTCGGGTACAGACTGCCATTGCATGTCAGGCAAAATGTCATTCGTACCAGCAAAGATTATGACATGATCATCATGGGTGTAGCCTGTGGTAAGTTTCAGGATATCACTGGTTACATACTTAAATGGTGCTCCAGGACGAGTTATGGCCATGACATGAGGGTAGATGTTGTTGAATTTTTAAACTAATGTCTTTTCCGTGACTGTCGCTTACCACTAAAACTTTTCTGCTCTGCTTCAGTTTTTGAATCGGGATATCATTTGTAGGAAGATGATTTGTTTGAGGCTTGGTTGCATTATCCTCAATACACCATTTGTTCAAATTTCCAGATTTATACTTTTGTTGGTTTTTGTTTTCTTTCTGTTGAGTCATTTTCTTCTTAGGACATTTCCTATTGTAGTTTTTATTACTAACAATATTCACTGGAGGTATAGGAATATTAGTTTGTGGGTTATTGCATAGTTTGCTCCAATAACTAGAGAAAAAATTAAAAAGTTCAATCTTTTTTTGTAGAACAAGATCCATATTTTCAGAGTTGTTAGCAGTGCGCGGGTCTGAAGTTTGTGCCTGTAACTTAGATATTACACAATCAACGTTTGTAAGCATGTGTACACCACAATCATGTCCGTTGTTTTGAGTACTTGATTTTTCTTCTTCAAATTTTATGTCCTTCTTAAAGACTTTATTAACTTTGGTGGACACAGCAACTGCACTATCATGATTTGTTTTGTTGAGAGAGTCATAGTGCCTCCATGTGTCGTGAGTGAGGTCTAGTACAAGAAGAGACCAGTGGCTGCCACTACTACCACTGGTAGATGTACTGTTGTTCAAGGGGAATAGTATAAGCTTGTATTTATTTAAGCTTAGTCCTACTATTTGACTCTTGACTGTGTCCAAATCTGCTAGCTTAATGAGTTGGGTGACTGAAGGCTCAAAGATGTAGACGTTCTTCTCTTTTGTACATTTTTGGACATGATTTGTCAAATAAAAAGAGATCGCCTCATCTCCTAACCATTGTTTGCTGTTTAAAATGTCCATCTTATATTTATTGCAGAGTTTTTCGGTTTCCTTCATTTTAGTCCAAGCAGTTTCTTTTTCTTTTTTTAATTGAGTTATAGTCTTCTTTAACTCTTCCATAGCGTGTTGAAGTTCAGATATTCTCAATTTTTGTTCATTTGCTTTTGTCTCATAATCAGCAAAATAACAAACAGAGTCTGTCAGATTATCCTTGGTTATTGATAAATCATTGTTGTCAGCCTCAATCAGTTCTTCCATTAACGACTTATTTTTATTTTTGGAGTGTTCATATACGTTTTCTAAATGTGAAAAATCTTGTTTTAATGTGTCATAGGATTTTTGCAATTCTATATTCTTGCTAATATCAATATTCCACCCCTCCAAGGTTTGTCCAACGTAGTTAACTAGTTTCTCAAAAGGTTCCACACCATACTGATCAATTAGTTTATTTAGCTCATATCTTAAAGGAACTGACAAATCAGTGATTTTCTGATTAATGCAATCAACTGTATTTTCATCCAAGGTATTTTCTGTTGGGGAACACTTTTCATTTGTGAATATTATTATATTCTCCATATTTTTTAAGAATACTTTTATTAATCCATTTCTTGGAAAGTGAATTATAAAATAAAATATTTTTTATTGTTTGTAATGATATAGGAATAACTGCTTAATATGTATATTAGCTAACAATGCAGTATTTGGCAATTTTAGTAATAGCAAAGATTGTCACATTCATAGGCAAGGTCAGTTCAGAAAGTAAACAATAACAAAAGAGTGGTTTAGTCAACAGCTGATAAACTTCAAACAGAGCTGGTATACGTATCCAGTTTAAGCAGCTCAGTACAGAGGTCAGCACTGATAAGCAGATCTGCCGATAGCCAAACAAACTCCACTTCTAATCCTGCAGTGCTGTTTCCGACAATAATTTTTTGTTATAACCTGATTGAGTTGACTACGAAAGTCAGTGTCTATAGTTTCAGCTTCACACAAATATGTCAGATATTTTTAACTTGGTGATTTAAAGTTTAAAATCAGTGTTAAGAATCACAAATCCATTAGAAGTGGCCAACAACTTATGAATCATGAAATTCTAGGCCAGAATTTAACTATGTCTGTGCTATTGGAAAACATGTGCTCTAACCTCTTCCAAATGTAAGTCTCTTTAAAATCGATTTTAATTAACTGTTAAACTTACAGAATCCTGTTTTTTACACTATCTGCAGATGCATGTATTTATAATAGTTTCATATTCACACTGTTACACCAAAAAGGTACTTATTTCTTGAATAAAACACTAAATTAGTTGAGAAGCGATTTTAAAGACATCTTAGAACTTTAACTTGAACTTGGCATATCAAAATTATGCCAAAATTATATTAAAATTGATTTACAACAATAAATTGCTTTACAGTCTCCCCCCCCAATAAGTTTATTGGTCATGTTAAAATAGCATTACTATCTCCTCAATTAATAAGAGAATCACAATAAACTTTTATTGAAATATAACTGTATCCACGTTTCATTGCAATTGGTAAGTACAAAAGCCTTTCTCATCCAACGACGATTAAGTACTTATTAAGTAACTATTTTGTAAATGGTGTATCTGTTGGAATGAATAAATCTTACTAATATTATAAATGTGAAAGTTTGTGTGTTTGTTTTTGTGTTTATGTTTATGTTTTTCATTTCATGAATAATTTGTGATATTTTGCGAATTGTTGATAATACTGTATATTTTTCTCTATTGTTTAGGTGAAGTGGTACTTACTTGATACTTACTTTATTTATATATTGTCAATTTTTCTTCTATTGCCGATATCTTCTAAAAAAATTTTCAGGAGTTCTCTCCATACCGGTTCTTCTGAGGTAGTGTCTGCAGGCATTGCATCTGCCATCTGTAAATCTTGATTAAAAAATAGTGCCGCATATGTGGCACGGGCCCTGCGGTTGTATGGGCCGCATACTGCTGTCTATTTCGGTAGAGGAAGACACCAATTGAGACCAGGCCTACTGCAATGATGCTGAATAAGTCGGCATACATCGTGGGGAGTTGATACTTGATGTCTTCGTCTTTGACCCAGCTTGTGGGATTGACTGCGTCAAATGCCTTTCGGCTATTTCTTTCCCTTGAATAGTGGGATTCCTTCTGCATCGTTCAGGTTGTATACTGGCCATTCTAAAAGTTCATAATTTTCTCATTTATTTCACGTATCGACACTTAATTCGCTACATTGTCTTCTTGTAAAAATGATAATTGTCTGGACATATCCAACTGGTTTTTACTAACTTTTTCTAACTCCGTTAGAATGGTTTGAAGCGCTGGGTTACAGTCAGAACCCACTTCGTCAATATTGTTCTCAACGAACTTGTCAATCTCCTTATCGCAGTCCGAAACCATTTAACATGGTCTGCCACATCGACTATTTTTTGAAAAGTCTCGTCACTTAAATCTAAACAACTACTATGATACCAATTCTTACATTTGCCATCACAACCAAGATAATTACCTTTGTTATCCACAATTTTTAAATTGCATTTAGGGCATTTGATTTCCCTGTCTTTCCCTTTGGGTTTCGTCTAGTGCGTGTAGTGGACGTGCGCACCAACCAGGGTACATACCGAAGGCCTGTCTCAAAGGTCTTCCCTCTTCCCATAGACTAAGTGTCTTAGACATGCCGGCTTGTAGACAATCATTTGTTGAAGCCTACAATGCTTCAAGGCGGCCGGTATGTTCAGTATGGTTTTGTAAATATGTTAATTAGTAGTCTCGTCATTAATCATTAATTTTATTAACATTTATTTAATTAACAGTGTGTATAGGTTTTTTCTTGTACTTCCTACTACTGAAAATTTTAAATTATGTACTACTTTTAATTTTGAAATCTGTACTGCTTTGAATTTTTAATTTACTTGAGGACCTGCTTTTCAGTGCAGATGTTTTGGTCTCAGTATCTTGTACATTTTTTTATACACATAACAGGCATTGCAGGCCCTTTGTGTATATATTGATCGTCCTCGTTTGTCTCATATTACTCTTTTACATCTTACACATGTTGTCCCCTTTCTTATTTGCTTTTTTCCCATTCCCTGAGCTTGATTTTTTAGATCTGAAGTCCATGTCACTTTGATGCTCAGTCTTTTTCATTTTTCTCCTTGTGCAGGTTGGTCCTCCCCCATAGCTGAAGTCCATGTCACTTTGATGCCCAGTCTTTTTTATTTTTCTCCTTGTGCAGGTTGGTCCTCCCCCATAGCTGAAGTCCATGTCACTTGAACTGTGCAGGCTGGCGTTGGCGGGGGGCACGTTACGCTTGGCACAGCTCGGCTGCCGGGGCACAGGCAGTGTTGTAGGATGGGGTGGAAGGGGCGGCAGTGGTGGCGGGGCCCTGCTCCGGGGATGATGCGCCACGGGGGCTGGGACGCCAGGAGGTCCTGCGCTAAAAGAGGAGTCGGTCGTGGGTCGATTCTGGGTCTGCCTATAAGCAAGGGTATCTCCAAACTGTCTAGTGGTGGAGGGGTGGGGGTGAGAGGGGGGAGGGTGGTTGTTACCAGCACTGCTGCTGCCACCTGGTGAGCCGAGAGAGAAACCTATCCAACACATACAACAACTAATATTAGTTGGCAGGCAAAATTTCCTTTTCACAAAATGTCTTGTGAGGCCTAGTTTGAAGGTAGCCTGTTTCCTATTTATGCTTAGCCTATTCTCCTCTATGTTAGCTGCTTTATGTTTATAGTGGTGCGGTTGCTTTATTTTTACTGGAAAATAGTTTGAGAAAAAAATTCTTGTCTAGTCCATGCAGATAAAAAGCTAGATATCATCATAAATATATTGATATTCTAACCAAAGATAGGTCTCACTGTCAGAAATAAGGTCCTCTCTAGTGGTTTTCAAAGCCGGCTCCTGATTTGCTAGTTGACGGTGTATTCTTCTTCCCTGAGCTTCCCAGGGCCAATCACAGGTTTGGAGTGGAATCCTTTATTTATGCCAAATTTGGCAATTGCTATTTGGTGTTAAAAATTGCTTCAAAGTATTAAAAAGAAAGATTGAAGTTGTCAAAACGATAAAAATAATTCAGCTCACTTAATTAAAACATATAAAAGACAAGAAAAGGATGTCACTACTAAAATTTTGTGTACAAACTGGTTTTTAAAATTTGCAGACTGTGTGAACGGCGTGGTGGAGCCAGAAAACAAAATTACACTTTTGAAAAGAAATAAAAGACTTCCGCACTGAAAATATATCTTCAGACCCTTTAAAATACTTAATAAAACTGTTTGAACTAAAAAATAGGTTTAAAAAACTGTTAAAACTTTATAAAAGTGATTATTTCAAAGCAGGTATCACAGAAGAGAAATTCACTTCGGCAAGCAGTCCTGCCAACCACATTAGAACATTATGGTAGAACATTATGGCTATGGTAGATGTGTAATACTATAGAATACTGTATATTTAAAAAAGCTAATTTTATCAAACTGTGTCCTCCCTTATTGCAAACGCAAAGCTTGAGTATAACTGCAATAAGCATTTTATACTTATATTTCAACCCCGTACAAAGGACGGGTACTCCGCTAGTAAATAAATAAGTAAAATCTCGTACGATTACTGAAAACGTTGTAGTAATCCTTTCCAACTTCCTCAGGGAAATGAAGATATAAATGATGAAGTGACCTAGACTTCTAATCGCCGCGAGTAATTATGACAAAAGAGTTTGGAAACCTTGTATAAATATTTATAAATCTTCCCCTATAAAATTTAGTAGATGTTAGACTTGACAGATTCTGGAGGAAATGAGAAGTCCTGACTAAATAAATGGTGACTATCTTACGTCTGGAATTGTGAAATCTTTGATACTAAGTAGTGGAGAAAAATATGACATAGCTATACAATCGTAGTTAATTAGTTTTATAAAGGTTCTGAGTGTTTATATTTCATTTAGAATCATTTTAAGTTTCTTTTGTTAATTTTCTAAAGTGCATAGTCTGTTTTAGAGTAATTTCGATTGGAACTACCTCTTTATAGCCATTGAAATAGCCATCTCTGAATGCGTGAAGTTATTTCAATTTGATCACTCCATAGTATATGAACCGTTGTCGATGCTATGTTTACAGTCTAGTGGCGCTAAAATATCTTGATTTTATCGCACATTCAATTGTTGTTCGCTGATTTACCTGTGGTTAATGGTAGGAAAATCAACAGAGGTGGATTAAGTTAATTTAACTAATATAAACCAATGTTAATTGTGTAATATAAGATCAATTATCAACGATAAATTATTTAAGATGGGGATGATTTATGTGCGTATTTTAACCCAAATATGAGTGAAGGAGTGGTGCGATGTTGTAGTCTTGTTAGTGACTAAGACCCACATATTCCTTAGACACAGCTGTATTAGCCCAAATAGACAATGGCAACCAAGGGACCTACAGATAGTGGAATCCGAACCACATTTTTGCCTTGGTATTAACGAATTGGTCCAACTATCAGGATAGTACTGCGGTTAGTAGTACTCACTCGTGCGGACGTTAATCGACACCAGGGAGTACCGCATCCACACTGCATGCCTATAAATATCCACAATTCGTGAACTCCTAGTGGCTGGATTACAGGACGACGCCACTGTCAATAGAATATAAAAACACCATTCATTTGTGCTCAAAACTCCTTAATTGATTACTTTTAGGCTTGGACAGATTGTAATCATGATCGATAAGAAAATGTTGTTTTATGTCGTATTTATGAATTAATCAAACTAAACATAATGTTCATTGTTATAAAATATTACAGCAGATTATGGCGAACTAAATTCGTACACGTAGAATATTTGTGTCATAAAATACAGCAACGCTTCCAATTCATGTACATTATTAAATTTGCAATTTGAAGTGTTTTATTTTTTGAGAATTCCGGTCAAATTTGGGTATTTTTTTCGTGAATAAAAAAACTTGTTTTTGATAATAGTTATTGAGTGATAATCTCCCTCCACTTTAAATTAAGTTTATCTAACCAAACAATGAAATGAACCAAAAAACCTCCACACTGCATGCCTATAAATATCCACAATTCGTGAACTCCTAGTGGCTGGATTACAGGACGACGCCACTGTCAATAGAATATAAAAACACCATTCATTTGTGCTCAAAACTCCTTAATTGATTACTTTTAGGCTTGGACAGATTGTAATCATGATCGATAAGAAAATGTTGTTTTATGTCGTATTTATGAATTAATCAAACTAAACATAATGTTCATTGTTATAAAATATTACAGCAGATTATGGCGAACTAAATTCGTACACGTAGAATATTTGTGTCATAAAATACAGCAACGCTTCCAATTCATGTACATTATTAAATTTGCAATTTGAAGTGTTTTATTTTTTGAGAATTCCGGTCAAATTTGGGTATTTTTTTCGTGAATAAAAAAACTTGTTTTTGATAATAGTTATTGAGTGATAATCTCCCTCCACTTTAAATTAAGTTTATCTAACCAAACAATGAATTAACAGTTTTTTGTTTCAAATAATGTACTTTGCCAGTTGTAATATTTGGAACTGAAATTACCCTAAAGCCTTTTTTTGTATCTAACAATTTGTTTTTGTAAAAGAATGTTTGTAAAACAAGAAATTTACATAAAAACGAGATTATATGGGTTCAAAGACGTAAATTTAAATTATTATGAAAAATGAATGCTGTATTAAACAAATCCTGTCTTATAAACACTCTTTAGTAATACAATCCAGTTTCATTACATAAATCATAATAAAAAGTAGTAGAGTCTTTGAAATCCTGTTTACAACGAGTTGACAAAAGGATGTAAAGCTAGTGTAAACAGTGTCACATCTTTTAATCTCATCCGAGCTATCCAGGTCACTTTAATCTTTGCTAAAGCTGAGTTGTTTAACATTTCGTTACTCTAGTTGTAATCTCCATTACTGGAGAAGGCTACGCTACTGACTTTTCCACGGTCGCTAAACCTCGTCGCTTCCTCATCTCGAGGTTTCACGGAGATCTAAACTTCCGTCTGACCCCGATGAAGCTGTTAGGTAACCTTAATTTGCCGCTGAGGATTTGGTTCTCGTTGGAAATAATAAGAGTCTCTTTGAATATAGTGTAAGAATTTTAGTTAACGTAAGCAACCATAATGCACTCTTTTTCCTACGCTAGGCAGTCTGACTTAGATATTGGATTGAATTTAAACCTTGCATCACCTTCCTCGACTTTTCCGACACAAAATCAGGAACACTTCTTCCATGTTGTTTTATCTTTGTAATTTAAGTGTTTCAAATAGTAAACAACCCAAATAGTATTTGATGGTACCCGAAAACGAGGATTTTGCGGACGATTTACAGATCTAAAACTTTTTGTTTAAGAACAATTTTTTTACATTGTCTCTCTTGAAATATGTCTCTTCTGTTCAATGTATAAACGTGTTTGCCTGGACCTCTACGTTTGTTATAATGATATTCAAGAATCCATTCTAATCTATGTTAAACACAGTACGCCTATACGAATTTGCTTATTAACTCGTGATATTTACTTTTATAGTACAGGGTGTTTATAAAAAAACTTTACAACTTTAACATTCTCCCATTCATGATCCATGGGACATAAACGTTTCCTATTGACACCACATGAAAGGGCTGCTCAAAAAGTTTTAATCAGCTGGCAGTTCAATCAGCTGATGGCCTTACATTGTTGTTTGGTAAACAAAAACAAATAATTGAAAAGTCTCATTAGCATCGCAATGGAAGCACGAATCAAAGCGCAGTGTGTGGAGTGGTTCATTGAAACGAAATCTGATGTTGTTGTTCAACGGAGATTTCGGACAAGATATAATAGGAATCCTCCTTCAAGACCCACAAGATCAGGAGAGCGTTTGATGAAATAGATCATTCAATTTTGCGTCGTGTTTGGTCAGAACTGGAATGTCGACTTGATTTTTTGCGAGCAAACAACGGGAAACACATTGAAGTTAGGTAAACTTCTTATCATGTAAATAAAACTTGAGAAAATTTCCTAAATTTTAATTTTTGTTTCATAGCTGTAAGTGAAAAAATAAAGGTTTTATGATTGTTTAAAGTTGTAAAGTTTTTTTATAAACACCCTGTACACTTTTTTCCTTAGCATGTATACAAAATTCTAGGGAACATTTTTATAACGGTACATTGATTGGCATTTTTAAAACGGCAAAACTCTGTTTTCAATATTCTCATGGGTTAAATGGTTAAATGGACCTGAGTTTAAAGGGTTGGTAGGGGTCGACTCACCGCTAGAGATTGTTGTATGCACCTGACAGCTGTGGCTGAAAACTCCCCCTAATACCTCCGTAGATAGTGTAGCTTTATTTAAAATTGTATAATCATTAGTCATTCTATTAAAAAATATTCCTACGTTTGCTATTGATGGGGATGATGCAGCCTTGGCCGTATTTAACCTGAATAAAAGTGAGCGAAATTGAATATTAGTTGAATATAAGTGAACATTAGTTGATATTGATGAAAGTGATATGTCTTTGTTGTCTTTGTTACTGAATGAAATCAGCTGTTTTTTGGGCAGGACCATTTACTGAAAGTGTAATTAATAATATTGGGTACAATTTCGAACCATCAAAAGTTTCTGATTTCTGTTTCGAATCGAACCTTGTTTTCTTAGTTATTGACCGTCCTGTAAAGTTCCAGGTCAATCCGTCCAATTTTAATTGGGTATTGTTAAAAATTTTAAACGCAGACAAGACTTTTTAAAAGACAAAAATTAATAGACTTGACTAAAAAGATGTGTATTTAAATTGGACATTATTTACAAAATCATAATACTTAATAAAACATATGTTAGTTCAATTAAATAAGAAAGAAGGCAGGCATAGATTATTACAGGTATATTGGGTACTTTCGCTCGATACCAGGAGGAACCACACTTAGCTGCGCAGTGGATATCTTTCCTTATACATTTTTTGGGGATTTTGTAGTTTTCACTTAGATACACTAAACTGTATCAATAAAACGATCAAAGAGATTAATCATTGGTTAGAGACTTGTTGTACAAAATAGAGGTAGTGTTTGGTACCTAATATGATATATTTAACAATCACGGTAAATGAAATCTTTTGTGTATTAATTTTTTTAAAGTCAGCTAAAGATCATAAATATATTCAACAACAGTTTTTGTTAATTTCAAAAACAGTTTAGAACCAATTTTAGAAAAACAAATTACTTAGTAAAATTATTTGTCTTTTTAAATAGAACTGTCAAAAAACTTCATAACCAGATGTTTAGGTTATCAATTAGTGAATCGGGTCTGTAACGTCATTTGTTTATGTTCATGATCCATAAGGTTTCTGTTGTTACATTCGAAGCTAAGTCCTCAAATCGTCATTTGTTTATGTTCATGATCCATAAGGTTTCTGTTGTTACATTCGAAGCTAAGTCCTCAAATCGTCATTTGTTTATGTTCATGATCCATAAGGTTTCTGTCGTTACACTCGAAGCTAAGTCCTCAAATCGTCATTTGTTTATGTTCATGATCCATAAGGTTTCTGTCGTTACACTCGAAGCTAAGTCCTCAAATCGTCATTTGTTTATGTTCATGATCCATAAGGTTTCTGTCGTTACACTCGAAGCTAAGTCCTCAAATCGTCATTTGTTTATGTTCATGATCCATAAGGTTTCTGTTGTTACATTCGAAGCTAAGTCCTCAAATCGTCATTTGTTTATGTTCTTGATCCATAGCTTTTCTGTTGTTACACTCGAAGCTAAGTCCTCAAATCGTCGTCCTCAAATCGTCATTTGTTTATGTTCTTGATCCATAGCTTTTCTGTTGTTACACTCGAAGCTAAGTCCTCAAATCGTCATTTGTTTATGTTCATGATCCATAAGGTTTCTGTTGTTACATTCGAAGCTAAGTCCTCAAATCGTCATTTGTTTATGTTCATGATACATAAGGTTTCTGTTGTTACATTCGAAGCTAAGTCCTCAAATCGTCATTTGTTTATGTTCATGATCCATAAGGTTTCTGTTGTTACATTCGAAGCTAAGTCCTCAAATCGTCATTTGTTTATGTTCATGATCCATAAGGTTTCTGTTGTTACATTCGAAGCTAAGTCCTCAAATCGTCGTATTTAACCTTCAAAATAATCGTTATAAGTCTCCATCACTCCAGCACTCTAAGCCTGCGCTTCACATGAAGATTAGCGGCTGTGACGGTGTGAAGTGTGTGGGAAGACAAGGACAGGATGGGCGGTCTTCGCTACGACCCTGGCCAGTCGTGAACAATACTTGATGACGTCACTAAACCTACATACTCGCACTCAAAATGACTCACCGTGTCCTTCAGAGACCATTACAGCGACAGCGACAGTGAACGAAGTGGTGATTGTTGTTGGTGAAAGATATAAGACTGAGGTTTATAAGACGTTGATTCCCAGACATCAAATGTTGAACATCGCTAGTTTACATGCTATGAACAATGCAAACAATCCATTACCATCCAAGTTTCAACATTGATTGTTTATTCAGATGTTTCATGAAGTTCTGGAGTTTTAAATCTGACAGCCTGCAGGTGGAAAGAAACTTAGATCAAAACAAAATAATATTAATATACAAATGGGGAACTTTCAGGAAAAAACCGTAAGCCAAGCAAACAAAAGCTTAGAAACTATAAAGAAAATGTTATTTTACACTTTTTCTATACGATCACAAAATTCAGTTCAAGGATTTGTGCAATAATAAAAGAGTGAATTCCAAGTAATTTATAATTAAAGGTATCCATGACCAAGACTAAATAGGAATCACAGGGTAATTTACAACAAGATATTAATTATACATTTTATGAAAACAAATATGTTATGAATAATATTGTGAGCAATTACGATAAACGGTTACTGTACCTACTTATCCCGTAGGTGCTTTATTTATTTACTTACTTACAGATACACAATTTTTAAAAGAAAATACAGAATTTCTTCGTAACAAATAACTAATACAGTACATAATTATAAAAAATTCACAATGTACACACTATATTACAAAAAAAGTATATTCTTGCAATAAGCCCTCTTTGGGAACAAAACAAAATAAACGGTATCAGCATTCTGACACATACTTTCTCCCATAAGTTTGTCAACAACCTTTATCATGTGTAAGTGGTGAGAGTAAATATACGCAAATGAGATTTGTACAATTAAGTTCAGAATTTAAAGGACTATAACATGAAACATTTTTATCAAAATCAACGAATCATTCGAGCCATTTTTGGAAAAATCCGATTTTTCTGTTATTTTATGGGGGTTTTAAGGGAAAATGACATAATTTACAATAACTTTCGAACCGTAATTTTTACAGAAATGGGATTTGTACCATTTTGTTCAGGATATAAAGGACTATAACATAATAAATTGTGATCAAAATCGTTCAGGCCATTTTTGGGAAAATCATATTTTCCGTTATTTTATGGGGTTTTATGGGAACATCCCCATAAAAATTAAAAATTTCTAAAAAATTAAAAAAAAACTATCAAAACTGTAAGGACTATAACATATTATGTTAAATCAAGACCGGGTTTTTTCTAAAATCCTATTTTCGTTATTTTATGGGATTTTTATGGGAAAATAACATATTTGACCATAACTTTTGAACCATAATTTTTACAGATATGGGATTTGTACCATTTTATTCAGAATTTAAAGGGCTACAACATACTAAATTTTTATCAAAATCGTTCGGGCCATTTTTGAGAAAATCCGATTTTTCCGGTTTTTATGGGTTTTTATGGGAAAATCCCCATTAAAAATCAAAATTTCAAAAAAATTAAAAAAACGCCTGGAGATACCATGGATTAGAACTTACATACCAAATTTCATCGAAATCGGACCACAGGTGTGGTCTCTAGCTCTGTACACATCCAGACACACAGACACACACACACACACACACACACACACACACACACACACACACACACACACACACACACACACACACACACACACAGACATCACTTCGAAAACCACTTTTTTGGGTCCAGGGGGACCCAAAACGAATATATCCACTCAAAACTCAAACTTGAAAATTTTGACGAAAACAATACTTTCTCCATATACTATGGTATAGGGGGAGAAAGTAAAAATAAAATGTTTAACACTCAGTATCAGATGGTTTAGCAAAATCCAAAAATACATATAATTTATAAATAAGTAAAAAAGAAAATTAAAAAGTAATAATTTAACATTTGATATACTACCTCAAATTTAGACCAGATAATGTTTAGGTTTAAGTATTAATTAGTGTATATGGCTAATTTTCTTATAATAATAATAACAATATAATAACAATGATACAGTACATAAATAAGTAGTGAAAAAAGCTGGAGACAACAATATTTAAATAGCAAAACAAAGTAAAGATAACATCAAATAATGATTCGCTATAAATAAATAGGAGAAAAATTGCAATACAATAGATTCTAATCAATGAGACTAAAATAACATAAGAGAACAGGAATGAGCTTAGAGGAACACAAAAAATGTATTTACATGAATGTCAATTAATTATTTATTGCATTTAATAGATTAACCTATAAATAACCACAAGTATAGTTGATAAACAATTTTACTTTATATATTAAACTAAAACTTCTACTGTAATTTTATTCAATTTCAGGAAGGAATTAAGTTCCAATTAGAGAAGCTACAAATTAACAGCAGCGCTGTGCGACAATTGTCCTGACAGCGGAGCCGAGTAAGATACATGCATTCTAATTTAAATTGGTAACACGAACATCTTAGAACATAAATCTTGTTTTGTTGCAGAAGTGGCAAGAAACTCCCGCCAAAACACGTGGCGCGGGAATGAGCAGACGTCCCTGGTCGAAACAGCTGTAAACAATGGTCCGCCATCTTGTATTTGTCGTCTGCATCTTGGTGCAATGTGAGTCCCTTTGTTTAAACTAGAAAACACAATTCCAACTACTATGCACTATTATGCACTTGTTTTGCTACCGAAATATGTAAAAAAAGATACTAAGTAATATTTTGTTTTTATTTTGGTGAAAATACTATGCAAATTAAATATATTTATGTAACCATTATAATTATATCATTGATATTTTTCGCCTTGTATGCTTTTATGCTAGAAAAACCTTTGTGTTTGTAGAGACAAATCGTTCAATATTTAGAAGTGTAACTACGAATATTACCAATACAATTAAATAGTAATATGTGCAGTTTTTATCGAGAAATTAAATTTGAAAGTATAAAAAAGGTTACAGGATAACAAAACTTGGTGAATTACATGCCTAGAACATAATGAGTTCTTCAATTTTACGTTAAGGTTAACAGAAATGTAACAATTTTACTTAGGGGTAATATAAATACATCTCGACTTCGTCTAGAACTTAAAAACGATCTCGAGCCGGCAAAACCTAATTTTCGGCCCTAGGTACGAAATATACTAGTACAGATATAAACGATGTTTATGTACTTTAAATGGTACTGTTATATTACTTTGCAAATTACATTAATTCATTAAAATAAAATAAAAAACTACTGAACTGCTTCAAACTGTTACTTATACTGTATAATGAATAAGTGACTAAATTCTGCAACAGCTACAATATCTTTACCAAGTTTATCTTGACATTTCAATTATAAATGACAATGCATTATCATTAACCCCGTTATTAATTGAGTAGTAAATTTGTAAACGCAGTTTTCTCGCCAAGTGCAAAGTGCTGCATTGCAAAATTAATAACCGCAAGACACCTGTTAGGAGCCCCTCCTAACTTTATTCTACTGACCCATATTTAATAGTTGCAAACACCCAACTGTTACTTGATGAAATGTAACAGGGTTGGTAACTGGTTGTAAGGAACCGTTATTAAGTATTAATAAAGTAATAGATAATAATTTTCATATAGTTTTCTACGTTGATCTATATTTATATCGATAATTTCTCGTTTAAGATTACGTAATAAATAATCGCTGTAAAATTCAAATCCTCATTTCGTTACGTTGTTTACAGTTTATCATGTTACTTCGCAGTTATAAAAATATAAATTAATACAATGTTTTTTTTTATTTGTTGTAATAATTTTTTTGTGTTGTTAGAGAGAAGCACACTAAAGTATTATCTTGCAAAGAAAATAATTGATTATTTCCTTTAATGCAGTTTCTTTGGGCTTTTTGTCACGGCAATATGCTTATACGGTACTAACAGACTACCTACCGTACTAAATTCGTATTAATAATGTCAATAATTTCTTTTTTATGGAATTTAAGAAATATCGCTATATTTATTTTATTCTATAGACGTTAAACAACTTATAACACTATGAAGTAAAAATTTTAAAACAATGTTTGTTCATAACTTAAATGAATGGAGTAATTGAATCTTTATTCATAAAGAAATGTCAACATGCTTTTCACTTGTGATAAAATAATATGTAAATTATTTATATTTGTTATTATAAACAATTAGTAATAGCAGCACTTTCCCCTAAAGTATATAATTGTGTGACAGAGTACAGTTCACCATATATTTATAACATCTAATCAGAGGAAATTTAAAATTGTGTACTTTATCAAGTTAAGAAGTGTATTAATCTGCTCTGCTTGCTTGGATAGTACACTTTCGAAGCGAGCAAACGCATCTTGAATTATGAATGAAAAACCTGCTTCTTGTTCTGGGACTTCATTATTACGGACTTGCTTTCTTGAATCAGAGCCCTCATAACTGTTTCTTGTAGCTTGTGCAAACGAAATACCTTCAGTTAAAAAACTGCTCTTACCGGGGACACTAGAGTTCGGTCACCTGTGTGTTCTTGAGTTTTATTCAGGAAAGATACCTAGATCAAAACAAAATATTATTAGCAAATGAATGGGGAACTTTCGGGGAAAAATACTTAAAGCCAAGCGAAACGAATGAGACAATTTTATTTGACACCTTTATTAAACATACGATCAAAATCACGCAGTTCGAGGATTAGACAAAAAATAAAAATGTAAATTATTTATAGTTGTAACTATAAACAATTTTTAATACGAGCACTTTCCCTTGGGTATATAATTGTGTAACAGAGGACTGTTTACGATATATTTATAACAGTAAATCAAAGGAAATTAAAAATTGTTTACTTGATCGGGTTTCGAAGTTGTCCAAACAATCCATATTTAAGAGAGTTTGTAAATAAGAATATTGAAATAGTTTTACTTGCTGTAATTATTATTTGTGTTTTGTTAGGTTTTTGCCGCAAAATAGAAAAAACCGTGTCTATTATTAATTAAGAATATTAAGTCAATCAAAAAACTATGCGAAACACGAACACCTGACTCACAACAATAACTTAACGCAACACTTACCCAACGAGTTGCACAACTTTGAAAATTTTAATAGGTTTAGGAAGGAAGCTAAACTCATAAACACGGTGTTATTAGACGGTAACTGTTTATAATTACAGGGAAAGTGAAATGCCAGTGTCAATGCTAACGCGAAAGTAAGAGTGGATCTGGATCGGGTGACCTTAAACCAGAAAACCGGTTAGGGCGTTCACCCTGGACTAGCGGTCTGCTGGAACTGGTTACTGCGCGGTCCATTCATGTCATGTGCATTCCCTCCACAAACAACACAAACGCGGGAAAACTCTCACTAGATCAGCTGATAAGTCGACAATGAAGTGCAATCAACAGTGTTAAAACAGTTCAAGACAATGGAGTGTTGTAGTGAGAAAGTGAAGACTTTCACAGTAGAAATTTTGAATGGGGATTTGAATTTTGGAACGGTTACATTTAGTTAAGTTTAACCAAGGTTTTACTACATTTTAATTGAGATACATATTTGTAACCCGTATTAGTATATTTTTTCATAAACTTTCAGTACCTTTTAGACAGTCATATACAGGGTATCAAATGAAGAGGTTCATTTTTACAAATACTATTCAAATCCGATATGACCTTTATCTTCAATAACACTGAGTTAACATATTCCATAATTTAAGCCAACAAAAAATGGTATTAGAATAAAGTAATGTAAGCTTGCCATAACAGGAATAACCATTCTTAAGACAAACAAATTAACACGCAATGAATAACAGGCAACAGCAATTACCGAAGCTGTAATTAATTAAAACTATAATTCAGTGAAGAAAAATGCACTAATCATATGTATAATTGAATAATGACAATTTACAGCAAAAAGTTCAGCTTCCTATTTAAAGAGTTTCTAACATTTAGAAGTTTTAAATTTAATTACATACGGAAGAAATAGACACGATCACTCAAATAATCTTAACCCAACGATTTGGCGAATGTAACTACAAAAGTCAATAAACAAGTAAACACAATTTGACTCTAAATACAACGTAAAACGGTTGTAAAATGACTGAAGCTTTGCTTTATTCGTCGTAAAGAAGAGAGCTGAGATGATGAAATGTAGACGTAAACTCCGGGGCAAACGTCGACTGCCAAGTTTCTTATACAGATCTTGGAGATTTTAGAGTAAACATAAAATTTATTAAAACCGTATTTGACGGAGTGTTTACTAAAACAGAGACGAGTTTTGCTTTTATTTGTTCATGTGATGTCGAAAATGTTTTTGAATAAAATGTCATGATATGTCTTTGAAAGGGAGTTTTCACTTCAAATTCAGTGTACACGTTAGGCTATTATAGTCCGTGGTGATTTTTATGATGCGTTTTTGTACAATTACTTCAAAGTTTCACTCTATAAACCTTTAAAATAATTCTAGAAATACCAAGGAACATTGATATATTTCCATATTTGATTAACAAGGTCAGTAAATGCGAGCTGGTCTAGTGGTTAGAGCGCGGGACTTCGGTTCAAAAACGTCCCGCCAAATCACCAATGGATCACTAACGTCTTATGGGGGAAAAATACCAATACCCCTGACAGAAAAAAAAATTGCAGACTAAGTGAATTTCCATTTGTCTGATTGGATTTTCATACGTTATACCATGAGACCTACGGTGATAATTATTTTCCTCAAATTTGCTTAAAGAAGATCTCATAGTAATAAGCTACGTTGTAAGATGTAGATACATTTGAACTATTTATATGTCGTTATAAGAAAAACTTTGTACTAGAAAATTAATTTAATGATATTTTTAAGCACCAAATGAATCAATATGATCACACAAATTGAACAATTACTAGGAAAAAACGACACTAAAATTGTAAAATACTATAAAAATGTCACTATTAAATTATTAACCAACCAAGTTACACATGGAATAATTACACTTGTTGATTAGTCGTGTGCAGCTGGTATATTTGCACGGAACGTTGCACACAATAACAGGTTTCGTCTGATAACAACTTCACGCTTGTTATACTTAATGATGGTATTTATTTCACTGCCAATTGGTGTAAATATTGATATGCTATGTTTGAGTTATGAGTTTTTGAAACGAATTTGATCATTTATTAGCTCTGTGGTAGTCTTAGACATATAACATGTGTATGAATTTTCAGTCCTAGTAAAATAAAATATATTAGTACTATAATGTTCCTATATCCACAAAGTTATAGCATTGTCATCCAGATACAATTGAAGACATTTCATCAATATGGATCAGATTTAGCATATTTCTTCTTAAAGTTGAATGATGAACTTCTATAAAATTCAATCTATAAAATATAAAATATCTATAAAATATTGATATGTTATGTTTGAGTTATGATTTTTGAAACGAATTTGATCATGTATTAGCTCTGCGGTAGCCTTAAATGTATATCATGTGTATGAATTTTCAGTTTTAGTAAAATAAAATATATTAGTACCATTAATTTTCCTATATCCTACAAAGTTATAGCATTGTCATCCAGATACCATTGAAGACATTTAATCAATATGGACCAGATTTAGCATATTTCTTCTAAAAGTTGAATGATGAACTTACAGATTTTGCTGTAATTAAAATTCAATCTATAAAATGTTGGGGTGTACAATGAGTTAACAATTTAGTTTTGCCTGTTTAAAAGGAATACGTATTAAACAGAACTCAGAAAGTTACACAAGTGAACTCTTCCAGTGCTGATTTAAATTTTGTTCTAAAACTGATCACTAATGTGAAGTTGGAATAAATTGTAAGATGGAAAAAAATACGGACTATATTTTTAATTGTCACGAACTTCAAGCTGAAACTATATAACAACTGCTTAGTTATTAAGTAAGCAAATAAATTCTAAAGCCAATTTTAAGTAGGCCTATTCAAGTTTTAAATCTCTTAGTGTATAATTGTTGTGTTTACTGCTGCATAATCAGGTTGCATAAAGAAATAATCTAGCATCAACTTAGGTAAGTTCAATGAATAGGCTAAATGCAATCTTACCGTTTACTATTGATGAAACTATACATTACATCCCGATTTTAAAATGTCGGTGTTTTAGTTAAACAAATTTACGGGGTTGAATTGAGCTATTTTCAGAGTACATAGATTTTAATTTTTGAATTTAGAAAAAGAGCCTATCATTTAATCAATTTTAAACTGACATAACGAATTATTGTAAGCTATAGCATGTGTTGATTTCCCTTGAAACTATCATAATATAAACGTAAGAGAAATATTATAATCTTGGACTGTACTACACTCTTTGAGTGGTCCTTCCAACAATGATTTATTACAAAAGAAATTAGCCAAATGGTCCATATAGATGTAATGTTTACTAATATAGACACTAAAGTGTACAAAAGCCAATGATCATGAAGCTACCTTCATCAAAAACCGCGTGATTCACTATCTCATAACCCTTGTAATTATCACATCTAATCACATTCACAATCTTATAACTATTGTCACAGTAAGTCTCTACCATACTATGTACTGACAAATGCACAATAATTTCCCCAATTCTGTAGGTTAAGGTTTTCCATTATCTAAACCTTGTGATTCTGTAATTCATCACCTCCTGTCTCCAGGCTGGTCACCGACCCTCTCCGCCGTCTACAACCCCAGCGGAGGCCCTGTGTACATCAGTCCCCAGCAGGACTCCGCCCCTGTGGCTCCCAGCGCTGCCCCTGAGGCTCTACTGACCCAGACTGTCTATGGATTCCTTGACTTCACCACCACTATCGGCAACACCGTCATGGTCTTCTCGCCGCAGAGCGCTCCTGCAGGTAGTATCTGAAATAATAAAAAGATATCGCACTACACAAAATCTTGATTGTTGTGCTTACGTTAGCTACCTTGACCTGAACAAGTCTATAGGTAACAATGAAGGTAAAACTAAATACTTCTGAACATAAAAATTGAAATTGAAATGAACTGCAATGTAGTCCAGTATGCAATACACAAAATAAACATAATACTCATAGCGCTTTTGAATTTCACTCCCTTTACGCAACCCGAAGATTTTAAATAGGAAAGCTTGTCAACTAAAACCTCGTATTCTAAATATTGGCTTAAAGTATTGATATCATTTTAGTCCTAACATAGCGAAAAAAGTATAATGTCCTTGTTGAACCTATGTTAAGATTAGTGTACTGCTAAAATAATTCGTACTATATTGTACTTTGAAATTTTTTTTTTTTTACAATTTTAAGTTAAAACCATCCGGCTCGAAGGACCATATTGGTAAGGGTGGGTTTATGATAGCAGTGTTAGAAAATGTGTAACTTTTTAACGGCTCTAGATGTGTAACTATTACTCGACTACCTCCTTTCTCCCATAAAAGTTACGCTTTTGACAGTGAACTTCACTTTATAACGAATAAGACGAACATTTCACTACTATTAAACGATGCCCTTCTATCACACAACCTTCACTTTTACCTGTGCTAAAAACTTGACCGATTCCTTGTAACATATTGCTGGACATATCAAAGAACACATTGTCGGTATATCTTTATACTGTCGAGAGCATCAAGAAACACAACAACTGCCACACGCGAATATGGGCGGTATGTCCATGTTTAGAAATGCAAATGAAGGTCGAGAGTCGCCTGCGCCGGCCGTGACCCTGTCGCCCCCGTAGGTTGCTTGTTGCTAACGGAGGTAGGCACTGAAGAAACTGATCGCGGTCGGGGCACGCCCACTGATACATATTCATCCAGCTAATTGTTACACAATCACTTCGTTTATATTCAGCCAAAATAATAGTTGGCATGTTTGGTCAGGAACGAGGGTGGCATTAATGGGAGAGTAGGAGTAGATAAAATTGTTAAGAGGAAATTAAAGGAAAAATTCCTGTATTCTACATAATTAACACACTGTTTAACTAATGTTATGTATTTTTCGTCTCGAATTTTCCATCAACAACTTGGTTGTGCTAATTGTATACAGCATCTTAATTCTCAAACGAAAATACCTCATATCCGTATAGCTGTGCAATACTGTTGTTTTCCATATTGAAACATATGATTTTGGCTGTTAAACATTACTTTTCCTGACCCAAACAAACTTTTCCATTTTCATACAAATGAAGGTTCTGTTCAGCTTAATAGGAGTGCTATTGTATGTATTATTTTTGTAGATATTATAGATGTATTATTTTATCACAGAAAGTGGCTGATAGCTAACTTTTAAATAAATTGTAAAACTATATGAAAACTTGAAAGAAAGTTCACTAGACCTTGGAATAGTGTTAAATTGTTCTTTCAATAATAATTATAATTAAGAAACTTGTGTTATTGTTTGCATCGGGATGAAAATGATCGTTTCCTACTCACAAAAGTCCCATTTCGGGATTAGCCTAGTTGTAAAATATAATTTTATTTCCTTTTCACGAAAAATATTTTCAACCACAAGGTTCATAACTTGATTGATTTTATTTCACACCGAATCCGTACAAAACTAAAAGCTCAAATTCAGTACAGTCTCAAGTTGACTCCAAAGTTTTAGCCAAACTACTTTGTAAGTAAGCAGCTGTAGCTGTTACAAGAGCAGTTATGGAGCGAGTTTGAGGATTAGGAACAACTGCTACAACAAGGTACTTGAGGATTATACCACGGTGTAATAGTCACTTGATGTATAACTTAAGAAATTAGAACTGTCTAGGTATTCTATTTAAACTTTAAATGCGAACAGTATTGCAAGTATTATAATGCTGGATTATTTTAATAGTTCTTAAGTACTAGAATATATCTTTGCGCACTTAATAAAATGTGTTTTCATAAAAACCTTCAACTGTTAGAGATATTCTTACTTAAGAGGAATATTTGTACAGATGCCCAATCCTTCAGTGGGTCAGGTTAAGCCTTAAAGAAAATTTATTGGAGTTTTAATTGTATTTTCAAGTATTTAAAGAATCTATAGACACTTTTTAATTTGACCAACGAATTAAAAAACTATGAGTGTATCAATTGTGACTTCAAAGCTGTTAAAAAAATTAAATTATATTGAATTTTAGCCTCCTGATCACATTTAAATACTAAATAATCGTGTACCTGCATTTATGTAATCAATGTGTTGCTAAATTGCAACCGGTTTCGAATAACAAAGGAGTCATCGTCGGGCCAGTACAGATGTCTTCTTGCTTCATTCGAAGGTCGTCAATTCATAATCAATAAATACATTTAACACGTACATGAATATTGAGGGTTAAAAACGAAGTGTATCAATGTGTTGCAATTTAGCAACACATTGATCACATCAATGCAGGTATTTACACCAATTATTTAGTGTTACATAATTAAAGATGCATGTAATAAAATTACAAGTATTCGGGTGAATTTTGATAAACCCATTGGATTTGAGAAAGCATGTTTTTGAACACTTAGTCCCACAATTGATAACAAAATTTTTCCAGATGGGGGTAAAACCACCCCGAAGCCAGAAACCACAACGACAGTAATCGAAACGAAACCTCCCACGACGAATCCACCAGCGGAGATCAAACCGAGCAAAACCGAAGCTCCTCCGAAGACTTTCGAGAAGAAAGCGATCATGGAAAAAGAAAAGGAACCCGTGAAAAAATCCTTAGTAGAGGTCAAAGTTAGCCCTCCATCGACTGTGGTATTTTCCAGCATCGTGGAAGTTAGAGGGGGTCCTCAAGAGAAAACTCCGGAAATCTCTAGCAAGGTGGAGGTCAGAGAAGGTGACGTCATTTCCAGCAAGGTCGAGGTCAAGGTCGCACCCTCTAGTGTTGTAGAGGTCAAAGTTGAGCCGTCCAGCATAGTTGAGGTCAAAGGTCCCGGGGTGCCTAAACCTGTATCCATCCTGAGCTCCAAGGTGGAAGTTGTGTCGAGTTCTGACGAGCCAGCTATCAGTGGAAACAATGTGGATGGTCCTGCAGAGTATGACTTCCTATCTAGGCAACCGTCAGAAGTTGTGGATGAAACATACAGGGTGAGAAATGCAACTATGCCAAGGTATAATTACGTAGAGATAAATGAGAGTTTTGTTGAACATAAGATGAACTGTTTATGTATTCATTTGAAACCACATATTTGCTGGACGCTTTTACAAAAGTACTTTTTTATTATAAAAAAATCTTGGTTATATCTGGGTTTGGTTATCATTGTAATCTAAATCTTCTCCGTATTGAACTCAATATATTTACTTACCAAACAATGACAGGGGATAGATGTGAAGTAAAATAAATTAAATATTTTATGTTTGTGATTAGATGACAAAACATTCAGAAAAAATATTTGCTATCCAAAGATATCTCAAATGTTTCCAAAGCGTTGGATAGAATTTACCACCATGTGTCAACTTAGAACCTTTTCTTCCCAGCGTAATTTGGTCGAATTCTAAATCGACGACAAAATTTTACAAGAACGCCATTCTAGTTGTACAAGAAGCACATTGATGGACTATTTAAACCCTGTACCATATTTCTTTCGATTTTTCAGGTGATAGATTTGCGACCAACGGTGAAGCACGGTAACAAGAACGCCAAGCCACGACCCAGCAAATCCACACCAGCCGACGTCCATCCTACAGGTCTGGTAACCAGCATGGGAGGAACGGTTGTCAGGGACGGTCTAACTACCGTGCACGAGACCAGCGTACTTGGAACTTACATCTCTGGGAAATACGCTCAAGTGCTGCAGAGCACCTCCCATGTGTACCAGTCACAGGTTAGTGTAACAGTTACTCTTGCGTAACGGTTATTAGTAACTGTTACTTTCAGGTACTGCTTACTTCCAGGACATTTTTAGACAAGGTCGTCTCTCTTAGTGGCTTCCAATGCCGTTGATATTGGTGACTCCCTTCTCTTGATTTATTTCCTCCTCCTCTTAGCTGTGAAAATACAGTATATTACTTCAGTCAACGATTTATTTTTTACTTTTTTTTAGAACAAGGTTTTATCCTACAATTATTATACAATTTTGATTTTTTTGATAGGAGAATACATTTTAAAACTTGTATAAAGTGTTGGTTGTCTTAAAGGAACGTAATAGGACTATTTGCTAGTGTTTCGAGCTAATATTGTAATTGACAATCCCTGATAAATGTGTTTAATGAGCACAGCAACTACTGAAGTATAAAAGTTATTTATTGCACATTCTTGTGAAATGCTTTACAGGCTATAAGTGTTATTGTAAGGCCATAAATACGGTCTGCAAAGTTAATGGGTGAAAGAAAGATTAAACTGCTCTTGTGAGGACAATAGATCTAGGGTAGGTTTTTATGACTCAATAAAATAAAACATCTATGATTAACTACTGTGTTTGTTTCCAGTATCCTTAATTGTATCCTTTGGTTAGTTCTTTTATTACCAACCTAACAGATAAACTTGACTGAGTGTGACCCTTTAATTCTGTTCATTGATTTTTGTTAGATTTTTATAAAATTTTAAGATTAACAGGTCCTAAATTATTCTTGGAATATAAGTTTTTTTTCTTACTAAACATTAACCGAAGTGACATAATACTCGTATTGAAAAATACTTAAACCCTTTTCTGGTTATGTTGAAAATAGAATATTATAAAAGTCTTTTATTAGTAAAATTACTATTTTAGGTAACTAGGTAAAATTCAAAATTCTATTTTTTAACAGCATAATGACTCCGTTTTTCCAAATCTTTTTGCAAATTATCCTGGGTTAATAAGCAAGCTATTTAAGATATTTATCAGCAATTTTTCAAATGTGCTATGAAAAAATAACACTTTGTTCAAATAAAATATATCCTTCATTACCAATAATTCCAAATTTTCTAATGATGGTTTAACAAATTCTCACTCTTTTTTATTGGTTTTAGCCGATTGGTAGATAAAATGAATTTTGATGAATGAATTTCAAATTACAGAAGAAACCTAAGCCGACCCCTGTACAGTCCAACAAAATCCTCAAGACAGCCGCTCCCTCCTTGAAGGCAGGTCGCCCCAGCCTAGAGCCAACCCCTGTCAGCACTCTGCAGGAGGACTCCGCCCTCCCTCTGGAGGCGCTCTTCAACTCTCCGAGCGGAGGCAATCTGATCCGCACCTCCAGGAGGCCTGCCGTCGGGGCTCTGCCCTTCAAGAACAGATACCAAGGTCGGTCCAAGGGGAGGGAGGAGCAGGAGCTGGAAGAGCCTGTGGAGGAAGTGACGCAACAACAACCGAGCTACAAGAAGAACCGCAACCGAGACAGACAACAACAACAACAACAGCAGCAGCAGCAGCAACAACAACAGAGAGCTTACAAGTATGGCTTGGCTGACGTACAAGAGTAAGAGACTTAGTTGTATCTCAAAACGTGATTGCGGAATTTTGAGTAGACATCCAATTTTTACTTGGGCGATTTCACGTAAACAAATTACGTGAAGTTACAAAAAGGACAGTAATATTGAGTGACGAAACATATCCGATGAAGGAAGGAAAATTTCGCTTTCAAAATATGTTAATTTTTCTATTTATGTGTGTTTTTCATATGTCTCACAATACAATTAGAATTTTCGAAGTTAGTGAAACGTTCTTAAAATGTTTAAAGTTACGAAAATACAACAAAACTAGTGATTATTTTGGGTCGTCTACTTCAATATCTACAGTCACAAGTTTGGTAAACATTGAAAAAACTTGCGATCTTTTGTTGCTTGATTCTTTTGTTATTACTTTATAAATACAGTTATGGAAGAAGAAGGATGAAGAGTGCACTAGCGAACAGTGTACCATTTCCGAGAGTGGCATTAAACTGCGGGGAAGTTGTAAAATGATTTCTAAGGATTTAGGAAGGTAAAGATTCCATTGTTGAGGGAGTTGCTAGCCTAGTGGTTAGTGTCTCGGATTTTGGTGAGCGAGGGATTGGCTTGATTCCCGGCATATCCACAACCCTTATGGTTTAACACCGCAATGCACCTCTACATGTAACCCATGCTATAGACTGACGCAGAATTCTCCATAAAATAGTTTCATTTTGATTTTAGCTCACTCTCCTTTCTCCCCTCTCAGTATTGTATCTCCTCCAACATAATCATCTGTTATGTCCCAGGAACAACAGGTTCGCTCGCCCCTCACAGCCAGAGTTGGCCACCGTCTCAGTATACAACGAACCTTCCACGCCCAGCCGCAAGTTCCAGTCGTCCAATAGAAGAAGTGGTTTCAGACCTGCCAAAGGAGACAATTCCGTAGACAAAGAGAAAGACAGAGATTCTCGCCGCAGCTTCAAACCTACCAAATCTTCTCCATCTCAGGACCAGTCTACCAGCCTCTACAAGTTCAAACTCGCCCGACCCACTGGACGGTAATAAACTATGTTACAAATTGACCCTTTTTGATGTAATGTTAATCTTCAAAACCATTTAAAGTAGTGTAAACATGAATAGAATAGTCATTGGTATGAATATGGAGTTAGGGAATTGCCATAATCAGGTATCTTGCCTGAAACCTTTAAAGTTATAAACTGATACTTAACCAAAGGTAACGATAACCAAGATAGATGCGTGTGTTCTCGATGTATATTAAGTGAGGTATTCTCAAACTAGTTTAAAATATGATGATTGTTTGAAAGATCTCACCACACATCTAAGTCACTGAAGAGTTAAGTTTTTATCAGCCATTGAGAGTAGGAAGCCTACAATGGGAGGAGAATTCTACTTTTAGTATCCATACCCTATAGTCCCTGACCTGCTAACCTACATAGCTATTCAGGACATTATCTTGAAATTCTTCATTCAGAATTATTTCGACCAGTTTACAGCATATTATTTTTCATAAGCATACTATAGACGTTTTTTCTAAACTATCCTGTCACAAAACATTTATATTTCTACGTCGACCGTTACATTTTTATACGTCCATTTACAAAATGTGTGGATTTCCGTTAGTAATTTCAATGTTTTTCTCCAGCTGGCAATACAAGACAACCCCCAAGCCCAGGGTGGCCATCAGACGCCAAGACGAGGGAGCGGACAACACCACCGTGGGACAGGAGACCAAACCTGATGACCAGGAACAGCAAGGCAGTGACGTGACAGACAGCAGGGATCTAGACAACAACCTTGTACAACCTACAGAGTCAACGCTGCCTCTGGAGACAATCAAGGTGGAAATATCTACTCCAGCAGAGTTTAGAAACACTTACTACGAGATTGCCACTATCAAGTCTCCCTACACCTTCCAGGTGAGCTGGTGATATTTGTAACATCATAAACCACACTTTGCAATAATTTGTTGATATGTTGTTGGGTTTCGGTTGTAACCAGTTAGTTAAAACATTTGTTAGTTTATTCAGACAAGACAGAGACATGTCAATCTGTATTTAAGTATCCTGAGAATGAAGTGACGATTATTGCATCCATGAACGAATATCAGTTTTTTTACTATGTTCCAAAAGATTCATTTTGCTTGCATGGTTACGAGAATGTAGGTTGTTTGTCGAGGAAAGATGTCAATTTAACTTTCTAGTTATTCTGTTACATTGGCATCTTTGCTTACAGATATCTTCTGGAAATCTATGAGTTAACGTTTAACATTTTTTTTTGTCCGTAGGTTGGCTCCGTTAAGAACACCAGGTACATCACAGTTACCTCAACCATCGAGAAGAGCCTGGTCGAACCAACAGAAGCTCCCGCGATAAACCCTTCAGAGCCACTGACAGAGAACATTCTTGCCAGCACTCAACACATCTACGACAACAAAGAGCCGCCTCTGGACTCGTCTATTGCTACTCTCCCTCCCATCGGGCTGGCCGGTGACGCTGAGACTCCTCCTTTGGAAACGATGACGGAAACATTCAGTACAACCCAGTTGCTTCTGAAGACTCACATCCTTCCCGTGGTATACGGCGGAATGAACACCAGCAGCTACACTCTGGTTCAATCCTACCACATCACGAGGATAGTGACAGCTACGAAAACACTCCCGCCGATGGAAGTGTACCAGTTTGTTCCCAGCAAAACCTTGAACGAGTTCAACACCAGACTAGACGAAGCTGGGTCTGAACTTCATCTAGAGTTGGAGTTCGGAGACAACAACGAACAAGACGACGACGATCATCCCAACGCTGCTAGAGCTTTCCCACCTGATTTGGATCTCGCTAATGTGGGGTCTGATTTCGACCTTTCTGACGTTGACAAGTCAAAATTCCCCGATCACTTGAGGCTGAAGAAAGCACACCACACTACGCCACAACCTCCTGCAGAACCTACGACTCCGGCGCTCTCTCCGGAACAGATCCAACAATTGGCTCTTCTCAGATTCCTCAACCCTAACGCCAACATTCCTAACGTAATCACACAATCTAAACCGGTCATAAAGTTGGAAACTGTTTATGAAAGTCATGTAATTCCTTTGTTCAACGGACAAACCACCATCTTCAGCACGCTTTCAAGGCCGATCGCAACAGTTAGCAAGACGGAATACGAGGTTGTAACGAGTACTTTAGCAATGCCTCAACAACCTCAGCTAAATCCTCTGCTGCCACCTCAGCCTCAACTAAATCCTCTGCTTCCTCAGCAACAGCTTCCTCTGCAGCCTCAGTTTGCTATCAGCTCCACCCCAGTGGTCACTCAAACTGTCGTGACTGAGACAGACAGCAAGATCCTCAAGTTGACTTTTGGTGCCAAAACTGCCTACACGACACTCTTCTCCACGCGGGTAGTTCCAACACAGCTGACTACCTATCTGACAGCGTCTGTTCCTCTTCAGCCGACAGCTTTCCCTGGGTACTTCCCTGCGCCATACAATCCCTTCCAGTACGTCGGTTGAGTTCCAAAGAAGTAGTAAAGACTTTTAATGTTACCTTGAGGTTGCTCATGCGATTATTAGCACAGAACGCCCCGAAACGAATTAGACTCGAGCGTAATTTATGATTGTAAGTTTTAAGTCTAATCTTTCAGTCTCAGAAAGAATATCTTCCAGCATTGATAGCTAACTTCATCATAATAACTTTAATAATCTTTCTGTGAATGACAAAGAGTTAACCCTCGAGTTTTAATATGCGTTTAGGGGTCGAGCTTCACATAGTTCTATACAAATAATCGCAATTGCTCACAAGTGGAAAAAGTGGGTAAAGAACTTAAGTTAAGAGACTGAATCCAATTCCTTTAAATTTGAGTTAATATACCTAAATTTGATCGTCCCTAAAAGTGAATTACCTAATTATTTGGAAAGTGTTCATCCAAGTACTGTAAATTATGTATATATCTTAGATTCTTTTAACACTTCGGTTGTAAGGTACTGAAACTAATATGTTACCATGTGAAGCCGTCAATGATATTTGTGATATTATGATAAACATTTTGGGACTTAATGAGTTGAGAGAAAGAAGAAGAAAGTGAGAAAGTGCAGTGCTCGCCAAACCCAGTATCATCGCCAACCGGTGCTTAGTGTAAGAAGCATCACCTAGGTTTAAGTATCGATAAATTATTGTCATGAGAATCAAAAAACCGTTTAAAAATCTCACTTTGGATTACAATTTAGATAATTAAATGTTGTATAAATAGTTAAACCATTTCACCTAAGGAATCATAGTTACAATAGTAACTCCGCTCAATCCATAATAAATAGTTTAAACGTTTCCTTATTTCATCTTGTATATAACATTCATTAGCGTAGGTTTAATTGTATGTAAGTGTATTATATGTCATTTTTTATAAAAGAAACTAAATACAATAAAAAGTTTAAAACTTGAAACTTGTTTTTTCCCTCGCAACACTTTCTATGACCAATAAACATTTTACTAATGTATATTCTGTTGAGTATTCCACTTGTCATTTTTCGTTTGATACTCGTTTGAATTCTGTTTGAGTAAACTCTTAAACCTAACAAGAGAGATTGCAATCGCATAAATCTCCGAGCAGAGTTAAATCACTTAGACACGTTCATGTCGATGGAAGATGCAGTGTTACTTTAGATAACAATTTCTACAAATCAAGACGAGATTTATTTTGGTTTGGTTGAATTCTGTGAACTATTCTCACAGCATAATCATATGCGTTTATTTAAAATAATCGTTAGATCTGCTACAAGTATGAAGTTAAAGTTTTTGTAACATGTTATCAAGGTGTTTTATTAAAGCAACTTAAACGAATTTATTGTTAATAAGACTTAACATAGGGTTCCACAAGCTGAAAGAGTATGTTTTGTAAAAGTACGAATTGACGAGTAATATCTTCTTAATGTAAAAAACACTTATATTTTCAACAGAAGACTGTGTTTTGCTAAGAAATGTATGCAATGATGTTTTAGGTGAGATTCCAGTATTAAATAGACTAAGGTCTTATAAACGTTAAGATTGACAGTACAACACTTATTGCTTTCCTTGTGTGTGCATCGTTAATCTTACGTTGGTTTGAGTTTGTTAGAAAAACGTATTCAAAATTAATCACACAATCAGACAACAATGGTAAACAAACCAAAACACAAACAAACGCTGTGAAAACCCCAAGGAGTTATATTTTGAGTATTTATTTGAAGCAATAACAATATAGACGATTTATAAAATGTAGAATGGGAAGATATCTTAGGAAGAGTTCCAATAAAAGCAGTTATCAACCTAACTACCCCCTTGAGGGCGCTTAGAAAACCGAGCCTGGAAATTCGCCTCGAATTGTGAGGGGTTCTCAGGGGTTCTTACAATTTGTAATAACATTCTCAAAAAGCTAATGATTTTTTTTGCGTACCCATCCCTAACATAACTACTAAGTCCACTCATGACATCAACTTTGATGTAAATTAGCTAGTAGATAGTAAAAGAGGTTAAACTTTATCAGCAATTTGACATACTTTCTTCCATTAGCTTGTCTTCCAAAACCCTTATGGTAAGGGTTGGGAGTAACAATTATATTTATAGGAAAAATCATAAAAATTCTAATAACCTTTGAACCAAAAATTGGGTATTGTATAGAGCTCTTGAGAGACTTAAACCCACTGACAACTCTGGTATTGTTAAATAGTTTGGTTTTAGGTAAATTTAGACCATTGACCACTGAACTCTGAGCTGTATCATTTAGTGAAGCAGTGAATTAAAAGAATAAACTGTGATTTCTACAAATCAGTACTCTTTCGTCTTTCTCCGAAAGACCGACTCACCTTTCTATGGTTTTGTTGTCCGTTGTTGGCATGGTACTGGCATCAAGAAGTTTAAGAAAGATCAACTGTTAAAAGGACTATGGCTTAAATTGTAACCAAAATCTTTCGACACGTTATGTAAAAGTCAAATTTGTCCACTATTTTATGGGTTGTTAGGCATTACCCCAATTAAATATCCAAATTTTGAAAAATTAAAATAAACCCTTTGAATTTACACAAACAGACAATCACTTAAAAACCAATTTTGGGGGCTAAGGTGGACCTAAAACGAATATTTCCACCAATAACTCAATCTCGTACATTTTACGAAAAGAATACTTTCTCATACTTGTATGGGGGGGGGGGAGTAAAAATTATGTACCTATACAATTAATTTCTCATTGAACTCCCAAACTTTGCACCTACCCTGTGACGTAGTAACTTTAGATAGGTCATCACCAGCAATGAATTACCCCACACCATGGACTCCTGACATTTAACAACCGTCTTTGAGATTGATTATATCTTGACATTTAATATCTAATAGTGTTGGGTCGAACTTATAAATACCCGTGTTCACGGTCACTATCATTGTATGAATATTACTTCCTTTAAGTCCATAAACTGATTTGATGATTTTTTCGTAATATAAAAAAATATTAAATTATAAGTACCGAAGTGTTCCTTTTTTGAACCTGTATTTACAAAGTCTCACAATTCTAACAAAAAATCGTCTATATAAGGCCTTGGCCTAAAACTTTTTTCAATGTAATAAATAATATCAAATTAATGTACATTTATTTATTATACTTATTAATAAACGTTGGATAGGTTTGGTCTGAGGATGGGAAAATGTATGTTTTTACTTTAAAATTTAAATATGGAATATGAATGTAGACAAATCAACTACTCATAGACTTAATTTACACTTTGGGTGCCATTTTTCAGCTGGGAACTGTTTTACAAACAGATTATATGAAAAGGGTTTGGAATTTTCACAAGCATAAGACCTTTGGTAATTGTTGGGATGCACTTAAGACCTTTGGCACCGAACCTGAGCTCTACTACTAACCTAGCTTGCTCCCCAAATCACATTAAAATCATAGCCTTAGCCTAATAAGGCGAATGACGTTTTTATTTGACGTCATCACCGATCACACTCTTGATATTCGTCGCACATCGAGGAAGCAGTCAGATTACAGTGCGAGAGATGTAATTGAGAATTTCTCCTGGAACTTTCACTATTGGTGGAGGAGTTTGCCATAGCCTGAGACAATAATTCTAGTGATTTTAACTCCCCTTGGTCCTGTGCTATAATGTTATTCGAGACACTTTCAGTTTTGAAATAGCTGAGGGTATTTTAAATCCACCTAGATTCCATTTTGCATTGGCCTATCAGAGTTAGATAATAGCAAGACCAGAGAATTGGCTGTTTACTCACAAAAGTGTCTAAAACATCACTGGCGTATATCAAACACAAAAATGTTACGCTACACATAAATGTATGATTTAATGTTTGACCCAAAGCGTTTTCCTACTAATAATGATTAAATTTAAATGTACAAAGATTTCTTAAAATATGTTGCATTAGGTTTGATTACTGGTCATGAATTTAAAATCCTAAAAATTCACAACTATTTGCTCCGTGAAAACCCCAAATGAATGTATATATTCGCTAAAGTTTCGTTTTAAAACTCGTAGTTGTCAAACTGAGCTAGGATTCATAAACATTCAGTTTATACTTACAAATCAACATTAACTGCACTTAATGTACAGGGTGTCTCAAAAGTAAGTACGAATATCTTAGGAATATGTGTAGTGGGTGAAAAAAAACAATACATTTTGGAAAATATGTATTATTAATTTGACTGTATCAAACCGATCCTAAATTTTGGCACTTATTTACAAAACACCTTATGCATTTGGTAAATCATTAAAATTGTGTAATACATTCTTCCGCGCTAAATTACGTTTTAAACCGTCCACAATCACATACAAAGCAGTGATCAAGTGTTCAGTTGGCCATACAACACTAGCTCTCTACGTGAGAAGGCGAGGCCACCCTAATTCACAGTTAATGACCCTTTAAACAGTTAGTGATCAGTGTAAGCTACTGGTCAGGCTAAAGGACCTCTTAGTGGATATACTAACGTTGATTTTGTGACAAAATATTACTATCTGCTGGTAACAAAATTACTTATCATTCAGAAACATTAGTCTAATTTATCTGATTTTAATTGGCCATAAGAAATGCAATGTTTAATTCTAAGTGCCTTTCTATGAAACTAAATGTTCAAGAGCTTAATAGCTCCTTTTATAAAGGAACTAATGGAAAGTACTCTCATACTCAACTGTGTGATTAGTCAAGTCCTGATTCGCTTAAGCAGTTAAACGTTGCATCCCTTTTAAAAATTATAAAAATGCCGTCAACTTAAAAATTTTAATTTTTATCTAGGCCTACACATGGAACAAACAATATCTCAACTATTTGATACAAAAATAATTGAAAATAAAGTCTATAAATGGAGCAACATAAATATTAAACTTTTTCATGTGTATACTATACGTAATGTTGTTTGCAAATCATTCAGTAAACAGTTTTAATTAAGTTTAATGTAAAACAAAATGACTGTCGTTGATTGATTATTATGAATCCAAAATTTTGACAAGAGGTTCCAGACTATATTTATATCACAGAGTTGTGTCTGTATGAGTTAAATTTAAATGTATTACCTGCAATTTATTTATGATATAATTAACAAAACAGCAAACTAACTACATCACTATTGCTGTATAATCCATACAAAATTAACGTGCACTAAAATTATAACTAAAACCATTTTCGTTTCTGCGATCCTACAATGAATAAAGAGGCAATCGTAGGATAGCATGTTTGGAGAACTACTTCAATGGTAACTGCATTGACAATCTTTCAGTTGCATTTGCTATGGCCCAAATATGACATTAGATTCCTTATTTCTACCACAGTTTCCACAAACGACCAAATTAATTAATTCAGGTGTAGCAAAGAGTGCTATGCCTATTGTATTTTATACTTTGTATACTCTACTTAAGCTCTATCTCTTGTATAGTTTGTCTGATGTTTGTATTTATGATATGTTTGCGACGGTTGTCTTCATGATTTAAAATACCAAAGATTCCTTTGAAACCATCCAGACAATGAATAAAGACATTATTCTCCGGGTAAAAAATGGATCTAAAATTGATTGAAGACCACTCCAAATACAGTGCTTTTAAAATCTTCCTTAACTAGAACCTCCATCAAAAGAATATTAAATCTCTTATTAGTAGTAAATTGAAGGAGGGATTTACCGTCTGAACAAATTTTGTATACATAAACGTAATTCATATTCCAATGATCCAGGACAGCTGAGTCCAGTTTCAAAACATCAAAAAGCATCTGACGTTGTACAAGCTGTCCACCACTTTCAAATAAAAATACTAAGATAAAACACAGTACTTCTGTTAACAGTTCTTATTTGTAAAGTAACATAAATATTTCAGCAAAACAAAAATTGTGTATGAAATACACTGTTTTTTTTTTTTTTTTTTTTTTTTTAGGGAGAGGAGGGAAAATGCTTTTACGCACACAGGTAGCCAGCCTGTAGTGTGAGACTCCTGAATCTATCGCAGACTACTCACTAAAAACCCCCTCTACTCTGTTGGACACAGACCTGGAATTGTTTGTCACATTACTTCAAGTCAGGCCAACATGTTACCTAAGCCCTCAGGGCTCTCACCGTTTATGGCATTTGGATACTTTATGACCTACACCGCATCCCGGTCAAGGTCGAGCTTCTTGGCGCGGAGAATACCCTGGATGTAATGTGACACACAGGTCCAATTGTCCTCACCCTCCGTCATCATCGGTATGACCGTGTCCACCGACAGCAGTCCTACTAACTGTTGAGCCTCCAGGCGGGGCCTTTCCCAACGCTGGCAGTGGAAAAAGGTATGTTCCACGTCATCGGGAATGCCTGGGCAGTATATGCAATCGGGTGACACGGCTTTGCCCATCCTGAACAGGTACGACCGGAAAAAGCCGTGTCCCGTCAGAAATTGGGTGAGGTAGAAGTCCACCTCTCCGCACCGCCGATCAACCCAAGGTCGGACTTGCTTTATCAGTCGCCTGGTCCAGCGTCCCCGAGTCTCCTGTTCCCAGCTCTCCTGCCACAGCTGGTAGGTGCGGGTGCGTTCCTCTGTTCGTGCCTGGTCCTCCCCACGGCGCTGATAAATTGCTTTTCTCTCCGCCGCCAAAAGTTTGACGGGGATGACTCCAGCAACCACCAGGCAGCAGAACCTGGCTGGAGTTCTGGCTTCGGTCGGGTCCCTTGCAGTTTCGGGAGGAATGGCCGAAACAGAGGCATTTAAAACACCTCTTCACTTCCACTCTCCGTCTGAGCCTGCAGTTGACCCAGCCGACTCTCAGATGCTGGAGTCCCAGCAACTTCGTGGCATGTGCGTCTTCCATTTCGGCGACCGCCATCCGCTGCTGACTCCTGTTCAGTTTTGTGAGCCACACCTTAAGGAAAGCCGTTTGCCCGCCAAGCTCGGGGACAGCTTTCTTCAGGGCCTCAACAACATCAACCTCCGTCGACACACAATCAATGTCTCGAACCTCGACTGATGTCTTTGGTTCAAGAGCACGGACGGTGCCCTGGCCTTCAACAGCTGCCTTCAGTTCGGCAGTAAAGGCTGCTTTGTCTTTCGACTTACCCAGTTCAAGGAGAACGTCCCCGTCCCGGGTTCGTCTAATTGACCGTACAACCGTATCGGTCTGCTCTGGCTTAGCCTTGGCCTTAATTGCACCCAAGACCTCGGCGAAAGATCTCCCCCCTGAGGGCTTGACCAAGATTGCCTCCGTCCTGGGCTTTTTTGGCCGGGACTTTTTCGGAGCAGAGACCGAGCCGGACCCAGTTTGGGCCACGCCGGTCGGCTGTGCCTTCACTGCCACATTCTTTATAGAGGCGACCTCCGCCCGCCTCAACTGCCTCTTCTCCTTTCGGGAACGACGTTTTTCCCACGCAGCCCCAGGTGTCTCTACGACTGACCCCTTTCGGGAGCTTCCCTGAAGGGGGGTCGTAGGTAGCTGTGGTTGTTGGCTCTTTGCAGGAGCTGCAGCTATGTCCGAAAAGGATCTGGGCACAGCAGACAATAGGTCAGTCTGAGTCGCCTTGGCCTTTACCGTGGTCCTTTTGGTTTGGACGCCTTCTTCTCTTTTTTGAGGACTGTCCGATGTGGGAGGCCTTTTACGTTTCTTAGAAGGCAGTGTTCTTTCGTCAGACAGAGACACAACCTTCTCGGCAATCTTCTCCATGGCTGCCTTACTCACCACCCGGCAGGCAAAAACGAAGCCAAGGTCATCCTCCAGTTTGGCCATGCCGTTTTTGACCACTTGATTTACGGCTTTCTGGGTCCGGAAGGTGTCCAGCATAGCCTTGATCGTTGCTTCCATGTCTTGGAGCCGGGTTTCAATGTCACTCTCTGCGTCAAGATATTCCTGACGCAGAAGCACCATCTCAGATTCTTCCGACCTCAGCGGTGCTTTGAATGGCTCCTTCGGCATCCTTACAGCAGAACTGGCAGAGTGGGGGAGAGTTGCTGGCAACAGAAGCTCGACACCTACATCTCCAACGTTTTCCGCACCGTTCCCAGCTCCACTTGCCGAAGGAGCTCCTAAATGGGGGAACCCCTTAGTGCATTTGAAGGTGGCAGGTGGGGGAGATGTCCTCACGTTTTTCGGTGGTGGCGACCGCTGCACCTTGGAGCTACGGACAAAAGCGTTCCGCTCCACTTCCAACGTCTTTTCTGGCTCATTTGAGCTCTTAATCAAAAATGTGTTATGAGGGGTTTTATTTAAAGCCATCGTGTTTATTCCAGCGCATCGTGCGGCAAGGAGCGGCCCGGAATCAGTCAGGAACGGGTATACCCTCGGGGACAAAAACCCCTACCCCAGTTCCCCGGGGCCTGACCTCCGTTTGCCCAGCACTGGATACCTGACGTGCCGGGGGTCGCCCGTCGCAATGCAGAGCCCGACCTCTACATCCATGCCGCACTCCCTGACCAAGGACCGAAGTGGCTGGCTTCTCACGACCCACTAAGAATACCCATCGGCAGTGCAGAGCACACATCAACCCCTGCAACACAACAGGGGCACTCCCAGGGACTCCCAGTGAGTTCGTCGGTCACCCTTTTAGTCGCCTCTTACGACAAGCCCGAGAAGGCTGCGGTGCTATTCTAACCCGGTACCGCACGGGAAATGAAATACACTGTATTCCCACCTAAGCTTATAATACAAATACCTTTCCCTTTACGACAGAAGAAGGTGAGGATAGTTTGTAGTGAAATAGAAGAACACACTGTAATCCCCTTTTTTGGCTCATTCTTACAGTACCATATTTATATGTTTTGGAAAGTCTGTTGTATGAAAAATAAAACATTTCTCACTTTAAAAAGATATCTGATGTGTACAACTATTGTACTAGATCTAAAGATAATCTGAATACACTAAGAAATACGTGTTCAGCCCCTCTAAACTGATTGGAATACCACTTAAGGTGTTAAAATGTACAATTTATTGCCTGCCTCCATCAGAACTTGTGTGTTTAAAATTAAAACATGTCTTAAGAACTACTCTAACTCAATACAAGAAGAGTAAATTCGTTTAGAGTTTTAGTTTTTTATATGCCAGACCCATTTTTTAAACTAGTTTTTTTACAATTGTTCTATGAATAAGGTTGAAAATAAGGAAATATTATGAAATACAACAAGAAACGTTAAGTCATAAAAAAATAGCAGCATAGCAATCTCAACAACAATTATTTTTAAACGAATCACTTAACATAAATCGAAACGGCTGATCCTAAATTGAGGGTCTACAAATTGTGTCGGTGTTGTCGAGCAAGTTCAATGCCAAATTATTTGGATGAGGTTCCAATATGGAAACATATTTCTCACTCAACTTCATGATTACATACCTGTCTGTAGGTACCATAAGGTTCTAATGCAGTGTTCTGTTAGTGACTTACCAAGGTGCGAAATCTTTATTTTTTTTCTTGACGGTTGTCATCGCATTTATAGTTTTAACGACAAATAATTCATTTTGTCCAGACTTTAATACAATTATTCTTCCGCCAATCATAAAAATACCTGCAATCGTTAGTGCACACCTTTTAGAATAACATTTTGCAACTAATTCTACTTCCCCAACATAACAAAGGCCTTCCTCTAGGCCCTTGGAGAAGTTATTTCACATGTATCAGTTACTCTAGGTTGAAGCTGTGATTGATCCCCTGTTCTTATCCAGAGGTCGTGGTGATTAATGATGATGATTGTGCGTGTATGTGTGTGTGTGTGTGTGTGTGTGTGTGTGTGTGTGTGTGTGTGTGTGTGTGTGCGTGTGTTCGCCACTGCGGTAGGCCTCTGCGCTGACAGGTCCAAGGCATTCACTCATTGTCTTACGTGTCGACCGTTCTCTTTTATGTTTATTAATTGATTCGCAGTTTTAACTATTTCACAAGTCATCCGGATGATAATGAACTATCAAGTAATTAATTAACCAATGACTTTGACTTTGCTGTTTTGGAATATAGTTCCTTTGAAATTAGCTGATTCAAGTCAATTTTTTTTGTAAGCATTTTAATAATTAAAAAATCATGTGTGTAGCCCCTGAGCTGTTGGACACAATGTACCACTAAATTACTAATGTATTCCTGTCACAGCTCAACAAATTTGGTCACATTAGGACTTGTTTCGGTGTTAACACACAATAGTCAGCTTCAGGTATCAGTTGTAAACATAGTCAAAAGGTTAAACACACAGAACGAACAAAATTACGAAAAAAAAATTACAAAAATACAATGAAACATTTGAAAACAGGCCTCTTATAAGAAAGTGGCCGACTGTACGGATAGCATGGGGCAGAGTAATAAGGTCTGCAAATACCTATTTAAAACAATCACACGATTCTGGCATGATTTTTTTCATAGTTTTGGGAAAAAACAACACACATTGCCCCATTAACAGGTCAACATAGTTATAAATCTTAAGTTACTTAATCATTAATAGCACAAGGTTTAGTGTTTCATGTGCTATTAAGTCTTACTCAACATTATGTTTTATGCTTTGAAACGATTCACTATTAATAGTCAAAGGTTCTAGGTTAGGATCCAAATGTATCGATTTCCATCATATGTAAAACAAAACAACCAAAATTTAGCAAAGTTTTGTACACAAGCTTTAGACAAACCTTTATTCATTGTGACCCTTGGGTGAAATACATTGACAAACAAAATAAATACCTTATCCAAGCACAGTTTTTGGCATGACGACTAGTTTCGTTCCAATATTATATTTGGATATAATGTTTGGAAATATTATGATTCATAGTCATAGACAAGTTACAACTTAATGAAAATTAATTCAAGAAGAACAAATCACCTGATATACAGGTAGCACTGGAGAGAAGAAGAACCATCATGAGTCAGTCAGTTTTATTTAGTTAGTGGCAGTGATAAGACTTTTCTGGCCAGCATGTACAGTTTTAATCAGTTTATAACATTTTTATTCCATTTTAACTATTTTATCAACAAAAAAAGTTTTAATTATTGTGATTGTGACAGTTTGTAAAAGAATCTATTGTCGGATATTAATACATTGAGGATGTATGTGTTGCATACAAAATCATCTTATGAAGTTATAAGGAACGAAAGTAGTCGTCATACCAACAACTGTTGTTGGATAAGGTAATCATTTAATTTTCTCATACTTAAATGTAATATGCTGCAGTGCACTTGACAATTTCACAAAAAAACAACTAAAATGTGTGGAATAGAACATACTGAAACAGTCCTCACATATCGAAATAACTCAAGGACAGTTTTAATAAAACAACGTACTTCTCAACTTGAACCAGTAGATATAATCATAAATATTCAGACAGACATTTTCGTTACTTAACTGCTCCATCTGTTATTTATTTGTGCTCACTTTCTCCACTTCACAATTAACACACAAAGCCCGTGGACTACTATGGGCTACCGTGGGCTACTGAGTGTTCAGACCCTATTTAAACGTCAGCTGTAGATACAAACATTGTTCGTCGTGACTTGACAGTTTTCGCTTCTGAGTAGGCTGCGGTGACTGTGGCGAAACACCAATATAATCGTTAAGTAATAGCATAGACTAACCAACTCAAGTAGACCTCTCGTCATATTGTAAATTTTGAAGCTCGTTTTTCATGCCTAGTTCATGTCCGGTGATACTGATCTCTAGTGTGTATGAAATTTTGTTTCTATTAGAGTTAACTTATTGATTTGTGTTTTACTGTTTGGTTATATAACTAGGGGACGAGTTATTGTTTATTATTATATCGCTTTATTTGGTTAAATGATGTTTTAAATGATTGAAATTACAAGAAACAAATTGTAAACTAAATAAACATTAGACAGAACTAATAAAATTGTTTTCGCTGATCCATAAAGATTTGTCATCTATGGTTAAATCTATTTATCTATCTTTACTATAATATTACTGATCCATAATGTTTTATCTATGGTTAAATCTGTCCATCTATACTATAATAAAATTGATGTGGTGTATGTCTGTCTGGCTGCCACGACTGAAATACTAAACCTCCATAGCTCAAATAGTTCTTAGACTTTTCGGGAGATTAAATAGACTAATGATGTGTTATTTTGTATCAGTTGTTTTGATGAAATTTCGTATTTGGTATAACTAATTTGAGAATAATTACAGCATTGCGCTATATGGATTAAGTTTTAAAAGCTAAACAGATATTATCACCCAGGTTGCATCAATTAAACTCTGTTTTTATAAACCTTGATTAGAACTAGAGTAACACTAGAAGGCTGTGAATTTAACGTAGGTGTAATGACACCTTGTAATTCACTAGTGTTTTGAGTTCAAGGTGAATTCACCTATTACATCTCGCTTATAATTGTGAGTTTAAAGATGACCTGAATCTCCACGTTATTCACGACTTCATCTACGACACATTAAACTTTTAAATAGAAGAGTTTCTAAAGAGTAGAGCTAATCTTGAGATATCATTCATCTTTGTCATCAAGTTCGTCGAGGTAGACTGAATATGTAGTATGAAAAGTTTTTATACGGCTTGAATAATGTAGAGTAAAGATCCCAAACTTTAGCAACTGCACGATACGAGCATCAACTCAAATGTTTAGAGAATGTAAAGTGTGTATTTAGGAGGTATTCAGCCGTATTGGGGTTTTTCTTGCATAGGAGTTTTGAACAATAAGAGTTGTAACTTAAATAAAAAACAAAATTACCTTTTTGGAAATATTTATATATCCAAAACAAAAAATAAATAAACAGCCATTAAATGCATGTTAACGGTATTGAACATTGAGTGCAAGTACATATGAACGGCATTGTAAAATAATTTGAGGTTAATATGTGGAAAACTTTTTTTTGAAAACTCGAAAACAGAAATACGGGTAAAGTTTGGATTAGAAAGTTTCTTGGAATTGCAATAGGTACTTTGAAACGTTATACAATTTAGTATATGATGGGTTTTGAAAATTTTTGGCCTAAAAAATACTTGTTTTTTAGAAATCTTGTTGTGATATTTTTATTTTATTGCATATCAAAGTATAAGTAAGCTCATAAGAAATGGGAAATTTGAAACAGATCAGAGAAAAATTCAGGATATTCAAATAGTACAAAATTGTTCACATAAAGTTACTTAGTTTTTAAACAAATACAAATATTATAATTCTGATTTTACCAACATATTCGTTCTTAATTTCAATATCTTTTAAAACTTTTTATAACATAACATAGGTTTATGTTTGACATTGTGAGATTCGAACTATAGTTGTAAACAATCTGTATAAAAAACTTTAAAAATATATTTAGTTATTTTTTAAATATGTTTAGTAAGGAAAATGTCCATTTCATCATGTCCTAACATGTAGGATAAAATGGTTTGTCTATAATCAATAATGTACACCTTACAAGATTGATTCTGTATAATGCTGTCACAAAGATAAATTCTAATATTACCATGCTAAAATTACAGGGGAAAAATTACTTGCATTATTACAAGATCGCGCCACTCATCCTACACTCATCTCTATTCATACTTGGCTTAAAATACTTACGTTGTTCGGTCGCCATTTCATTGAAAATTACTAAAGTAACACTTTCTAAATACTTCATAAGCATTGAACTATTCACCCTCTAATTACAACCAAGTCCGCTAAACCCCTGTTCTCCAGCCCATTAACCGATTAACCCATTTGTAATGTCTGCGATTAGTTCTCGCTCATAATGTTGTGGCCCGCCTCGTATACATAGCCTTCCCTGGGGCGACGTGGGTGTGTGTGATTGACTGATTGATTGCGCTAATTATTACCACACACTAATGATATGGGTCTGTTGTATGTCGTCAGTTCTGCCCTGAGCCCTAAGCTACTGCAAACCTTGACTTGCTGATTCATTTATTACAATTGTTTGATACAATTGTACTCCTTGTGCAGGTTGGTCCTCCCCCATAGCTGAAGTCCATGTCACTTTGATGCCCAGTCTTTTTCATTTTTCTCTTATATTTTCAATTGACAATAAGGTAAACGCACCAGTTAGCTGACAGTATAAGAAACTATACGCACTTAATAATCCGTGGTTTTGAATAAATAGGAACTAAAGAGATATTACGGATTTTATGTGATTCTAAATTTAGTGTAGTTTTCAAATTTGTCATACAAAAAGGGTTTTTTAAATATATTTTATAACATTTTTAAACTTAATTCAACCTTTGTACGTGTTCCAGTGGCTGACAGTAAAAAAAGTGCTTGTACCAGTAGCTGACTGTCAGTTGTCCCAGTAGCTGACACTGGAACTTAAATGTACTAGCTGCTAAACCTAAAGGTTTTATAATTTATAAGACGAATAAAATCTAACTTAATAATTAAATTATAAAATCGCATAAAACGTTATTAAGAAAATTTATTTTACATATTTTAAAATAAATAATATTTACATTAAAATATATATACAGGGTGAGAACAAAGTCTGGAAACGGCTTGATATCTTTTTAACTAAATTCGTTTGAAAATTCAAACTTTTCACATCAACTTATATGTATGATAACTACTTTTTGCAAGCATTACCATTTTTTGACCTCTACCAGGGGACGACCCATGAGGAGTAGGTACATAATCTTTAATGTAAGCATAGGTTGATATGCACATCATTTTAAAGGTCTGGTCCAGTGGAGTTCATTGCCGGAAACCGCGTCAAAAAAGGTTCATCCGTTACAAAATGGCGGCTGTCCAAAGTTCTTGCGGAATATACCTGCAGAGGCCTTAGTATTGGTAAATACTCATATTCAACATTAGCCGGGAAATCTGAAACTCGGTTAAATTTGTTTTGAAGATTTTATAATATTAATCTATGAGCTAGTTGACTTTAAAATACAGTTTCAGCTCTCAAACTAATGTTTAATACGAGTATTTACCAATACTAAGGCCTGTGCGGGTATATTCCACAAGAACTTTGGACAGCCGCCATTTTGTAACGGATGAACCTTTTTTGACGCAGTTTCCGGCAATGAACTCCACTTGACCAGACCTTTAAAATGATGTGCATATCAACATATGCTTATATTAAAGATTATGTACCTACTCCTCGTGGGCCGTCCCCTGGTAGAGGTAAAAAAATGATAATGCTTGGAAAAAGTAGTTTTCATACATGTAAGTTGATGTGAAAGGTTTGAATTTTCTAACGGATTTATTTAAAAAGATATTAAACCGTTTCCAGACTTGTTTGTCACCTTGTATATATTTTATGTATATTTTAAAAAAATATACATTTTTTAAGATAATTTGGCTTATAAATTAAAAAATTAAAACCATTTTATAAAAATGTGAGATCACATAAATTATAAATAGCATGCAAATTTCGATGGGTGAAACCAATTTAATATTGTGCAAGTAGCAAATATCCCCTGTCAGCTAGTGGAACTTGTATGGCTTTTGTGTACCAAAGCCTGACATTGATATAATTTTAAATCCAAAACCCCTAACGCCCCAATTTTTTCATGAAATTGTCAACAAAGGTATAATTGATAAAAATAATGAGCCTAATCATTAATACTATTTAAGAAATTTAGCGAAATGACAAAAAACCAAACTAACTTTCTTAACAATTTCATTAAGGGAATCGACTAAATGTGATGTGTACGGACAGGGTCGCTTTCAAACCACCACCATTCCGCAAGTATGGGCTAAATTTAACTGATTTTGTTGTAAACAAATCAAGAATAAACATATGTTCTTCTAACAATGCAATCATGTGTAAATATTTTTAAGAGACCACATTATAATGTTATGAAACTCAAACTGTCAGCTTCTGGAGCACTGTCAGCTACTGGTGCATTTACCTTAATTAGTACAGTAAAATATCAATCCATCACTCTTCTATAAAATTTAATTCGAGCTTTCTAACGTAATTTAACAATTTATGATACATACTAAAATTAGTATTGTTGACCCTTCTGGATAACTTACTGGCGATTCACAGGATCTTCACGACCGCGAACTTGGTGTGCTAGCTGTACTGTATCTTCTGTAGCTGTGCCTTCTGGACACAGTGTTATATACAGGGTGGGGCAGAGTGGACTCCCTAGTTTCAATCAGTCGCTGAAGAGCGTGCAAGCGAGTTAGCGGAGTGGGAGAGGTTTCATGTGGTGGGGGGAAAGACGCCATTGATAAGGCCTTTTCACACCGGCGTACTGGACGTACTGTACGTTTGGTACGGCCAGTTCGTACAGTACGCGGTCCTTTCACACCGCACAGAAACTTCCAAAACGTACACTTCTTCGTTTGCAGTCAGACGAGTAACACTGGCTGAGCACGTGGTTTTGGTGTGACCACTGCGCATGCGCGAGCTCGCGTACGCCTCGTACGATTTAGAAAAATCGCTCTCCGAGCGATTCTCACAAAACCATCGCGTACGTACTGTACGTACAGTACGTTCTGTACGCGCGGTGTGAACGAGCCCATATGATAACATGGACAGCGATTTGTAAAAAAAAACGTACCAAACGTACAGTACGTCCAGTACGCCGGTGTGAAAAGGCCTTTAGTAGTCACCATGCCGTAAACTGGCGAGCATCGTGGTTTTGAAGTCGAAACGTTCTTTAAAAATAAGGATAGTGTGGTGGCGTCCCAGCGTGCATTTCATAGACGGTTTGGGTTGAATTGTCATGATAGTGTTCCCGATGCTAAAACCTTAAGGAAATGGATTACAAGTGTACGGGCGACCGAATCTGCAACTTAGGTTTACAAAGTTTGACCAAGGACCTTGGAAGCCCTTAAGGAAGCAATTGTTGATGTTATCACTGGAATAATGCCAGATATGCTGCGTAGAGTTTTTGAAAACTTCATTGAACGGCTGAATATGTGCATAGCTCGTCAAGGTCTTCACCTGGACGATATCATTTTTAAAACTTAATGAAAAATAAATGGCATTGTATTTAGATTTCAGAAATAAAAAGCTTTTGTAATAATCTTGTATGGTTTTTATACAGTTAACCGATCAAATCAGGGAGTCCACTCTGCCCCACCCTGTACTTCGATGGTTATACGTCGAACTTGGTTCGCGCACATCACTGCGTCCTTGAAGAGTTCACATAAGTGGAGCTCTGGGCCAAGAAGAGTAATCAGACCATGCAAGGTTTTGTATGTGGTTTAGGAGGAGAAGGGATCCTACCAGGGCGAGTTCCACCTTAGAGAATGGTCAAATATCAGGGCCAAGAAGAGTATCAGTTCAGGCCAATTAATGCTTTTCAGGTGGTGCAGGAGGAGAAGGGATCCTACCAGGGTGGGCTACATGACCTTTAGACTACAATTAATAAAATTACGATATACCATATATATAAAAGCAATTTCAATGATACAGTACAAATATTAAGATAAAACCACTATAATTACAATATGAGGTTAGGTAAATGGCATTTGCCATAGGAATAAATAAATAAATAAACAAGATAATGAAATATTCGTCCTCTCAGCCACAGGTCTTACTTGTGTTGACAGTAATATAATACAGAAATAGCAAACTATTTCACGGTACTTTGTTCATTAATACATACTTGTCCCGCAGTGGCCTAGAGTTCTGTTACACTTACACTGATGACATTCTGGTAGCTTCTGAACCATTCTTTAAGTGCCATAATTGTTTTGCTCATTCTTCCATCATTCTTTTGCCTCGAATTTCGGTAATGTTATAGGACTCCGAGGAGGAATCTTAATCGAGTAATTATTTTAAAGGTAACTGATTTTTTTCTGTGGTTGCTAATCCTAAGGCGAAATCCGCAAAATCCTCTTGCAAGCGATTGCGAATGACGAAACATTGTTCTTCGTCTACACTATCTTTTATAGGAGTGATATTCTTGTCGGTATTCCAAAATGATAAACAGATCTGTAATCTATCTTAAACTATTCCATTTCCTTACATTTTCTCGTTATGTTTTGAATCATTGTTATATATTTGTCTATTTTCATTAACTAACAACTATATGTTATTTCAATTTCTATTACGCACTGATGACATTATCGCATCTTTTGAATCATTGTTTAAGAACCATCATTCTTGTCCTCATATCTGTATTCTTTTGCCACAAATTTCGGTAATGGTATAGGAGTCCGAGGATAGATCTCAATAGAGTTATTATTTTAAAGGTGGTAATGGTACAGGAGGACTAGGAGGAGGAAACTCAATCGAGTAATTATTTTAAAGGTGGTAATGATACAGGACTAGGAGTAGGAAACTCAATCGAGTAATTATTTTAAAGGTGGTAATGGTACAGGACTAGGAGTAGGAAACTCAATCGAGTAATTATTTTAAAGGTGGTAATGGTACAGGACTAGGAGGAGGAAACTCAATCGAGTAATTATTTTAGAGGTAAACTGACTTGTTGGGAGGTACTAATTTTCTTATGCCTTTGTTGGGAGGTGCTAATTTTCTTAGTCCTTTGTTGGGAGGTACTAATTTTCTTAGGCCTTTGTTGGGAGGTGCTAATTTTCTTAGTCCTTTGTTGGGAGGTACTAATTTTCTTAGTCCTTTGTTGGAAGGTACTAATTTTCTTAGTCCTTTGTTGGGAGGTACTAATTTTCTTAGGCTTTTGTTTGGAGGGGCTAACTCTTAGGCTTTTGTTTGGATGAGCTAACCTAAGGCTTTTGGTTGGATGAGCTAACCTAAGGCTTTTGGTTGGATGAGCTAACTCTAAGGCTTTTGGCTGGATGTGCAAACTCTTAGGCTAAATCCACAAAATCTTCTTGAGAGCGGGTTTAAAAAATCTTAGTTTGCACTATCATTAATATATAGTTGCGATATTCTTGCAGGTATTCCAAAATGATAACCAGATCTGTAGTCTATCTTAAATAATTCCATTTTCCTTGCATTTTCTCACTATGTTGTGAATTATCCCCTCAGTAGGACTGTTTTAAACTTTCGTATTTTTTGTACAACATTTGAGAAACTCTTTAAGTTGTTGTAAGGTAACCATCCGTTTCATAAATACATCGTAATAAAGTAATGTATGGAAAAACAAACAATGATCAGCTGTTTAATTGTCAGTACTTCAAAATAAGAAACACAAACATGATCAACCTATTGTTAAAAGCCTCTAAATTAAGACAAAAATAAGATAACTTGAATATATTTGAAATACAAATTGAGTTTTTAAGATCTTTGAGATACCACTAGTACTAGTATTATTATGACTACTAAGAAGAAGAATAGAAATAGAGTATAAAAGTATAAATCACAATGGGACATGGCGCCCTCCGCTAGACCTGAATTAATTTATTTGGTCCTTCGTATACACTGTGGTGGAAATGAATCAAATGCCTTATTTGGGTCACAGCAATTTTAACTGACAAATAGCCTATGCAGTTACTAGTTTAGGGATTCTTCAACTTTATATTACTGTTGTATATGTTGAATTTAATATTAGTTGAATTTGTATCAGCTGATTATTACTATTGTTTATGTTTGTGGTTGCTATGTTGGGAATCATTTTAAAAGTCAATACATATTAGTTTTTACTGAAGTCTTTATAATTATTATTATCTTAAAAAGTTAACATGGTGTCAGAAGTGGGATACATCAGACGTCGTCCAGCTCCTTCTGCTCCACCTCGGTCCACTCAATACCACTTACTATTGAGAAATACTTCTCTCGCCTCATGTAGTGGCATTGAGGCGTCACCTCTCCGCTGACCGTTTCGTATAGCCTTTTGGCGGAATTGATAAGATCCTGCTTTGCCTCTTCTTCCAGGGCCTCTAAATGTTTGATCCTTTCATCGTACCTACGAGGCAATAATAGTCTGTACATTTTTGCTTCTGGAGATTGTTTTTTCATTCTTCCTTGGCTGAGGCTGTATTGCTCAAATCAAGAGGTGCAGGTTTACGATGCATTGGATTCATATTTTGTAGGAACGACAAATCCCTTATAAGAAAGATTTTTGTTTAACAAAATAATCCAACACAAGAATGAAAATATAAAGGAGATGTTGTATATGTTGAATTTAATATTAGTTGAATTTGTAGCAGCTGATATTAATATTGTTTATGTTTGTGGTTGCTATGTTGTGAATCATTCTAAAAATCAATACATATTAGTTTTTACTGAAGTGTTTATAATTATTATTATCTTAAAAAGTTAACAACTGTTGACTTTTTATCCTTTGAATACGTCGCAAAGTTTCATAAATGTCTTATTCGTAGTTTAATGCAAGGTGAAATTGTTTAAATTACTTAACTTTTGAGATAAATTGATGTATACAAGGTGAATGTGATCGGTGGTTCTTTTAATGTTTAAAAGTAAGTAAAATCTTTAAAAACATTTGTTTTGAAATTATTTTACAAGTATATACGGTATCCTTTAAAAACAAAATAACAAATACTGATGGACTTTTTTAATTATTTGGCGGTTAGACGTTTGTTTTCTATAGAGAAATTTTTTGGGATTTAATTTTTATTATATAACTTTAAATTAAAATAATCATGTTGTTGATGACTCTTTTCGTTATTTGTTGAAATGGGTGGAACGTTTAACTGCTTAAGCGAATCATAAGAATCAGGGCTTGTCTAATTGCACAGTTGGGTATGAGCGTACGTTCCATTAGTTCATTAATCAAACGAGCTATTAAGTACTTATAACATTAAGTCTTTCAAAAAGGCACTTTACTTATCATTATGATTAACTTCATTGAAATGAAATTGCATTTCTGATTGCTAATTAAATAATATTGTTCTATATGCTGCTGAGGACATCCAGTTATTTATTGGATGCTACAGCAAAAATATCTGATAAATTGTGAATTTTTTTTAAAAACCGTACTGTAAGTAAAATATTAAATTTCATGCTAAATATTATTCATAAATGATAAATTTTTATTTGTATGTTTTAAGTTACAGAAAACTACATTAAAATAGCAACTAATCATTACTATACACCTTCAAAATTTATTATTAAAAACTTGCAATACTGATTTTTATTTTCTTCTAGCATTTTCATCATGTATAAAAGACAAATCCTTAGAACTTCAGATTAATCTTAACAACTCGAATATGTTTAACTGAATGATTTTGTGCATTTTATAAATCGTGTTCCTTAATCCTTAACAATTTATTCAATTAATAACTGTTAATTGTCTAATGAATTATACTGAAATTTTGCTACATGACTAATCAAGGGACTAAACCCTAGCCTAACGAATATTTCTACTGTTAAAGACATTTCGACAGTCTATTTGTATTATTTCATCATACATATATATATTATATATGGTATATATATTTTTACATATTTTAGTGATGAAAGCGGAAATTTGGAATGACAAATTACATTATAGGATCCTGGGGACCAATTTTCACTCCTTGTGCAAGGAAATTTATATATTCTGGAGTACACGGCACTACTGCTATGGGACTGTTTGGAATTATTGGTATAATTTATCATAATGCGTCTTCAACTCCATGTAAGACAATGAGACACTGATAGCTGATACAATGATTACCTAAAATTTGGTTAAAATTAATTAATGCGTGATGATATTTCTGACGTTCAATGATGATACTGCCTATTATGCACCGTTTTACAAATATGGTGTAAGAATGATTATGATATTGTGTATTTATTTACTGCTAAGCGTAGAGAGTGGCGATAAGGAAACGTTTTTATGGTAAGCTGTGCGTTTTAACTGAATAAAAGATATCACGGTGCACGTAATAGCTAACTAATAAAATATTTAATTAAATTATCTATCGTCTGGTGAGAGCCACGTCAAGTAGGTGTTTACACTATGGACAAAACCAGACTATTAACCATTCATTAGGACATTCGAATACAAATCGCGATGTACAGCGAGAATCAAAAACAAAATTGAGAACGACCAATATCATTTTTATGGTATAGCCTCTGGATCACTGATTTTAACAATAAAAGGTTTAAATTACCTGTATCCGTCAAGTGATCCTGGTTTAACCAGGATCACTTGACGGATACAGGTAATTTAAACCTTTTATTGTCGACCAATATCATCCAAATGGCAAACTAACTCTGTCAAAATATTTTATTGAAAGGACTGTATTATAAAATTATTTTCATAAAAACCAAAATTTCAAAATTGTACAAGTAACAAAGTATTTGAAAATTTATTAATCCAACTTACTTTTTTGAAAGGGTTATTTGGTTGTATTTTATTACAAAAACAAACTTGACAAGGATTCTTATCTAAGGATTCATTATATCTGCACGGCCGCGAATTTGTCGTGCAAGTTGAATATCCTCAGGTATTAGGGTGGCACGTCGAGGTTAGATAGAGCTTTACACATTCTTGAAGAGGTTCTACAAAAAGCAAAAAACTGGTAATCTGTAATTGTTTTTTTTTGTGTTTAGGTAATCTTCCCCGCAGACAAAACAGAAGTCAGTAACAACAATGCTGCACTGTACACCGTTTTAGATTATTGTTCTGCGGAGGAGTTCTACAAATTCTTTAAAAAATGTCGCGTCGGTATACTGGATACCTGGACAAATACGTGTACAGCTTCTAGTGCCGAAATATGAATCCTTAACGGGTCACTAGGACTTGACTGGGTAGAAGCTCTGCAGGAGTTTGTCGAGCTGTACTTGACTGAGTAGATGTTCTGCAGGAGTTTGTCGTAGAAGCTCTGCAGGAGTTTGTCGAGCTGTAATTAACTGAGTGGAAGATCTGCATGAGTTTATCGAGCTGTACATTACTGAGTAGAAGAAGCTCTGCAGGAGTAGAAGCTCTGCATGCGTTTGTCGAACTGTACTTGACAGAGTAGATGCTCTGCAGGAGTTTGTCGAGCTGTACATGACTGAGTAGAAGCTCTGCAGGAGTTGTTGTGGAGGTATCCAGTAATTTTTGTCGCGGTGCGACATTTTTTTAAGAATTTGTAGAACTCCTCCTCAGAACGCTAATCTAAAACAGCGTACAGTGCAGCATTGTTGTTACTGACTTCTGTTTTGTCTGAGGGAAAGATTACCTAAACACAAAAAAAAAACAATTAAAAAACAGATTACCAGTTTTTTGCTTTTTGTAGAAGCTCTTCAAGAATGTGTAGAGCTCGAAACAACCTCGACGCGCCACCCTAATACCTGAGGATATTCAACTTCCACAAAGAATTCGCGGCCGTGCAGATATAATGAATCCTTAGATACGAATCCTTATCATGTTTGTTCTTGTCATAAAATACAACCAAGTTACCTTATCAACAATTAGGTTTGTTTCATAAATTTAAAAATACTCTGTTACTTGAAAATTTTTTAAATCGAAGGATTTTATGAAAATAATTTAATGTTATAGTCCTTTCAATACAATATTTTGACAGAGTTAGTTTGCCATTTGGACGATATCGGTCGTTCTCAATTCTGTTTTTGATTCTCGCTGTACATCGCGATTTGTATTAGAATGTCCTAATGAATGGGTGAATAGTCTGGTTTTTTCCATAGTGTAAACACCTACTTGACGCTGCTCTCACCAGGAGACCGATGATTCAATTAAATATTTTATTAGTAAGCTATTACGTGCACCGGGATACATTTTATTCAATCATAACGCACAAATTACCATAAAAACGTTTCTTTATCGCTACTCTTTAAGCTTAGCAGTTAATAAACACATAATATCATAATCATTCTTACATGTTTGTAAAATGGTGCATAACATCCATCGTCAGCGATTAATCTTGCCTTAATTCCTTTAAAAAGGTACATCGTTAACATTTAACTTAAGGTAATCATTGTATTAGCTATCAGTGTCTCATCATTATCTAACATTTTATTATAAGGATTCAGATTTCGGCACTAGAAGGACGACAAGAATTTGTCGAGGTATCCAGTATAGCGGTGCGACATTTTTCAAAGAATATATGGAACTCTTCTTCACAACTGTAATCTATAAGAGCGTACAGTGCAGCATCGTTGGACTCACTTCTCTTTTGTCTGGGCGGAAGACCACCTAAACAGAGAAAATAAGATCATTAAAAAAACAGATTTCTTTTTTTAGAAGCTCTTGAAGAATTTGTATAGCTATACATGGCAGAGTTCTTCAAGGATGCAGTGTTATGCCCGATCAAACCTCGACGTGCTTTAGACATGAATCCTTGTTACGTTTGTGATACAATACAACCATGTAACATTAATGTAATTGGTCTCTAAGTTATGATTCATCAATTCAGTACTTAGATACTTATGTAAAATTTGGAAATATTTTTATGAAAAAAATGTTAATGTCACAATACCCTTTCAATAAATTATTTTGACGTTGTTAGAAAGCCACTTGGACAATATCGTTATCAAATTTTATTCTCGCTGTACATCTCAACTCCAATATTTTTCTTCGAATGTCTTCATGAAATCGTCCCAATTGTTGATGTCGTTTTTTCACTTGGCAAAACTATGGAGAAGCATGGCCTTCTTAACTATTTTCGAGTATTTCTCTGCCATACATATATTTTGACATTAAAATAGAAGAAAGGAGACTATTAAAGACTTTTAAAGATACATTTAAAGAAAATTAGTGAGAACGTTCCGATTTACAATCAGGCCTTAGGCCAAATGCATTACAATATTTAACATAATTATTTGTTTCTTAATTATCATTTAACTTATATTTTAATTATAAAAACCAAACCTTAAGATTCAGTCTGCACGAATCCCAACATCTGAGATATTAATTACCCAGTAATTAGTAATGTTCAATTAATAATTGTATTTACGAAAACAGTTGTCAGTTATTATTGTTATAATATTAGACATCAGTAAAAAAAAACTAGCTAATTATAGAAGTTTATCTCTTGTAACTTTCCTAATCTCGATGCAACTAGAGGTAATGAACTGAACCTTTTACTAAAGTCGAAGGTCTTAAAGGATCCACATGGGAAGGAGAATGTTCAGGGAGCTTTTTAGCAAATTACGACGAAAGATTGATTTTAGATCCTCTTGCCTCTCAAGTAGAGCGTTCCCTACTCAATATGTATAAGTTACCACGTGTGTTTAGCCTTACTTCCACTAGAGGAAACTCTACTTTCCATTGATATATTTATCAAAATGGGTTTTCCTCAGTTCATATATTTATGCTTTTATCTATAATACTAGGTATAGGTCGATATTTTTTCAAAGTTTAAACTTCGAATTTCTGATTTAAACTTTTCATTTATGTAAGTAAAGTCTTCTTTTTCAAAGATATGTGACATGAACGAGCAATGAATAATTGAGTTGATTGAACTTTTAACTAGAAAACCTTCAAATACAACATTTTCTTTTTTATGTTTTATTTTATCTCAATACAAAATTGTTATTGTTTTCTGTTTGTTGTTGTTGTTGTTTTCTAAATTGTTAAAAGTTTAAATATACAAATATCTGAGTTTTAACTATTTTTAGTAACAAACTGGGGCGTGTGGTAGTTTTACTTAATCTAGTATGATATGTTAAGCCAAGTCAATTCCTTCTGCGCAAAAATTACAATTTTTGTTAAAGTCGATGTCTCGAATGCACAGCACAGTTAACTTTTAATTTGTATATGTTTTCAAATGAATTTTCCCAAAAAAGCTGCTTTAAAGATTTGTGTGACGGTTATTTGTCAAACATAGTTTCAATACACGTTACTAGCTAAATGTAACATGTAGTTTTAATATAAATTAAAACAGGTTTAAACGGTTTCTATTATACCCTGAGGATATTGGAGGCCATAGAAGAGGAAAATGTTGAGTAAAGAGAGTGAAAATGCGTCCCTAGGATCCAATGTCATTTGTCATCGCTGTTACGACTGTTATTTCACATTAGCATTCATAACTATTTGTTTTGTTTAAATTTGTTTATTAATTAAATACAAATATTTCTAAAGGACAGATAACAAATAACTTGGAACGAAAGAATAATATTTTTGCCAATTATCTTTGTAAAGGAATGATTTTAAATTTACCCTATAGGTTAAATGCCGTGATAAAATTTATTCAATTTATATTACAAACAATTTACATTATTTACTTACATTAATTTTTCTTGTGTTTTTTCCCTCATATCGCAATCACTTAATAACTATGTTTTAGTTATTAACTATATTTTAGTTCTAAATACACTACATACGAATATTACTAACTCATTGTAATACTTGCACAATATTTTAATCTAAAATATAACAAAATATTAAAAGTATGATATTTAATTCAATATAAACAATTTATTGTGATGTATTTGTATCTCCAATTACAATATTTGACTTTTATTATTCTCTAAGCTACAAATTGGTTTCTCATTTAACATAATCAGTTTAATATTTTTATTTATTACAGATATATTCGTCTAACAATGTTTTATAGAAACAACAAATTATTTACAATTTTGAAGCGTAGTCGATTCTTTAATGGTTAAGGAGAGAAAAAACACTGTAAATTAAAAATGCCTATTTTATAGATGCATTTTTATTTGGCAAATTTATTTATTTCATATAAGGCCTATGTTAGTTAAATAAATGAAAATCACATTCCATTACCTTTACTAAAGCAGAAAACCTAAATACTTGTAAACCCCAATGTTTATTAAATAAGATACATGTCTGGCATGATAAAGAACTAAATAAACAAAATTAATAACTCCTAAATTATTTTTATGGAAAATAAGTAAACTTTTGTAGTTTGCCTGTTTACCGATAGATTTTAATTTGAAAAATCAATTTACTTAAGACTAATCTGTTTAGGCTACATAATAAAATCATACTTCAAAACATTTCCTGTAGAAGAAAATTTTAAGTACTTAATGTGTTGATTAAATAGAGAACGTGATCAAGAAAATATTCTAGTAAAATTAAATCCAGCAAATGGAAATTCGCTTAGTCTGCATCGTTGCTTAGGCAGGGGTATTTTAATGTTTTACGAAAACAGCTATGTTCAATTTAACACATGAAAACCATTCAACCAGGTGATCAGAATCAGGAAGTTCGAACAATCAAGAAACGCCCAATGTCTGAAATACATAATTTAGTTCTCGTCGGTTTTAACGCACCATGATCAAACCAAACACCAAGTTAAACCAGACAGGGTAGTGATATCGTGGATTTTCTCCGCTCATCAAACTCTCGTTTTTCACCTGTTACAAAGCTTGGTCGTTACTCTTGAAGGTAATAACTTCATTTTGTAACAATACTAAATCGCTTTGGAACGTGTCTTGTAACATGCTCCTGGAACTGCTTCAAATCCAAGCATTGCAATAGGTATAGGAGTTGGAAAGAAGGACATTTGAATAGAAAAAGTTTATTTAAAACTTGTTTTTCGTAATGATTGTTTATTGTCATTTTTTAATTGAGATGGGAACGCCATTTAGGTGCTGATTTTAACCTAAATGGAATGAACGAAGAGTGTGGATAGCTCAGGCAAATTAGACATATGCTCCCCAAAAAATCGTCTAAAGCTGGAAAGGGTTTTAATACCTTTTGGGGGTCCCAAATAAGAGTCCTGTGAGTTTGCGACGGATTCTGACGTCTGCTTAAGTTTTGGGAGTCGAAAAACTATGAAAATTGTGCACTTTTTTCAGTTTTTCGCTTACAAATCATAAATAACGAATCCTACGAAAAATGTTGTTCAAAGGTCTCTTTAAGTGCAATAAATTCTACGTCGATTGGTGTTAAATACATCAAAATCGGCCGAGCCGTTTAGCCACTGTAGCTTTTCAAAGTTGGGTAATATTCATCAACATGGCAAAAAAGTTGATTATTTGACCAGTTTTCGGCTTACAACTCCTAAACGACGCATGATATACTAAAATGCACCTGTAGTTAGTTAGGAAAACAAAATTCAGCGTAGAGTTATGATTATGAATTATTAGATAGTGGTTTATTCCATGGTAATCATCCAGAGGTGTATCCAGGTGTGAGAAGGTGTGAGGTGAAAGGTAGCAATAAGACCCCCTATGTAATAATAATAATAATAATAATAATAATAAATAAAAAAATCCAGGGATAGATCGTATATAATGGGAGGTTGGGCAGAATCCTAGAATTTTCGGATCCTCATACAACAATATTAGACTAAAAATTACATAGGGGTCTTACTCTCTTCACACATTATTAGATAAAACTCTGGATGATCACCAGTTGGAAATTGTTCTGCTTGGCCTTCTGTTGCTTAGTGTATTTAAATAGAGCGCAAAATTCACTACTTCCTTTAACACTCACAATTTTAATAAACCATCCCATCCTCGTCGCTTGACTCTAATGTCGATTCCTTCTTGTTGTTTGAATTTCATGTTGGTTAAACAGTTATTATTTAATTGTTGTTGTTGCATCTACTAAAGTTTGTACAGTATTTATTAAGTTGGATTATCGAATGACTTAAACCTCTTAAGAGAAAAGATTCGAAAGACACCTTTAGATTTATTATTCAAAACTGTTTATAAGTGAAAAAAACTCTGAAATTCATATTTGCCCTCAACCATCAGTTTCACATTGATGAAATAATTAGATGGTAACAAGACCAGGGTTTGGACCCCCTTAAAGTGTGTGTAGTCCGTGTGCTTGTAATGCAGGTCTTGCTCAATCTCTAGTGTGTAGTAGATAGTAGCCTGGTCAGTATTGTAGATCGGAGTCATGTGATGTAGGCGGGCTTACCATAAGATGTTACGATGGTGTGAGGGGATCCTGGGTCATCAGCCCGCCCTTCTGGTCAAGTAGTCAGTAGTCATTAGATAGTAGTCAGCATTTTGTAGTCAACAGTACATAGTCAGCATTCTATAGGCAACAGTCCCTAGCTTGTGGCCCATGTCTGGTAGAGTCTGGTAAATTGTTACCTCAGCTAAGCTACGTTGTCGTCTGGCATCTCAGGAGTGTTGCAGTATTTTTTCATAAGCTGCTTCAACAGGTCCCACAACTTGACAGAGATCCACTTGGCAAACGGGACTGTAGGAAAGAAAATACACAATATAATACGTGTTAGGTACAGCAGAGCACGGCACAGGTCAGGTAGGATGACACGCATCTTGGAGGGCTTCCTCTCGACGAGAGATTCAACATCAAACACAGAACACATAATTCGACTTGTTATTCAAAATCAAATCGAATTCAGAGTGAAAATTTACCCTGTCGCTATGGATATCCTCGAAGAGTCAAATTTAAAAAATCAAAATACTGTGTACTATCCTTATACCTATTCCATAGCTATCTTAATGTTATAATAGGCCTACGTATGGCTAAAGAACAGAGCACAACTAGAAATTCATGGTATTAGTTGATAGTACATTATTTAATTTACTTTGTTCCTAAATTTTAAAATTCAAAATGCATATTTGACACAAATATATATTTTTAATTTGCCCTAAGAAACACATTGAATAAATTACAAACCCACTGACAGCATTCCAATTAAAAGAAAAAAATACTTTCAATATGATCTTTTTGCTTCAATGTCTCAGTTTTATCAGATTATAGCCCAAATACCAATTGTGTTCAGTATTAGTGAACTTGTTCAAAAGATTTTGGTTTATCCGGTCATTACAGATCTTTCATGTGGGAATTGTTTGACTCAAACCGTTCATTGTATGAAATTCGAAAATAATGTTTTTTTCGCCCATATATATGAATTTGTTGTATTGTTGTACATGACATTAAAGTAAATATAAGATTTAGTCAACGTTTAGAACTAAATGAAAAATAGGGCAATTATGTTATACCAGTGATGAAGCGATGGAAACAAGTTCTACTTTCGAGTTAGTGGAACTGCAATAGTAGGATCGTAGGATTCGTTATTTATGATTTATAAGCGAAAAACTGAAAAAATGCAATTTTCATCGTTTTTCGACTCCCAAAACTTAAGCAGACGTCTGAATCCGTCGCAAACTCACAGGACTTATTTGGGACCCCCAAAAGGTATTAAAACACGTTCCAGCTTTAGATGATTTTTTGGGGAGCCCTCCCTATATTTGATCTAATTTGCCTGGACTATGATCAAAAGACAGCTGGGTCCAGTTTGGAACCATCAAAAAGCTTCTGACTTTTTCACGCTCAAGCCAACAGCCTTCAAAGTACGGGAGCATTATAATCACTCCACTACAGTTAGCATAAAATACCAAATAGTTTTAATGTAATGTATTTCAATACGATTAATTTTAATTATTGCTACTTACTAGTGTCATTTGATTGTTTTTCCCAGTAAAAAACACTTTCTTATTTACAATGAGAAGCTACTATGTACTACGATTTTTGAATTAGATTTGGATTCTCGAATAGTTAAATCTTATTGAAATTTTATTTCAAGACAAATTAACACAAGTAGAATAATTAAGGTTGTTTACGAACTTGATTAGATCTAACAGCTAGGTAAAGAAATAATGCTATATTTTGTCCTACAGTTTTACCTGACAAAGTGGGCTTCCTTGCACTGATTATAGTACGCCAAGTAACTAACTTATTCATTTACTTACATTTGACGAACTCATTTTACTGTTGCCTCTCTCCAGTATTTCAATCAAACAACACAAAACCGTTATTTTTATTAATAATACGTGTACGCTTGAAAATAAGTAGGCAGCACTCAAAGATACTACGAATACGATCAGCTGATGCAGTGATTCTAATTTCGTCCAACGCTTGGATTTAGCATAACCTAAAAAAAGTGCTGCTTCGTGTTTTGAACTTAAATTTTGACTAAAATAATCGTAAGTTATCACTTTATAAGGGCCAGAGGAACAGGTTTCTTTTTAGCCGACCGGTGAGCTTTGGCTCCGTTATCACGTCCGTTCGTCCGTCTGCTCCGTTTCGGCATGCCCACCACCAAAATCGTCTTCAGTTCCTTCCATATCAGGTTCCTCCGGATTCTATATTTAAGTCTGTATGTTAGATAATGCTGTACCGACAAATTGTAGGCCTACATACAAAAAAGATTTCAAACAATAATTATAAAAAGCTAGTATCAATTCTTGTAACGGTAGGGCTAGTAGTTGGGAGTTCAAAAGGTGAAAACAATACAGAATATTTTACCTAGATGTTTTAACAATTTAAATAATGAGAATAAAATGTCGTTTACCACAAACGAATGTTAAAAACATTGACAACCTGTGTCAAAGTCCTTTATATTCAATTCATGGGTAAATGGCTTGTTGTAAAAATTTAATTTACAAAGCTTTTAAGAATCAACGATCCTCGCTGGTGTAACATGTAACTTGTGTGCAAATATAATCTGATTAAAGCTGTTTGCTTGACCTACTTCATGGTAAAACTAATTTAGACCCTCCCTAGACGGGTACACACACAAATAGAAATTCTTATTAGCAGGGACAAGGGGATTGCAGATATTGAAAGGCATTTGGAGCAGAAAATTAAATTGGAAACAACCTAGAAAGGTTTAGTGAAAATCGATCTTTATAAATGTTTGGCCCTTTTCTGTTCCGATGAAGTATCATATGGCTCATAATGAATTATCAATTACTTTACTATTACATTACTTACGATGAGATGCCTTTGTAGAAATGTTAAAAATACATAATTTGGTTCTCGTCGGTTTTAACTCAGTATGATAAAACCTAGTTGCTGGATCTCAAATAATACCTCAAGGTAGAATTTCAATGCCATCTATGTTCTGTAAACTTCCTTTATGTTTTCATGTTATCTATATTTCATTATCTTTGGCTCAATTAATTTCTTAAATATTTTGCTTTCAAACATATGTTCATGATATTAAATTATTTCCCTATTATTATATCGGTGACATATGTAGTATATGAATGTAAATAAAACAGTGCTTGTTCTCCTACCTCAAAAGTGTGTTCATTTTTTTTTACTCTCTCATAATCTCAATTTAATATCTCCATAGCTCTACATATTCCCTCTGGTCCTATGTACCTCAAAAGTGTGTGTACCCGCTATTGATGGCGGGTTTGCCCGTCAGGGATTAGATAGGTCCCGAGTGTTACTTGCACTAAATGCGTCGGGGCGCTCTACCATGGTCCTCTAGGTCCCGACCTAGTGGAACCCAGGTGGAGTGACGCTAAAACAAGTAGCCGGAAACCCTGGTTAGGATTGAGGGGCAACCCTCTTTCCGAAGGGTCTGCTTCGGCAGCCGGCGAGCCTGATGACCTTAAGTCATCCGCCCATGATGTGCAAAAGGTTGATGCGAAGCTTCGGCCTACATCATGGGGCCCGGGTAAGTCTCACGATAGGTACCGGGTATGTAGTCAGGGGGCTTCGGCTCTCATGACAAATATTGAAATTGAAAATTGAATTGAATTGAATTGTATATGAATGTAAATAAAACAGTGCTTGTTCCTACCTCAAAAGTGTGTTCATTTTTTTTTTTACTCTCTCATGATCTCAATTTAATATCTCCATAGCTCTACATATTCCCTCTGGTCCTTCGAATTAATAATAATCATTAAACCGCTTTCTCAATTATTCTCTCTAACAATTCCCTAATATTTAATTTAATTCTCTACAAATCATTCGGTCCTTCGAGCCGGATAATTGTTGTTGCCACTGGTTGCTGTGTAGGTGAAGGCGTCATATGGTCGATGAACTGGATGTGCGACATCGAAGCCTGGGACGGCGCCTACTGGAGCGACGACGTGATCGTTGCCAAAGTACGGAAGAATGTTTCTAGTCATGTCGACAATTGCTAACCCTAGAGGATCTTGCGTCGCAGAGTGTAGAAATCTGGTCGTAATGATCAAGGGAGCGGCTTCAGTGAAGAAACACGGATAAAGCTGACCAATTGGAATAAAGCCTTGTCTGAATCTAGAGTTGTTATCGATGAGAGAGTCTCTTTCGTTAGGAGTGGGAATGACGACTCCATCTAACTCGGCGGATTCAATCTTGAGACCTAGAGTGATTGTATAATTCAGGGTACTAGGTGATCTGTCATATGGTTGGAAGTAGAGAACAGGGGGATATACGTCTCTTTTAGGATCAAAGAGATCGGCAGGAAAGGGTTCGTTGTCTTCAGTGCAATTTTCTGCATTGACGAGAGCCAATATCGGTAGACATTGTGCTGCTGTTGGAACATCAAGAGTAGCTTCTCCAAGGATCTTATTTTCCATGAAGTGAGCATCTTGAGCAAATTGCTCATCTGTTCGAAGAGTAGTAGGTTGATTGGTGTGTGTCAAACGATGCCACGTTGGAAGAGTGGGGGGTTCAACAGAATGGGAAAGAATCGTGATACCTGCTGCTTCTCCGCTGATTGCGATGAGAGTTCGATTACCAGTTTTAGAAGACTTAATAAAGTCTGAGACGTTTTCAACCGTTGCCAGGAGTGCTTGAAGATTGGCGTCGGAGTAACCAAATAATGCGTCGTATGCATTAACAGAGTTGTGCTGCGGGAGAACTAATGGGGCCATGCGGATGCGGGCCAACGTGGGACGGTTGGTCAGAGCGCGACCGACAACTGGATTGAAGATTTCCTCAACAACTTGGTTTAACCAATTTGGATGAGCGAAAGGGTCTCCGCCAACGGCGTATTGAGTGCCGAGGAAGTTACTCACATAGTAGGGTTGACCTTGAATTGTGATAACTAGAGTGTCATAGAATTCTCGAAGAACTTCTTCGGGAGTGGTGGCGGATCTGATGGTCGCAAGGATATTGTGAGCACTAATCATAATAAAAGCAGGAAGAAGACGTCCAAAGTCATGAAGCCATGATGCAGCTGCGAGGTCAGGAACAAAGATGAGTCCTGGTCGATTAGGGTCGTAAACGGCCGTGAGCTGGGAGATCAGAGGTTCGAGGTAGGATGGAACGTGGGCATCCATAATAAGTCGTAAGAAGTCGGAGGCTGAGTTGTCTCGTCGATATCTATTTGCTTGAAATGATGTCTGGGGCCTGTGGTGTATATAATTTAATAGAAGATGTGCGGTGATCAACATTTGATCGTACGCTACTAGAGTGAATGGGCTAACATAAGGATGTTCCTTGTAGTCTATGGTTGGGAAAGTTCTTGTGATATTGTATATTGAAAAGTAGAATGGAAATCTCAAATAAGGTTGTGTATCGACAGTAAAGTATTCGCCATAGTTTGTCTCAATCTTGGCTGCAATGTTGAGACGAGAAAAGAAATCAGAATCTTGTTTAGGAGCCTGAGGTGTTTCAGGAGCAACAAGAACAGGAGTTAGCTTTGAAGCTAGTTTCTCAAGTGCAACATGGTTGCGGATTTCAAGCTCCTACTTTGCAAGCTTTGGAGCTGTGGCCATTTCTATTAGAAAGAGGTTTGATTAAAACGAAATGTTCAGTAAACTTCCTTTATGTTTTCATGTTATCTATATTTCATAATCTTTGGCTCAATTAATTTCTTAAATATTTTGCTTTCAAACATATGTTCATGAAATTAAATTATTTCCCTATTATTATATTGGTGACATATGTTGTATATGAATGTAAATAAAACAGTGCTTGTTCTCCTACCTCAAAAGTGTGTGTACCCGCTATTGATGGCGGGTTTGCCCGTCAGGGATTAGATAGGTCCCGAGTGTTACTTGCACTAAATGCGTCGGGGCGCTCTACCATGGTCCTCTAGGTCCCGACCTAGTGGAACCCAGGTGGAGTGACGCTAAAACAAGTAGCCGGAAACCCTGGTTAGGATTGAGGGGCAACCCTCTTTCCGAAGGGTCTGCTTCGGCAGCCGGTGAGCCTGATGACCTTAAGTCATCCGCCCATGATGTGCAAAAGGTTGATGCGAAGCTTCGGCCTACATCATGGGGCCCGGGTAAGTCTCACGAGTATGTAGTCAGGGGGCTTCGGCTCTCATGACAAATATTGAAATTGAAAATTGAATTGAATTGAATTGTATATGAATGTAAATAAAACAGTGCTTGTTCCTACCTCAAAAGTGTGTTCATTTTTTTTTACTCTCTCATAATCTCAATTTAATATCTCCATAGCTCTACATATTCCCTCTGGTCCTTCGAATTAATAAAGCAACAGCTTAATAGCTCCTTTTATGAAGGAACTAATGGAAAGTACTCTCATACTCAACTGTGTGATTAGTCAAGTCCTGATTCGCTTAAGCAGTTAAACGTTGCATCCCTTTTAGAAGAATTATAAAAATTCCATCAACTTTAAAATTATGATTTTGTTTTACTCAGGTAACACATAATATGTTAATTTGATCAAAACAAATAATGGATATTAAAGTCTATAAATAAAGCATCATATGTATTAATTTAGCGAAAGGCGTCACCCATAGTTTTTTTACTTTATATTTTACTATACTTAAGCTCTATCTGATGTATCGTGTGATAGATGTTTGTATTTATTTATAGTATTTTTTTTCAACGGTTGTCTTCATGATTTGAAATACCAGAGATTTATTTGAAACGCTCCAGACAAGAATTAAATACATTATGGTCAGGGCCAAATGAAAAATTGAGTTAAAATCAATTGAAGACCTTTTCGAGTACAGTGCTTCTCAAATGTTCCTCAACTAGAACCTCCATCAAAATAATATAAAATCTCTCATTAGTAGTAATTTGAAGGGGGGATTTACCGTCTGACCCACGAATATTAGAAAAATGCCGGTATGGATCATAAACATAAACAAATGACTTAATTGACCCGAAAATAAACATTATTTAACATTGCTTAAATGGAACTGCCAAAATATATGTTCAATGCTATTAGTATAGGATTCGGGCCAACAACGTCATTTGTTTATGTTTATGATCCATGTGGTCTGACCGCACGATTTTTATTTCAGCTGCAGTTTTTTAATACGCACAAAATAAGAGTTTAAAAATTAGAAATTAAAAAAAAATTATTATAGGCTTAAAACTAAAAAAAAATAGATAATTAATTTTTTTAATTAAACTGTCATAACCTAACCTAACTAACCAAACTTGCTGATAATGAAAAAATTGAATAATGGTTTACTAATAGAAAAAATAGTTCTGTTCATAAAATAAAACTATAAACGCCTTAAATTAAATTTTATATTTTTTAATTTTTTAAAATGAAACTGTCATAACCTAACCAAACTAACCAAACTTGCTGATAATGAAAAAATTGAATGAAGGTTTACTAATCGAAAAAATAGTTCTGTTCATAAAATAAAACTATAAATAGCTCAAATTCAATTTTATAAGGTTTTAATTATAAAATTTAACTGTTATAACCTAACAAAACTAACCAAACTTGCTGATAATGCAAAAATCTTAGACAAAAAGTTTTGTGCACCCGATGGGTTTCGAACCCGGAACCATAAGATTAGAGGTCCGGCACGCTATCCACTAGACCACCGAGGCCGCTGGCTTCAACCCGTTTCATTGCGCTAATGGTGTTCCCTCAGCCAATAGGATGCTCTCATTTTGTTCTTATTAAAATAACTGCAGCTGAAACAAAAATTGTGCGGTCTGACCTAATCTTGTATACAAAAACATAATTATGTTCCAATGATCCAGGACAGCTGATTTCAGTTTCAAAACATCAAAAAACAACTGACATTGTACATTGTACAAGCTGTCCTCCATTTTCGAATAAAAATAGGAAAATAATACGCAGTACTGTAAATAATAAAGTAATACGGTACTGTTGCCATCTTTTAATATTGTATACATTCTTGTAAACTGGTGTAAACCGTTGGGAAATAAATAAATAAGTACTTATGTTTATGGTTTGTTCATTTTTGTAAAGTAGCATTACTCTTTTGAGCAACACAACCATAGTGTACGAAGTACAACCTGTATGCCCCCCCTACACCAATGATGCAAAACCTTTTACAATCCTTGTGCCAATTTTATAAATACCTGCAATAGTTAGTGCACACCTTTTAGAATAACGTTTTGCAACTAATTCTACTTTCACAACATAACAAAGGCCTTCCTCTAGGCCCTTGGAGAAGTTATTTCACATGTATCAGTTACTCTAGGTTGAAGCTGTGATTGATCCTCTGTTCTTATCCAGAGGTCGTGGTGATTAATGATGATGATTGTGCGTGTATGTGTGTGTGTGTGTGTGTGTGTGTGTGTGTGTGTTTGTGTGTGTGCGCGTGTGTTCGCCACTGCGGTAGGCCTCTGCGCTGACAGGTCCAAGGTATTCACTCATTGTCTTACGTGTCGACCGTTCTCCTTTATGTTATTAATTGATTCGCAGTTGTAACTATTTCACAAGTCATCAGGTTGATCAACTATCAAGTAATTAATTAACCAATGACTCTTTGTCTTGGCTGTTTTGAAATATCGTTCCTTTGAAATTAGCTGATTGAAGTAAATTTTTTGTAAGCATTTTAATAATTAAAAATCATGTTTGTAGCCCCTGGTCTGTTCATAATGTACTACTAAATTACTAATGTATTCCTGTCACAGCTCAACACATTTGGTCAAATTAGGACTTGTTTCGGTGTTAACACACAATCGTCCGCTTCAGGTATCAGTTGTAAACGAACAAAATTACGAAAAAAAATACAAAAATACATTGAAACATTTGAAAACCGGCCTCTTATAAGAAAGTGGCCGACCGTACGGATAGCATGGGACAGACTAATAAGGTCTATAAATACCTATTTAAAACAATCACACAATTCTGGCATGATCTTTTTCATACTTTTGGGAAAAAACAACACACATTGCCCCATTAAGAGGTCAACATAGTTATAAGATTACCTTTTATAACACAAGGTTTAGTGTTTCAATTGCCATTAAGTGTTTTAAGTCTTATTTAACATTATGTTTTATGTTTTGAAACGATTCACTATTAATAGTCAAAGGTTCTAGGTTAGGATCCAAATGTATCGATTACTATCATATAGAAAACAAAACAACAAAATTAGCAAATCTTTGTACACAAACTTTAGACAAACCTTAAACATTATTCATTGTGACCCTGGGTGAAATACATTGACAAACAAAATAAATACCTTACCCAATCACAGTTTTTGGTATGACGACTAGTTTCGTTCCAATATTATATTTGGATATCATGTTTGGAAACATTATATTTGATAGTCATAGACAAGTTGCAAATTAAAGAAGAATAATTCAAGAAGAACAAAACAAACTAAAATACAGGTGGCACTGGAGAGAAGAAGAACCATCATGAGTCAGTCAGTTTTATTTAGTTAGTGGCAGTGATAAGACTTTTCTGGCCAGCATGTACAGTTTTAATCAGTTTATAACATTTTTATTCCATTTTAACTATTTTATCAACATAAAAAGTTTTAATTATTGTGATTGTGACAGTTTGTAAAAGAATCTATTGTCGGATATTAATATATTGAGGATGTATGTGTTGCATATAAATTCATCTTATGAAGTTATAAGGAACGAAAGTAGTCGTCATACCAACAACTGTGATTGTATAAGGTAATAATTTTATCTTCTCAAACCTTAAATTCAATATGCTGCAGTGCACGTGACAATTTCATACAAAAAAAACTAAAATGTGTGAAATAGAACTTACTGAAAATGTACTCAGATATCGAAATAACTCAAGGACCGTTTTAATAAAACATCGTACTTATCAACTTGAACCAGTAGATATAATCATAAATATTACAGACAGATATTTTCGTTACTTAACTGCTCCATATGTTATTTATTTGTACTAACTTTCTCCACTTCACAATTAACAAACAAAGCCCGTGGACTACTATGGGCTACCATGGGCTACCATGGGCTACTGAGTGTTCAGGCCCTATTTAAACGTCAGCAGTAGATACAAACATTGTTCGTCGTGACTTGACAGTTTTCGCTTCTGAGTAGGCTGCGGTGACTGTGGCGAAACACCAATATAATCGTTAAGTAATAGCATAGACTAACCAACACAAGTAGACCTCTCATCATGTTGTAAATTTTGAAGCTCGTTTTTCATGCCTAGTTCATGTCCGGTGGCACTGATCGCTAGTGTGGATGAATTTTGTTTATATTAGTTTAGAGTTAACTTATTGATTTGTGTTTTACTGTTTGGTTATATAACTAGGGGACGAGTTATTGTTTATTATTATATCGCTTTATTTGGTTAAATGATGTTTTAAATGATTGAAATTACAAGAAAAACATTGTAAACAAAATAAACATTGGCCAGAACTACTAAAATTGTTTTCGCTGATCCATAAAGATTTGTCATCTATGGTTAAATCTATTTATCTATCTTTACTATTATAAAATTGATGTGGTGTATGTCTGCCTGGCTGCCACGACTGAAATACTAAACCTCAATAGCTCAAATGGTAATAGTTCTTAGTGAATGATTTGTAGGGAATGGTTATTAAAACTATAGGGGTTTTATGATAATTAGTTCGAAGGACCAGAGGGATAATATGTAGAGATATGGAGATATTGAGATTAATGAATATGAGAGAGAGAAAAATGAACACACTTTTAATGGTTACAAAAGAACAAGAACAGTTTTATTTACATTCATGTACAACATATGTCACCAATATAATACCACACACTAATAGGGAAATAATATACCAGATAATAGGGAAATAATATAATTTCATGAACATATGTTTGAAAGCAAAACATTTAGGAAATAAATTGAGCCAAAGATTATGAAATATACATAACATAAAAACATAAAGGCAGTTTACTGAACACTTAGACTTTTCGGGAGATTAAATAGACTATTGATGTGTTATTTTGTATCAGTTGTTTTGATTAATTTTCGTATTTGGTATAACTAATTTGAGAATAATTACAGCATTGCGCTAGATGGATTAAGTTTTAACAGCTAAACAGATATTATCACCCAGGTTGCATCAATTAAACTCTGTTTTATAAACCTTGATTAGAACTAGAGTAACTAGAAGGCTGTGAATTTAACGTAGGTGTAATGACACATATGTAATTCACTAGTGTTTTGAGTTCAAGGTGAATTCACCAATTACATCTCGCTTGTAATTGTGAGTTTAAAGATGACCTGAATCTTCACGTCATTCATGACTTCATCTACGACACATTAAACTTTTAAATTGAAGAGTTTCTAAAGAGTAAAGTTAATTTTGAGATATCCTTCATCCTTGTCATCAAGTTCGTCGCGGTAGACTGAATATGTAGTATGATAAGTGTTTATACGGCTTGAATAATGTAGAGTAAAGATCCCAAACTTTAGCAACTGCAGCAACGACGTAACATCAACTCAAATGTTTAGAGAATGTAAAGTGTGTATTTAGGAGGTACTCAGCCGTATTTGGGGTTTTTCTTGCATAGGAGTTTTGAACAATAAGAGTTTGAGCTTAAATAAAAAACAAAATTATCTTTTTGGAAATATTTATATATCCAAAACATAAAGTAAATAAACAGCATTATATGCATGTTAACGGTATTGAACATTGAGTGCAAGTATATATGAACGGCATTATAAAATAATTTGAGGTTAATATGTGGAAAACTTTTTTTTTTTTACTCGAAAAGAGAAATACGGGTAAAGTTTGGGTTAGCATGTTTCTTGGAATTGTAATACTTTTAAGTGGTATACAATTTAGTATATGATGTGGTTTGAAAGTTTTCGCCCTACCAAAAAAAAGTTGTTTTGTGATATATTTATTTTATTGCATATCAAAGTATAAGTTAGCTCATAAGAAATGGGAAATTTGAAACAGATAAGAGAAAAATATATTTTTAAAATGAGTTCAGGGTATTCAAATAGTACAAAATTGTTCATATAAAGTTACTTAGTTTTTAAACGAATACAAATATTATAATTCTGATTACATCAACATACATACTTGGCTTAAAATACTTACGTTGTTTGGTCGCTATTTTATTGAAAAGTATTAAAGTAACACTTTCTAAATACTTCTTAAGCATTGAACTATTCACCCTCTAATTACAGCCAAGTCCTGCTAACCTCTGTTCTCCAGCCCATTAACCGATTAACCCATTTGTAATGGCTGCGATTAGTTCTCGCTCATAATGTTGTGGACCGCCTCGTATACATAGCCTTCCCTGGGGCGACGTGGGTGTGTGTGATTGACTGATTGCGCTAATAATTACCACACACTAATGATATGGGTCTGTTGTATGTCGTCAGTTCTGCCCTGAGCCCTTAGCTACTGCAAACCTTGATTTGCTGATTCATTTATTACAGTTGATTGATAACTTTCATCACTTGAATTTGCGATATGTTTATTCAGACCTGAACGTTTGACAGTCAGTGACAATATAAGAGCTATTTAGTTTCGATTGGTTTAATTCTGATAGGATTAAGATTTATTTTATCATGTCAAAAGTATGATTGTGTACAACAAATACCTGGTACGTTTTATAAGTACAATTTAGATCAACTTGATTAAAGTTTACTTAAAATGATCAGTTTTTGTCCCTTGTACTTTTTGTACTTGTTTACTACCAAAGGTCTGAACAAACACTAATCAACTAATTTATACTGTTTTTGGACCATTTTCAAAGTAAACAAAAATCAAAATAAGATATGTAAATAAATAAATAACATATGATAATAACATATAACTAACATATAACATATGGTAATTACAACAGGTTACAGCCAACTGAGATGACTTTCGAGTGGAAATATTAGAATATAGAAAAAGATAGTGTTAACAATGATACATCGTTATTTGTGTGCTTTAGAGTGTCTAGCATAACGAGTTTTCTTCTGGATCTTATGCTATCTCTCGTCCTTGCAATACGGTTGAACCGTTGGACATTTTGTTCTTCTCCCACCCTCCTTAGCTGTTGTTTAATTGTTTCAAACCACCGGGTGGTCTCAAGATGGTTGAAATTATTTGTAATCATTACAGCCAGAATTTTTCTGGATGATAGCTCTGGATACCGTTCAACTACAGTATTGTATTTATTTAGTTTTAGGGTTACGTTGGGTTTAACTCCATTTTTTAACGTTTCCAGCAACATGTTGTCCATTCCTAGGCCACTGGATACAAGTTAGTATTATTCTACAATTTAGAATCATATTTTTAAATGGAAAACAATCCCCAATTTGTATAAGTTTGTGGATTTTTGGTAGTTTTAAGACAATATTTAATGTTATTATTTACCAGAATAGACTTAGTATTGGAACTTGGGTTAAAATCTCAAGGACGTTTATAATATATTCTCAAAAACTGATTTAATTCAGATATAACATTAATAAATACATTTAAACATTTATAGTCCTCTTTAACAAAATGTATATGTTAGTTGTTTAATTTTAACTGAATTAAGTTTAACTGGTTATTTTCATAGTAAAAAAATAAATAAAACATCTGTTAAAAACAAAACGAAAACGTTAACCATTCCAAATAACTTACTTACGATTCACAGGATCTTTACGGCCGCGAACTTGGTGTGCTAGCTGCACGTCTTCAGGACACAGTGTTATATACTTCGATGGTTATACGTTGAACTTGGTTCGCGCACAACATTGTGTCCTTGAGAATTCACATATGTCTCTGGGCTAAGAAGAGTAATCATTCCATGCAAGGTTTGTAGGTGGTTTAGGAGGAGAAGGGATCCTTCCAGGGTGAGTTCCACCTTAGAGAATGGTCAAATATCAGGGCCAAGAAGAGTATCAGTTCAGGCCAATTAATGCTTTTCAGGTGGTGCAGGAGGAGAAGGGATCCTACCAGGGTGGGCTACATGGCCTTTAGACTACAATTTATAAAATTACGATATAACATATTATTTATAAGCAATTTCAATGATACAAATATTAAGATAAAACCACTATAATTACAATATGAGGTTAGGTAAATGGCATTTGCCGTAGGAATAAATAAATAAACGAGATGATGAAATTCGTCCACTCAGTCACAGGTCTTACTTGTGTCTACAGTAATATAATGCAGATATAGCAAACTATTTCACGATACTTTGTACATTGATACATACTTGTCCCGCAGTGGTTTAGAGTTCTATTACACTTACACTGATGGCATTCTCGTAGCTTCTGAATCATTGTTTAAGAACCATCATTCTTGTCCTCATCTCTATATTCTTTTGCCTCGAATTTCGGTAATGTTATAGGACTCCGAGGAGGAATCTCAATCGTTTAATTATTTTAAAGGTAAATGACTTTTTCTGTAGTTGCTAATCCTTAGGCGAAATCCGCAAAATCCTCTTGCAAGTGATTGCGAATGACGAAACCATTGATCATAGTCTACACTATCTTTTATAGCAGCGATATTCTTGCTGGTATTCCAAAATGATAAACAGATCTGTAATCTATCTTAAACTATTCCATTTCCTTCCATTTTCTCGTTATGTTTTGAATCATTGTTATATATTTGTCTATTTGCATTAACTAACAACTATATGTTATTTCTATTTATATTACGCACTGATGACATTATCGCAGCTTCTGAATCATTGTTAAAGAAACCATCATTCTTGTCCTCATCTCTGTATTCTTTTGCCTCGAATTTTGGTAATGGTACAGGACTACGAGGAGGAATCTCAATCGAGTAATTATTTTAAAGGTAAACTGAATTTTTTGTTTTAGGTGTAACTCTTAGGCTTTTGTTTGGAGGTGCTAACTCTTAGGCTTTTGTTTTAAGGTGCTATATCTTAGGCTTTTGGTTGGATGAGCTAACTCTTAAGGCTTTTGTTTGGAGGTGCTATCTCTTAGGCTTTTGGTTGGATGTCTGAGCCCTTAGCTACTGCAAACCTTGACTTGCTGATTCATTTATTACAGTTGTTTGATAACTTTCATCACTTTGTCTCTGACACGTTAAACTCCAAGTCTTGAACTTTTGGCAGGCACAAGGGATTTATTATCGCGGGGGCCGTCTTTGCAGTTCAAGAAAAAACTAAAGAATTTATGACTTATTGAGTTTCATTAATTAATACTAATCCGATAATGTCAATATTCGTGTATTGAGGATATTAGAAAATAATTAGTTAAATTGTAACAGCTAACCTATTTGATTTTGCGATATGTTATTCCAAGTTGCACGTTGAGTCAGTGACAATAAGAGCTATTTAATTTCGATTGGTTTAGTTCGGTTAGGATTAAGATTTATTTTATCATGTCAAAAGTATTATAAGTATAATTAAGATCAGCTTAATTGAGTTTACTTAAAATGATCAGTTTTTGTCCCTGATTATTTACTTGTTTACTACCAAAGGTCTGAACAAACACTAATCAACTAATTTATACTGTTTTTGGACCATTCATTAACATCTGTTATTAATATAACATTTTTAATTCCAAATAGCGGCCATCATATTTTTAAATGGAAAACGATCCCCAATTTGTATGACTTTGTGCAATTTTTGGTAGTTTAAAGAAAATATTTACTGTTATTATTTACCGGAATAAACTTAGTGTTGGAACTTGGGTTAAATCTCAAAAACGTTAACAATATATTCTCAAAAACTGATTTAAGTGATATTTTATATATTCAATTTACAATAATTAGTACAGTAAAATATCAAACCATCACCCTTCTATAAAATTTAATTCAAGCTTTCTAAAGAAATATAACAATTTATGCCACATACTAAAATTAGTATTGTTAACCCTTCCAGATAACTTTACTGACGATTCACAGGATCTTTACGACCGCGAACTTGGTGTGCTAGCTGCACGTCTTCAGGACACAGTGTTATATACTTCGATGGTTATACGTTGAACTTGGTTCGCGCACAACATTGTGTCCTTGAGAATTCACATATGTCTCTGGGCCAAGAAGAGTAATCATTCCATGCAAGGTTTGTAGGTGGTTTAGGAGGAGAAGGGATCCTACCAGGGTGAGTTCCACCTTAGAGAATGGTCAAATATCAGGGCCAAGAAGAGTATCAGTTCAGGCCAATTAATGCTTTTCAGGTGGTGCAGGAGGAGAAGGGATCCTACCAGGGTGGGCTACATGGCCTTTAGACTACAATTTATAAAATTACGATATAACATATTATTTATAAGCAATTTCAATGATACAAATATTAAGATAAAACCACTATAATTACAATATGAGGTTAGGTAAATGGCATTTGCCGTAGGAATAAATAAATAAATAAATAAACGAGATGATGAAATTCGTCCACTCAGTCACAGGTCTTACTTGTGTCTACAGTAATATAATGCAGATATAGCAAACTATTTCACGATACTTTGTACATTGATACATACTTGTCCCGCAGTGGTTTAGAGTTCTATTACACTTACACTGATGGCATTCTCGTAGCTTCTGAATCATTGTTTAAGAACCATCATTCTTGTCCTCATCTCTATATTCTTTTGCCTCGAATTTCGGTAATGTTATAGGACTCCGAGGAGGAATCTCAATCGTTTAATTATTTTAAAGGTAAATGACTTTTTCTGTAGTTGCTAATCCTTAGGCGAAATCCGCAAAATCCTCTTGCAAGTGATTGCGAATGACGAAACCATTGATCATAGTCTACACTATCTTTTATAGCAGCGATATTCTTGCTGGTATTCCAAAATGATAAACAGATCTGTAATCTATCTTAAACTATTCCATTTCCTTACATTTTCTCGTTATGTTTTGAATCATTGTTATATATTTGTCTATTTGCATTAACTCACAACTATATGTTATTTCTATTTCTATTACGCACTGATGACATTATCGCAGCTTCTGAATCATTGTTTAAGAAACCATAATTCTTGTCCGTATCTCTTGCCATGGATTTAGGTAATAATATTGAAGGTTTTCGAGGAAGAATCTCAATCGAGTAATTAGTTTCATAGGTTAACTGACTTTTTGTCTGTGGTTCTCTCCAGTGGTTCCTTAGGCGAAATCCGCAAAATCCTCTTGCAAGCGATTGCGAATGATGAAACATTGTTCTTCGTCTACACTATCTTTTATAGCAGCGATATTCTTGCCAGTATTCCAAAATGATAAACAGATCTGTAATCTATCTTAAACTATTCCATTTCCTTCCATTTTCTCGTTATGTTTTGAATCATTGTTATATATTTGTCTATTTGCATTAACTAACAACTATATGTTATTTCTATTTATATTACGCACTGATGACATTATCGCAGCTTCTGAATCATTGTTAAAGAAACCATCATTCTTGTCCTCATCTCTGTATTCTTTTGCCTCGAATTTTGGTAATGGTACAGGACTACGAGGAGGAATCTCAATCGAGTAATTATTTTAAAGGTAAACCGAATTTTTGGTTTTAGGTGTAACTCTTAGGCTTTTGTTTGGAGGTGCTAACTCTTAGGATTTTGTTTGGAGGTGCTAACTCTTAGGCTTTTGTTTTAAGGTGCTATATCTTAGGCTTTTGGTTGGATGTTTTAACTCTAAGGCATTTGGCTGGAGGTGCTAACTCTCAGGCTAAATCCGCAAAATCTTCTTGAGAGCGGGTTAATGACGAAACCTTGATTATGTGAATCTTAGTTTGCACTATCATAGTTGCGATATTCTTGCAGGTATTCCAAAATGATAACCAGATCTGTAATCTATCTTCAATAATTCCATTTTCCTTGCATTTTCTCACTATGTTGTGAATTATCCCCTTAGTAGGACTGTTTTAAACTTCGTACTTTTTGTACAACATTTGAGAAACTCAAGTTGTTGTGAGGTAACCTTCCGTTTCATAAATACATTGTAATAAAGTGATGTTTGTAAAAACAATCAACAATAATCAGCTGTTTAGTTCTCAGTGTTTCAAAATAGGAAACACAAACATGATCAACCTATTGTTAAAAGCCTCTAAATTAAGACAATAATAAGATAATTTGAATATATTTGAAATACAAATTGAGTTTTTAAGATCTTTGAGATACCACTAGTACTAGTATTATTATGACTACTAAGAAGAAGAATAGAAATAGAGTATAAAAGTATAAATCACAATGGGACATGGCGCCCTCCGCTAGACCTGAATTAATTTATTTGGTCCTTCGTATACACTGTGGTGGAAATGAATCAAATGCCTTATTTGGGTCACAGCAATTTTAACTGACAAATAGCCTATGCAGTTACTAGTTTAGGGATTCTTCAACTTTATATTACTGTTGTATATGTTGAATTTAATATTAGTTGAATTTGTATCAGCTGATTATTACTATTGTTTATGTTTGTGGTTGCTATGTTGGGAATCATTCTAAAAGTCAATACATATTAGTTTTTACTGAAGTCTTTATAATTATTATTATCTTAAAAAGTTAACATGGTGTCAGAAGTGGGATACATCAGACGTCGTCCAGCTCCTTCTGCTCCACCTCGGTCCACTCAATACCACTTACTATTGAGAAATACTTCTCTCGCCTCATGTAGTGGCATTGAGGCGTCACCTCTCCGCTGACCGTTTCGTATAGCCTTTTGGCGGAATTGATAAGATCCTGCTTTGCCTCTTCTTCCAGGGCCTCTAAATGTTTGATCCTTTCATCGTACCTACGAGGCAATAATAGTCTGTACATTTTTGCTTCTGGAGATTGTTTTTTCATTCTTCCTTGGCTGAGGCTGTGTTGCTCAAATCAAGAGGTGCAGGTTTACGATGCATTGGATTCATATTTTGTAGGAACGACAAATCCCTTATAAGAAAGATTTTTGTTTAACAAAATAATCCAACACAAGAATGAAAATATAAAGGATTTTATAGGAAGGTTGAAAGAAGGAGCTAAAAGTTGCGGTATTGATGGTTTGTCAAGTTTTATATAAAAATGAGTTAGAAGAGACATTAATATGTGACCGTCTTGTCATTGGCCTAGAAAACAATGAACTACGGAAACGTCTATTGCTGAAGAAAGGCTTGAAGCTAAATGATGCTATGGAAATTTGTTTGCAGCATGAAAATACGGAAACATATGTAAAGCAAACGACATCTCCAGGAAACGAAGAAACTTCTTTTAAGATAACAAAACATCAATAGAATGAAAAAGGTCAATCTTGTCGATACTGTGGAAAATTTCACAAAAGAAGGGCTTGTCCGGCTTATGGTAAGATTTGTTCCTGTTGCCAAAAAAGAAACCATTTTAGTAGTGTGTGTAAAAGCAAAATGACAGAAAACCAAGATCAGCATTCTACTTCTCAAGAGGATGTCATGCATATGAAAGAAACTGTTAGACCTACTTACAAAAAACAGCTTTTTGTCAAAATGCAAGTCAATAGAAAGTTTTTAAAATATCAACTAGACTCAGGAGCTACATGCAATGTTATAAGTAACACTGATTTAAGAAGACTGTTGGATACTGATAAGCCAGTTTTGAACAAAAGTATGGTCACTCTATCATTCTATGGAGGAATGTCACAAAAATCATTGGGAAATATTGTCTTGAGAGCTAAATTTAAGAAACGGTTCTACGATTTGAGATTTGAAGTAATGGAAAGCGAAAAAAATCCGTTACTAGGGGCAAGTGATTGTTTGAGACTGGGTTTGATTACCACCGATGATGAGGTGTTTCAAGCCTTAGCTACCACTCATGTCCAAATAAATGATTTATTTAGTCAATATCCTGATGTTTTTGAAGGGCTTGGATGTCTTGAAGGTTCATACAACATAAAAGTTGATCCAAATGTTGAGCCTTCAGTTGCTGCTCCTAGACGTCACCCCCTTGCTCTGAAAGATGAAATAAATACAGAGCTATGCAGACTTATAGTCCAGTCAATGAATGCTCAAAAGGGGGGTGTAGAGGACATGGAGAGGGGGGTTCTGCGGGAATGTGTTCGGGGTAGTTAGAAGATAAAAATACCAAAAGTTCCCGCCCCTGGCCCTGCTGCTTCAGCGGGGGGAGGGGGGGGAAAGACCCATTTTTTTAGTTTTTTACTTCTACACTGAAAACCGTGCATCGTACGGAAGAAATGTAAATTATAAAAAGAAAGATGATGAAATTCTCTACAAGAATGGTCATATTCATTTCTTCCGTATATGCATTAGTTTAAAAGATATTCTCAAAATAATATAAACATTCTTAAAAAAAAATTATTTTTCACGCGTTTTTTGTCAAATAAGTTTATATAATCCATTAGCCTGTTGTTGTTTCACATCAATCAGGATAGAAAACAGGTTTTTGAACACTAACCTATATAATATAATATATCAATCGTATATATTGTGTTAAAAATAGTTTATATAAATTGAAATAGGTTATATATATTTGTCATGGAAACAAGTAATTTTGGCATAATTATTACATTAAAAATTAAAAAGATTATGTTTGTAGCTATATTTGTACAGGTTTATTTATAACAATTACCGAAACCAAGACTTAATATTATTGTTTATGGTCTGGCTCACTTGAGACGAGAGGGTCCGACTTCTGTCCCAAAAACTGGTGCCATCTGGAACTGAAAACCACCATCTAGGACATCTCCATCATTCAATTCTTGTTGATTAGACTCAATATTGGCTATCAAAGTGAGAATTCGGTGTAGGCCTGTATATTCTTCATCTTCCTCATTCATCAGAATGGGCATTTCATGTAAAAAGATCCCTTAGCAGTTCTGGCATAACGGAGAACTCTTATTGGACATTTTCTTGCATGCACAAATTGCACATCTGGCACTATTATAATCTTGAGTACATTTGCAAAAACTTGGTTAAGGGATTAACTGTTCCTGGTTACTATAATTTTGGTGTCTCTGTTCAAATGAATATCCACTGACTAGTGGCGGTCCCTTGGGGGGGGGGGGAGTTCTGATTAGAAACTATCTTTGTATATGATATTGTATAAGGTAAACGCACCAGTAGCTGACAGTATAAGAAACTATACGCACTTAATAATCCGTGGTTTTGAATAAATAGGAACTAAAGAGATATTACGGATTTTATGTGATTCTAAATTTAGTGTAGTTTTCAAATTTGTCATACAAAAAGGGTTTTTTAAATATATTTTATAACATTTTTAAACTTAATTCAACCTTTGTACGTGTTCCAGTGGCTGACAGTGAAAAAAGTGCTTGTACCAGTAGCTGACAGTCAGTTGTCCCAGTAGCTGACACTGGAACTATACATGTACTAGCTGCTAAACCTAAGGGTTTTATAATTTATAAGACGAATAAAATCTAACTTAATAATTAAATTATAAAATCATGTAAAACGTTGTTAAGAAAATTTATTTTACATATTTTAAAATAAAAAATATTTACATTAAAAAAAAATTTTATATTTTTTTATTTATATTAAAAACATATATACATTTTTTTAGATAATTTGGCTTATTAATTAAAAAATTAAAATCATTTTATAAAATTGCGAGATCACATAAATTATAAATAGCATGCAAATTTCGATGGGTAAAACCAATTTAATATTGTGCAAGTAGCAAATATCCCCTGTCAGCTATTGGAACTTGTATGGCTTTTGTGTACCAAAGCCTGACATTGATATAATTTTTAATCCAAAACCCCTAACACCCCAATTTTATCATGAAATTGTCAACACAGGTATAATTGATAAAAATAATGAGCCTAATCATTAATACTATTTAAGAAATTTAGCGAAATGACTAAAAACCAAACTTACCTTCTTAACAATTTCATTAAGGGAATCGACTAAATGTGATGTGTACAGACAGGGTCGCTTTCAAACCACCACCATTCAGCGAGTATGGGCTAAATTTCACAGATTTTTTTTGTAAACAAATCAAGAATAAACATATGTTCTTCTAACAATGCAATCATGTGTAAATATTTTTAAGAGACCACATTATAATGTAAAGAAACTCAAACTGTCAGCTTCTGGAGCACTGTCAGCTACTGGTGCGTTTACCTTAGTTTAAATTTATTAGTCCAGTGCAATTAGGTTATGACCCGGACAAAATTGATAACAGGCTGAAAATTGTTGGAAATGTTCAAAACAATGTCCTGAGTGGCCCACACAAAGTCCCAAGAAATCCCTGTTGGGGAACGGCCGCCATTTTGAAAAAAACTGCCGCCATCTTGGAAATTTAGATTTCTTGCTGTATCTTTTGAAGTAATTGTCCGAAAGACCTTATTTATGTCTCAAATTAAACGTTTTGGGCTCATGTATGAGGGTAATATATAATTAAAGAGTTTATTATGTTCTAAGCATAAATATTATTTATATTAACCTCAAAAATATCTATAATAATGATATAGATACGGTTATGTCACCCCTTTTATACGAATTGTGGATATTTATATGCATGCAAGGTGAATGCGATACTCCCTGGTGTGGATTAACGTCCGCACGGGTGAGTACTACGACTATCCGCAGTACTATCCTGATAATTAGACCAATTCGTTATTACCAAGGCAAAAATGTGGTTCGGATTCCACTATAAACTGTAGGTCCCTTCTTGCTATTAGCTGTATGGGCTATTAATTCACCTGTGTCTAAGGAATAAGTCGGTCTTAGTCACTAACAAGACTACAAGATCGCGCCACTCATCCTACACTCATCTCCATTCACACTTGGCTTAAAATACCTGCTTTGTATGGTTGCCATTTCATAGAACAGTATTAACACTATAGATATTGAATCTAATAAACAAGAATTGGATTATGAAGAGACCATGAACAATAGTATTAAGTCTTGGTTTCGGTAATTGTTATAGATAAACCTGGACAAATATAGCTACAAACATAATCTTTTTAATTTTTAATGTAATAAGTATGCCAAAATTACTTGTTTTAATGACAAATATACATAATTTAATTAAATTTATATAAACCATTTTTAACACAATATATACGACTGATATATTATAGTATATAGGTTAGTGTTCAAAAACCTGTTTTCTATCCTAATTAATGTGAAACAACAACAGGCTAATGGATTATATAAACTTATTTGACAAAAAACGCGTGAAAAATCATTTTTTTAAAGAATTTTTATATTATTTTGAGAATATCTTTTAAACCAATGCATATACGGAAGAAATGAATATGACCATTCTTGTAGAGAATTTCATCATCTTTCTTTTTATAATTTACATTTTTTCCGTACGATGCACGGTTTTCAGTGTAGAAGTAAAAAACTAAAAATTTGGGTCTTTCCCCCCATCCCACCGTTGAAGCAGCAGGGCCAGGGGCAGGGACTTTTGGTATTTTTAACTTCTAACTACCCCGAACACATTCCCGCAGAAAAAAATTTCCCCCTCTCCATGTCCTCTACAATCCCTTTATTGACTGGACTATTAAGTCTCTTGGAGTAATTAAAAAGGTCACAGAACCTACTGATTGGGTTAGTAGTATGGTGATCGTCAAGAAACCTAATAAAATAAGACTATGCACAGACCCTTTCTACCTAAACAAAGCCATCAAGAGATCTCACTATCAAACGCCTACTGTTGAAGAGATCATGCCACAATTAGCAGGAGCAAAATACTTTAGTATTCTTGATCTAAAAGATGGATTTTGGCACGTCAAACTTACAGAGGAAGCGAGCAATGTTGTGAATCATTCTAAAAGTCAATACATATTAGTTTTTACTGAAGTCTTTATAATTATTATTATCTTAAAAAGTTAACAACTGTTGACTTTTTATCCTTTGAATACGTCGCAAAGTTTCATAAATGTCTTATTCGTAGTTTAATGCAAGGTGAAATTGTTTAAATTACTTAACTTTCGAGATAAATTGATGCATACAATGTAATAAGGTGAATGTGATCGGTGTTTCTTTTAATGTTTAAAATTAAGTAAAATCAAAAATATTTGTTTTTAAATTATTTTACAACTATAAAACTGTATCCTTTACAAACAAAATCACAAATACTTATGGACCTTTTTAATAATTTGCGGTATGGCGTTTGTTTTCTATAAAGAATTTTTTTTATTTAATTTTTATTACATAACTTTAAATTATAATAATCATGTAGTTGACGACTCTTTTCGTTATTTGTTGAAATGGGTGGAACGTTTAATAGCTTAAGCGAATCATAAGAATCAGGGCTTGCCTAATTGCACAGTTGGGTATTAGCGTACGTTCCATTGGTTCCTTAACCAAATGAGCTATTAAGTACTTATAACATTTAGTCTTTCAAAAAGGCACTTTACTTATCATTATGATTAACTTCATTGAAATGAAATTGCATTTCTGATTGCTAATTAAATAATTTTGTTCTTAATGCTGCTGAGGACATCCAGTTATTTATTGGATGCTACAGCAAAAATATCTGATAACTTGTGAATTTTTTTAAAAACCGTACTGCAAGTAAAATATAAAATTTCATGCTACATATTAATTATAAATGATACATTTTTATTTGTATGTTTTATATTTAACTTACAGAAAACTACATCATAATAGCAACTAATCATTACTATACACGTTCAAAATTTATTATTAAAAACTTGCAATACCGATTTTTATTCTCTTCTAGCATTTTCATCATGTATTCTAGTATTCTAGTATGTATAATAGATAAAACCTTAGAACTTCAGATTAATCTTAACAACTCGAATATGTTTAACTGAATGATTTTGTGCATTTTATAAATCGTTGTGTCCTTAATCCTTAACAATTTATACAATTAATAACTGTTAATTGTCTAATGAATTTTACTGAAATTTTGCTACATGACTAAACAAGGGACTAAACCCTAGCCTAACGAATATTTGCACTGTTGAAGACATTTCGACAGTCTATTTGTATTATTTCATCATACATATAAATTTTTACATATTTTAGTGATGTAAGCGGAAATTTGAAATGACAAATTACATTATAGGATCCTGGGGACCAATTTTCACTCCTTTTGCAAGGAAATTTATATATTCTGGAGCACACGGCACTACCGCTGTGGGACTGGAATTATTGGTATAATTTATCATAATGCGTCTTCAACTCCATGTTAGACAATAATAAGACACTGATATCTGATACAATTATTACCTAAAATTTGTTTAAAATGAATTAAGGCGTGATGATATTGCTGACGTTCAATGATGATACTGCCTATTATGCACCGTTTTACAAATATGGTGTAAGAATGATTATGATATTGTGTAATTATTTACTGCTAAGCGTAGAGAATGGCGATAAGAAAACATTTTTACACCTGAGGATACCTGAGGCAAGCTTTGCGTTTTAACCGAATAAAAGATATCACGGTGCAAGTAATAGTTAACTAATAAAATATTTAATTAAATTATCTTTTATCTGGTGAGAGCCACGTCAAGTAGGTGTTTACGCTATGTACAAACCCAGACTATTCACCCACTCATTAGGACATTCTAATACAAATCGCTATGTACAGCGAGAATCAAAAACAGAATTGAGAACGACCGATATCGTCCAAATGATAATCTAACTGTCAAAATATTTTATTGAAAGGACTGTATTATAAAATTATTTTCATAAAAACTAAAATTTCAAAATTTTACAAGTAACAAAATATTTTAAAATTTATGAAACCAACTTATTTTTTAAAAGGGTTATTTGGTTTTATTTTATTACAAAAACAAACTTGACAAGGATTCTTATCTAAGGATTCATTATATCTGCACGGCCGCGGATTTTTCGTGCAAGTTGAATATCCTCAGGTATTAGGGTGGCGCGTCGGGGTTAGATAGAGCTCTACAAATGCTTGAAGAGCTTCTACAAAAAGCAAAAACTGGGAATCTGTTTTTTTTTTGTTTTTTTTTGTGTTTAGGTAATCTTTCCCTCAGACAAAACAGAAGTCAGTAACAATGCTGCACTGTACACTGTTTTTGATGAGCGTTCTGCGGAGGAGTTCCAGAAATTCTTTAAAACATGTAACATTATTATACTGGATACCTGGAAAAATACGTGTACAGCTTCTAGTACCGAAATACGAATCCTTAACGGGTCACTAGAACTTGACTCAGTATAAGCTCTGCAGTTGTTTTTTTGAGCTGTACATGACTGGGTAGAAGCTCTGCAGGAGTTTGTCGAGCTGTACTTATCTGAGTGGAAGCTCTGCAGGAGTTTGTCGAGCTGTACTTGACTGAGTAGAAGCTCTGCATGAGTTTGTTGAGCTGTACATGACTGAGTGGAAGCTCTGCAGGAGTTTGTTGAGCTGTACATGACTGAGTGGAAGCTCTGCAGGAGTTTGTCGAGCCGTACTTATCTGAGTGGAAGCTCTGCATGAGTTTGTCGAGCTGTACATGACTGGTTAGAAGCTCTGCAGGAGTTTGTCGAGCTGTACTTAACTGAGTGGAAGCTCTGCATGAGTTTGTCGAGCTGTATATGACTGAGTAGAAGCTCTGCAGGAGTTTATCGAGCTGTACTTAACTGAGTGGAAGCTCTGAGTTTGTCGAGCTGTACATGACTTTTTAGAAGAAGCTCTGCAGGAGTTTGTCGAGCTGTACATGACTGAGTAGAAGAAGCTCTGCAGAAGTTTGTCGAGCTGTACATGACTGGGTAGAAGCTCTGCAGGAGTTGTTGTGGAGGTATCCAGTAGTATTTTTCCTCGCGGGTTCGACATTTTTTTAAGAATATGTAGAACACCTCCTCAGAACGCTAATCTAAAACAGCGTATAGTGCAGCATTGTTGTTATTGACTTCTGTTTTGTTTGCGGTGAAGATTACCTAAACACAAAAAAAAACAAAAAAAAAACAGATTACCAGTTTTTTGCTTTTTGTAGAAGCTCTTCAAGAATGTGTAGAGCTCGATCCAACCTCGACGCGCCACCCTAATACCTGAGGATATTCAACTTGCACGACAAATCCGCGGCCGTGCAGATATAATGAATCCTTAGATACGAATCCTTATCATGTTTGTTCTTGTCATAAAATACAACCAAGTTACCTTATCAACAATTAGGTTTGTTTCATAAATTTTAAAATACTCTGTTACTTGAAAATTTTTTAAATCAAAAGATTTTATGAAAATAATTTAATGTTATAGTCCTTTCAATAAAATATTTTGACAGAGTTCGTTTGCCATTTGGACGATATTGATCGTTCTCAATTCTGTTTTTGATTCTCGCTGTACATCGCGATTTGTATTCGAATGTCCTAATGAATGGGCCAATCATCTGTTTTTGTACATAGTTTAAACACCTACTTGACGCTGCTCTCACCAGAAGACCGACGATTCAATTAAATATTTTATTAATTAGCTATTACGTGCACCGGGATACATTTTATTCAATCAAAACGCACAAATTACCATAAAAACGTTTCTTTATCGCTACTCTTTAAGACTCGACGTTCTGTACCCACTGCACCTCAGCTTCCACACGCACAGGATAACAGCTATTTGTGTAATAGCTTCACTGTATATCTTTAATTGGACCTGTTTAGATAGTTGTTTCGTTTCAACAGTTGCAGTTTGCAGTTGCGAACTGTGCATTATGATTTTAAGGTGTTTATTCTTTACTGTTTGTTTATTATTGACTTGAGCTGCTTGAAAATGTGTTTTATGATTATGAAAATTAAAGTGTTGTGAGTGAGCTGAAGCTGATCATTTGTTATTAGGTATTAACAAATAAATATTTTGCGTTTTTTAAACAAACAGTAAAGAAAGAATAAACACCATTCCAAAATCACAATGCACAGTTCGCAACTGTAACTGTTGAAAAAACAACTATCTAAACAGAAACAGGTCCAATAAAGATATACGGTGAAGCTATTACACAAATACCTGTTATCCCAGGAACTGTTCGAAGGCCTTCTGTCTGTGCTTGTGGAAGCTGAGGTGCTCGTGGGTACAGAACGTCGAGTCTCTTTAAGCTTAGCAGTTAATAAACACATAATATCATAATCATTCTTACATGTTTGTAAAAGTTGCATAATTGTTAGAAGTCATATTCAGCGATTAATCTCGCCTTAATTCCTTTAAAAAGCTACATCGTAAACATTAAACTTTAGGTAATCATTGGATTAGCTATCAGTGCCTCATTATTATCTAACATTTTATTATAAGGATTCAGATTTCGGCACTAGAAGGACGACAAGAATTTGTCGAGATATCCAGTATTGTGGTGGGACATTTTTTTAAAGAATTTGTGGAACTCTTCTTCACAACTGTAATCTATAAGAGCGTACAGTGCAGCGTCGTTGGACTCATTTCTATTTTGTCTGGGGGGAAGACCACCTAAACACAGAAAAATAAGCGTGAAAGATTTTATCAAACTGTATATGACTGGGTAGATGTTCTGCAGGAGGTTGTCTAAGTATCCGGTATTGTTTGCGACATTTTTTAAAGAATTTGCGGAACTCTTCTTCACAACTGTAATCTAAAAGAGCGTACAGTGCAGCATCGTTGGACTCACTTCTCTTTTGTTTGTGGGGAAGTCTACCTAAACAAAGAAAAATAAGAACATTAAAAAACTGATTTATATTTTTTAAAGCTCTTGAAGAATTTGTAGAGCTCTACATGGCAGAGTTCTTCAAGGATGCAGTGTTATGCCCGATCAAACCTTGACGTGCTTTATACATGTACCCTTGTTACGTTTATGATACAATACAACCATGTAACATTAATCTAATTGGTCTCTAAGTTATGATTCATCAATTTAATACTTAGTTACTTATGTAAAATTTGATAAAAATTTGGTTTGATAAAAAATTGAAAATTTGGTCTTCGAAACTATTTATGTCTCTGCCATACATATATTTTGACATTAAAATAGAAGAAAGGAGACTATTAAAGACTTTTAAAGATACGTTTAAAGAAAACAACATAACAGAACATTAGTTAATTTTATAAAAAGAATATTAGTGAGAACGTTCCGATTTACAATAAGGCCTAAGTTTATCCAACGTAATAAACGCAATAACATAATTATTTGTGTCTTAATTATCATTTAACTTATATTTTAATTATTAAAAACTGACCTTAAGATTCAGTCTGCACGAATCCCAACATCTGAGATATTAATAACCCAGTAATTAGTTATGTCCAATTAAACAGTGCATTTACCAAAACAGTTGTCATTTATTATTGTTATAATATTATATATCAGTAAATAGCAACAAAACTAGCTAATTATAGAAGTTTATCTCTGGTAATATTCTTATCTCGATGCAACTAGAGGTAATGAACTGAACCTTTTACCAAAGTCGAAGGTCTTAAAGGATCCACATGGGGAGGAGAATGTTCAGGGAGCTTTTTAGCAAATTACGACGAAAGATTGATTTTAGATCCTCTTTCCTCAAGTAGAGCGTTCCCTACTCAATATGTATAAGTTACCACGTGTGTTTAGCCTTACTTCCCCGAGAGGAAACTCTACTTTCCATTGATATATCAAAATGGTTGTCTCAGTTCATATATTTATGCTTTTCTATATGTACTAGGTATCAGCCGATATTATTTCAAAGTTGAAACTTCCAATTTCTGATTCAAACTTTTCATTTATGTAAGTAAAGTCTTCTTTTTCAAAGATATGTGACATGAACGAGCAATGAATAGGCCTAATTGAGTTGATTAAACTTTTAGAAAACCTTCAAATTCAACATTTTCTTTTTTATGTGTTATTTTGTCTCAATAAAAACAATTTCTACATTGGTACAAGTTTAAATATACAAATATCTTAGTTTTAACTATTTTTAGTAACAAACTGGGGCGTGTGGTAGTTTTGCTCAATCTAGTATGATATGTTAGGCCAAGTCAATTCCTACTGTGCAAAAATTAAAAATTTTTTAAAGTCGATGTACCGAATGCACAGTTAATTTTTAATTTGTATATGTTTTCAAATAAATTTCCTCAAAAAAAAACTGCTTTAAAGATTTGTGTGACGGTTATTTGTCAAAAATAGTTCCAAAACACGTTACTAGCTAAATGTAACATGTAGTTTTAATATAAATTAAAACAGGTTTGAACTGTTCCTATTATACCCCGAGGATATTTTAGGCCATAGAAGAGGAAAATGTTGAGTTGAGAGGGTGAAAATGCGTCCCTAGGATCCAATGTCATTTGTCATCGCCGTTACGACTGTTATTTCATATTAATATTCATAACTATGTGTTTTGTTTACATTTGTTTAGTAATTAAATACAAATATTTCTAAAGGACAGATAACATTTAACTTGGAACGAAAGAATAATATTTTATGTAATTATCTTCGTAAAGGAATGATTTTAAATTCACCCCATAGGTTAAATGCCGTGATAAAATTTTTTTAATTTATATTACAAACAATTTGCGTTATTTAGTTACATTAATTTTTCTTGTGTTTTTCCCCTCATATCGCAATAAATTAATAACTATGTTTTAGTTATTAACTATATTTTAGTGCTAAATACTCTACATACAAATGATTACTCACTCATTGTAATTATTGCACAATATTTTAATCTCAAATATAACAAAATATTAAAAGTATGATATTTAATTCAATATAAACAATTTATTGTGATGTATTTATATCTCCAACTTCAAAAATTTAACATTCTCTAACCTACAAATTGGTTTCTCATTTAACATAATCAGTTTAATATTTTAATTTATTACAGATATATTTGTCTAACAATGTTTTATAGAAACAACAAATTATTTACAATTTTTAAGCGTAGCCGACTGGTGGAGGAGAGAAAAACACTGTAAATTATAAATGCTTATGTCAACGATGGATTTTAATTTGGCAAATTAATTAATTTAATACTAGGCCTATGCTATTGAAATCTATGAAAATCACATAACTTTCCTAACGCAGCAAACCTAAATACACGTGGAATCCAATGTTTATTAAATAAGCGACATGTCTAACATGATTAAGAACCCTGAGGAGCATGGTGTCCGTCGTGGAACGCCTTGTCGAGTCACTTACACAACACCATGGGTAATAAACAAAATTAAAAACTCATAGATTATTTTTATGGAAAATAAGTAAACTTTTGTAGTTCGCTTGTTTACCTATGGATTTAAATTTGAAAATGAATTTACTTCAGACTAAGCTATTTAGGCTACATGTCAATAAAAACGTACTTCATTACCTTCCCTGTAGCAGAAAACTTAAGTCTGCAGCTTTGCTGCGGAAGGGGTATTTTAATGTTTTACGAAAACAGCAATGTTCAATTCAACACATGAAAACCATTCAACCAGTTGATCAGAATCAGGAAGTTCGAAGAATAAAGAAATGCCCAATGTCTAAAATACGTAATTTAGTTCTCGTCGGTTTTAACGCATCATGATCAAACCAAACACCAAGTTAAACCAAGTCTCAAGGTGTGATATCGTGGATTTTCTCCGCTCATCAAACTCTCGTTTTTCACCTGTTACAAAGCTTGGTCGTTACTCTTGAAGGTAATAACTTCATTTTGTAACAATACTAAATCGCTTTGGAACGTGCCTTGTAACATGCTCCTGGAACTGCTTTGAAATCCAAGCATTGCAATAGGTATAGGAGTTGAAGATGTTGAAAGAAGGACATTTGAATAGAAAAATTTGATTTAAAACTTGTTTTTTGTAATGATTGTTTATCGTCATTTTTTAATTGAGATGGGAACGCCATTTAGGTGCTAAATTATAACCTAAATGGAATGAACGAAGAGTGTGGATAGCCCAGGCAAATTAGACATATGCTCCCCAAAAAATCGTCTAAAGCTGGAAAGTGTTTTAATACCTTTTGGGGGTCCCAAATAAGAGTCCTGTGAGTTTGCGACGGATTCTTACGTCTTCTTAAGTTTTGGGAGTCGAAAAACTATGAAAATTGTGCACTTTTTTCAGTTTTTCGCTTATAAATCATAAATAACGAATCCTACGAAAAATGTTGTTCAAAGGTCTCTTTAAGTGCAATAAATTCTGCGTCGATTGGTGTTAAATACATCAAAATCGGCAGAGCCGTTTAGCCACTGTAGCTTTTCAAAGTTGGACAATTTTCATCAACATGGCAAAAAAGTTGATTATTTGACCAGTTTTCAGCTTACAACTCCTAAACGACGCATGATAAACTAAAATCCACCTGTAGTTGGTTTGGAAAACATAAAATTCAGCGTAGAGTTATGATTATGAATTATTAGATAGTCACCCATTCGACTGCCAGACTCCGACGAGTAAGCATCGAGGAGCATCTGATGACGTCATCTACAAGCACTTTCGACGCCGGAGGGACTGAGCGTGGGCCGCCTTCGACGTCGACAGCACCATCGGTGATCTTTCCTGGAGGGACTGTGCGTGGGCCGCCTCCAACGACGAAAACCGAGGGAAGAAGAGGGACTGAGCGTGGGCCGCCTCTTCTGTCCCATGAGACTCCGACCGCAGCAGTCAACGGTTCGCCCAGCAGCGGCGAAATCCTCGGCCATCAGTATACGGCCTCCGCACTCAAGGACTTCTGTGTTCTACGCCCGGGAACCAACGGGAACGGCAGCCTTTCTCCCCCTGGTGTTCCGCAACCGTCTCGCAGCCCCCCTGACCAGCCGATGGACGATATCATGGACCACACCACTGACACTGTTGCAGCCCACCCCAGCAACTCCATCCCCCCTGGACATCCCTCTCGAGGGAAGGAAATCTGGGCCTGGGGGAAGACCGCTGCTGCGGTAACCCGAGCGGGTGATGTTATGCGGTGTGCCACTGCCAACCCTGGTGGAGGCCCGTTCACATTCACTGGCAGCGAGGGGACCACCTGCCAGGGGAACCTATGCTCGACTGACCTGAAAAACGGCCTTTCTCAAGACCACCAAACTTCAAAAAGACAGGCGCCTCCATCTCCGCCTGTCGGACGGAAAAATCGAAAGACAACACCCTCTGATGTAGACCAAGCAGACAATTCTATGGAAGAAGACACCGACACGCCTCGCAGAGAGCCGAGACCCCCACCCATCCTGCTCGACATACCAAAAAGCTGGCCAATGCACTGCGTGGCCCTAGGACAGCTTGTTGGAGGCAAACTGAACGCCGCCTGTACCGGAAGGACGCTCAAGATTAGAGTCGACACAATCCGACACTTCAGAGCAGTGCAAAAGTACCTCCAGGACGAGCATATCGCCTTTCACACATTCGCACTGAAGAATGAGCGGCTACTGAAAGTAGTGATTAAAGGCCTACCTTCTACTCTCACACCAGCGGACATTGCAGCGGAGTTCAGCGATTTCTCAGTTGTGGAAGTTAAACAGTTGAAGACCCGCCGAGGAAATCAGACGAATCTGTGGCTGCTAACCGTCAAGAACTCCGAGGGTTCTGCCAAAGTAGAAGAAGTCTACGGCATCCGAAGATTATTCTACTGCAAGGTGGAAATTCGCAGATACAAGCGCCCAGATGGACCAATTCAATGTCACCGGTGTCAGGGCTTTGGCCACGGTTCCGGCCAGTGCCACCGACAACACAGATGCGTCCACTGCGGAGAATCACATCCAACTGCACTCTGCTTCAAAGAGCCAACTGCCAAAGCCAAGTGTTGCAACTGTGGTGAAGGCCACACGGCAAACTACAGAGGCTGCGCATCCTTCAAGGCGCAGAAGATGTCCTACGCAGCTGCTACAAGAACTACCCCAACGACCAAACAGGCAGCCGTCAACCCTGGACCATCCTCAACTACAGTAGAGACCCAGCCAGATCACGAAGATGCTACCACTCATGCAAATGATGAAGAGGGGTTTCAAACCCAGAGAAGGAGGAGGCAACGAGCACCAAGGAACCCGGCAAACCGGGGCAGACTACCCAGCCCCAGGTCTCAAGTCCCAGCTCCTACTGAACAACCAACTATCGAGACTGAACAACCAGCTATCGAGACTCCTAACCCGAGGGTGAGGAGGACTCCTCACCCACGCATTGAGGTCCCATCTCAAAAGCAAACCAGCCCTGCCCAGCAGCCAAGCGGCCCTACCCAGCAGACAAGCGGCCCTGCCCGGCACTCAAGCAGCCCTGCTCAGCCACAGTGTGAGTCCACCAAGGAGTCCACCTCAGTCCAGTCCACCAAGCGACCAGCATGTGCCACAGAGCTCTCCGAACTACTCTCCACCCTGAGGAGCATGGTGTCCGTCGTGGAACGCCTTGTCGAGTCACTTACACAACACCATGGGTAAGCTTCGAGTCGTTTCACTCAACGCCAACGGGGTAGCTGACAAGAAGTATGAAATCACACAACTTCTACAAGACCTTAACGCAGACCTGGCTCTCATCCAAGAGACACACCTTCGTCCTGGAGCACCATTCAACCTCACCAACTACCAAGGCTACCGCACGGACAGACAAGGTGCAGCTCGGCCCAGTGGCGGAACGGCGATCTTTGTTCACCGCAGAGTTCCACACAGACCGGTGCCTGTAAACCAACAACCTGGACTCGAAACTACAACGGTGGCTGTACACTACGGAGGTGCAGAACTTCACGTAACCTCTGCCTACAGGAAGCCTGCAAGAGGTCTAGTACTCCAGCCTCAATCACTAGATGTGCTGCTGACGCCCCACTCACCTGCCCTGGTCGCTGGGGATCTAAATGCAAAACACCAAGACTGGGGTTGCCGAGTCACCAACGCCTCATGTCGGCGTCTTCGCAACTTCATCGGGACCCGCCCTCACGTCCAGCTCCTGGCTCCTGTGGAGCCCACCCACTGGCCCACAAGAGGCGACCTTCCAGACATCCTTGACATTGGTCTCACTAGTGCTCTGGGATGCCGTGTAGAGATCTTCGCTGTGACATACCTGTCCTCAGACCACATCCCCGTCGTCTTCGATTTCCCGGACGACAGAGCCCCAACATACCCCCCGAGAAGGGCCCAGAGAATCAACTGGATTCGGTACTCAAACTATCTAGCAGACCACTGCCGCCCGCCCCCTCCGCAGGCTGAGACAACTGATCAGCTTGACCAACAAGTTGAGGAGCTGACGACATTCCTCCAGGATGCCATCACAGCCTCGTCATCCCCACCCTCCAAGGCGGACCGAGTTCAACCTCTACCTGCAGAGCTGCGCCAGGAAGTTCTTCTGCGACGCAGATTGAGAAGAGAATACCAAAGATCTCGATGCCCGCGTGCGAAGGCCGTCTTCCAACGACAAGCCAGACGCTGCTCTCGACTTCTGGCGGAGCACAGAACTGCGAGTTGGGAAGGCTTCGTGGAAGAAAGTGCCGGCGAGCCCAATGGAGTATGGAAAATTGCCAAGTCCCTCCGAGGAGAGAAGAGGTCCATACGTCCACTGCACGGCCAAAGAGGTCTTGTGTACTCCCCACAGGCCCGAGCGGAGGCCTTTGCCGACACGATGGAAGATCAGTTCACCCCGCACGCTGACACCTATGATGAGGACCACTGCGAGACCGTCGAGAACTTTCTGGACAGCCATGACCCGGAAGTGGAAGAGGATGAAGTTACCCCTGTCACGACCGAGGAAGTTGCTGAACGAATAAGGGCCCTTCGACCACGGAAGGCTCCCGGCCCGGACTCCCTTGGGACCCCTGCCATGAAGAACCTGCCAGCTTGGGTAGTAGTCTACATTGCCGCTGTCATGACATCCTGTCTCCGACTCTCACACTTCCCGGCCATCTGGAAGAAGGCGACGGTCATCATGATTCCCAAACCTGGCAAGGATCCTCTGTTCCCGGAAAATCATCGGCCCATCTCCCTGCTGCCAGTCTTCTCGAAGATCTTTGAGAGGATCGTCTTAGCGAGGTTCCCCGAGGACTTCTTCAGTTCGATCAGGGTGGAGCAGTACGGCTTCAGAAGGGGACACTCGACCACCCTCCAACTCCGCAGAGTCATTAACCACATCTCTGACGCCCTTCAGAAGAAGTTCCACGCTACCTCCATCCTGATCGATGTCAGCAAGGCGTTCGACAGGGTATGGCACGAAGGACTACTTTACAAGCTAGCCTCGTCTCCTCTCCCTGGTAGCCTGTGGAAGCTACCTTCATCACCGCAGCTTCAGCGTCCGTGTTGACCAGAAGATATCCACTAGTCGTCCCATCTCATCTGGTGTACCACAGGGTTCGGTGCTGGGCCCGATTCTGTACCTGTGGTACACGAATGACATGCCAGTAGCCCCAAGAGTTCAGCTGTCCCTCTATGCTGATGATGCACTTTTCACAGCGACTTCTGCCAACCTCAGGATGTCGAGAGTCTACATCCAAAGGCAGCTGGACATCCTACAACCTTGGCTAGAGAAGTGGAGACTGAAAGTCAACGCGGACAAATGCGACGCCATCTGCTTCACACGCTCCAGAAGGCAAGCTGACGGACACTCACTGAACATAGACGGCCAGCCAGTTCCCTGGAAGAAGACGGTGAAATACCTGGGGGTGCTGCTAGACAGTGGCCTCACCATGACGCCACACGTGGACAGAGTCTGCACTAGGACTTCTGCTGGGTTGACGAGCCTGCGCCCTCTCTTCAACTCGAAGCGTCTACCCGTCTCGTTCAAAGTACGACTCTACACTGCAGCCCTGCGACCTGTGCTTACCTACGCAGCGCCAGCGTGGTATCACCTCGTCTGCAGAACAAGTCGCAAGAAGCTGCTAGCGGTCCAGAGCAGAAGTCTCCGAACTGCCACCAACTCACCGTGGTATGTGAGGAACATCGTTATCAGGGCCGCTGCAAAAGTCCCCACCATCAGGGAGTACGTAGACGGGCTGACGGAGACCTTCGAGCTAACGTCAGAGAAGACGCAGTGGGAACACGTCAGAGACCTCCTCCAGCAACCAGTCCTACAACTGCGACGCAGAATGGCAGACTGAACTCGACGAAACTCCAACAACACCATGACAGGCAACTAACCAGTTACCAGGGCTAAAGGCCCACAGTTGTCCTGAAGCCATGACCCCAGGAGGGATCGACACTTCAACAAAGTCGTAGTGGAAAACTACAGTCACAAAATTGGTTGGTTGGTTATTAGATAGTGGTTTATTCCATGGTAATCATCCAGAGGTTTATCCAGGTGTGAGAAGGTGTGAGGTGAAGGGTAGCAATAAGACCCCCTATGTAAAAAAAAACAAAAAAAAACTGAAAGATGGATCCAGGGATAGATCGTATATAATGGGAGGTTGGGGTGAATCCTAGAATTTTCGGAACCTCACACAACAATATTAGACTAAAAATTACATAGGGGTCTTGCTTTCTTCACACCTTATTAGATAAAACTCTGGATGATCACCAGTTGGAAATTGTTCTGCTTGGCCTACTGTTGCTTAGTGTATTTAAATAGAGCGCAAAATTCACTTCTTCCTTTAACACTCACAATGTAAATAAACCATCCCATCCTCGTCGCTTGACTCTAATGTCGATTCCTTCTTGTTGTTTGAATTTCATGTTGGTTAAACAGTTATTATTTTTAATTGTTGTTGTTGCATCTACTAAAGTTTGTACAGTATTGATTAAGTTGGATTTAGAATGGCTTAAACCTGTTAAGAGAAAAGATTCGAAAGACACCTTTAGATTTATTATTCAAAACTGTTTATAAGTGAAAAAAACTCTGAAATGCATATTTGCCCTCAACCATCAGTTTCACATTGATGAAATAATTAGATGGTACCAAGACCAGGGTTTGGACCCCCTCAAAGTGTGTGTAGTCCTTGTGCTTGTAGTGCAGTTCTTCCTCAATCTCTAGGGTGTAGTAGATAGTAGCCTGGTCAGTATTGTAGATCGGAGTCATGTGATGTAGGCGGGCTTCCCATAAGATGTTACGATGGTGTGAGGGGATCCTGGGTCATCAGCCCGCCTTCTGGTCAAGTAGTCAGTAGTCATTAGATAGTAGTCAGAAGTCAGCAGTCAGCAATCAGCATTCTGTAGTCAATATTCCGTAGTCAGCATTCTGTAGTCAACAGTACATAGTCAGCATTCTATAGTCAACAGTGCATAGTCAGCATTCTGTAGTCAACAGTGCATAGTCAGCATTCTATAGTCAACAGTGCATAGTCAGCATTCTATAGTCAACAGTGCATAGTCAGCATTCCGTAGTCAACAGTACATAGTCAGCATTCTATAGTCAACAGTGCATAGTCAGCATTCTGTAGTCAACAGTGCATAGTCAGCATTCTGGAGTCAACCGTACATAGTCAGCATTCTATAGGCAACAGTCCTTCTGAAGTCAATATCCCTTAGTCAGCAGTCGAAGTCAACAGTCCCTAAGTTGTGGCCCATGTCTGGTAGTCTGGTAAATTTTTACCAAAAGATTTTGGTTTATCCGGTCATTACAGATCTTTCATGTGAGAATTGTTTGACTCAAACCGTTCATTGTATGAAATTCGAAAATAATGTTTTTTTCACCCATACATATGAATTTGTTGTATTGTTGTACATGACATTAAAGTAAATATAAGATTTAGTCAATGTTTAGAACTAAATGAAAAATGGGGCAATTATGTTATACCAGTGATGGAGCGATGGAAACAAGTTCTACTTTCGAGTTAGTGAAACTGCAATAGTAGGATCGTAGGATTCGTTATTTATGATTTATACGCGAAAAACTGAAAAAAGTGCAAAACTTTCATAGTTTTTCGACTCCCAAAACTTAAGCAGACGTCAGAATCCGTCGCAAACTCGCAGGACTCTTATTTGGGACCCCCAAAAGGTACTAAAACACGTTCCAGCTTTAGATGATTTTTTGGGGAGCACTCCCTATATTTGATCTAATTTGCCTGGACTATGATCAAAGGACAGCTGTTTCCAGTTTTGAACATCAAAAAGCTTCTGACTTTTTCACGCTCAAGCCAACAGCCTTCAAAGTACGGGAGAATTATAATCACTCTGCTACGGTTAGCATAAAAGACCAAATAATAGTTTTACTGTAATGTATTTCAATGCGATTAATTTTAATTATTGCTACTTACTAGTCTCATTTGATTGTTCTTCCCAGTAAAAAACACTTTCTTAACTACAATGAGAAGCTACTATGTACTACGATTTTTGAATTAGATTTGGATTCTCGAATGGTTAAATCTTATTGAAATTTTATTTCAAGACAAATTAACACAAGTAGAATAATTAAGGTTGTTTACGAACTTGATTAGATCTAACAGCTAGGTAAAGAAATAATACTATATTTTGTCCTACAATTTTACCTGACAAAGTGGGCTTCCTTGCACTGATTATAATACGCCAAGTAGCCTAGCTAATTGATGTATTTATTTACATTTGCCGAACTCATTTTATTTTTGCCTCACTCCAGTATTCCAATCAAACAACACAAAACTGTTTACTTTTATTAATAATACGTGTACGCTTGAAAATAAGTAGGCATCACTCAAAAGATACTACGAATACGATCAGCTCATGCAGTGTTTCTAATTCCGTTCAACGCTTGGATTACACATAACCTAAAAAAGTGCTGCTTCGTGTTTTGAACTTGAATTTTGACTAAAATAATCTTAAGTTATCACTTTATAAGGGCCATATGAACAGGCTTCTTTTTAGCCGACCGCTGCGCTTCGGCTCCGTTATCACGTCCGTTCGTCCGTCTGCTCCGTTTCGGCATGCCCACCACCAAAATCGTCTTCAGTTCCTTCCATATCAGGTTCCTCCGGATGCTATATTTAAGTCTGTATGTTAGATATGCTGTACCGACAAATTGTAGGCCTACATACAAAAAAGATTTCTAACAATAATTATAAAAAGCTAGTATCAATTCTTGTAACGGTAGGGCTAGTAGTTGAGAGTTCAAAAGGTGAAAACAATACAGAATATTTTACCTAGATGTTTTAACAATTTAAATAATAAGAATAAAATGTCGTGTTGCTACAAACGAATATTAAAAACATTATCAACCAGTGTTTGTTTTAATATTCATTCTTTACGTTTTTTCTTTAAAGAAAATACTAACTGTAAAAGCTATAAAGTCCTTTATATTCAATTGGTTACTGCATGGCTTGTAAAAATTTAATTTACAAAGCTTTTAAGAATCAACGATCCTCGCTAGTGTAACATGTAACTTGTGTGCAAATATAATCCGATTAAAGCTGTTTGCTTGACCTACTTCATGGCAAAACTAATTTAGACCCTCCCTAGACGGGTACACACACAAATAGAAATTCTTATTAGCAGGGACAAGGGGATTGCAGATATTGAAAGGCATTTGGAGCAGAAAATTAAATTGGAAACAACCTAGAAAGGTTTAGTGAAAATCGATCTCTATAAATGTTTGGCCCTTTTGTGTTCCAAAGAAGTATCATATGGCTTATAATGAATTATCAATTACTTTACTATTACATTACCTACGGTGAGATGTTTTTGTTGAAATCTTAAAAATATATAATTTGGTTCTCGTATGTTTTAGATTGCTATGATAAAACCTAGTCGCTGGAGGAACCTAGTCGAGGATTTGCATGCACAACTGAATGCAAAGTTTACTTTATAAGTCAAATTTAAATGGTTTCCAGATATACTTTAGTCGTGTATTATGTATCATCTTATTCGATTAATTGAACCGTAGGTTACGTTCGATAGGAAGGATTAATAGAAGATAAATGTGTGGGTAAACAAGAGCTAAGCTTTACTTCGGCAAAAGATTTAAACTCTAGACCGACCCGGAGCTTAAGCACTGAACACTAAATGACATGTGCTCGTTTTCATCACCTTAGAACCGGTCACCAAACAAAAAATTGTAGAATCTCTGGACCCAGAAATACATATCATGGATCTCTTCAGTTTGTGTCGCTTGGGAGTTCTGGGTAGGCTGACCTACACTGGAGCACGGCTGGGGTAACAGTGGAGATTTAGGCGGTCCAGCTGGCTGGAGGTGGTATTCTGCCCCCACGTCCTGGGTCTGAGTAGCCTGGGAGGTCTGGACAGTTTCAACACTGGAGCCCGGCTGGGGCAACACTGTGGGATTCGTGCCAGCTGGTCCCACGTTCAGCAGACTGGAGGACGAGCGTCTACACCGTCGTTCCCTCCTGATCCTTGTTCTACATTGAAGAGGAGAAATCATTGAGTAAGTAGTCAAGACTTGACAAAAGGCCAGGTACCAGCACCGAGGGTAGGTATAAACCCACCTCAAGCACTAGAAGACGCCGGGAGAGTGAAGAGTGAAGAACCCCACAGAGTTTCCCCAGCCGGGCTCCAGAGTTGAAGCTGCCCAAACCTCCCAGGCGACTCAAACCCAGGACGTGGGGGCAGAATTCCAACTCCAGCCAGCTGGACCGCCTAACTCTCCACTGTTGCTCCAGCCGGGCTCCAGTGTAGGTCAGCCTACCCAGAACTCCCAAGCGACACAAACTGAGGAGATACATGGAACGTATTTCTGGGTCCAGAGATTCTACAATTTTTTGTTTGGTGACCGGTTCTAAGGTGATGAAAACGAGCACATGTCATTTAGTGTTCAGTGCTTAAGCTCCGGGTCGGTCTAGAGTTTAAATCTTTTGCCAAAGTAAAGCTTAGCTCTTGTTTACCCACACATTTATCTTCTATTAATCCTTCCTATCGAAAGTAACCTACGGTTCAATTTATCGAATGAGATTACCAGTATTTATACTATTTAATATAGATTTTTACGAACGAGAACAGTTTTTAAATGGTACATTCAGAGAATTGTATTTTTTTATATGAGCTGTGGTTAATAAGGACAAATCCCTAGTTTTGTTTTTAAAACTATCATCAAAAGTATAGTGGCGTAGCATTATTTACTTGGTTGACATCTTTGTACCAAAGTGTTCACCAAATATAACTTTTGTTCAAGACATATGTACTTTATGTGCATTATTTATATACTCTCAGAGGACAGATGTGTCTGTCAGTCATACCCATCGACATATAAAACTAACGAGTTAGTTTTATATGTCGATGGTCATACCAAGTTTGGACATAGAGACTTGTGAGAAACATTAGACCCAAGCTGGTCCCTGATGACGTCACCCGTCTAAATGAACTCTTGTTTATGTCTTGGGCTCCATTTGTTTTATTTAAATACAGATGGAGAGCACCCCCAAAGTATTTTTAAAGAAATACAATTTTGGTTCGACATTTTATAAATTTAAAAACAATATTTTTTGTTCTGTTAAATATTCTTATTCCTTATAAATTTCATGTTAAAATGATACATAATACGCGACTAAAGTATATCTGGTAACCATTTAAATTTGACTTTTAAAGTAAACTTTGCAGTCAGTTGTGCATGCAAATGATTGCAAATCCTCTGTGGAATACAGATTTATTTATTTTTCTAGTAAATAAATTCTAATACATTATATGAAAGTATTATGCCTATCTATACTATTATATAAAAATCTAATGGTGTCTGTCTGTATGTGTGTTACTAATAGGTGCAAAACTACTGATCCAACTGGGCTTAAATTTTACAAAAATATAGCTACCATACCAAGGACCATTATAGGACTATTCACATTTCGATACTGACCGTAGGCTTTACCCCTTTGGCTTTTTAAGTTCTGAGGTGAACACTTGAAAAGTAAATATTAATATGTCTCCATGGCTGCGATGAGAACACTAACAATGTTTGTTTACATTTCCTTTGACATTTAAATGTAAACAAGAAGAACTGCTAAACTGCTTTTTTTACAATTTCAGACAGCTGATACAAAGAAATGAAATATAATATTTTTCATAACTATGAGATGCTATGAGGTAGGTTTATTTTAATTAAACCTTTTATCATGGATTATTTATTCTAAAACTATGTCAATGATTATACAAAAAAAATATTCTATAACCGTTACTGTATCAACTCCATCTCTGCTTTGGATTGTTTAAAGCGTCTAAGTTATGAAAATAATGTTATTGATATGTTTTCATGGAAACAGTATGAAAATTACATTGTATAGGTGTTTTGTATGAATTTGGAGGCTACTTTAAATAAATTCTAACTGCTTAACATGTGTTAGATGAATATCATCAATAACTAAATTGTACGTCGTTGATGTTTGTTTTCTAAAATCTGTTCTATATGTGTAACTATTTTTAATTATCAAATGGTAACACAAAATACTCTTATTCTATCTTAACATAGCTTTCACTTCACATTTACTTTATTTGATATATTTTTTATTTGTGTTTTGCCACAACACTGATTAAATTAAACCAAGCAAAATATCCTAAAACTAAGCAGTACACAGTGTTATTTTGTTTATAAAATCAATGAAATATCTGTTACTATGTTTACTTAAAGGTAAGTGTGAAAATGTAAAGGCTATGGGTGATGGAACTGATAAAAAGAACTGGTTTGTATAATAAGTTGTTTGTTGATATTTCTGTAGAGTAGAATCAGAGATGCGATGAAACATTTTATGTATTTGCTATTACTTTTTTTAGTCCTTGATGCTTTGATAATCATATTAGTTTTGTCTGTTGACTTTAATGCTAAATTATTTGTTTGAAATTGTTTATAGTACCTATAGATATAGTTTCTTTAATATTTCAAAAGACTGTATTGATAAGGCACAGCAATATTTCTAAAGTTTATATCAGATGATTTAGTTTTCTAATGATTTGTTGTGATTGAAGAAACTTTAGATGGAAAGATTTGTGATTTAATATAAAGAGTGAAATTAAAAAAAAATCATTTAAATTTAATATTTAGTATTTTCGCAACTTCAAAATTGAAATTTAAAATGTCAATAATAAATTAAAAGATATGTAACTAAGGGAGATGAAGGTAAATTATGTATGTCAAAGTTTTATTTGAAGATTTGGTCAGTTTTTCTCATGTCAACCTTTTCCAAGATTTAAAATAATAAAAACCAAAATGGTGGTATCCACTACTTACCAAATTTAAAATTCATAACTTATACGTTTCTATTAAGGCAATAAAAAGCTGAATTTTGTTTCTAAAAGCGATGGCGGATGTGCAACTATTATATGCAACAGATGTAAAGATTAAAATGTTTATATTTTGAGTGCTTTGCAACGGGAAGAGGATATATCATATAGCACTGATCTCCATATTACTACTATACTTTGTGTGTGTTGTGTTTGTTGTGCAGCACTGGCATGTAATACAAATTAAACATATGATCATATCTGCAGTATTTATGTCAGCTCCTAGATTTTATAAGGGAAATAACTTACATAATAATGCATTAGTTTAAGATTCGTTTCCATGTCTTTATTCACAATAGAGCCGGCGCTAGCTGCCAAGAGTCTACATTTCATCATCTCAATTCGTTAGTTTACGACAAATAAAGTGAAGCTACATTTATTTGACGATTTTTTTTAACAACACGATCAAATGTCACATTTTTCATTTGTCACATTTCAAAATAGTGGATCCAAGATGGCGGCCGAAAAAAATACATCCTTCATAACCAAGTGAATATAGGTCGACAATGAATGGTAGTGTATACTTATATCAAATACTATTTTGAGATTATGGTCTTGATTTGTAAATGCACAATGTTAAAATGGGTTAAAAATAAAGTTATAAAAAGTCATCATTACTTTAGAAGGGATCAAGATTTGTAAAAACGAATTGCGGCATTGTAATAAGTGCAAGATTTTAGTTTGAAATAATGGGTAAACAAAAAACTTATAAAGAGTTTGCAAGAAAAAAATGATACTAATTTTTTACATAATTTTAATTTCCTTATAAAGAAATGTGTGATTAGTAAAGATTTTTTCTATAAATATATTTACATATAGCCTACACAAGATTTTTAAAATATTCTTTTACAAATTTTTAGATATAAAACTGCAAAATTGTCGAGAAAATCCCTCTTATGCCTGCATGTGAGAACAATAAAAGATCATAAGCCTGAGTTTAAAGTCCCATATTACCTGATTGCTGATACAGCCTCAGCCAGCACCAATATAGAGCACCGTATTGACTTCTGTGGACCACCGTAAATACAATATCTGCCTTGGCCAGACTGTGATATTAAAATACTCAGTACAGCTGACTAGGCCCTACAACTAAAGGACTGCGTTTTATTATAAAGGAATGCTAATTCAGCAAAATACATTATAATATCACAATGGGGTGGATATGGAAACTGTCTAACGCCTCTTGAAATTAAATTTTGTTATAAATTCTGTAGGAAATGTACCAATAAAATAATTGGATGGCTTAAGAGATGGTACTAGGTTAAAGTATAAATATAAATTATATTAATAATGTGTACGTTGAAACAAAGAAAATATACTCTTACATTTTACGCAATCTAGAATATATATATATATATATATATACAGGGTGTTTATTTAAAAACTTGCATCTTTATTTATGTAAAAACCGCAATAGATAGAAATATGCAGTTTGCGGGAATCATCTATTGACGTAGGGGGACCAATTGTTTTGAATTCAACGTTACATTCACATTCCCCCCCTTTCCCCCCTGACCCCAACTTATTTTTTTTTAAATAGCAAGGTACCCCTTGTGACATATCAAATAAAAGAGCATGAAAAAAGAAAATGTTTGATGAAAAAAAATTGAAAATCGGTTCATAAATTTGTGAGATATTCCCCCCCCTCACCCCCCCGGAACTTAATTTTTTTTAATAGCAAAGTACCCCTTGTGACATATCAAATGAAAGAGCATGAAAAAAGAAAATTGTTGGTGAAAAAAATTTAAAATCGGCTCATGAATTTGTGAGATAATCACCCCCCTTTTCCCCTACCCATAACTTGTTTTTTAATAGCAAGGTACCCGCCCTTGTGACATATCAAATAAAAAATAAATTTCACCCAAATTTTTCTTTTTTCATGCTCTTTCATTTGATATGTCACAAGGGGTACTTTGCTATTAAAAAAAATTAAGTTCCGGGGGGTGAGGGGGGGAATATCTCACAAATTTATGAACCGATTTTCAATTTTTTTTCATCAAACATTTTCTTTTTTCATGCTCTTTTATTTGATATGTCACAAGGGGTACCTTGCTATTTAAAAAAAATTAAGTTGGGGTCAGGGGGGGAAAGGGGGGGAATGTGAATGTAACGTTGAATTCAAAACAATTGGTCCCCCTACGTCAATAGATGATTCCCGCAAACTGCATATTTCTATCTATTGCGGTTTTTACATAAATTAAGATGCAAGTTTAAAAAAAAACACCCTGTATATTGAAAGTAACTGTAAATAAATTAAATGAAAGACAATTATTCACAAGCGAAATTCATGTAATGGATAGTTAGTAATTGATGGTTAAAGCTAATAGTGTAAAAAGGTAGTGCTTATGGAAATAATTAAGTTATCTATTAGGTCAAACGAACAGAAAAGTTAAAGAATTTATTTTAAGGAACGAGGGTCTAAACAACTTTAACAATAAACGTGATTTTTAAAGAGATGAATGTCAATTATGTTAGTGGTAAATTAGCAATTTGATAGTTTTAACAACATAATCTGAGCCTCTTTTACTGATTTGTTTTACAATATGATTTAGAGAATACAATGAATAATCTTGCTAATTTATATTTAAACCTAATGCCTTAATTAAAAATATTTTAGAATCCCTTTCACGTAAACCTACATTCCAAGCGACTGCCGCAGTCCGGGTCACCAAGATGTCTATTGTATACTCCAAGTACAATACAATATATCAACATGACAAAGACAACGTGTGTAGGGCCACATTGTTCTCAGGAAGAATGTCCCTTTTTGTTGTCATAGTTCTTGTTTATGTGTCTGCTCTTATGAACCTAAGCCTTAATGTGTCTTCCATTGTAATATTTTAGATTTTGGTACAGGTTACTAAGGACCCTTCTATGGTCGAATATGGAATTAAATTTGATAATTCAGATTTTATATAGCCTGAAATGTTTTCAAGATAACTTCAGGTTAATCACTTGGTAAATCCATTGGTGATTGGCGGGATTTTAACCCGGGACCTAGGGGACCGAAGTCCCGCGCTTTACCGTTAGACCAGCTCACTCCCATTTTGATAATGCAGTAACACATCTAGTTATAATACCTCTCGCGTCTCAACTAATACTAAATACATTTTCCAATTGCGTATATCAATTTCAATTATTCAACTTGTTTAATGGACTTTTACAATTTCAAAAATAATCCGCCCCAAGCTATCAACTGACCGTATTCAACACAGATCTGTATAACATCAATCGAGATGATCAAATCAACACATATTGACGGGTCGAAATCGAATAGTGATAATTACTCTAAGGATTATATCGATATTTCAATAGATTATCTTTGATATTTATGATTCGTTGTAGATTATTATGGAATCCTCATCGACAAGCTGCGGTTCATAAATGTAATTCCACTTCATCCGCTTTGATCGTAAGTATTTAATCTTAAAGTTGTAATAGTCTGATGATCGTAAATCTCAAATTTAAGAGTTTAACAACTATGAATCTTAAATTACTTTATTATTCCGAATCACAAGAAAAACAAATAAATTATTTTGAAAGGGGTTTTAAAGGTTGGATTAAAAAAATTAAGTCAAGAATGTTGAAACAACGATAACTTTCAAGCTTTAGAAGTCAATAGTAGTTAATTTTACTATGTACTTTTAGGGGAAGCAAGTGGTCTAGTGGTTAGAGCGCGGAACTTCGGTCCCTGAAATCCGGGCTAAAATCCCGCCAAATCACCAATGGATTTTATCTAAGGGACAATGCCGCAACCCCTAGCCTAAAGTAATGTGAAAATATGCTTCTGTACTATAGAGAAAGAAATTTATAAATACATATTTCTGATAAATTTATCTATAATTTTTGTGTTTTGTTGAAGAAACATGTGTTTATGTAAAGAAAACTATGACAAAGCATTTATTAACTTTGTTTTATTCTATTGTTTAATTAAGACAGCATAAATTAAATCACATATTAGTAGCCTTTTACCTAACGATTTAAGCCACAACAGTAAACATGATTCTGATGAGGATCTACGTTTGTATAAATTGAAGTAATTAGCTTGTAAATATACGGTCTTTGTATTAAGCACTGTACTTCAGTCTTTATCAGCAACATTGGTAAATTTTCCTTTTAAATGTTTAATTACAGCCATTTTAACTGTATTATCCTTTCCTTACAACACGATTTGCAGCAGGATAGGCAGTAATTATTTACCAAGATAACTTTTGAACTTAAATACTATTGAAAAGTTTTCATATGCATTGCTCTGGTAGTAAAATTTTATTTGATCTACTAGTATTAAATATCAGTGTAAAGTAATACCGGTACATCTTGTACCTTTATATTGCAATGAGATAATTTCAGATATTGATTTCGTGCTTATTTACATCAAGCCTAAACCTAAAATAATTAGAAGTATACAATTTAAACAACGTTTAAATTCATTTTTAATAAACACTAGAGTTATAAAATCTCTAACCAATAATCTCTCTAAGATATTGTTTAACATTCCTAACATTCATTTTTATTCCTAAATCGAAAAGCAGGTAAAAGATTTTTGTTAGCAAACATCAGAGTATATTTGGTGACAAGAGTTTAATGCACATTATGTAAATGGTCTACATTACACTCTGATGGACCAACATGTTCTCGATATTTATAGAGCTATAAAACCCACAGAGGTTAAGTGCTCCCTACTGTGGTGGATTACTAATGATGCTCTTTATAGCGGTAGTTATATGAATGGAGTATGTTTACCTAAAGGGTCTTTATAAACCAATTATTTAGTACAAAAAGCATAATGTGCCCTCTAGTAATAAATATTAGACGGCCAAATACTAAAGGAACTACATAAATCTGCCCCTTCGCTAAATCGCAGCTTTAAAAACCCCCTTTAAATCGTTAAACCCGCTTGAATAGGACAGACGAAAAGCAATGTTACAGAAAAAAGACTTTGTAGTATTTTACAAGTATATAGGTACATTTTTCAAGACTTTTTCCTAGTCCGTTTTAGACATTTGAGACTGCTTCATGTGTATGAGTGTTTTTCTTTAACCGATCTTGAAATATTTCACATGGTAAACGAGAAAGGTGTTAGTATAATAGAAATTTCATAGTAAAATGTTAAAAAAAACTGCCAATTTAAAATACCCAAAACAATATATATAGTTATTTGTTAAATACAGTAAAAATTACAAGATTATACATAGTCTCCAACACTGATTGAGTAAGAAAATTTACTTATTATTTGCAATATCTGGAGAAGTCAGCTTACTGCCAACTGTTTCCATTTTCAAAATATATTTTTAAAGTAGTCAACAACATGCCTTGGAGATTGATACAAGTAGTTATTGTTTGTTTTTACTAACCATTGTTATTTGTAACCAGCAAAGTCAGACATCCACCTGCATCAAACACAGTAAAAGAAAATGGGACAGTGAATGAAGAGAAGTGTGAGGCCCAGACTGACAACAGAGGCAGCAGCCTGTGCCAGACTCCACAACTCGTCCATGGACCAGATATTGTCAGCTCACCCTTCCTCGGCTTCTCCACTCCAGACATCATGAGCCAAAACAATTTAAAAAACATCAGAAACAAAACAAATCTAAAAATATCCTAGGTGGGTAACAGACAGAACAAGTTTTAAATGTTAATTTTGAAATGTTCAAGGAATAGGAAATAAAATTGATGTCATAGAACATTTTGTCCATAATAATGATGTAAATGTATTATGTATAGCATAACACTGGTTTAATATGAATTAAATTAAAATGTTAAACATAAATAATTTTAGTCACATCAATTCTTTCTGTACATCTAATATGTCAAAAGGAGGCTGTGCAATATTTTCCAAATATATAGATAATGTTAAAACTTTAGACAGTGCAAATAAGTTATAATCTGAATATATTTGTGAAATATCCACTGCATATTTTATATCATAAAAGTTGGTTTGCATTTGTATCTACAGACCAAACAAAAAATGTCTTAATGAATATTAAGAATATAAAGAATATGTTTGAGTGTTTAATGCTAGTCAAATAAGCTTAAAGTTGATATTTTTCTACGTGGTGATTTTAATGTTGATTTCCTTGATATTGACCATAACCAACAAAAAGAAGTAACAAATTCATTTAATGTTTTTTTTTTCAAAATTTTACAATGCCAATCAGATTGGTTGCAGATAAAAAGTAGTGAGGATAAATATGACCACCGTTGGAATATATATAAATTGCATAGTTCAAACAGAAATGTATGGAGTTTTTGGATGAATTTAAAATTACAATAAATGAAACATGAAGAGAGGAATACAAGATAACTAAAAGAACATACAGAAAACTTATTAAAGAAGCAAAAGTAAATTACAACTAAACAAAAATCTACAGCAAAGAATAAGTCAAATGAAATGTGGAGTATAGTAGATACAAAAGTTAGTGTCAATAAAAAAAACAAAAGTAAAAATTCTTTCTACCCTCAATCTTTAAATAACCATTTCTTAGACTCTGTAAACAATTTGATTAATAATTTATGTACACTACCCAGTACCCCTGTTTAGGCCAATCACCGGAGAGTAAGTAGGCAAGATTTGATTTAGAATTATTATTCTCCAACGCCGCGCTAGCAGCTAAGATGGTGTTTGCTGTGATAACCTGTCATTTGGTGATTTCCCTCAGATGGTAGAACCCTGGACAATTACTCCAATGCATGGTAATAACAAATTATAATTTTATTCTTCTAAATAACGGAAATCCTGTATAATCTTCCTTTATAAATGTTAATTTCACCATATCAGTAATTAAATAAGGCAACAAGTCTTGCTTGGTAAAATTCCTATGATTTGACTGGCTTAAATAGGCTGTGATTCCCAGTTCCTACGCACTATGAATGTTTCAAGAACAGTAGGCCTAATGCTTGAACTCGTCTGTAACAATTTCAAAAGAAATAATAACAGGTAAACTAAAGTAATACTAATTTCAAATAATGGAGGCAAACATAATTAATTAAAAGTGATTTTGCAATTTACAAAATATTCTCAGGACATGTGCTTTTTCATCCAAATGTAACATGAAAGTTGAATATTTAATATTTGACAATTACAAAGTTATTAACTGACAGACAATCAAAAGACTATATACAGGGTGTTTTTTTTTAACTTGCATCTTTGTTTATGTAAAAACCGCAATAGATAGAAATATGCAGTTTGCAGGAATCATCTATTGACGTAGGGGGCCCAATTGTTTTGAATTCAACGTTACATTCACATTCTCCCCCTTTCCCCTCTGCCCTCAACTTAATTTTCTTAAATAGCAAGGTACCCCTTGTGACATATCAAATGAAAGAGCATGAAAAAAGAAAATGTTTGATGAAAAAAAAACGAAAAATGGTTCATAAATTTGCGAGATATCCCCCCCCTCCTCTCCGGAACTTATATTTTTAAAATAGCAAGGTACCCCTTGTGACATATCAAATGAAAGAGCATAAAAAAAGAAAATGTTTGGTGAAATTTATTTTTCATTTGATATGTCACAAGGGCGGGTACCTTGCTATTAAAAAACAAGTTATGGGTAGGGGAAAGGGAAGGGATTATCTCACTAATTCATAAGCCGATTTTAAATTTTTCTTCACCAAAAATTTTCTTTTTTCATGCTCTTTCATTTGATATGTCCCTTGCTATTAAAAAAAATTAAGTTCCGGGGGAGGGAGGGGGGATTATCTCACAAATTTATGAACCGATTTTCAATTTTTTTCATCAAACATTTTCTTTTTTCATGCTCTTTTATTTGATATGTCACAAAAGGTACCTTGCTATTTAAAAAAAATTAAGTTGAGGGCAGGGGGGAAAGGGGGGGGGAATGTGAATGTATCGTTGAATTCAAAAAAATTGTGCCCCCTACGTCAATAGATGATTCCCGCCAACTGCATATTTCTATATATTGCGGTTTTTACATAAATAAAGATGCAAGTTAAAAAAAAAAACACCCTGTATAATCATAGGTAAAAACATGGCAATCAAGATTATTTTCAACATTAAGCACATAAATCAATTTTCTTATTTTTAAGATGTTTTCTACTTACATTTTCACGAGTTTGTACAATTTTAATGGGAATCAGCCAACTAAGAGAGATTGAAGAAACAGCTCATTACAGAAATGACTTCGTTAATTCAATCAATCAATCAATCAAATATTCTTTATTCACAAAGTTTAGACAATATGTCTTGAATAGCGTCATTAAACTAACATAAACAAAAAATTATAAACTAAATAATTAAAATCATTCACAAAGGATTTATATAGTAAAACTAAAAATTAGTGCTATAACTTTAAAAAATCACAAAATCTTAGAAGGTTACGTTAGAGTAAAACTAGGTAGTAACTGGAATTCAAGTGGTCGTTTCGAGATTACAATTTTAAAATTCTTTGATGGAATAAAATGGGTTTCTTATCAACAAGTCTTTTAGTAGGCTTTTGAATCGGTTTGTATTATTTTCTTTTTTAAGTGAAATCGGTAATTTTTGAAGAAATTTTAAGCCTGCATATGAAGGTTTTTTGGTATAGAATTCTAAATTATGTCTAGGAAGGTTAATTTGAAAGCGTGTGTTATATTTACTTGCAGTGGATAGTAAATGAAATTGTTTTGCATAAATTATTGTCTCATATATATACAAACTATTAATTTACCACTGTTCTCCAGTTCTGATAACAAGGTGAAGTGTAATTTAGTAAAACTTGTTAGCCATTAATCATGATATATGTAGATTATATATTCTGTGAATTAAAATAATTTAAATTTAATAAACATTGCCCTTACATCAGTATATTTATCAACATTGTACAAATCTTGTGGAGTCTATATTAATGTGTTGAGGGGTATGGACACAATGGCAGATATTAGTTTTAAATTGAAACCATTTTCTGTTGAACAGGTATTTGAGAAAACTAATAGGCTAAGCAGTAGTAGATGTCTAGATGTTTTTGGACTAAACTCAGATATTATAAGTAAAATATACAGTATATGTTCAAACGAAGAAAGCAATAATAAAACTCACGCTAAACGTAAAATAAAGAGAGAAACAAACTAAAATAATCTGTAAAAAAAATCTGAGCCAAACATTAGTTTCGCTGTTGATTTTTCATCTGGGTAGCATTAACCGTAGTACGTATAATATTTTCAATGTTGCTGCTCTTGATATGAAGTGGTTTGTTTAGGGCCCAATCACCTTGTAAAGCTTAGCCTAAATACACTGCATAAATGGAGTGATCTCCTGCAATGTACATTTCGAGGAACAAAATAATTAGGCCTTAACAGTAAACATTTATTGGTGGTTATTGGGGGAGATGATTTATATTGAAATTCGTAACATTTTTACCAAGAGTAGGTCAATAGGAAATGTAATATAAACAATGTCCAATAAGGGGAATAATTGCAGATTTGGCATTATTCACCAAAGTGTTTACTTTAATATTTAATAAAGTATTTAATTAATCTAATAATAACAAAAGGTCCTACGTGGTTATCAACTTATGTATGAATGTCATCGATAAAGTATTTATGTGATTTTTAAATTTATTAAAAGCTTATGTATGGATAAGTTTAACTCAATTTTTAGGAAGAAAAAAAACTACGGACTCAAGCTGTTTAAATATGTATCTATAGTAATATCTTGGTTTTGTGGTTTTAATAAAATGACTGTTCCTACGTAGGTCTTTTATTGTACACACCCTACCTATTTTGTGTCAACAGAAACTAAACTATAAGTGAATATAAAACATATAAAAATCCGTAAATATCTAAGACATAGTTCTAAAGAATAACCAAACATTTCAGTACAATAAAAGTCACAAAAAACCGTTCACGAAAAATGTTTTAGATATAGGAATCCCTTGTTGTAATCGTACATTCAATTTAACTGAAAGTGGAATAAATTTAGTTAAGGATTTTTATTTATTTTTATTTTTCATGTTGTAAAAGGTTGGTTTTTTATTCGGAGTAATAGAAAGTAAAATATTTATTCACCTTGTTTCATTGTTTGAGAGTGCATTTATCAAATCACATATGAGTATTGTAGCCATTTACCTAACGGTCCAAGCCACATCATGATTCTGATGAGGATATACGTTTGTTTAAATTGATGCCATTAACTTGTAAATGGACGGTCTTTATATCAAGCACTGTACATCAGCCTTTTTATGCTTAGTCAGTTAACTTTACTTAGTGTTCCAGTTTTACAATGCAAGCCATTTACACTGTACTTCTTTGTGTAGTATTTGCAGTAGAATATATTGTAACTATTTACTACAAAATATTTGGTTCTTTAATGCTACAAGTATTAAAACCCTGTTTATGTCTATTGCTATTGTAATACAATTCAGCCCGATCCACTGGTACAAAATGTCAGTATTATGATACTGCTACAGATTATTCCCTCCCAATACTAATCAATTGGTTTGATTTTGTTACAATTAGCACCAATCTAAAATAATCTCTTAAAGTATACAATATTGAAAAATGCTACTCTTTAGTAACTAGACTTTATGGTTTTATTTTATTTTATATCCAAAGAACCAATAATTCCACCAAGAAATTATTTCATCTGCGTCATTTCCAAATGGTTAAACATGTGCAAAAACTTTTGTTTACAAACATCATTTGGTGACAAGAGTCTAATGTACAATATCTAAATGGTCCACATTACACACTGATGCACCAAGATGTTTTCGATATTTATAGAGTTATAAAACCCACAGTGGTTAAGTGCTCCCGACTGTGGCGACTTATTACGTGAATTAGGAAGTGACGGAATAAATCTTTAACTACTAAAAAAAAATAAGCATAAAATTCAACATAGCTATTGCTACAAATTTAATCAATATCAAAGACCATTCCTCGATTATATTACACTCCCCACGTATAACGAACAACAACTAGTCTACTTTTATCATTCTCTTCCGAGGCAGGAGTGTTGTTGACTACCTCTAAAATCCGTTTTTAAAATGGAAACAGTTGTTGGTAAACTGGCTTCTCCAGATATTGCAAATAATAAGTAAATTTTCTTACACAACAGAGTTAAGAAACGATACATAATCTTGTAGTTTTTACTGTAGTTAACAAAACAATATATATTTTGCAATAAGTATTTTTAATTGATGGGTATTCTTAATAATTTCACTAAGAAATTTTATTCTACTAACCAGTACTAACTGTTTATTAAAATTTACCTGTAAAATATTCCAAGGTCGGTTAAAGTAAAACCCCCATACACATAAAGCGGTCACGAATATCTAAAACGGACTAGGAAGAATTCTTGAAAAAAATATAAATATACTAAAAATATAAATATATTTAAGCGGTTTTAACGATTTAAAGGTTTATTTAAAGCTACGATTCAGCGACGAACCAAATTTATGTAGTTTATTTGCTGTTTGTCCCTCTAATATTTATTGCTAGAGCGCACAATTGGTATCAATATATCATGTTTTTGTACAAAAAAATGGGTTTAAAAAGGCCCTTTAGGTAAACATACTCCATTCATATAACTACCGCTATAAAGTGCATCATTAGAAATCCACCACAGTAGGGAGCACTTAACCTCTGTGGGTTTTATAGCTCTATAAATATCGAGAACATGTTGGTCCATCAGAGTGTAATGTGGACCATTTAGATAATGTGCATTAGACTCTTGTCACCAAATATACTGTGATGTTTGTTAACACAAAGGTTTGCACATGTTTATCGATTTAGGAAAAAATGAATGTTAGAAATGTTAAATAATATCTTAGAGGGATTATTGGTTGGTTAAATAAATATGACACTAATGGTTATTTAAATTAATTTAAACGTTGTTTGAATTGTGTACTTCTAATTATTTTAGGTTTTAGCTTGATGTAAATAAGCACGAAATCAATAACTGAAATTATCTCATTACAATATAAAGGTACAAGATGTACCGGTATTACTTTACACTAATATTTAATGCATGTAGATTAAATTAAATTTTACTACCGGAGCAATGCATATGAAGAATTTTCAATAGTATTTAAGTTCAGAAGTTATCTTGGTAAATAATTACTGCCTATCCTGTTACAAATCGTGTTGTAAGGAAAGGATAATACAGTTTAAATTGCTTTAATTGAAATTTAAAATAAGGAAAATTCACTAATGGTGCTGATTAAGACTGGAGTACAGTACTTAATATAAAGACCGTCCATTTACAAGTTAATGGCTTCAATTTATACAAACCTAGATCCTCGTTAGAATCATGTTTACTGTTGTGGCTTGAATCGTTAGGTAAATGGCTACACTATTCATATGCCAGTTAATTAATGCAATCTCAAACAATAAAATAAAATATAGTGAATAAATGCTTTGTCATATTTTTCTGGACTTAAGTAATATAAAAACACGTTTCTTTAACTAAACAAAAAATTTTAGATAAATTAATTTAGAAATATATATTTATCGATTTCTTTCTTCACAGAAGCATTTTTGTTTCACATTACTTCAGGCTAGGGGTTGCGGCATTGTCACTTAGATAAAATTCATTGGTGATTTGGTGGTATTTAAACCCGGGACCTCAGTGGCCGAAGCCCCACGCTTTACCAACTAGACCAGCTCACTCAACCTAAAATAAAATTAACTACTATTGATGTATACGTTAACCACTTGAAAGTCTGCGATAATACAACATCTTCTCTTAATTTTTAAAATCAAACATTAAAAAAACCTGTCAAAATCTTTAGGGTTTTTTCCTTGGGATTTGGAAAAATTATGTTACATTATTTAAGATTCATTACCTTACCTTACCTTACCTCCTTGGCCACTCAAACCTAAGAAGGTTTTTGGCCTCGCCAACAAGTTGCCTCCCCTGCTGCCGATCTGCCATGTCAAGAGATGCCCCCACTCTGCGTAGGTCCTTCTGGACTTGGTCTCTCCGTCTCAACTTCGGTCTTCCTAGCGGGCGAGTGCCTCGTGGTTGTCCATTGGCGATCTTCTTGAGCAAACTTCCTTCTTCCCTTCTTTCTACATGGCCTGCCCATCTCAGTCGTCTACTCTTCACTATGGCTACAATGTCCGGTTCTTTGTACAGTTCTCGGAGCTCTCGTTTTTTTCTTATTCGCCACATACCTTCTTCATTTATAGGTCCTCCTTCATTTATAGGATTTTAAAAATTATTTAAGATTCATTGTTTGAAAAAAACTAAAATTTAAGACTTACTATAATCATACCATTACAACTTTGGGCTGAACCATGAAAGACGATTGCGTAAAGTGGAATTGCATTTGTGAACCGCAGCTTGTCGCTGAGGATTGCAATAATAATCTACAACGAATCAAAAATATCAATCATAATCTACCGGAATATCGATATAATCCCGTAGAGTAATTATTATCACTATTCGATTTTGACCTGTCAATATGTGTTGATTTGATCATCTCGATTAATGTCATACAGATCTGTGTTGCATAAGGTCAGTTATTAGCTTGGGGCGGGTTATTTTTGAAATTGTAAAAGTCCATTAAACAAGTTGAATAATTGAAATTGATATACGAAATTGGAAAATATATTTAGTACTGGTTGAGACGCAAGAGGTTTTATAACTAGATGCGTTACTGCATTATTAAAATGGGAGTGAGCTGATCTAATGGTAAAGCGCGGGACTTCGGTCCCCGAGGTCTCGGGTTCAAATCTCGCCAATCACCAATAACCTAGCCTGAAGTAATCTTGAAAACATTTCAGTCTATATAAAATCTTCATTGTCAAATTTTATTCCATATTCACCCATAGAAGTGTCCTTAGTAGCCTGTAACAAAGACTAAAAACATTCAGTGGAAGACCTAGGTACATAAGAGCAGACACATAAACAAGAATTATGACAACAAAAAGGGACATTCTTCCTGAGAACAATGTGGCCCTACACACGTTGTCTTTGTCGTGTTGATATATTGTATTGTACTTGGAGTATACAATAGGCATCTTGGTGACCAGGACTGGGGCAGTCGCTTGGAATGTAGTTTCACATTGTAGGAATTCTAAATATATTTAAAATGTAAATCATTTCAAATAAGGCATATTATAGTTTTTATTGTAATTTGGACGGATTTTTCATTCTTATTATTCTTAAAAACGTATTGTGAAACAAATCATTTAAAGAGGAACGGATTTTGCTGAGAAATTACTAATTTTACTACTCAAATTACTAATTTACCACTAAGATAATTGACAATCATCTCTTTGGAAATTATAATTTTTGCTAAAATTCTTTAACTTAAAAGAGCCATGTTATTTAAAATAGAATCTTTTACTTTCGGTTTGTTTGAACCAATAGATAATTATTTATATTAGTGCTATATTGTTTAACTCGTTACCTCTAACCATCCAGTTAATTTTATTTTGAAAAATTAATTCAACCTAAGGTAAATTGTAAAATCATAGCTTCTATATTGATAGTTTATCCTGATATCTTTTACTAAACTATCTCGCTTCAAAAACTAATCTAAATTTAAATATCAAATTCGTTTGAAACCCGTTTCCATATGCTATCCTTTAACATTGTGATATCATAATGTCTTTTGCTGAATTAGCATTCCTTTATAATAAAACGCAGTCCTGTAGTTGTAAGGCCTAGTCAGCTGTTCTGAGTATTTTAATATCACAGTCTAGCCAAGGCAGATATTGTATTTACAGTGGTCCACAGAAGTCAATTCTGAGCTCTATATTGGTGCTGGCTGAGGCTGTATCAGCAATCAGGTTATATGGGACTTTAAACTCGGGCTTATGACTTTTTATTGTTCTCACATGCAGGCATAAGAGGGCTTTTCTCGACAATTTTGCAGTTTTATATCTGAAAACCTGTAAAATAAAATGCTTTAAGATTGACTATAAAAAATCTGAAAAAAATCTTCGAACTTAGTAAATATTTGTATAGTAAAAATCTTTACTAATTACACATTTCTTTATAAAGAAATTCCTATTATGTAACAAATTAGTGTATAATTTTTTTTCTTGTCAACTCTTCATAAGTTTTTTTAAAATTGTAATACATCTTTCAAATTCAAATCACTCTGGCCATATAACCTTCTCAGTTTGTCAATAATGTTTATACTTCCATGCAATACTTAAGTTGTTTATTAAAGTTTTCTATACTCATATTTGTATTAGTGCCACTGTTTGGGCGGTAGCAGTATTCCCATCTCTTGAATTTGTCATGCTTTACATATAGATTCGCAAATTTATTTCGCAGATTCAACTGTTTCAGAATCATTTTTACATTTTGCTATTGCCTGATCCAACTGTCGATGATATGTTTCTCTGTCCAACTCATATAATATACCCTAGAGAATTTTGATAGTAAGTGCTCGTATTCGTTTAGTTTCAATTTTTTCTCCTTTGTAAAGTTTTCATGATTTAAGCTCGTGCCATGAACAGTAGACCTGTTGCACAGCTGGTCCCATGAAACTACCTTATGAGTCTTTTTGTTCTTTGTTTGTGTTTACATGAGTTTATTCTTCTCACAAGCAGGCATTAGAGGGCTTTTCTCTACAATTTTCATGTTAAAATATGATCATCTGTAAAATAAATCGTTTTAAAATTTTCTTTAAAAAATACACGAAAATATTTGAAAAACGTACAATTTTTTATAGCTAAAAGCTTTTCTAATTACATATTTATCTGTAAGGACATTGAAACTGTGTAAAGAACTAGAACATAATTTGTTATTACTTGCAAAAATTATCAAATGCTCTTTGGTTAGAAATTTGAATCCATATTTCTAACTTAAGTTCTACGTACTAATTTCCTAATCTAAATTCTCTTCAGTCACGATGTACGACATGTTTGAAATATTTGTAATCGCGTTTGCCTGTTTTTTTACTCAATTCGTCAATAATGTTTTTACTTATAAAACATTGTGGTAAAACTAACTCAACCTGTTTAGTGGAATATAAATGTTTAAGTCTAATTATATTGTCATCCCCAGCATGTTCTTTGCAGGAGATCCCTCAATCTATGCAGTGTATTTAGGATAAGCTATACAAGGAGATTGGGTCCTAAACAAACCACTTCATATCAAGAGCATCAACATTTAAATTACTCATCGTTCGCACATGAATACAATCTAGGTCATCTTTGGCTTTAATTGTGTTACGATTGTGTTACCCATTTTATAGTTTTTTTTTTACATTTTTGTTAATTACAGTAGCCCTTTCTGAGGCGAGAACCCATTTTATGGTTGTAAGTTTCATTTTTTTTTATTTTGCTTTCTATTAGAATTGATTTTAACCTTAATAAACTTTATTATCTCTAATACCTTTTCCTCAATTAACTTTTAAAGCTAATAATATTTTCAGAAAATTAACCATTCGATTTTGAATGTTTTGACTTTTTATATATACACCAGATTTATAAATTGTAAGCATTATTGTCTTAACACTTCATGGGTTGGCAGCACTGTTTACATTGGGTAGTCTTAGTCTGTTGCGTTGGTATTGCTGCTGAGTAATGCCTACATAATGGCCTTGTGGTCCCTTTTGTTTACAGATTAGTTAGAGATGTGAATATGATCACTTTGCTAAATATGTCTTCCCATTGTAGTTTATGGATAAAACATTTTATGTGAAATGAGTAAACAATAAAATTTTAACTGAAACATTTTTACAGCGTTTATTTTTATTTTATTTGCATTGTTAAAAATCTTTCGTGTGATGTAAAACAACTCTTCATCTTTACATTACAGCTAGATATTATAGACAGGGTATTTAAAGATTTGACTACCCTGTGTATAATAATCAAACACTTGTTTTAATTCCAGATATGGCCTCTCTATATCTTACTCAGTTTACTTGTAAGTTTTTTTTTTCAGAAATTCAAAACTTGAATGTATTTCAAATTTTATTAAATTCTCAATACTTAGCACTAAACTAAAATATACGTTACAAATAAATACTAGATGTAAATAAATTGTAATTTCGAATCTTATAGAAGGGATCAACTCATTTCAGGGTCAGCCCCTTGTTAAAAATTTATATTTTAACGAAAAAAAGCCATGTTTTTTTGTATAAGACCTTGTAAGTTATCAATCAGTAATACTAATACAAGAAGTTAAGTTATGTAAGCCATGTTACATTATACTAAGACATGTATGTAACGACAAAACTCTGGAAAAGCTTGGAGAAAAGCCTCAATTTAAAACTTAATTCTTGTTTATAAAATAACGGAGGTTTTGTGTAGCATACTAAGACGCTATGGAACATAACTAAGTACATACTTAAAAAAATACATCATAATAATAAGGTAATACATTAGTTATTGAATTGATCCATTTATATGTAGTTTTTTGATTTAGTGAAGTGGTGAATTATAAATAATATCGAAAGGTAGATTTCGGACCAACCTCAAGACCATAAACATTCTACGTTACATTGAAGACAATACGAGTTACCCCCCGTTAGACAACTGCGGGAACCAACAACAAATTACACCGAGAGACAAACTACAGTTCCTGGTGGATCCAATAAAATCAATCCTGTAATTTGTTTTGTTAAAAGACAGGTTACGTTCACTAGATGTTACTGCTGTGGACTCCCTTCAGATTTATGTTTGACCTTTCTCTCTCTATAATGCGATCTTCTAATTAATTTAAAAGGATTTGAAAACTGTACTTTTATCACATCATGTTCACATTGAATGGGACATATGAAATAGGATTTTACAGAAAAAAAGAATTTGTATTAATCACTTAGTTAGATTTTCTTCTATACTTTCCCTACTCTGTTTTTTTTTTTTTTTTTTTTTTTTTTTTTTTATAATTGTGATTGTCTTATGTGAATGAGGACTTTAACCGACCTTCGAATATTTCTCAGGTAAACGATAATGGTGTTTATAGAACAAAAATTTCTTAGTCAAATATTTGAAAATACCCACCAATTCAAGAATCCATTTGCAATTGTATAGTTCTCTGATAACTACAGTAACATTTACAAGACTACATCGTCTTCAACCCAGCTTGAGTGAGAACTCATTATTTTCTATTTCATTTTACAGAATCTCGAGAAGTCACTTTACTGTTAACTGTTTCCGATTTTAAAGCGGATTTTAGAGGTAGTCACCAATCCTTCTGCAATTTAAGAAAGTGACACTTAATATTATTTAACAACTAGCAGAGTACCCGTCCTTCGTACGGGGTTGGAATGAAATGCTTTTTGCAGTTATACTCAAGCTTTGCGTTTGCAATAAGGGAGGACACAGTTTGATGAAATTTGCTTTTTTTAAATTTACATTATTCTATAGTATTACTTATCTACCATATCCATAATGTTCCACCACTTCACCTAAACAATAGAGAAAAATAAATTATCAACAATTCGCAAAATATCACAAATTATTCATGAAATGAAAAACATAAACATAACTGTAAACAATCCTACTTTGACAGTTCTCATTGCGATTCAGTTTTTTGTTGCTGCTTAGTTCAAATTAGCTGTTTTCAAAAAAACAAAAAAAATATATAGTGCTGCACCCTGTTGGTTAATCTTATAACTTTTTAATGCTTTTCCATATCATAGAACCAACTTTTTTAGTTGAAACAGCTGACTAAATTCTTTAATTCCCTTTAAATATGAATACTCATAAGGTTAACATGGGGAATTACAGAGCCACTGGGGTGGAGCCCGAAAGGATTTTTGAGATAAGAATATGCCTATATGTTAGTCGGGAATGTAAGCTATCATCATGCCAAATTTCAGCCCAATCCGTCCAGTGGTTTATGCGTGATTGAACTTCAAACACACAAACAAACAAACACACAAACTTTCACATTTATTATATTAGTAAGATCATTTTAGTTTTACTGTAGATTATGTCATGATTCATTTAGATTAGAGTGGCGCAAATCTTTGAACAGTAGTTTTTTTATTTGGAGTTCCGGAATGAGAATATGTAAGAACAACAACTCTTGTCAGACAACACTAATACCAACGGATTAATATTATAATGGTAAAAATTAACCAACGTTTAAAGTTATGTAGTCCTGTATATAATATACAAAATACAGGGTGAATAAAAAGTCAAGACCTCCCCCTCTAATATTTTTCCAAGTAAATATACAGAGATATCCTTTTGGTGGTCATGCAATCTTAGCAGGAAGTTTCGTTTTCTGATTTTGAAATTTTGAGTGTCCCCCAAAAAGGGGGATTTGGGGGGCAACTCAAATATTTTAAATGTAAACCCCCTACAAGTGAAGTAAACCCCCTCATTTTGAAGTGTTTACAAAAACTTAAAGGATGGTGAAAACTAGAGGTCGCTATATCTTTTCTATCTAAAATGGTAGCCCGTCAAATATTGGGGAAAATCAATGCTAAAATTGGATCGTAATGGTAATATTGGCTACCATTTTGGATAGAGAAGAGATAGCGAACTCTGGTTTTCACCATTCTTTAAGTTTTTGTAAACACTTCAAAACGAAGTGTCACTAAATGGGAGTTTGCGTTTTAAACTTTTGAGTGTCCCCCCACCATCTCTATCCAAAATGGTAGCCAGTAAAATTTTGTGGAAAATCAATGGCAAAATTGGTTTGTAATAGTAATATTGGCTACCATTTTGGATCGAGAAGAGATAGCGAACTCTGGTTTTAACCATTCTTAAAGTTTTTGTAAACACTTAAAATGAGGTGTCACTTGATGGGAGTTTACATTGAAAAGTTTTTAGTTGCCCCCCCCCAAATCCCCCCTTTTGGGGGGACACTCAAAAATTTAAACATCAGATTTATAAATTGTAAGCATTATTGTCTTAATCAACACTTCATGGGTTGGCAGCACTGTTTACATTGGGTAGTCTTAGTCTGTTGCGTTGGTATTGCTGCTCAGTAATGCCTACATAATGGCCTTGTGGTCCCTTTTGTTTACAGATTAGGTAGGGATGCGAATATGATCACTTTAAGCCAGTGATGTCTTTCCATTGTAGCCAGCTTGGTTATCATAAAATATTAGCCTCGTAGTTTTTGGATAAATCATTTTTACAGCGTTTATTTTTGTTTTATTTGCATTGATACACTTTTTTCGTGTGATGTAAAACAACTCTTGAGCCTTACATTACAGATATTATATACAGGGTCAAAGATTTGAATATCTGGTTAAAAATAATCAGAACACTTCAAATTAATTCAACGAGTTTCTCTATTTCTTAATCAGTTAACATGGTTAGTTTTTTTAGAAATGTTAAACCTTAATAGATTTAAAATTTGATTTAATTGTAAATTTTAAACAGAAATAAACAAAAATATACGTTACTAATTATTACTAGATGTAAATAAATTGAAATGTCAAATTTTATAGAAAAGGTGAACACATTTTTGGTTTAGTCCCTTGTTTAAAATATACATTTTACGAAAAATCTATGTATTTGTAGAAGACCTTGTAAGTTATCAATCAGTAATACTAATACAAGAAGTTAAGTTATGTAAGCCATGTTCTATTATACTAAGACATGTATGTAACGACAGAACGCTGGAAAAGCTTGGAGAAAAGCCTCAATTTAAAACTTAATCCTTGTTTATAAAATAACAGAGGTTTTGTATAGAATACTAATACGCCATGGGATATAACGAAGTACATACTTTAATAAAGACATCATAATAATAAGGTAATACTTTAGTTATTACGTTAGTTTATTAAATAGAAATAAACAAAAATATACGTTACTCATTAAATACTAGATGTAAATAAATTGAAATGTCGAATTTTAGAAATTTTAGAAAAGGTGAACACATTTTTGGTTTAGTCCCTTGTTAAAAATGTATATTTTACGAAAAAAATCAATGTTTTTTGTAGAAGATCTTGTAAGTTATCAATCAGTAATACTAATACAAGAAGTTATGTTATGTAAGCCATGTTACATTATACTAAGACATGTATGTAACGACAGAACGCTGGAAAAGCTTGGAGGAAAGCCTCAATTTAAAACTTAATCCTTGTTATAAAATAACAGAGGTTTTGTATACAATACTAAGACACTATGGAACATAACTAAGTACATACTTCAAAAAAGACTTCATGATAGTAAGTTAATACACTCGTTATTGAATTGATCTATTTATACAGGGTGATTTGTACTCAGTGTGACAAAATGTTTTTGGTGTAAGTACAAAGTAAATGAAGTGTGATGATGCATATAAAATGTTCCAAGTCTAAAAATTAGCTTCTGCGCCATTTGATAAGCTCTCCAAACATATGCTACACTATTGATGTTTATATTTTTTGTTTTGTTTTAGTGGTTTGAATACCAGAAAACAGGGAACTTTTTACTGTATTTACTGTTCATGTTGAATTAAAAACACATCTTTTGCTTAATACATGCCGACTTTCTATGTTTTAAATGTTAAAGACACTATGCTTTGTAGTCTTCAAACCATTAACGCGTACATAAGCAGACATAAACCTCAATAGTGTAGCATATTGTTGGAAAGCTTATAAAATGGCGCAGTTTTTAACATATTCCGACACTTTCTTATATACAGGGTGTGAAAAATACAATAGACCATGGTTTTTAAAATTTTTATCAAATATCTTAATTTTTATCTTTGAATCTATTTACAATGGAGTTTTTACAACTGATCCTCCGTCATTTTCCATTATTCTTGTTCAAAATTTAATGTAGAACACGAAAATGACATTATCTACTCAAATCCATATACAGGTAATTGAGAAATCGCTGTATTAAGTTTAAAAGCATGGTTATTTTTTAAAAAACATAAAATAATTTTTTGGGACGCTAATTTTGAGACTTGGAACATTTGATATGCATCATCACACTTCATTTACTTTGTACTAACATCAAAAAAAATTTGTCACACTGAGTACAAATCACCCTGTATACAGTTGTTTATTTAGTGAAGCGGTGAATTTAAAATAATATCGAAAGCTAGATTTCGGACCGTCCTCAAGAACATACATTCTACGTTACATTGAAGACAATAGGAGTTTCCACCGTTAGACAAACGCGGGAACCAACAACAAATTACACCGAGAGACAAACTACAGTTCCTGGTGGATCCAATAAAATCAATCCTGTAATTTGTTTTGTTAAAAGACAGGTTACGTTCACTAGACGTTAATGCTGTGGACTCCCTTCAGATTTATGTTTGAGCTTTCCCTCTCTTTAATGCGATCTTCTAATTAATTCGATAGGATTTAAAAACTTTACTGTTATATTTACAAACTATTCTTACATATTTCAAATGTTGAAATTTGATTTAAGCCTTAGTTAATATAAAAAAAAAAAAATTGAATTTCTACTCGAAACACGATATCTATATATATATAATACGTAATAATATATGTTTTGACTACAATTATTATTGCTTTGTATTACTTTTGTATTACCCCCATTCTTCTTTTTTGTTTTTTCATTGTGTTTTATAAGTTCTAACCGTCATAATGTTTTAAATGGACATAACTTCAAAGTAGTAACGCATCAATTTAACATTAATGATTTATTAGTGATATAACTGAATGGTTTTGCCCTTTGTTGTTTTTAAAATGCTAAAGAATGTATAGTTTTATTTACAAAGTTTATCACGTATATATTTAGGGTTTAGTCTGAGCAATAAAAAGGGTTTAAACGAAGGGAAGACGGTTAAACCGGAGTGTTTTATAGGTTAGCTAATACCAACAAAGCGCTGAAATCAATCTCTGAACCGTTATTTGTTTAAACCTAGAGAATGATCAGCTTCACATTCATCTCTTGAGGGAAATACCTAGACTTGCCAACCAAAACTGTATAAAATAAAATGAAAAAAACTGATGTTAGACATTTTAAATTAATGGTTTTTTTTTTGTTGTTGTCATCTTTGTGCTTATTATTTATTGAGATCGAGAGATTGAGTACAATTAATTTACAATAGAGTTTTCTGTAAAATTATTCTTACTACTAATGTATTTAAAATTAAAAATTCAGCTTCGTTTTACAATCAAGTCCTATTTGTCCCCACAGGAAACACATGTAATGGAAAATCTTTTAAAAACGTGCTAGAAACTTACACTTAATATTTTACTAAATTGTTTGGACCCTTATCTCCAAAATATTTTAGGGAACAAAAATATTTAAAAATGCTCTACGCTCTAACCCAAGAATTGAAACAACCGTTACTATTTCTTAAACTGTCCTAGCCTCTAGGCCCCCACTATTTTGAGGGAGAGTAGGTATAAATAAGCCTTTAGAACCCATAACTAAAACAGTGCAAAGTTTCAAGTCCCTATCGCTATAGAAGTACAATAGTTAAGCAACTCTTTCGAGGAGTTTAATTGTTTGGCGATTATAATTTTAAAAATGCAAACTTTTAAGATATTTCCGGTTTTTGTACCCAAGGCCAAATTTCTGCCAGATATCTAGCACGTCAAATAGTAATTCATTGCACATTTAATCTCTCCTGTATTTCAACAAACAAATATAAGATGAAAATATACATCTCCAAAACCGAGATTTAAGTCTCTCTTTTTTTATTGAAAGAACTTCACAAATTAGAGTGTCTGCATATAGAGTGGAACGTTTATTTTGGTTTTAGTCAATCCTGTGGGATAAGGACTGAAATCAATCGTATCTGCATTTTGGTTAAAAGGCTCGAGATACTTTTTCCCTCCACTTGGATTCATAATGTTTAGAAGTGACCAGAATTGACCTGAGCTTTTATGATATTAGGATACCTGTAATTTTATCTTTTTATAAATATACAGATATTTTCATGTACCCCTTAATAATCACTCTAGTTAAGAATATATTCTCGAAGCTGACATACACGGTGTATAGTTGTAGCTCTTTGCAAGCGTAATAATGATTATTTAGTACTAAACAATTACCGGTAAAGATTTGAAATATGTTAATTTTTATTGCATAATTGTACTAAACATAAGGATAATTTTTCGTTAAAATATGCATATATTTCACATGACTTTAATGGACGTATCATAACCCTAACGAGTTTTAAAATAGAACGCAACAAACTGGAAAAAGCGAAAGTTTCAGTATCTCAGGTAGATTTATTACGTTAAGGGAAGTTTTGAGGTGGAAAATTGGGTTGTGAGGAATATTGTGGTGTAGTCTCAAAAAGCGTTAGGTGTAAATTATAAAATCTAACGGCTCCTGTTACTGCTCTTAAACAGACAGTTTTACACCGCTGTAGTTTTATCCTAAACTTTAAAAAATAGTATTTGCAATTAAGATAGATTTCCCAAAAATAAATGGCCTATATATTTTCTTAGCTAGAAGCAGTTGTTATATTTTCAAAGGACGTTCATCAAGTTTTATTTATGTTTCAAATCCATGGCTCTATGGCTTAATCTAAGGAACAATGTTTAATTCTGTGTTAAAATAAGACCAGAGAAATTAGGGAGCTATATTGTATTACTTTTAGTTGACCGATCATATTGAATTGAAATAGTATTTTTATAATCGTCAGTAGTAGTCATTTTGTACGTTCTAGGACAGAGGAGGGAGGAGTGTAGACCACGTGGGTTGAGGTAGGTAACCTCACTTTGCCTAACCTAACCTAACCTTACAGGCAGAGACTGATCCTCTGATTTGGACGACTTTACAGAAACGACAACAACTTTTGAATCTCATTTTATATAGGACCACCAATAGGTTCTCAACTGCACAAAAATGGCGCCGATTGCATCATTCGGTGCTCATGTTTTCACTAGAGGATTTGTATGAAGATGCAGTATTTCGATCTCAATGTATACTGACACGCCATTTGAAACTCACGTTCTAGGACAGAGGAGGGAGGAGTGTAGACCACGTGGGTTGAGGTAGGTCGGGAAGGGAGGTGTGTCCATGACGTCACATGTAAACAGAGGATGATCTTACAGACAGAGACTGATCCTCTGATTTGGATGACAATTTTTTTTTTGTGTAGATATAAAGAACGTTAAATCAGTTCTCATTTGGTATACTTGTCGTATAATAGGATCTCACGGCTGAGATCGAAAACGACAATAGCTTTTGAATCTCATTTTATATAGGACCACCAATAGGTTCTCAACTGCACAAAAATGACGCCGATTGCAACGTTAAATCAGTTCTCATTTGGTATACTTGTCGTATAATAGGATCTCACGGTTGAGATCGAAAACGACAACAGCTTTTGAATCTCATTTTATATAGGACCACCAATAGGTTCTCAACTGCACAAAAATGGCGTCGATTGCATCATTCGGTGCTCATGTTTTCACTAGAGGATTTGTATGAAGATGCAGTATTTCGATCTCAATGTATACTGACACGCCATTTGAAACTCATTGTTTTCATGTTGATTTTTACGTGTCTTCTGAGTGACTCAGCACGTGGTTCCGACCACGCCAATCCTTCGGAGGCGAAAAAATATTTTTTTGTGTTTTTCAGTTATTTTGCGTATTTTATTTCTGTTATATTAGTTTATTGTTGTAAACTCGATCTGACCATGGCTTTTGGGTATCAAAGCAAGTTTTTCGTTGACACCGTTGTTGTAGTTTCTAATCATGACGTCTGTCAAAACGTTGTTGTACCTGCATGGGAGATACAATTTTCTTAGATTGCCACAAGGGTCTTCTTCGACAGTAGCAGTTACCGAGGGACCGTATCTCGTCACGACTCGCTGCAACTCCACTATTCTGCAGGGATGCTCATGTCGCAGCTCTTCGATTTTAGTGTATTTGGGTGCTTGGCACGCGTTAAGCAAATCTACCAATTGTGCCATGTCTCTCACTTATATAAATGCGCAGTTACATTACCTTGATTATGTTCCTTGATATGTCGTAGGCAAACGCGTTTTCAGAGACTACGATGACATATGCGGTAGTGCCTGAATCGGCTGATGGTGATGCGATTGCGTTTGTGAAATCGAATTCTATTTGAATGTCACTTCTAGAACGGTCTGTATTCATCGGATGAAGATGTGTGTCGACAACACACAGTGGGTAGTGTGAAATAAACTCGCTTGGGTCAATGATCATTGAGCTGTCATCGAAATTCACCTTACGATATCTCATGAATTGCTCGTAAATCACTCTCCAACGTCCCTCGAGGATTGCAGCGTTTTGTAGTTCTTGAGGGTAACGTTGACCATTTATTTTAACTGCAAAGTTTTTTATATTTTCGCTGTCAAATTGCGCTGGGTTCTTTTTCTGATCATTCGTGCGGTTAGTTTGAAAGCACATGATTACGAATCTAGGGTTGTATACGTTTCTATAAACGTTTGTAATGTCGAATGTGTACGTAGATCCGAACACACCCTTTTTGTCAATACATTGCCACTGATAATAGTTGTAGACCAACTCGTCTTTTTCACTAAGTTTTGTTAGACCATCGATTAGTTGGATTTTGCTAGTCGACGTATATTCCACTATGGGAACTCTGAGAACGAAGGAAGTGATTTTCACTTTGCCATCCTCAGGTTCGGTAGCTGCGGTACCGGTTCCTTTCCAATGGTATAGAGCATCGTTATCTTCAGCTCTTGTGAATACAATCTCGAATCCACCTTTGTACATGGGGTATCGCATGTGGTCAAAGAACCCTAACCCGAGATGCGCTAAGGTTCCAATTGCTTCGAACTTGCCACCACCAAGCGAGTATCTTGATGCGAACCCACAGTTTTGCAAAGCGGGTTTCATCGATTGAGGATAGTTTAGAATACTTTTGATAGTGCTTGTAATTCCCGGATGATCGACCACATCGATTGTTGTGTTGTGTTTTTTCAGTTCGATTCTTGTAAATAGGTATGGTATGAAATTGTCAATAAGGGCTATAGTGGCAGTCGCATCATATGCTTTACCATCGGATTTTTTTACTACCTCACCGCAGATGTGATATTGAATTGCTGAGTCGTAAAACGTGTCTCCGTGATCGAGTTTGAAGATTGTGTAATTGTTTGGTGTGTTGAAATTCAACTCGGATATCGGCATAACAGCTCGGTACTCGCTTTTCACCACTCCGGTGGAGAAACGTTCGTACAGTGCTTCCATTGTCTACAATAACTTAATAACACACAAGAAAAAAAAGTATAAGCTAATTATTTTTATTTATTTTTTTAACTACATGTTATATATAGACTTACTCATCGAACTCCTCTTCCATGTAAGCTTTGTGATCATCCAAAAACTGTTGTGAAACGATCTGGAATTTTTTAATGTATTCCCAATCGACTTTGTTTGCGTAGTCGTGTATGAACGACTCGGAAAGTATTTGGTGCTTGCTGACAGCAAACCACGCATGCTCAAAGTTTGGTGCCATCTCACGAAGGAAGCTCTCACTGAATTTTTGCCTCTTCAGAATAGGACCCCAGTCAACACGATGAAAGTAAATACGTAGCATATCGATGGAGAAATCATAGTGAACTGACAACAGGTCCCAGTTGAGGTACCTATCGAACTTCATAACGAGCTCGTCGGTGAGTACACCGTTCGGTGCCTTCGGTTCGCGGGACAAGATTCGCCAAGCGTTGTCCATGCTGTTCACTTATATATACCCATTTTTTTCCTACAGGGATATGAACACGTGGATGTACCTAAACCCATCCCTAGTTTACGTTTCAACCACATCGCACCCGTGGTCGCGAGGGCTACGCTCCTCTCGTTAAGGTCCGCGTCGCTAGACGTCACTCTATCCCACGCCGCTTTCTGTAACGCTTTATCTGCGACCCATCTGTCTTCGGGCTTCCGGTGGTCTCTGTACCATATGTCGTGCTGTTTACACGCATCGTCTAAAGGGTTCACACCCTTGTCACCACGACCTAATCGTTCAGCGAGCTTCGTGCCTGGACCGCAGAAGTTGTACGTATCGAATTTCCAGTTACGCGGGGCGTGTAGTTCTACAGGTAATTTGTTGATGATGTCGTTCAACAATCCCGAGCCTTCTATCGCGCGTTCAGGCAAGGCTGACAAACATCGTACTACGTATTTGACCCCGTTCGGTTGGTCAATCAGTTCTTGCATACGGTCGGATATGAATTTAACAACAGATAGTTTTTCGTTGTGAAAGTTGTTGTTGCCTGCAACCTCCTCTGCGTAAATAAAATTCAGACGGTTGATGAGCTCGTTGAGGTCTTTGATGTAGCGATATTCAACCGGACCGTCATGGTAGCGTTTTAAACCGGATCCCGTCAATAGATCCCTCTCCATATCTTGTTCAATCGGATCGGTCGGTTTGATAACTTCGTCCCAAATAGGTTTTATAATTTTCCGCCATTTTTGTCCTGAACTAGATTTTGGACGTCGTGTAGTAGGATCATTTTTCTGGAAGATAGAGTTTGTCATCAAAAGCATATCTTTATATGTCTGCCAATCGTTTGATGTGTATTCATTAGACTGCACAAACCCTTTCTTCGTTAAAAGTTTCCAAAGTCCTTCAGTACCTTTAAATCGTTTGTTGTTTACAATAATATCATCATAATCAAACCCAATCGGTTCAGAACCGATTTTTAGTTGCTCATCTATCTCATCGAAATAAATGCCGAATTGAGAGTCACTAGCTCGTGGTAGATATTTAGCTCCGACCACTCCGAGATTAACGACCTTGGTATCCATCAACTGTTTTATTGATTGATCCGCAACTACTTCCATTTTTTCATCTTCATCATCATCGTATTGAGTGGAACCGATATAACCAACTCGGTCTGGTGTACTAGAGACTGATGGTCTAAAGTTGCGTTTCATTAGCTGGTTGTATTTTTGTTTTTTCAGCATTTCTTTTGTTTTTTTCTCCAGTACCTCATCCTTTTCTTTTTTCTCTTTAATCGCTTTGGTGATAGCCTCGTACTTTTTCTCCCTTACACGTTGTTCCTCCATTTCCCTAACATGTATTTCTCCGAACTGGTTTTGCAGAGTGGTTTGCAGTTGCTCCAGTTGTCTAGCTTTTTCAACTGTCAGAGGTTCATCTCGCGTTTTACTTGTTACTCGTGTTGGGGGTTTTGTGATGTCTTGTATTGCATGTGTATTGGGATGGGAGTTTGTAATCTCCTCCAGTTTCTTAGCTCGTTCTTTCTTTTCCTCCTGTTCCGCTGTCCGAAATTTTTTGACGAGATTCTTTTCTAGAATCTCAAGTCGCTTAGCTTCTTTTGCATCCATTGTGCACTTAGTAACACATAAACACAACGTAAGATTCACATCGTTATTCCAACATGTACATGTGAAACGTTTATTGATTGTAGAAACGCTCTTTACATAAATATGACGTTTATTTAGTGTAGAAACGCTTTCGATAAAAATATAACGTTTATTTAACGCAGAAACGCTCTTTAATTTGAAATATCGTTTTTTAGCATAAACACTATCATTTAGTGTAAATACGCTCTTACGTATAAAATATCGTTAATGTAACAAAATACACGTATTTGATGCAAAAATGTTTTTATTAGGGATATAGCGTTTCCTTAAACATACATCTATATTTACCTAGATGCGTTTTTTTAGTAGTGTCTATTGACATAAAACCGTGAGGTTCCGCCCAACACTTTTTACACATGCCTACAAACTCTTGGTATATCATATCGGATCCAACGAAGTCGTTGTATATCTTTTGTGTATAGTGTTTGTTCTGTGTGAATATACACAAAAGATTAACGTTATTCCTTATTACTTGCATGTCTACCCGCCCGTAGCTCTGACTCAAATAAATGCAAGATACCTGTTTATGACGCCCTCGTATGAAATAGTCTTTTATTTTTGTTTGTTCTTCTAAAAGACAATCGTCAAACACCACCAAAGAGTTGGACTTACATTCGTCTAGAGGTATCAAGTCACTACAGTTTGAGTAAAAGTATGCAATAGTTGTGCCGAGTGCGTGCTCTACTTTTTCATAGTGTTTACGTAGCTGTGTGTATGCTGGCTGATCAATGGATCGGCTGAACACATAAAGGTTTTTGAACTTTACACCCTTAACGTTATAGATAAAATTGAGCAATAGGTTTGTTTTTCCACACCCTGATGAACCGACTATAAGACATCTTAATGGGTGTGGTAATAGATTATTTATGGATCCTTCTTCGATGCAGTAAACATTGATATCCATTTTAGGACTTATATAAATCTAAAACTATTACACATTCAACGTTTTCGTTTTGAAGCAAGCGATTGTTTTGATCTCGGAGAGTGATGTCGATTCGGTTGATCGTTTGTAAGCCATTCCTCAGAGGAACGTACAACTTCTCCGTTGGCACTTCATATATCTTGTAGCCATGTGCTACATTCAGGAAGAACGTGTACAACAGTTCTGCTTCCACATGCTTGTGTCTGTTCTCATCGTGGTTGATGTAACTGTGCTCTACGATGTTGCAGTGTACCTCTATGGCGTCTACAGCCCTGAAATTGGGTGCGTTTGGCGCAACCAGAAGCGTATTGGCATCGTAAAACGATTCCTGCTCGGTTAATGGTTTCTCTCCAGGACTTGAGAATCCGAGGAATGAAGCCGCCTTTTCGTCGAGATAAAATTTCAATGGACTTGTTATTGCGATACGATCATTTTCCCTTTTGATTGAAAATTGGTTGGTAGGTACGTTAAGTTTCAGTGCAGTAATATATTCGTTGATTTTTTCATTTAGTTTTTCAATAGTCCAATATCCCCTTGAGATCGTAAATGGCGTCGAGATCAGATAAATATCGCTGTCCCAAAAATATATGTTACCCGGTTCTAACACGTTGTTTATGTAGTTCTCCAACATAAAGCTAACTAGAGCTAGTCGGCACTTGCTACCATCACTGAGGCGGATAGGGTGCTCTGGATGGAATGTCATTTGGCATCCTTTGCCCCGGATTTTCACTAGCGGCATCTTTGTCACTTATATCATAACCATTTTGTGCTCTCTTTAAATTTATAATGTCATCGTGTATATTAACCAATATCGTGTTAAGGTTTGTCTGGAATGTAACCAGTTTTTCATTTAACTCGTTTAGTTCTTTCCTTACGATCACGTCATAAAGATCTTTTGATCTGCTGACTTTTCCTATTCTTCGATGTCCGTTTAAATTTACCACCTCAGGGTTCGAAACATCGAATGTTTTTGTTAGTCTATCCACCGTTGATTTGACAGTATCCAATTGATATTTGTTTACAACATCATGTTTATCAATTGCATTGGAGACGCTAACCAAACGTTTGCTTTTAAAACCAATGAAATTATCCTTGATGTTCATCGTAGATTCTATTTTACCAAGTCTATTGTTTAATGCTACATGGCTCGAATCGTCGTTAGGTGTTCTCATCATTTTCTTCATTTCCGAAAGACCTGATTTGACAAGATCTCTAATTTCAGACTTTGTTTGTGATTCGATTTGTTGACGAATTGAGCTTTGGTAGTCCACCTCGTCCCCGAATCTATTGAACACGAATCTTCCGCTGCCACCACCAACTCCATACATATTTATCATCCCGTATAGCTCTTATGATATCATCCCAAGGCTCATCACTAGAGTTTCGTCGTAAAACCTCCAAACACAAATGACCACAGATAGGTGGATCATTATACTCTTGAACAGCAATGTCATTATAGAAGAGATCGTTTGAACCTAAATAGTCTATTAGTTCTAGTGGTGGGGGTGCGTTTCCAAACGAATCGAAATAGAACTTTTTGTTTTTGTCTTTAACATAACAAGTCCAATGGGTTCCAGAAGAATCGATATTACCCAGATTCAAGATTCCACATTCAAACTCCATAGGGGCTTCGGGTAATATCTGTCTCATAAACACTCCTCGAAAGCCACGGATGCCTAATTGGTTAGCATAAAGCTCTATTTCTCCCAGTGACATAGGTTCAAACGATCTTACGGGTTTTTTAAAAGAGAGTCCAGCTTGCTGTTGATGCATCGCTTAAGGCCGGCTCCCTTGGGGTCTTTTTCAATTATTGAATCTAGCTCGTTATCGATCAGGTTTTTCAACCACGGCACGAATCGGTTCTTGAGAATCGGTGCCACCTGATGTCGTATCAATGGAGATATGAAACGTTTTCCATATGGCACCTTTGATTCAACCATTTCCAACATCTCTTTCAAAAGACCACCCTCTTTGTTTTTCAAAAGCTGATCGTAGCTCACAGCCAGACGTAGACCGGTTTTGTTCCGGATAGCTTTTTCAATAGCCTTGTGTTGTACTTCGTTAAGCAGTATATGATCCGCTCCATGTGAGAGGCTATCATTAGTTAAACCAATTATAGCAGTTCTACGCTTCTTAAACGCGATGCGTAGCTTACGCTTCTGACCGTCGGACAAGTGAATTCTGTGTCTGTGCAGTTCACTCATTTTTAAGTCTTTCCCACTTATATAAGAGCCAATGGAAATCTACTGTATGAAATGCAAAAGGAAAACCACGTCTCAAGACAGTGGGGAGTATGTCAAAACCGTTAACAACAAATGGCGTTTAAATACGACATGCAATATTTGCGGTCAGCGTAAAGGCGCCTTCGTCAAAGTTCCTAAGCCCAGTATGGCCGCCAAGGAAGTACATAGACCAGTGATCAAGCACTTTCCTCGACGACGTATTGTTACCCTAGGTATAGACGATCTGTGGGCCGCAGATCTGGTTGTCATGAGAAAGTATGCCAGTGAGAATGATGGCTATAATTATATGTTGAATGTGATTGATACCTTTTCAAAATTCGCCTGGTCAGAGCCGTTGATGACCAAACGGGGTGCAGAAGTAGCGGAATCGTTTATGCTCATATTGAAGCGAGCAATTGACGTCAACGGTCACACCGCTCCCAGACTGTTACACACCGATAAGGGCAAAGAATTTCTTAACCGTGATTTTAAGTCAGTTTTGCAATCGTACAACATAAAAATGTATCATACTGAAAATGAGGAAAAGAGTGCAATCATTGAGAGGTTCAATCGTACGTTGAATGAAAAAATGAAGGTTATATTCGAGACTCGAAATTATTTTCGGTGGTTAGACATAGTTCAAGACTTGTTACATCAGTACAACAATAGTGTCCATCGTACAATTTGTATGAAACCTGCAGAGGTTACTAAGGCGGACGTACCTAGATTGCTTGAGAGGTTCTCCAATATTCCTCATACACCTAGAAAAATAAAATTTCAACTAGGAGACAGAGTGAGGATTGTGGCAAAAAAAGATACGTTTGCCGATAAATACAGTCGCAATTGGACTAGAGAGATATTTACCATATCCAAAGTGCAAGACACCTTTCCAATAACCTATAGAATCAAAGATAAAAGTGGTGAAGAAATAATTGGATCTTTTTATGAGAAAGAGCTACAAAAAACCTTGTGCACACCAGGGCAATAAATAACAACAGTGTAAAACACGAAAAAAATATATTTTACAGGAATAGTTTTTTTACATTTTTTATGTACATTCAGTAGGAATTCTTCTATGTCCCCAGGGTAGCGTCCTTATTCCGTCTCGAAGAACACACCGTTTGTCGTCCTTTGGCGAAAGTGATTTCTTGAATTGTGTCATACTATAAACATCGTGTAGGTGGCTTCGGATGCTGTTGATTTGTCTGTACACATCTTCGAGAGTCTTCAAACATCTGCGATAGTCATCTATTGTGATTTCATTTTCCACCACTGATTTCTTGATTCCTTTAGCCTTTTTAGATGTTTTTATACAATTCAAACCTTCCTCTACGTCAGTAGCATACATTTTTGACTTCAGACCAACGTATTCAACCTTGATCAGACCTTCCAGCTCATCTTTCATTTTTCCGAGAACCTTTTTGTTTACTCGAGGCATACCAAAAGGGTTGGAGCTTTGATATGCACTCGTGTCGAACTCGTCAATCATTTCTTTCATGTCCATGTACCAGTCTTCTGTATATATGATGTAAATCAGTGAGTCGGTATCAGTATAGGTGAGTATGACTCGATCACCATATCTGCTCTTCATCACTTGATAGTGGAAACGGTATATAAGGGTTTTCGACACATCTAGAATAGCCGCCCCCACGTAAATCGGTTTGTTGAAAAGAAGTGATGTTTTGGTCATGTGCACAGCTGCAAGATGGTCCGTAAATATTTTCCTACTCTTGAATGTAGGTTTGGCAATGAATTTATCCGCCTGTCGTTCGTCGGTTACCAGACGAACGTCCACTCTATTCCGAAGGTTTTCCATAGTTTTCCCAAATACCGCGTTATTCATAAGCTTGTAGAAGTCAATTTCGAATTTATTCTTTGCCTTGGTCCTCATGTTAGTGTTTAAATCGATGTATGGTTTCATCCACGGTTTTTGAGAAAACTCAAGAACCCGATGTATATTTTTTAGTTTCATTCCGAGGTTGAGATACTGTTTTAAATTTCTGTAGTGTACAACGTATCTAGATCGGTCGTACAAAGTGGTGACTAGTTTGGGTATTTTTGACCCAGGTGGAATCATGTGGTGAGGTGCGAGTGGAAAGTCTGCATGGTGGTCATGAATTTCTTCGGGATACTCGAGGTCAACTTCGAGAATGTAGCCGGTGGCCGCGTCATCACTGATGTCTAAAACATTTATTTCAGTATCTTTTCGCCATCTAAAGTCACCGAATGGCATTGCCTGCGACATAGCCCAAGCATATAGGTTATTCGCATCTAAGTACACCAGGTAGCTAGGTTCTTTGTTCTCATCGAAGCCTTGACTCATGTACTTGTTGTTGGCTCGAGCTTGTCTCAAGCAACACTGCGAAACACCTCCACGAATTCCTTTTTCAACCATTAGAATCATATCGAGGTCGGTCAGTAACTGGAGCTCTACATCAGTGAGTTTCAGCATCGCCGACCAGGCTAATCCGGGAGCTGTGAAGTACCACGCTGGATCGAGACTATATGTTTGAAGGCAAACGTCTCTGAAGTTGTCCATAACATCTGCCAACTGGAGGACGTCAATCTTGTTGTAAAACAATGTGTACTCTCTCATATCTTTGATGTTGAACTCATTCCAAACCTTTTGAGCATGCTCATAATCTGATTCTGATACATCACACTTATTTAATTTGTTTTTGAAATCATGAAGTTCCGGCAGAGTTGTCATATCATATTTTGTTATGTTATCCATAAAGTCATAGGGATAAACTCCTTTTCTTGTTACCAACTCTATCTGTGATGATCTGACAAATCTCTTTGTATGCTCCAACTGATCTGTAGTTAAATTGTTAATCAATTGGTCTAAACTTGCACTTAAAAACTTAAAAGAGTCCAAGAATCTCAGTTCCAACCCTCCCCTAACTTGAACGGTGAATGATATATATCGCTCATCATTTTGGGGAATCACTTTGAGTTTCTCACCTTGTCGTCCTATTTCTTTGATGAATTGATGTATGTCATAGCCAGAAAGGTTGTGCAAGAAAACAGGAATAAATTTGGGCTTAGTAAACAATAAGTTACATTTGGAATGGGCAGGGCCTCGATACAAACCGGTGAGGTGGTCGTGATCCCTCACTTTGTCGGTTTCATTGAGAGGTTCCTGGCAGATGTGACAGGTTACCGCTTCTTTATGTCTACGTATCTCTTCTTCCTCCAGTGGTTTCATTGGAATGATCTTTTCGTAGATTTGTTTTATCTCTACGGCCTCCTTTTTCAACACCTCGACAAACTTTCGTCCAGCATCTTCCCCGAAATATGTCGTTGGAGGCTTTTCACTGCCAGAGATATAGTAACAGAAACTTATAGCTTCGTGTTTCTGATAGCTGTATGTGTACGATCTCTTAGCACCGTTTTCATCAACTCCCGATGGTTCACAAGTAGAAATCGGGAGGAGCATGCTCTCCAGATCAGCATAAATGACATAAGGAACTTTCATTGATTTATTGTGTTCCGTAAATCTTATTTTGTCATTTTTTCCAGCGGTAGGGAGCTTTATTTTCAAGGGATCATGTCTAGAGCAGTCCTCCATATGTGTCTTCAAATTGTCTTCGTTATGAAAGTGTTGAAGACAACGTCTGCATATATAGCATTTTCTATTATGTTTTGTAGCTTGACTGTGAACTAAACGAGATAGGTTTTTGATTAGACAGTAGTGTGAGTTCGTTCCATCTTTAACCAACAACAGGTCTACATGCACGGGCTTTTCTTCATCTGTTACACACAAGGGAAAAACATCACTATTTTCTTCAAGACCGTATACATTGATCGATAATCCTGCACGCTTTTCGAATTTTTTTACATCAGTCAGTTTGACTGGAAAATCTATCCCATCAAATAACTCGAGAAATCCATCAACATAAGCAGTGTAGCTTTCGATCCGCTCCGGGTGTACCTTTGAAGGGTGGAGTGCTGCTAGACAACACCACATGAAACAACGCTGATCATTGTTTTTTATGTTTACAACAGCACGTTTCAAGCGAATTTTTTCTGGCAGGGCTATGTAACTAGACCCTTTCAAAGGCTTAAGTCGGTTGATATGTAAGAGAAGACATTCAATCGTTTTCATGTTCCAATTGGAGCCTTTGTGGTTAAAACTTTCCATCTCAGTCAATAGTTTTTGTTTTGCCTCATTTAACAAATCTGATAGATTAGAATCTTCGTAAATGATGATGTTTTTCGTTTTGAATTCAAAATCAGATTCGACTTTTTCCGTAATCCCTTTAGCGAACTTTGCCTTAAGGATAAGTTGGATTTTCAATGAAGTTCCCTCATCACGAACCTTTTCAATTATAAGTTTTTTGGAATCTTCGATAAAAGTTTCAACACTTTTGTAACCATTTACTTTGACATTATTGATCTCAAACGTCTTCATTCGACCTCTGAACGCCGTTTTAGATTGGATGATTTCAAGATTAGGTGGTGGCGGAGGCTTACGTGGGACTTGCACTATGATGGATGGCCGAACTATGATGGATGGCTGAACTATGACGGATGGTCGGTTTAGTTGCTGTTTTTGTATCCACGCCGCTTGGTGAGCTCCACTCCCAGTATGACGGGCCCAGTTTTTCCTAGTAATACTGAGGTGACATATATCACAGAACTTTAATGTTTTTGTATCGGCTCTCCTGACAGGTAGAACCTGCACGACATCCGAAACATCTTCTTCCTGCTCTTGAATGTCCATCATCTCACTAGCACCTTGTAGTTGTTCCAAAATATCCAACTCACTATGTTGGGCTCGACGACGCTTCGGTGATATAGGACGGGTCTCGTTATCACTGTCGTTGTCAGTAGGAAACGACCGCTTGGTAGCACTTTGAACAACCGGTGACACATGATGTTCTCCGTCAGAGACCGAGGCAACATCCAAGCGGTGTTCTTCCCTAGCACCTTGTTGTTCCTCAATATCGTCTTTATAACGTTGGAACCAACGACGCTTCGGTGGTGTAGGAAGGCTGTCGTCATCACTCTCGTTGTCACTAGGAAACGATCGCTTCGTAGCACTGACACTAGCCATCACCGCCAATCCTCGTCACACTTATAAATGGTCGAAAACTTACTTTTCACGCACTACACAATTTCAAAGACTCGAAAAATAGCACCTCTCACAACCACCTCTCAGAGAAGACTGACGCAAGACCGCACGGGCTGTTGCACAATCGTCGAAACACATGACCATATATGGTAATGTTCTCGAACGTTCCAAGATGATCACGTGACCTATCACGTGGCATTTCCTTTTATGGTAATGTTTCTAGAACATTCCATGATCACATGATCCCAAGACAAGTGACGTCACTAAACACGGAACGACTCAACTCAAAAGACACGTAAAAATCAACATGAAAACAATGAGTTTCAAATGGCGCGTCAGTATACATTGAGATCGAAATACTGCATCTTCATACAAATCCTCTAGTGAAAACATGAGCACCGAATGATGCAATCGGCGCCATTTTTGTGCAGTTGAGAACCTATTGGTGGTCTTATATAAAATGAGATTCAAAAGCTGTTGTCGTTTTCGATCTCAGCCGTGAGATCCTATTATACGACAAGTATACCAAATGAGAACTGATTTAACGTTCTTTATATCTACACAAAAAAAAAATTGTCATCCAAATCAGAGGATCAGTCTCTGTCTGTAAGATCATCCTCTGTTTACATGTGACGTCATGGACACACCTCCCTTCCCGACCTACCTCAACCCACGTGGTCTACACTCCTCCCTCCTCTGTCCTAGAACGTGAGTTTCAAATGGCGTGTCAGTATACATTGAGATCGAAATACTGCATCTTCATACAAATCCTCTAGTGAAAACATGAGCACCGAATGATGCAATCGGCGCCATTTTTGTGCAGTTGAGAACCTATTGGTGGTCTTATATAAAATGAGATTCAAAAGTTGTTGTCGTTTCTGTAAAGTCGTCCAAATCAGAGGATCAGTCTCTGCCTGTAAGGTTAGGTTAGGTTAGGCAAAGTGAGGTTACCTACCTCAACCCACGTGGTCTACACTCCTCCCTCCTCTGTCCTAGAACGTACAAAATGACTACTACTATCGTCTAACACAAACTATGGCAAATCATAGTATTAGGACTGTAATTTTATCAGGATAAAACTATGCATTTAATATGATCTGGACTTACTTATGTCAAAATAGGGGTTTTAACTCTGGCAGTCCAAAGTAGGTGCTGACTAGTTATGTAAGAATGGAAACATAATCAAATCTTGCTAATTAGCAAAATGTCAAATTGAATAACATGTCACATGACAGAAAAGACTAAAGAAACACAAATCAAACAAAGAGGAATCTTTAGAATATTAATTAGGATACAAAATAGTAAATATAAATAAAATAAATATGGTATACTTCTTAACTTTCAACTCTTTATTCTTAAGAAAATTTTATTTAAGTTTACTACAATATATTGTATGATTGTTGTTATTAATTTGCTTTTATGTTTGCCTGCAACCTGATGCAACGCCTAACCTTCACCTCTGATGTGTTTTTACTGCGTTGCTGAGATCTCAGGAACCTGCAATACTACTCACTATTAAGACGATATAGTACACAATATTTCTTTATAACAGCTTCCTATTTTGACATGAGGTTAAATTTAGCGACCAAGGTTAGAAATGAGAATAGATTGTCCCTCAAAAGATTGTCTTATTTGAGCCAGATTTACCGTTACTTAATTTGTCTGTATTGTTTGTCATCATAAATTAGTTCCCAATAGAATCCTCCTTGTTTGATATTAACATCTGCTATCGTCATTTGACGGAAATATCTATTACTCCACCATATACAATAATTTAATTAATATTTAGGGTTTTAATGAATTTTATTTTTCATTAGATAAATACAGATTAAGGGATATTTGGTGCAGTAAACTTTATATCTAAAAATACAATCATCGTAATGATGTACACCCGTTTATGAAAATCCATACAAATGGATAAAGACTTACAGTCATTAAATATGATGGTATTTTTATGTTGGCGGAGTTACACATTTTGCATCTTAAAATCGTTTATAGCTGTTCTTATATAGTAGAAAACAATTCTTATTTATTTTAAATATAAATTTAAACCAAAAGTGCATAATATAAAAAAACATACTCATTGTTTACGAGTTAAATCAATTCTGCTAGTCGTAAAAATGTTCTTAATTTAATTTAAAGAATTATTTTTTCCTATGGTAATGGAACAGAGTTTAACCTATTACCTAAATGCTCTTAATGAGATTTAGTCCAGAAATCCCTGGAAGTACGCAATAAACATGGTGAGAATATTTCCGTGTCTGGGCTTTACCAAATATTCCTAATGATATTTGCCAGACATACAACAGACTCCGCTGGTCTTGAGGTAATTTGATTATCCATGTTTACAGTTGGGTGTTTGAATAGAGGTAGATTTTATATTTACACACAGCCAAAGATCTTCTTAATATGAACAAGATTAATCAGTAGTTTCTCTACAAATATTGTCTCAGTTCAAAGTTGTAGATAAAAATAATTATGCAGTTTGATGGTGAGGGTCAAATAAAAAAAAATATACTTTGATATCTAGCTTCGATTTCGTGGATGCCTCTACAAATGCCAGCTATTAATTGGGCATATTCATTTGTACATCTTCATTTCTATGATTAATTGAAGTAGTAATGCAGACAACCAAATGGTACAGTATGTTTTATCTTCGACTATTTGTATCCGATAGTCAATGGTTTTATAGACTAACATACTCTAAAAAAAAACAAATTATGTTTAAAATAGCTTAGGAATTTTCAAAAATAACTTCTCCATGTTTATTTCCATGTCGAATGAAAACACTACATCTTGAAACCAAACCATATTTCTTGAAATAATTTCCTGTGGTTATCTTTCTGCACTTTTAATGTAATCCTAAAAAAAAAAATCCTCAACTAATCACTTCCTTTTTGGATTTTTATATTTAGAATTGTCAGCTGATTATGAATACATGCATGGCAACATTAAAAGTAATTGCTTCTTTTAATAAAAGTTAGGTTGGTACCAAGTTTCCAATTTTCAAAACTAAAATTAAACTAGCATCAAAGAATTAGGTTTGATAGGGTGGACAGGAGGGGACGAAATCACTTCCCCTCAAAGCGCCAATTTTTTTGACGGTCTATTGTATCTAGAATATGGAGTAAAATTGAGGATTAAAAATTCCTTATGTATATGATACATTGGTTCCCACAAGAAAATTGTCTACTGTGAATTATTTTTAGATTTGCATTCCATCCTAGTATCACTTCTGATTATTTACCTTAAGTATCAAGTTGAAAACCATTTTTACCAAATAGAAATGTATACGTTTTCCCTTAGACAATTTTATTTTCGAATGCTTGTATAAGTAGGCAAGAGAGGAAGTAAGAACACCAACTGAATTACCAGAGCGTAAGGAAATTATTTCTTGCTTGTGTTCTTGGCAGAGGTTCTGTCTTGGTAACTGTAATATACACAAGTTGGGTAACAAACTTCTTTATCACTGGAATTGCTACGGATGAGTAAAATTATGTGGCGAGTTTTAGTGCTCTCATTTATGAACAAACGTAAGCAAATAAAATTCCTTGGTTTTGGTGATAATAGTTATTTCCCCCAAATTACATGGTTAAATTACAAATTAAAACATCTTTGTTTGTCATCGGATAGGCAGTTTACACATAGAGAGCGATATAATTAAAAGTTATATTACAGATTTAAGTGAAATATTACTGAAAATAAAATGAAAATTCATAGACTACTACTTTAACATTGTTTAAGCTGAGGTTTTACTTGCATTCCAATATTGGTCTAGAGATAAAATCGATAAACTTAACAAAATATCTTTAACTTTTATCTGACAATCATTATTTGAATTAAAATTTTTTCCAATATTTATCTTTAGTGCAAATATTTTATTAAGCATCACACAAGTAATATTGAGTATTTGAAAATAATTATTGAACGTTAAAAGTTTATAGACTACAGCATTGTTTGGGGAAATAAATCTTAAATTGTACGCACTATTAGTATTAATCTACGAAGTTTTTGGAGAACATAATTTATTGAATAAGTATAAATAAAACTTAAAAGGTTACGGGTACATAATTAAGCAATTTAAAAAAATAATTTTGAAAGTGATGTATGCCTTTGCTTTGTTTTTGTACGTTTATTTACTTATTATATTTATCTGATTTAATCATCAAATTCTCTAAAGTGTGCCATGAACCCAACTATCGTCACAACTCACAACAATAGAAGCTTACATAACTAAATTGTATTTTTTAAATGAATCTTTTACAAACGGTATTTTAAATAGCTGTTTTTACTTTCTACTCTTTAACCTAAACACATTCTATAGTTACTTAGTATTTTCGTCTTTATATCATCTTTATATTTCAAACTTATAATTTTAGGCCAAACTCTTGACCATGCTATAAAGCAAATTAAAATTAATATTTAAAGCTTTCGAAAAATTCCATTAAATACTTTTAAAGAAGGTTTTTAGTTTTTTTCTTAAGCAAATGCTGACTAAAGGGGCATAAGTAAGGCTTAATCAACTTTGAGACATACATTCAGAAAGGAAATGGAATCCAGGGTTATATGTGAAACCCACGCATTATGAAAGTTGTACTGTGTTTATGGAAGTTATGTTATGTGTGAGTGTGCCATGCGTAGAGAGCTTCGTATAATTGTATTCGGTGAAATCTTTCACTGTATGAACACATGTTTATTTAATCACTTTCATAAATTATTATTTCACTTTAGTATACAATTCATAAGTATAACTTGAAGAAATTATCGAAACAGATTATGGTATTTATGTATACAGCTTTCGAATCCGTTTGAATAGTACTAAATGCAATAATACTATAGAGTTCTACAGACTACTGCTTATTATTTTAATCAAAAAGTCTTAGTAACTTTTGTTCCTGAACTTCAGTTTTATAACATAGACATAACATATTCATAACAAACTCCCATCAAAATACAACTCTCTTAACTCATGGCAAACTCTGTATTTACTCCAAGATTTTATTCTTATCATTTATCAATTTGTCATTAACAAAATTCAATGCATTGTTTTTGTTTAGATAAATTATTATAAATATACCTTACGCTTACGTACATTTCCTTAATGCGTACTTTTTTAGTTAAAAACACAGCGTCTGGTATATTTACTGATTAAAGTGGTGACTTGGAAACCCTTAAAAGTAATTTAATATCTAAACAGCTTGAAGAAAATGAACGTGACAACCTAACTTTACAAGAAGAATCAATGCAAGATAAAATAAAATTACAATATATTTAGTGTAACTCTTGTTATGTTATTTACACCAGATTAAAATAATACCACACCATGTCATATAAGTGATCTTCTTCACCCACAACAGTGTTTACAACTTCAGGTACAGAGAGCTACATTTGAATAAGCTCAGTTATGACGTGTTTCATATGCATGAATATACTCGAGGTAAGAGCTCTGACATCCAGGCTTATCATTTCTGAATACTGAAATGGAATCAATTTGGTTTTATTTCAGTGAACGCGAGTGTAAAAAGGAAAAAAAACATTTTATTAGTAAAAATTATTAATCCCGCCTTTAAAAAATAAGGATGCCAATGACAGCTATAAGACTGATTAATTTTGAATTTTGATGTTTTCTATATAAATGATTCCTCATTATAGTCAATGAACCTCTTAATGTTTCATGTATACTAATTTTCAAAGAGACCTGTCCAAATCATATTTATTTCCAAAACTCACAAATTATTTTGACAATGATCCTCTAGAACCAATTTACAATATTTATAAATACTCACTCGCTCAATAGAGCGAGTAATACAATCTCCGCGTTTGTAATTAAATTTTTTGATGACAAATATAATAGAACGAACTTATTCTCCAATCATACTTGTAATGATTTCTTCTATTGAAGAATTATTTAAACTCTCATACTTATCTGCAAGTTAACGAAACATTTAAAGACATTCGATAAAATTGTTGCTGAATCCATGGCCCAGTTGGTAGCACCACGGACTTTGGGACTATGGAAGTGGTGTCGTGGGTTCAAATCCTAGTACCTGCCACTACTTTTTATCAGTCAAGCTTTTTAATAACCTTCCTCTTTCCCTAAAGACCAAACAGGATCCAAACAAATATGAGAAAAGCATAAATATTTTTTTGCTGGATAATTCCTTCTGCAGCGTTTGTGAGTTTCTTTGCCCTAAAACTGGTAGTGTAAATACAGTAGCATAGTTGACAGTTTTAATTTAGATAAGAGATTTATGTTTTCTGTAATATTTAAGAACATGTTTTTGCTACTTCAAGGATAGTGATTTTATTCATAGGCAAACAAATTTTATCTTGGATTTTTTATACGTTTTTTTTTATATAATATTACTTCCAAACATAAGAATACTAAACATTTACTCATACTTATATAGACTATTAAAATATTTGTTATCAAAAATACAATTGTAACTGTAAATGAGCATTGTTTTTATATTTAGTAATTTAATTTTCAATAAACACTAGCATTAAAGTTTCTATTTGTAACACAGTTTAATTCCTAGTCAATCACTCTTGAACACAATTAAAACATTGCTCATTGAGACGTTAATCATGTTATTAAATATTTCACATGGTTTCATCAGAGTTTAATTATACGTTAACATTAATCAAATTACTCTGTGCTGATTTTGCTGCAATTAATAACCCAAATGAGAATATCTGATGCAATTTTAGAAAATCTGACGTTGTGGCTCTATATAATGTATGCTTAAACATGGTTTTTGTTTTTCTTGTTATCATATATTTTTCTAACATTACGAAAACAATAGTAGTTTATTTGTTTGAAAGATTTTTGCTCATAATTATACTGTATTTGAATTCTTTACAAGTGAGTGCTGGTAATAGAAGTATTAAAGAATATGTTAATTGGAGAAATATACCTATCAATTTAGGTAGTAAAACGAGTGAAAACCAACAAATCGTACGAGAAGATAAACTACCTGTTCAGTCGAATCCAATGGAATCAATTTTGTAATTAGTTTGGTTTGAGACAATATACCACCTATCAGGAAAATTCTTGTGGATTTGGTTCTTATTAGCTTGGAAACTTTTACTATAATTTTGTTTTTAATAAAATACCTTTTGTTTGGTATTTTTAATTATATATTGTCAACTTTATTTCATCAAATATAATTTAATGAATATTTAATATAAATTTACCTTTTAGTGTTTCAAAAATTGCACCAAAAAGCTTGGATATGTTAATATATATTTAGTGTGTTTTTTAAGCATCTGGACTTTCTCAAATAGTTACAAAAATAGGTTATTTGTTCAGATGTTTCTCTTAATATATTTAAATTATTTATTACATTACAATTGTTTTTTGTAGTAAAAATCTTGAATAAACACTACAAGCCCAAAGGTGACGTAAAAAATATATTGTTAGTATTTTACAAATATCAAATGTACATGTTGCTGCGTGGTATCAATCAAACACATGTTTTGATAACACCAATCATTAATTTTAACAGCACAAGCTCATTGATGACCTTTGTGTTTAGTCATGATCATATTTCAGTCCGGAAACTCCTCGTTTCTCGCTCTTGGATCTACATACCTACTACGATATACAAACTCTACATACCTGTATGAAAATAATTGTGATCACATGATCGATTTCATAACACTGCACCTATTTTAAATTGGATCACAAATTGGAAATACCAAATGATAAACAGTAAATGTAGTATTTAGATATGTATCTCCGTTCGATTGAATTGTGATTTCAATGTTAGTAAATTACTTTTATAATACATCTATCATTGAAAATATAATTAATACCGCTAAAATAATTAAGTTTTTGTTAAATTTTCACTTAGAGCGAGAGTGAGGCAGAGCTATTGGTTGTCAACATGATAAATAACCTACTTCTGGTATTGAGTCATATATTTTGATGATATACGGCGTATGTCGTCGACGGTTTAAAGAATATACATTCCTTTGTAGGTTATATTAATGTATTTGAGAATAGTTTGGAAAACTAAACTTTAAACAATTATGTAAGTAAAAAATCAACGATACATTCATTCTCGATACCATTTTTCATGCTTTACGTTTTAGCCCAGAGCTATTTCCCACAATACTTTATGATAGTTTTTAGTGGTCACGCATCATCACTTAGATACAAATACATTGATGATTTAGCAGGGCTTGAACCTGGGGCTGCAAGGACCAAAAGCCCGCGCACTACCACTATAGTTCTTCTTTGTTCTACTTGATCTTTTGATTGATGCTACTAAATTATACTACTGGGGAGAGTTCAATGTATTACAGGCCTTAACATCGGGAAGTATGTCACACAATCACTATTTAGATCACAAAAATAATTTCTTGAAAGCGCAGAACTTTTATTAATGTACCATATCTTAATCGTTTTACAAATAAATGTTATTTAATTTTAAATAACAGGTTGATAGTTAAGCTAAACGAGAACAGTGCAAAGGTTTTATTGATGGAAACATGCGTGAATTAAAATCTTCAAATATTACACAGTTACAGTGATATGATAAGCTTACAATGTTATAATAAATTTTCTGCATTGGATTTTAATGTATATTTAAGGACCTTTAATTTACCGATCTTACAAGTTTTGAACATTCGTGTCTTTTTGTGATGTTGTTGACTTTTCCGATTTCGGAATTCTCATCGCTTTAGATAAGCACATAAAGTTTTTTATGGATTTTTAGTTTCTGCAATATCTTAATACACGATGAGGACTGCATGGTTTGTCAACTGCTAACCATTAACTGGCTACTTGAACTATTATAGACAACATCCACAAGAGTATTCATTACTTTTTGTCATGTGTTGACTTTTTGTTTTAACAAATTCAATAATTCTTCGATTATTTCTGTATTTCAATCCAGAACTTTACACCACCTAGATATTGTGCTGGTATCTGGAAGGGACATTTTTTGTCATCTCGTAGAAGTTTGTATAGCACTGGTGGCCGATAGTGCAATACTATAGACCCTTAAATGGTGTTAAATGTTAACCGGTGTTTCTCTTCTTCAATTTAGCTGGTTCGTTTTTGTGTGGATTATTTCCATTCTCAAATGGAATAAATGGATGTTGAATGGCACCACTTGTAATATACTGACTGGCAGCTAAGAAAGCTGCTACTTTTGACACAGGATTCTGTTTTTCTCTTTTGTAACGTTGCTAAAAGTGATGAAGGTTTATGTTTTTTCAATCATATTTTTTTACCTAACTTCCTTTGGGTTTCAAGTAATTTGAAAGCATTCGAAGCAGGTGTTAAAGTGTCATATAGTGGCACGGTTTTTCCCTTTGACTGGTGTATCTGTTGGAATACCTGTGGTTTTTGTGGATGTTAATGGAAGTTCAAACCCTACAACATTGACTGTACAACAATTTATTGGTTAATTTATCGATAGGTGATGCACAGTGGTGATCGTCTGCAGAGGCAGCAGTGAGTGCAGACTGCTGAGTAACAACATTGTCTATCGATTGACACCAAGTTAAAAAAATTCCAATAATTAACAGCTGAGAAATAACGATTTTTACTTGTACAGGCTAGGAAAAAAATTGCCTAGCATTATGATTCACTTAATTTTGCGCCTTCTAAATTTCTAAACGTTTATATTTTATTGCATGGAAAGAATTGCTTGGAAGCTATAATAAAAATGTCTTCTACTTTTCATACATACACCCGACAGCAACTCTGACACAAGATGATGAAAGTAGAACATCAATGCGAGTACGGACGCAGGTGGCCCATATCACAACCTTAGCCTCAACGACCACTTTGTGGATAGGCTGTACATAATGGTTAAAACTCTGTATTATACATTTTGTCAACGTCAGTGTAAGGCCTTGCAATAAAGAGGGACGGTAATACATTTTTTCAATGTAAAATGAACCTTGGATTTATGCATCCGTTCAATTGAACTAATCCTATTGTTATAAATAGTCTCGTTCATTTTTCATATAATCAAGGAATCACACATTATTTTTATAATAAGCTATGAATAGGTGCGAGAAGCAATATTTTGACGAAGATTTCCCCCAATACCAGGTTGTATATTTCGAGAAAGGTTCTCGTCCGAATTTCAAGTCACGTTGCTAATCAAACTTACAAAGACTCGCGTCGTCCGCTTCCTCCACCGGGGACTCAAAATTGTGTTTTAATATCTCATCATAACGTCACTATACGTTATAAATATCAAAAGATGTGTATTTAATTTTTAAAAATACCAATATATTTGTAGAACAAAAAGTAGTCATGATTGAAGCGTAGGTTAATAACTTCTAATTAAACTTCAAGAAAAATTCTGATTTGAGATTGCATATTATTATGCACAAAGTACCTTTATTCACTTGCCAAGGTCTTGAAGGACTATAAAGGGAAGCAATGAAACAATATTCAAGAATAAAATAAATGAAATTTCATAAAGGAATTTCCAATTCATAAAGACATGTATTTATTCCCGCCAAATATTAGTCTTAAGTTCCAAAAAAAAAAAAAGTTTTTGGCATTTGGTTCCGGTAATCTTTATACTCAATTAACTTCCAAAATCACAGTAAAACAAATACTAACCTAAGAATTTCAAGCAAAACCATAAATTATGGTACCGTAACCTTGCGAAAAAATGTCTTGCGATTGTTCTGAGAAAAAAAAAACATGTAAAAGTTACTAAAATAAAATTGTTTTTAAAAATTCCTAAAGACCGTTAGCTTACACATTTTGAACAGTACCTTGCATAAAAAAAATGCAAAATAGTTCAGGAAGAACACTAAATCACCGTGAAGATGTTTAAGAACAAAAGGTTTAAGTGTTACAAAATTGCACTTCCCGTGCAGGATATCTCGATAAGTTTGACACGGAAATGATTTACTCCCAACTTGTCAAAACTCCTTTCTTCATCTTGTTTTCATTGTTACAATTTTGTTTATACCTTAATACTATTTCACGTACTTTGTTATTTAATAATAACACTAATGAGGACTTATATTTTTTTTCTCATCATTACTGTCCAGAGTTGGGAAAAAACATTTTCAAAGCTGTAATGATGGTTTTAGAACATACTCAAATATTTTCTTAAAACAATTTTATGCAACTCAAGACACTTTTATTTACCTAAGTTTGCAAATCTATATTTACTACCCATATAACTTTTATATCATTTAGTGTGGAAAAAGTACTATTGATGGGGACAAGTCCAGTTCCCGTGTCGAGTGCACGTCTGAGGAGACGAGCTGGGACGGTGGTCTTTATATTTTCCGACGTTCGGAAGTTCTGCATGCTGGGTATCTCGCTTGCCTTTAACACGGCTATCTGGTAGAGGTTTTGATATTTGGCTATTGTTAAGTCTGTTATCTGTCCTAGAATGGCCGCGTAGGGGAAGTAGTTGACAAGGCGCTCTCTGTGTTCTCTCCATCCCAAGCTGAATGCCACAGCCTCCTCTGCAAGGGTTTGAACACTTATGAGGGGACTTTGTGCATCAACTATACCCTTTATGAATTTGAGGGAACACATCCCTTGGAACTCCCATGTCATTATCACTTGATCGCAGATCTCCTTTGTTGGGGATGCAGTTGGGAGATGACCGTTGATTTTAAGGGAAACAAAGAATTCTGTTAAACGTCTCTTGATCGGTCCTGGTCCGCCCAGTTGTTACTGATTGCTGATTTGATAATGGCGTTTATGTTTGCTATACGCCCTTCCTCGGAATACACTAGCTCGTCTATCCCCAACGGCAACGGCAGCCCCCCATCTTCTTTCAATAAACGATATGTTCGCAGAATCTTGAGTTATTGGTTTAACAAGTGTAAGCCATCCTGCCATTGCAACCAGATGAGCGGTCTGAGCCTGACGTGGTGTGATCACTTCTCCCATCCTTCTCTGCATCTGACCGGGATCCGGCTCTTGTGCTACGGCGTGCTCAAGGTCTGCGAATAGACCTTGGGTCTGCGTCCTAGTAGTATGCACATCGTTGAAGCAGCAAGGCTCGTCCATGATGAATGGTATGACCCTCTGCAAAGCACCATTGCGGGTCCTTTATGAATTTCTCAATGACTGCAGCCTGTGGTGTTGCGACATCGCCCAGGTTTTCTCTTATGGTGTCGAACTCTAGGCTGGTGGTTCATACCTTCCCTGTGCTGCTCCGGCCATCTTTCTCTCTCTTGCTTGTTTTGTCTGGTTATGGTGTTGGTCTCTTTGTTTTTGTCTGGTTATGGTGTAATGGTCTCTTTGTTTTTGTCTTTGTGTTTGTTTGCTTATAAATCTGGGTGTGCATTACCATTTTCTTGATACTTTAATATTGTTTCACCTACTTCGTCATTTAATAACAGTAATGAGGTCGTATATATTTACTTTCCTGGATCCTCGCAGCCCAGAGTTAAGGAAACACATTTTCAAAGCTGTAATGATGATTTTAAAACATACTCAATTATTTTCTTAAGACAATTTTATGCAACTCAAGACACTTTCATATACCTAACTGTGTAAATCTATACTTACTACCCATATAGCTTTTATATCATTTAATGTGGAAAAAGTACACCAAAGATAATACTATGATAACGGAAAGCGATAGCATAACCTTTGTCACTTTTTCTATTTGAACAATTTTAAAGGGAGAATATTCGTTGGGTAAAAACTGTTATTGTTAGTGGCAAGGATAGACCTGGTACAAATTTTACTTTTTAATTTTTGAATGTGTGTGCCCCCGTGAACATAATAACTCGAATAATCGAGGTCCAATTTTAATGAAATTTTGCATGAATGTTTAAGCTAGGTAAACTTGGTTCGTGAACCAAGATCAGGAAATGGGAAGGGGTATTTATGGTATTTAATATTGTTATCCTTAAAACATGGAGACGCTAAATTTGTATCTGCAATGTATTTGTATTGCAGCCATCGTGTTAAAAATCAATCAGTTTTGTATGTTGAGGTATTGTTGTATGATTAAAGATTACGTATGAGTAAAATACCTTTAATATTCACGGTTATTCTTTTATAGAAAATAAAATTTTCGATTTTCGATCTACAGGAACAGATCACCACACTGAAAGAAATTACAGCTAATGCAATCTCCGACCTAGAAAACAATACCAAGTTACAGAAAACAGAACAAAAGTTAGCAGAAGAAAAGATAAATGAGATGGAAATAATGTTAAAAGAAATGAAACAACTAAATGGCGTACTTTCTCAAGAATTGCAAAATGCAACAGAAAATTTAAGACTTACTGAAGAAAAACTACAAGTCACTACTAAGCAACTTGAAGATTGTAAGAGACGGAACCTTAAAGAAAAACTAAAAATAGAGAGTGAATGCCGAGAACTTAAACAGCTCCATGATGACCTCCTAGTGGCTGTCCGGGTCGCTAATGAAATCAAATCGGAGACCCAGCTCCACTTTGAAAAACTACAGATTAAAGTCAGGGAGCTTGAAGAGAAAAACGCATCCCTCCTCACCCAAATAGAATATCTGACTAAAAGAGACAAAGACACTGTAAAGCCGGTAGAGGTACCGGTATTTAAAATACCAGCACCACAACCCAGTGCGACTCCTGCTACCGCACCTGTAACGGATCAAAAAAAACCTTCAGCCAGGCCATCGCTGCAGTGCGTCAACGTCAAACAACTAATTGACACCATTGAAAACGCCAATAAAAAAAACAAGAACGATTCTGGGACTTGTTCAAAAGCTGTGAGCCCTCAACAAGAGGCCCTACCTTTGAGGCCTCTCACCACCAACAAACAATCATAATATGACCGACATGCAACAGGAACATCCCCAATGAGTCCGGACAACATATTTACGTCCACCCGAAGAGAGTCATCAGATGCTATTGAGTCAGTAGGCCTAACGTGTCTCCAATTTTGAAGATTAACACAACTTTTGATCCTATTACACAACTATCTCCAGCAGAACATCAGACATCCCCGATGAGTCAACAACATCTTCACAATATCGTCACATCCTCAAGAAGAGATTCGGCAAATGCCATGGAATCAGGGGAGGAAAGTGTTGTTCTCCTCTCTTCTTCTGTTGAGGGAGATAACTCTACTATCACAACAAACAAGACCACCAAAGGAGTAACACACCCTAAACCTGAGACTGACTTACAACAACTCCAACACCATCTCCGTAAGATGGAAGAGGCACACCACAGTACTAATGAAGAGCTGCAGGCGACGATCCAAGAACTTGCTGATTTACAATCACAGCTGGAGGTCTCTAAAACAGAAAATGAGAAGTTGAAGGAAGAGCAAACCATGCTACTCGAATCATTATATCGGCAGACAGAGCGACTTCAAGCAGCTAAAGTGGAAAATGAAGACCTACAAAAGAGCATCAAGGAGGGGGTCGGCGTTCCCGAAAGGGAAAAGAAGCTGATCGACCTGCTTCAGCAAGGTCAAAATACCAGGGAATCTATTATTTCCCAAAACAATGAACTGACTCAGAAATTTAACGAAGCCCAGAGAACAAGAGAGCTGACGGTACAACAGAACTCGTCTCTAAGAGAGAGAGTTAGGGAGTTGGAAAGAACTGTAGAGGATGTTCAGTTTGAAAAACTTGCAATTGAAGAAGAGTTGAAACATCTGAAAGAGGATCAATCCCTCAGATACTTTGAGGTGTTGCGTCTAAATGTTCTACTAGACCTTGAAGAGTGCATTTTCTATTTAGATAAAAGTTGGAAAGGAAATTGATTTCATCCTAACCTATTAACATATGATTTAAATAACACTCTTCCCTTCCCTGTAGCAGAAAACTACTCGTTACTTGAATGCATTTAATTAAGAATTGATATGAGTTGTTTATAGAAATGTTTAAGTAAAATCATTGTAAAATCTACTCAGACTAAAATTCGCTTCGTCTGCAGGTTTGCTGCGGGGCTATTTAATCTTCAACCCGTCAAGCATTTTTTATCATCGTTTCTTTGGTGTGTACTAATAATCTTGTGTTTGAGAGTGAAGAGTGTTCTGGTGTTCTGTCAATTTACTTTACCCTATACAATGTCATCGATTACTACTCAGTTTCAAGCGCCACCTGCGTACCTACTACACTTTGGTATTACGTATATAATTAACCGACAACACATGTTAAAACCATTATTAAAAGGTTACATGAACATGGAAGCATTTTTTTATGTGCCTTTATTCGTTTTGTTGGGATTTTAGGTCATTATGTAATTGTTACGTATCTAGTGAGAATAGTGCATTCTGAATGACCTGAGGAACCATTTAACACACTATAGATACAAAACGTTAATATACGAGTATTTATATTTTTTATTGAAAAAGACCACCAAGCACTTAACACACTAAACACATATTCCAGTATCAGCTCAGTATTAGTTATTTTAGTGCCTTTAGTGAATCACTTAAAGTGAAGATTTTGTCTGAGAGTCTTACAGCCTAGCACTTAACACACTTAAAACACCTGCTTCAGCTTAACGCCATGCTGCAAAGTTAATTAAAACGTCTGTATTTATTGTCACTTCGAATTCACCGACTTGATCAATTTATTTCTTGATAATTTGAGTTTATTAAATGATCTTAACTATTCAGTAATTTCGTTTTAATTGTTGTTACTTTATTACACGAAAAACTGATGTCACAAAACTTAAAAAGAATCCAACAGTAAAGAATCCACCAAATAAACCAGTAGACATTTAACTAGACAAAACACTCTTCTTGCTCTTCGATTAGTTGTTTTTTGTTAATAGTCAAAATGTAAACGTGTTAAAAATTGTACTATTACTCATATCAATAGAGGTATACTTTTTTAGAGTGTTTAGGATTTTATCCATTTTATTTAAATGCAATTGCAACTATAAAATTTACAAGAAAACCTATATACTTCCTACTTTCTTGCAAATCTAATGTTCCCCACCAAAAACTAGGTATAACATTTTAAACCAATGCAAATCGCCCTTACAGGGTTTTTTATTGCTTAATTGTCAGTGCGCTAGATACACTAACAGTAAATCAAATAGGTAGTGTAGAAATTAATTTGTATTCACCTATGTTAAGTTTAATATTATAGACTTGTAAGGTGCATTACCTGTTAACCTAACTTAGTCAACAATATGACTTTGAAACAGTATAACATCAAACCAAATTTAGATTTCACCTAACTAGTATTTTAACAAACCAGTCATTATTTATTTTTATATAAATTGTACAATTTACTATATCCTGTATATTCTACTTTCAATTCTTGTTGTAAACAGGCAGAATGTGTAACATTCACAGAATTTACTGTTGCTCAGAGGCAGCTCTATTTCCACAAGTAGACTCAGTTTCAGCCAAGCATACCTCCAGGAGTGATTATGTTGATGACACCTTCATGTGGAAACTCGACGACTTCATGTAAGTTTCTTTGCCTTCTGACTACTTAACACCTATAATAAATACAGTAAGCGGATGGTGTATCCAAGAAGGTTAAATTTATAACATAGTAAAGGGTTAGCGTTTTAATAAAAGTTTGTTTGGCTTGCACAAGTTTAATATAAATATACTTTATTTTCGTCTACTATTTATAACCTGGTTTTGTTTGTTTCAGTTTTACAATGCCACCCTCAGATGCTTCCAAGATTAGTATAATATCATAATTGTAATTATTGATGAAGTTAAATATTCTGTATTTGATAAGTAAACTCTTTTGGAATATTTTAAAGTGTGTTCAATGAATCAAATATCCTAATTGTATTATTTTATGAGTTGCATTATATTCTAAGATTAAACACACTAAGGAAATCAATCTACTGAGTAATAATATTTCAATAATTGTACCACACACAACAAAAGAGGGTTGGTGCAAAAATGTATTAAAAAAAATATTATAGGGATTATGAAAATAAACTTAAGAACTCTAAAGAAAAAAAAAATGTATCTTTCTGTCGTCTTTTGAAATAAAAATCACAGGACGTAGCTATGGTTAAGGAATAAACAATTGTCACCTATGGTTTTTTTTAATTAATTTGATTATTTCATTTTAATGACATTCATGTACTTAGTGTTAAAAATTGCTGTGTGCATAAAATATTGTTCATTTTGGATATGCCGGGAATTAAACCCGTTACCATCACACTGTTGGGCCCAAGAAACTAACTATTACGTTGGTAGCATACAATATCGCAAAACATCATCCATAACCTACAATACTAAAATTGTTCCTTATACCTATTTGTATTTTTAAACATCTTTCGCTAAAAATGAACATGCTTCAGCACAATTAAACAGTAATGCGACTTAATCTAGTCATTCTTTTGAACGATGTAACCGTCTAGTGAATTAAAACTAGGAATTTTTACCAGTTCAGCTAATTATCCAAATCTTTTTCTTCAAAAAAATCCAAATTTATTTTCAAAATATACAGATGGCTGTGAGAACTATTTTCTCTTTGCTAGTTTTCTATTGCGCCAGTCCTGCAAGAGTACTTTTTCAATTAAGAAATCTTGACTTTTTCCTTTATCTACATTCTAGAATCTTTGGTCTTTTTAGAACAAAACTTTTTGAATGTTGTCTTCTCTACTAAAAATCAATACACATTGCTCAATTCATTTAACTTGCCAATTCCTAAACAAAAGACTTTTTTTTCAAAAAACACACATTTTACATTGACATAACCTAAAGCTTTTCAACTCACTTCCATTATCCCTTAAGTTAGAACCAAGCCTTTCAAAATAAAAAAAAACAACAGTTAAAACATAATTTGCTAAGTATAACCTGTTACAGCGTTCAAGAATTCCTCAAATGTTATGAAAGCTCTAATATGTAATTGTTGTAAATATTAGAATTAGTAATTATTAGTAATAGTATTGTATTGTTGTGACCTAGCTAATGCAAACTGTATTATTGTTACTTTGGCCCAATAAAATGATTTGATTTTATTAAGACGATTAGGGTCTACAATAAAGAAAGAAAATGCTAATCCACTTATTGATTGAAATTTGCCTTTCGGGCCTAAAGTTACCTCTGAAGTAAGGCCCTTTTAACAAGATGAATATTTACGATGAAATAGTAAAATTTAGAAACTTTGGTAATATTTCTCACGGGCCACCTCTAGTATCTATAAATTACAACGTTTCCTCCGAGTATTATAGCTTGGATATTTTATCCGGAAGTCTTCAACTTTGCGTATAAATCATACCTTTTAACTGAGTTGCAGATAGAGCTACTTTTCGTAATTTTCTAAAACCTTTGAACATTATGAAACTTTTAACTTGTTTAGGTTTTATTAGTGTTCAATGGGTGAAACACATAGATAAGTTTAGCCATAATTCATGTTTAAATAGGCATGATTGCATTAATGGTATTACGCATTCTCCTATGATTAAAACTTTGATTGGCAGATTATAATTTTAAAATACCTATTTGGCTTTCGACAAATATTTTACATACGACTGTTTTTTAAACTAGCTTTTTAATTTAGTTCTTAGAATTGAAAAGATTTACAGTACAAGTTTGGATTTATGAGGTTCAAGGATTGAGAGAAAAGGGTACTTTCCTGTTAAAGGGAACATTCATTATTATCGATGATTTATTTCGATATATCGATATTAACAAATTGAAATATATCAGCTGACAACTACGATAAATATTGTTCAGTATATGGAACTGTTCTAAAAAAATAACCTAACATAACTAACCAAACTTGCTGTAACATTTAAAAATTCCGTGTTTAACTTGTCTTTCTATTATCAAACCCAAACGGAAGTTTTAAATGGTACAGCAAGTTTGGTTGGTTATGTTAGGTTAGCTTAGAACAGTTTCATTTCTCAATCCATTTATAGACTATTTTAGCCTAAACAAGATCAGTTAGTTGTTGTTGTCAATTTGTAATAGATCTGATCGGAAATCAAAAATATCGATATATCGAAAAAAAATCATCGATAATAATGAATGTTCCCTTTAACAGGAAAGTACCGAGAAAAGAAGTAAGATTTTAACCATTCGAACGTTAACTTATCAGCTGTTATGGCCAATTTAATTGATTATACAGTAACGAGGGGTTTGGACAGTGAGTCGTTGCATCACCTCTCTTAGACGATATCAGTAGTAAAGGAACGGTTTCAGTAAAGTACGCAACTCACTAAACTCAATAAATTTCTTATGTGCAAACACTACTTGTAAATTGTATTAATCAGTTGAAAAATATTTTTTAAATAGATGACTCTTTTGGTTACTTATTAGATTTCTCACACATCTTTACCAGGTTATAAAGTTACAATGCTTACAAAGATATAATTTATTTTCCAGTCTCATTCGTCAACATAGAATATTAACAACTTGGCTACACACACGGTTTCAACGTTTCTCATCTGTTCAGGATGTTGTGTATCATTTCTTAAAAGTAGACGTATAGGCTCAAGCAAGTTTAATATTCATACCTCTTGAATGTTAAGTGCCAGAGTATGTCTGCTTCACTCTTGTTTATGTCAGATAAATATGTCAAGTCTGTTTTGTAATTTTCCTGTGATAGTTTTCATTCGGAATAGTTCTAATCCAGATTTGTATTCATTATAAAGTGATTATTTAAATTTCTTAGCAATAACTTCTAATATATTTTTTTTTAAATTTAGGTATATTTAATATTTATTTGAAATATTATTATTGACTTTACTTTCTTCATGGTGGTATTCATTTCCTTATAACTGTGGAGAAAACATCCTTTTGGTCTTGTTAGTCATAAGCTATTAAAAAAGTCACCTTTAATAATCATACAATGGTTCAATGAAATGTATAATTAAATTTACAAGTTCAACAAGGCCAATATATAATAATTTTGTTTTATTCCCTAGCGCTTTCAGAAACTAGGTTTCCATCTTTAAGCACTAGTACATTGGTACAAAAATAAATATTTACTTAATAATAAATTAATTTTAAACAAAGTTAAAACAGATGTTGTAAAGAATATTGGAAAAATGTATATAAATTAATATTATAAATATAATCTTTTTTAATTTTGGATATATTACAGTGTTGATAACTACTTTCAGTAATTCGGAGTTTATAATTTATTTATTATTTAACAATAATTTTGGTCTGTTTTTTTTATAAAACAAGATTTCCACGCATTAAGATGTTGAGGTTTTTTAAATTTTTTTTAGTTTATATGTCTGAAAAGTCAGCCCTTAATAGCCACAGTATTAATACAGGATATATTTTAAATTTGGGAGACCTGAAACTTTTAAAACAAATTATAAAACCTCATTTGTTTACAAAAAAGAGACTATTCACAGAACTGTTATGTAAGGTTTTACCTCGCGGCCAGTGTATGTTATATGCATCAGAGATATGTTGACAGTTCATACAGTCAGTGTATATTGCGAGTTGTATATTTACTCCTTCAGATGAAGTATTGACAAACTAATACTGCCTAGAGTCAAATGAAACAGGAAAGATATTAATTCACCGGTCTTACATCTGTGTTGTATGTGCTGCTGCTGCGGGGCCCACAATATTACACTTCCTATATAAATGGTAAATAATATTAAATAAGCTTAGTCATAATAGGCATTTTAGTGATTACAAGTATGCTTTTTGATCTTGTTATTAATTTATTGTTTTAGTGTCACTTGATAGAGCTGTACTTTAATGTTTTTTTTATCGATTCCTCTTTTTAACATTAAAAAAGTCGCCTTCGTACTGCCTTACTGTGTTTGAGAAATTACGTTATTATCATATATTTAATAATTTCAAAAACTGTGAACAAACATAAAATTGAAGAAATAAGAGTTAAGAAAAATAATCCGTTTAAATGTATCGTATGGATTTTGTAAATTATATGAATACAATATTTTAGGAACATTAACATTAAACGAGTCTAAAAATGAATGACGAGATGGAATTGGATTACGGTAAAATAGGTATTTCATACTCATCAAATAATCATACGACGTGCCATTATTAACAAAATAATTGTCTTTTAACTAACTAAAAAATATGGAATATTTACTTAAATATTTGTAGAGATAACCAAATTCTTGATCCCTGAATTTTAATTAATAGTTATATTCATATTCTTTCTTTAATTAAAAAATATAATCCAAAATTACAATGGTTTTAAGTCTTTAAATTAATTTCTACTTTAACTTATGGTTATTAAAGTAATATTTTATAGCTATAAACATAAAAAAAACCTATTTAAAACTTTTTTTGATATTAGTTGCATTGCAAATACACTATTTACCATGCTATTGTTTTCCTTTGCTGCCATTACATACAACGACGCCACCATTCCACCCATCGCCATTGGGCTTTATCACGATATTTTCTTACAATATCGGAAGCGATCGCCATTCAACACAATAGATATGACGTCGTTTATATCAATGTCTATTATGTGATATTAACTCCACTTTATGAGATCTAACAATAGCCTTTCTACGAACTTTGTGTTTATATGGTTCATCACATCGTAGGATTTTATCGTTTTCTTGGTTACATTCGAGACACGATTTCTTTTGGTTTCATTGAAAGTCAAAAGATTATCTTCACCTTCTTAATTTATCACTCAATGTGTATTGAATAGTGTCAGAAAGTTAGGTTTATCTAAATTTTCATACTAAACTTACAGTTTCTTATCTTTTGTGACAAACTAAGACATTGATGTCACATTTTCTAGTTTTAAGATTGAACTATTAAATACACTTTTTCTTATTCAATTTGCTAACAGGCACTCTTAAACATTGTCAACACCTTCATATCACAACCAAGTGTGTTAGTGACAGCTATGTCTCTGTATAAACGAAGTAGCCAGACAATGTTGCTTCTGTAGTTAAATAGAACCGACCAAAAGTGTACACGAATGATTTCTTTGTCACATACAACAATGTTATATTTCTAAATTTAAGACCCAATACGCCCACCTCACCAAACCTGCAGTCTAGGCAAAATTTAATTCGTCTGATTGTGTAAAAATATTTTCTAAAAAATCTCAGGTTCCCCTATTAAAAAAAACAACGTTTAAAGAGTAGGCTTACCTAGGTTTGGATAGGCTAAGGATTGGAAAAATTGTGTTTTTATTTTGATAAAATAAATTTAAATTTTTTGAAATGAATAAGTTTACCAAATTATAATGAAATATGTCCATCAACAAGCAAACTAACACCATTAGTTATGTTATAAAAATAACAAAGGAATTTTTAAACATACAGTTTTTTCTCTTTCTTCCGTAACATTTAAACTTATAATAACGCTTAAATATATGTAAAATATTTGTTTTGTTTTTTAGCTCGAAATGATGGTTTCTTAATAAGCATTTGTATGTTTTACGTGTAAACATTTTAAAACCAATTTTCGGAACTTTCCGTGCGTGGTGGGGTGGTTCACTGAAACATATGTTTATCACAAGAAAAATACAAGCCATTTAATAATAAAATTATAAACATTTGCTATTTTAATTAATAGTATTTTCAGGTTTTTTATAATTTTGTATTGTAAAATGTTATCTTTTCAAAAGCCAATAATATAAATTATATTAATTTATTGCTGTAAGGTTCTTCTCAAAACTTAAACACAATATATTTACATTTTTCCATATATATAATTTTTTCTACTAATTTATACATAAAACAATAAAAAAGCAAAAGAAAGTTAGTAGATTTAATCGGATTTTGTCTTTAAAATTTAATTCGCAATCGTGATGCCTCAAAATTGACTTTGGCGTGTACCAAAATGAGATCAGAAATTGAGTTTCGAGTCGATGGAAAAGTATTTACGTCATATTTCTCAAGAACCCCAATACAATTTGGCAGAGCGTGCTGATTATAATAGCTATTGACAGTTTTCAGTTTATTGCAGTTACTGGTTATAATCAAAACTGATTTATAATTAAATGAATACGAGGTGTTAGCCCGTCCTACGTACGGGGGTAGTCAGTTAAAACTGTGTATAAATCAGAATAGCTAGCTTACACGTATAAAGAAAAATTGTATAGCAGCCTACAGTAGAAAGAGTAATTATCAATTGAGAAAGTGTATAGGCCTAGTCAACGATATCACCTTCCAATTCAATCGCATACCTGCCTATTTCATAAATCAATATCAACACAATACAACTACTCATACTACACAATTTCCAGTAGGTCTGAGTGGAAACTCCCTAAAATAAAACGAAAACATCCAATAAAATTCACAGTAGGCTACACATTTGGTGTCCTGACATCATTAAACGAATCGTCTAACATATCCTTTATATCAATTTCACTGCATCAATTGCTAAATAAATAAGTGTAAACAAAGAATAGTAAAAACAACAACATATAGTTTGTTTTGGTAAACAGCTGAGTCAAAAATAAAATCTATATATCTAATTCCGTAAGCCCAAAATTTTACAATGAAATTGTGAGCGAACTGGAGGCCGTAGAAAGCTGGGAGGGGTCTCATTTTAAAGGTCTGGGCATGAAGTTTTGGGGAAAAATACTCATTTTTCTTACTTATGCACCAAAAGGTTATTACAGGATAAAATAAATCACATTTAAATAGCATGGGAATCCAGGTCATGTCCGATTTGTTTACTTTAAAACATGTGGTTTAGATTTATTTAAAGCATATGGTAATATCATTGACTATTGGCTACAAAAGTTGTATTAATAGTGTTAAAGGTAGTATGTAATATATGTATTGTACGTAACTATAGTGCATTTGAAAGTAAACATGCGTGCCAATGAAAATGAAACAGCATTTTGTGATTGGCTTCTACGCTTATAATAGGTAATGGAATCTTAGAGAGCAATAGGGCAACACCGGCAATTGACATTCCAGATAACTTTGTTCTCTCTGATTGTGCAATTGTTTATGGCAACTCAATAAATCCAGAAAATATTCAAAACTACTCCAATCAAATAATTGTATGTCCTTTAAATGAACATTGTGATAATTTAAATGAAGAAGTATTAAAAATCTACTACAGTAATTATGAAGTAGTTTCAGAAGACCCTACAGAGAGGTTGAACATACCAATTGAGTTTATAAATTCAATTACACCATCTGGAATGCCACTACACAAATTAGTTTTAAAGTTGGTTCAATAGTGATGCTCATAAGAAATAGGGTCTGGATTAGTTAATGGAGTACGATTGGTTGTGTTGGGTATGTCTGAAAAAAGTGCAAAGTTAGTAGTAATTACTGGAGTAGGGAAAGGGAACATATTTTTCATGCCAAAAATAAAACTAATATCTACAGATCCTAATATGCCCTTTAAATTTACAAAGGATTCAATTCCCATTGCGATTATCTTTCACCATTACTATAAATAAAGCGCAAGGCCAAACCTTCCCAAAAGTTGGAATTTATTTGAAAAAAAAAAAAACAGTGTTTACCCATGGTCAACTTTATGTTGCTTTTAGCCGGGTAAAGCGGCCAGATGACGTTAAAATAGAAATAGAAACAAATAAAGACCAAGGAATGGACCAAAATGGATACTACACAACAAATGTTGTTTTCAGAGAGATTTTGTTACAGAATTAGTATTTTACAATTTGGAAGATGACATTATCTCTATGTGTTGTGTTTTTCTAAGTGAATTTGTCTATATTTAAAAAAATGTATATATATTTAATTAATAGTGAAGATTATTAAAAAAGGTTCTTTTGCTGTATTATGATTAGAAAATTTATGTTACAAACCCACCACATGAAGAGTCCTTTTGAATTTTTATCCTAAACAGAGCAGACATATAAATGAATTATGCAGGTATGTGATAACTGTTATACATTATTATAATATACAAAAAATTTAAACGATAATTCAAGGTAGGGTACGGTAACCCATGAGACAAATAATTTGTACAAAATAATTATTAGAATATATTACATATACTGTATATAGGGGCTTTTGCCCCTACAAGCCACTAGTAATATTCATTTGTACAAAAGAACTGGTCACATGTTGAAGGAATATAAAACGTAAAAAAACGCTAGTAAAGCTAGTGACGTAATTAATGGTCTATGTTTACTATCCATTCCTTAGTTATAATATCCTAAAAACCACCCTCATTGAATCAATATACACCGTAATTCCCCATATTCATTTATTTAAACTATAAAATATTCAGCGCCTCCAAACGTAACCACAACTAAACGCACGCCAAACAACTTTTTAGATTTCATAAAAGGATGGTTTGCCTAATTGCAGTATCCTAGGTCAATGATGACGTTGTGCTCAATCTATGTCATTCATGTCTGTATATCTTTGGACTCGCCTTTGGCTCGCTGGGGCCCCTAGCTGTTAGTCGTCATTAGTAGATTAGAGTTAAGTTGTAACAAAGCAAGAAGTGAAACCGTCAATATTAAGTTATATAAGTTAACTTTGAGTAAGATAACTTCTAGCTTAAGGAACACCTCATAAAAAAATCATTTTTTAAGTTGCGGTAAGTGAGTATGTTAGTCAAGTATTTTTACAATTGAGTTTTTGGTCAAAGGAAGTAATAATATGAGGAGAGAAGGGTTCGTTATAGTAAAAATCGACATTAAAGTAATAACGATTTCATGAATTTATTAGAGGAGATTGATAAGTTAATAAGTTGATAATAGTAAAGTATTATATGAAGTAAATAGATTATAGTAGATATTCAAGTATATAATTACGAAAATAGATTAAGTAAGGTTTGTTTCCCTGTCGGTTAGCCATAAACTTTATGGCATATCCAGTTCCGCCACGAGGAGGCCAGGAAACGTCGGAACCATATTTGCAATTATTTGAATATGTACAAGTTAGTAAACTTTTGTACAAGATAAGTAAATTTAGATTGATGTTCATTGATAGGTTAATAAGTTGATAATAGTAAAGTATTATATGATGTGAATAGATTATATTAGATATTCATGTATATATGATGTAAATAGAAAATAGATTATAGTAGATATTCATGACGTATATATTTATGAAAATAGATTAAGTAATGTTTGTTTCCCTGTCAGTTAGCCACAAACTGTATGGCATATCCAGTTCCGCCACGAGGAGGCCAGGAAACGTTGGAACCATATTTACAATTACTTACAAATGTACAAATTAGAGAACTGTTGTATAAGATGAGTAGATTGATTAGTATCTCGATTGATAAGTGAATAAGTTGATAATAGTAAAGTATCATATGAATTAAATAGATTATAGTAGATATTCATGTATATATTTATGAAAATAGATCAAGTAATGTTTGTTTCCCTGTCGGTTAGCCATACAATTTATGGCATATCCAGTTCCGCCACGGGGAGGCCAGGAAACGTCGGAACCATATTTACAATTATTTACAAATGTACAAGTTAGTAAACTTTACTAACTACTTTATACAACAACGGGGACTTTTGATAAGGCAGGCCCCCTATCGTACTGCCGATGTTGTCAAGTCACAACGGGGAGTTTTGATTAAGCAGATCCCCTAGCCTACTGCTAATGTCAAATCAGGTTTAGAGAAGGAGATCGCCATACACGATGTTCTTTGCGTATGCGATTCCATCTCGGACACGTTCGGGGTGTACGAGAACAACAATATGGTCTGGATGTCTGACCCTACTGAGCAAGACGTATAGTTGCCCGTGCGTGAAGCAATCGGTCCGTAAATCAACACCGACTGAATCTATTGTCTGACCTTGGCTCTTGTGTCCGGTCATGCAATAGGCCAACATCAGTGGGAACTGACGTCGACGAACACGTAACGGCGAACCCTCGACAAACGCAAAAGTAAAGGTAATCCGGGGAATTCCGATAGGTTGCGTCTGTCCGGGAAGTCTCACTGTAATCAGGCGGTTGGTGATGCCGATTACGATAACTTTAGTGCCGTTGACGAGTCCTTCAGCGATGTTGAGGTTCCTCATAATGAGGCAAACAGAACCGATCTTCAGCCGCAGAACATGGTCTGGTACGCCCTTGCCAGTAGCCGTGTTCAGGAGTTGAACGTCGACATCCAGGCCATCGTCGTTCTCTCTGTCGACTGTGTCGGCGCTCCTCAGCTCGTACAGATGACCGTCGAGGGAGTTCAAGATGTGGTCGTTGATCTCCTTGACGTTCACTATCAGAGTCGAGAGGATTGCGCGTCGCGAACACATATCAGAGTCGAGTAGGACGTTTGCGGGAAAGACGGAATCGACCAAATCAGTCAAAGACGTCACTTGTCTAATCCCGAGCAGCGGAATTAGACTTTGTTCGTTCCGTCCCTCCAAGAAAGTGGTCGAACTGACAGTTCCGTTGCCTACCCTAAGAAGGAATTCGGAATAGGCTGTGGAACTACTAGTCCGATGAGCTGTTGTCAGGGCAAAAATTTTGAAATGCTGCCACAGATGGGAAGCCCGAAGTGAGACACAAACAATGTCAGTTGGAGTACGAGCGTTTACAACGACAGGCGCGATCTGGCGAAAGTCGCCACAACAGAGGAATATTTTACCACCGAATAGCTCACTGGAACGCATGAGGTCTCGCAGGGATCTGTCAAGAACCTCGAAAACGAACCGATGTGCCATCGGGGCCTCATCAAAGACAATGAGCCTTGCGGCCCTGATGAGCTCTGCTCGCTGGGAGCCGTTGGTGATGTTCCAAAAGCCGGTGCCGTCACCGAAGTCGAGTGGCAACCGGAACATGCTGTGAGCTGTAGTTCCACCAGGCATGTTACCCGCGGCGATCCCAGAGCTAGCGACTGCCAGTGCAACCTGACGACAACCTCTCACGTATGCGAGAATGACACGAATCAGAGTGGTCTTCCCATAGCCTCCCGGGCCGTCAAGAAAAATGATTTTCGACGACGTTCCGCTGGCAGGGGCATTGAGAACGGAGGTAACGTACTCAAATACGCGGTTTTGATCTTCAGAGAGCTTTGGCACCCACTCCTCCACAAACACTCTCTGTTGATTTTCACCATGTAAGAGCAGTTCTCTGCCCAACTCCGTCGTGTCATCGTGTACATCGGGGAGGCCATGATCTGCGACGCAAGAACCCTGCCGACGAAGACTCCGATCAATATCGATGAGACCTAGCTTGTAGGCCAGTTCAACATCGAGAGGATTACGCTCTATGTGGTCCTCGCAGATGGAATCACGGAAAGCATCCCACAGGAGAGCTGCAGGAGCCCCCATGTTGCAGAGGATCACAAAGAAAGAACGAAGTCTCGGGCCAGTCATGAAAGTGGCGGCCTCGCGCAGTGCGTAGTGGTACTCCTGTTCGTCTTGCACCAAGCCAAGATGCCGCGCGACCCCTTGAAAAGTGCGGCAGTTTGGTCCACCGCGGGACAGGAGGTCGGCATAACCACGGCAAGATACAGTCATAAGCAGGATACGCAGGTAATACTGTTCTGTCCTGCTCGGTGAGACCCAAAACAGTCTGCACACCTTCTCGCCACGCTGTCGGGCAGTGATAAAATGGACGCCATCGGGGTGCTCGTATATCTCCGCAGTTTTTGGGCGCTTGACATGAACCACAAACGTTTCATAGAACCCCTGATAAGTCAGGTCGTCAAACAGTGAAATACGAGGCCGGTCAAAGTAGATGGTGAGTTTGGAGCTGTTCCTAGCGGCTGCCTCTGCCAGTTGGCCAGGTCTAAACAGGACGGACTGCTTGCCCTCCAGATGGACGGGAAGACATTCAACAGCCGGCTCAGATTCTGATACTGGAAAGTTTAATAAACGCCAGCACGCGTCACTGGCACCCACCATTCTCTTCGTCACGTAATGCTGTACCTCATCATCTTGCTTACTGAAGGGAGTAACTGTGACGTTCTGGAGAGATCCTCCCTTCATAAGATATTTGAAGAGGTACTTAATCACGCGGCGAGTAGACGCCAGCTCCAAATTGATGTGAGCCTCGTATTTCAACATCAGTGCGGGATTATAAGGCACAACCCAACCGTCATGTACGATAATGTTCTTATTGCGTGATACAATTGTCCCCCGATTGGTATAATCTCGCTTGTACTGGACGAATCCCCTCTCATCGACGTGGGTGGTTTCACAGCAGGGCTTGGGGAAGTATTTGGTGCAGTAACCCTTTGCAGAGTCCCAACAGAGAAAGTCAGTCCTATGATCATTACCACATGGACCGTGGATCATGTGTTTGAGGACCAACTTTCTCAGTCGGCCTCCGGCCTCTTCTTCCGAGGGAATATCCGCGCGGATGATGGAGTCAATTTCGGACGCCTGAACTGGTCCGTCGCCGTCAATCTTGAATACAATGTGGGCGTGAGGAAGGCCCCTCATTTGCATCTCGATGACGTAGACGATATAGACAGAGCGTCCAAACATTGCTCCGCTGCGCAGGTCTCGGAGAAGTTCCAGAAGTTTGATCCTAAAAACTCTGCAAGCAGTGCTAGGGTCACTGCGAGTACCTCCACGAGGGCAAGCTTTCTTGTTTTCCTCCCAAGTCGCGTTGTAAGTAAACGTCAAAAAGAAAGTGGGGGAACCCAGGCGCGATACGATTGCCATAGCGTCTTCGTATTTTACTTTCATGTACCTGGGCCCCCCGGTGAACGAACTTGGGAGGTAGACTTTTCCTGCCTGCACCCCACCCTCGCCTTGGACGGTTTCATCACGAGCGATGTCGTTCAAGACCTGCTGTGCATTCCGAATCTCGTCAACCGGCCCCACCCGCAAGGCACTATCGGTGTTCTTCAGCTGCGTAAACTTAATGTAACGCAGTTTCTCCTCCTCGTACCTCGCGAACATCTCAACCTGCCAAGCTTGTGAGAGACGGCCTAGGTGAGAGAAGCGAGGTTCAGAAAGTAGGAGGCACCGCGAGTACTTAAATTGAGTCAGTTTGGCACCCTTGTTATCAAGGCGGCCAACGTGCCATCCCACAGTGCCTTGCGGGTAAAGTAGGGGATATTGGAAAGGTTCCATTAGGGGGTGTAAAAGATCAATAAATGTAGGTCTATCGGAACCGGATTTCCATATAGTCAGTCTCCGGGGCTCAGTGTCGTTTTCATCATTGCTGAGCACGGCGTGCACTTCGACGCCTGTTTGCCGATCACCGAGAACAGGGCCATGGGTAGACCTGCTTGTTACTTCAAAAGCCAAGTGAGCTGTTACGGAAGGCTCGTTGCTCAATCGACGGTAATGCTCAATGTAAGGATTTTCCCTAGACAGGAAATCAGCAATACCGTCGATGATCTCGGCATCAAGCGATCTACCCATCGCAATGTTACGGCGCTCTTCGCCATCGTCAATATACAGGCGGGACCGATTCACAAACTGAACGTTCCCAGAACGAGTGGTGAACTTTTGTCCTGGGGCGTCCAGATTGTAGACCTGGTGGTACATTCTTCCCTCGATCTTGAAAAAAGAAAGACCACTGGGATGACGATACCCGCCTGACACTTCGAGCGCGCAGAAAGCAAACAGGTCGTTGTACGCACGGGCTCTTTCCAGGAAGAGACGGTCGGAATAAAAGCGTTCTTGCAACGGAGGAATGTCGAGAACATTGAACGCTCCTTCCCCGCAGCACCATTGCTTTCTATTCTTCTCCTCCTCGAAGAGCCGTGCTTGGCAATGACGACATCTGTAAACGTCGTCAACCCAGAGACTGACTTTTTTTAATTTGTATGGTTGTATTTCATTGAGTGGCTCCCCATTCCAAACAGACATGGGGCCATTTTTGACTACGGACCGAGCAAGTGATGCGGGCATATAGCGAAGTTCAGACATTTTCGGATTTTTCAGGCGAAAAATCTGAACTCTCTCAGCAGAAGCACCGGGATTACGCAGGTCGTATTGCTGAACAGCCTTTCGGTGCACCTCAGGGTGGGTTTGAGTGTAACGTTGACTGTCATCCCGGAGTTTGTCAGCGTGCGTCTCCCTATACTTCTTCTTCGCCGCATCCACTTGCTCTTCTCGGGTCGTGTCTAAAAGCTTTGGACGACCACGCTTTATTGTTTTTGGTCTACCAGGACATTTGGTTTTCTGAACAACTGTCTCAGAGGCAGATTCTGATAACTGAGTTAAGTCATTGTCCGAACAGTCGACCGTGTGGACAGTTTGAGTTTCGTTGACGGAAAACTTTATTTTTGTGACGGAGTACTGCCCACCGACGAACGCAGAATTCACCAAAATGAGGGAAGCTAGAGAACGAAAACTATTACAGACGAACACCCTAGCCTTATTTCTCGCCTCATCAATGTCTCGACGACGGTTTTCGTTTACCGCGTGGGAATCAAAGAGGTACAGCCGCCCTTGGAAACGCCAAAAAGCGACTGTCACCAACTGTCCCGTAAACAAAAAACCGCTATCAACGGAGTCACCGGGCATAGCTGCTTCCAAAACCGAAGACAAGGAAGAGGTCACCTCATCTAGGCCATCGTTTCGTAACGGATACAACCCGTCCCAAACACAAGAAATTTCTTCGATGGTAACACGATGGTGTGCAACCACGAAGTTCCTGGCGAGGTCCTCAGGGAACAGATACCGGTTAGTGATGCTATGCTCACGGCGAGATAGTGTATACAAGCTATCGCCCGCCATGAGTATAGCGTCAATAGCGTTGGTACTGAATCCGCCGCAGAATGCTTGCCATGCGAGGGCACAGGTTGCATTTGCCATGCATTGAGCGTTGTTGCTCTCGGTAAATCTGGGATCTCCCTGGTGGAACGACCCAGCAGCAACGCAAGAGAATTCCATGCTTACAGAAAATTGCAGCAAAATCGCCAAAATAACAAGTCCAATAAATAGGAAGAAGTGACAGTGAAACTTAATCATGGGTAGCCAAATCCATTAGCAAAAATTAGAGCGAGAACCAAATGACTATACAGCGTTACTGACCTACGCGTTTTGGGGGTCAAGGAGTAAAGTTACGAAAAAACATGTGAAGGGTGAAATGTAAAGTAAACTAAGGAGAGTACGAAACATTAATAATATTTGAAGAAAAAATTTTTTATGTACGAAAAATTATCAAAAACCGTTAAAAATTTGAAGAAAATTTACCAAAATTTGAAAGTATGGCGTTTTTTTTAGGTGAAGGAGTGCGATTTTCTAAAAACGCGTAATAGTGTCTTGTAGGAAATTTAATTCCTGTTCATGAAGATTCTTTCAAATTTTTGCTAGCTATTACCGTTTTTTAGTTATAGTCGGTATTAAAAACCGTGTTTTTTCGTTTTTATACGTCTACCATTTTGGATTTTTTTGGGGGTTAAAATTTTTAAAAGGCATTTTTGCAAATTCCACCATTAACGGATGATCCCATACTGCAATACTACAAAAATTTAAAGTCTTTAGAACGTTTCTAAACTAATCAGATGAGCATACCAAAGTATTAAAATTACATAGCTATTCTCCATAAGGATAACATGGGGCTGGTAAAACCGGTAAAAACCAATCAAATTTTCACATTAAAATTAAGTTTTTGGGGGTCAAGGAGTAAAGTTACGAAAAAACATGTAAAGGGTGAAATGTAAAGTAAACTAAGGAGAATACGAAACATTAATAATATTTGCAAAAAATAATTATTTAGGTACGAAAACATAGCAAAAACCGATAAAAATTTGAAAAAAATTTACAAAATTTTGAAAGTAGGGCGTTTTTTGAAGCTTAAGGAGTGCGATTTTCTGAAAACGCCTAAGAGGGTTTTGTAGAAAATTTAATTCCTGTTCCTGGATATACTGTCAAATCTTTTCTAGCTCTTACCGTTTTCGAGCTACATCCGGTTGAAAAAAAAGTGTTTTTTCGTTTTCAGAGGTCCGCCGTTTTGGATTTTTGGGTGGGTTAAAATTTGAAAATGGGACTTTTGCATATTCCACCGGTAATGTAAGATCTTTTACTACAATACTACGCAAATTTGAAGTCTCTAGCACGTTTCTAAGTGGTTCAGATGGGAACACGAAAGTCGGCCATTTTTAATGTTATTCCCCATAAGAATAACATGGGGGGGGAATTCGAATTTTCGGGGGGGTTAAAATTTGAAAATGCGACTTTTTGGAATTTTATGGGTGGTTTGGGCACTAGACCTACAACCACCGAAAATTTCAAGTCTCTAGCTCATCTAGAAGTGGTCTAGAATTTGTATCCCCAGTCAGTTACACATCGGATTGTATAGTATTTAGACTCGCCTTTGGCTCGCTGGGGGCTCCGCCCCCAGGCCCCCTAGCTGTTAGTCGTCATTAGTAGATTAGAGTTAAGTTGTAACAAAGCAAGAAGTGAAACCGTCAATATTAAGTTATATAAGTTAACTTTGAGTAAGATAACTTCTAGCTTAAGGAACACCTCATAAAAAAATCATTTTTTAAGTTGCGGTAAGTGAGTATGTTAGTCAAGTATTTTTACAATTGAGTTTTTGGTCAAAGGAAGTAATAATATGAGGAGAGAAGGGTTCGTTATAGTAAAAATCGACATTAAAGTAATAACGATTTCATGAATTTATTAGAGGAGATTGATAAGTTAATAAGTTGATAATAGTAAAGTATTATATGAAGTAAATAGATTATAGTAGATATTCAAGTATATAATTACGAAAATAGATTAAGTAAGGTTTGTTTCCCTGTCGGTTAGCCATAAACTTTATGGCATATCCAGTTCCGCCACGAGGAGGCCAGGAAACGTCGGAACCATATTTGCAATTATTTGAATATGTACAAGTTAGTAAACTTTTGTACAAGATAAGTAAATTTATATTGATGTTCATTGATAGGTTAATAAGTTGATAATAGTAAAGTATTATATGATGTGAATAGATTATATTAGATATTCATGTATATATGATGTAAATAGAAAATAGATTATAGTAGATATTCATGACGTATATATTTATGAAAATAGATTAAGTAATGTTTGTTTCCCTGTCAGTTAGCCACAAACTGTATGGCATATCCAGTTCCGCCACGAGGAGGCCAGGAAACGTTGGAACCATATTTACAATTACTTACAAATGTACAAATTAGAGAACTGTTGTATAAGATGAGTAGATTGATTAGTATGTCGATTGATAAGTGAATAAGTTGATAATAGTAAAGTATCATATGAATTAAATAGATTATAGTAGATATTCATGTATATATTTATGAAAATAGATCAAGTAATGTTTGTTTCCCTGTCGGTTAGCCATACAATTTATGGCATATCCAGTTCCGCCACGGGGAGGCCAGGAAACGTCGGAACCATATTTACAATTATTTACAAATGTACAAGTTAGTAAACTTTACTAACTACTTTATACAACAACGGGGACTTTTGATAAGGCAGGCCCCCTATCGTACTGCCGATGTTGTCAAGTCACAACGGGGAGTTTTGATTAAGCAGATCCCCTAGCCTACTGCTAATGTCAAATCAGGTTTAGAGAAGGAGATCGCCATACACGATGTTCTTTGCGTATGCGATTCCATCTCGGACACGTTCGGGGTGTACGAGAACAACAATATGGTCTGGATGTCTGACCCTACTGAGCAAGACGTATAGTTGCCCGTGCGTGAAGCAATCGGTCCGTAAATCAACACCGACTGAATCTATTGTCTGACCTTGGCTCTTGTGTCCGGTCATGCAATAGGCCAACATCAGTGGGAACTGACGTCGACGAACACGTAACGGCGAACCCTCGACAAACGCAAAAGTAAAGGTAATCCGGGGAATTCCGATAGGTTGCGTCTGTCCGGGAAGTCTCACTGTAATCAGGCGGTTGGTGATGCCGATTACGATGACTTTAGTGCCGTTGACGAGTCCTTCAGCGATGTTGAGGTTCCTCATAATGAGGCAAACAGAACCGATCTTCAGCCGCAGAACATGGTCTGGTACGCCCTTGCCAGTAGCCGTGTTCAGGAGTTGAACGTCGACATCCAGGCCATCGTCGTTCTCTCTGTCGACTGTGTCGGCGCTCCTCAGCTCGTACAGATGACCGTCGAGGGAGTTCAAGATGTGGTCGTTGATCTCCTTGACGTTCACTATCAGAGTCGAGAGGATTGCGCGTCGCGAACACATATCAGAGTCGAGTAGGACGTTTGCGGGAAAGACGGAATCGACCAAATCAGTCAAAGACGTCACTTGTCTAATCCCGAGCAGCGGAATTAGACTTTGTTCGTTCCGTCCCTCCAAGAAAGTGGTCGAACTGACAGTTCCGTTGCCTACCCTAAGAAGGAATTCGGAATAGGCTGTGGAACTACTAGTCCGATGAGCTGTTGTCAGGGCAAAAATTTTGAAATGCTGCCACAGATGGGAAGCCCGAAGTGAGACACAAACAATGTCAGTTGGAGTACGAGCGTTTACAACGACAGGCGCGATCTGGCGAAAGTCGCCACAACAGAGGAATATTTTACCACCGAATAGCTCACTGGAACGCATGAGGTCTCGCAGGGATCTGTCAAGAACCTCGAAAACGAACCGATGTGCCATCGGGGCCTCATCAAAGACAATGAGCCTTGCGGCCCTGATGAGCTCTGCTCGCTGGGAGCCGTTGGTGATGTTCCAAAAGCCGGTGCCGTCACCGAAGTCGAGTGGCAACCGGAACATGCTGTGAGCTGTAGTTCCACCAGGCATGTTACCCGCGGCGATCCCAGAGCTAGCGACTGCCAGTGCAACCTGACGACAACCTCTCACGTATGCGAGAATGACACGAATCAGAGTGGTCTTCCCATAGCCTCCCGGGCCGTCAAGAAAAATGATTTTCGACGACGTTCCGCTGGCAGGGGCATTGAGAACGGAGGTAACGTACTCAAATACGCGGTTTTGATCTTCAGAGAGCTTTGGCACCCACTCCTCCACAAACACTCTCTGTTGATTTTCACCATGTAAGAGCAGTTCTCTGCCCAACTCCGTCGTGTCATCGTGTACATCGGGGAGGCCATGATCTGCGACGCAAGAACCCTGCCGACGAAGACTCCGATCAATATCGATGAGACCTAGCTTGTAGGCCAGTTCAACATCGAGAGGATTACGCTCTATGTGGTCCTCGCAGATGGAATCACGGAAAGCATCCCACAGGAGAGCTGCAGGAGCCCCCATGTTGCAGAGGATCACAAAGAAAGAACGAAGTCTCGGGCCAGTCATGAAAGTGGCGGCCTCGCGCAGTGCGTAGTGGTACTCCTGTTCGTCTTGCACCAAGCCAAGATGCCGCGCGACCCCTTGAAAAGTGCGGCAGTTTGGTCCACCGCGGGACAGGAGGTCGGCATAACCACGGCAAGATACAGTCATAAGCAGGATACGCAGGTAATACTGTTCTGTCCTGCTCGGTGAGACCCAAAACAGTCTGCACACCTTCTCGCCACGCTGTCGGGCAGTGATAAAATGGACGCCATCGGGGTGCTCGTATATCTCCGCAGTTTTTGGGCGCTTGACATGAACCACAAACGTTTCATAGAACCCCTGATAAGTCAGGTCGTCAAACAGTGAAATACGAGGCCGGTCAAAGTAGATGGTGAGTTTGGAGCTGTTCCTAGCGGCTGCCTCTGCCAGTTGGCCAGGTCTAAACAGGACGGACTGCTTGCCCTCCAGATGGACGGGAAGACATTCAACAGCCGGCTCAGATTCTGATACTGGAAAGTTTAATAAACGCCAGCACGCGTCACTGGCACCCACCATTCTCTTCGTCACGTAATGCTGTACCTCATCATCTTGCTTACTGAAGGGAGTAACTGTGACGTTCTGGAGAGATCCTCCCTTCATAAGATATTTGAAGAGGTACTTAATCACGCGGCGAGTAGACGCCAGCTCCAAATTGATGTGAGCCTCGTATTTCAACATCAGTGCGGGATTATAAGGCACAACCCAACCGTCATGTACGATAATGTTCTTATTGCGTGATACAATTGTCCCCCGATTGGTATAATCTCGCTTGTACTGGACGAATCCCCTCTCGTCGACGTGGGTGGTTTCACAGCAGGGCTTGGGGAAGTATTTGGTGCAGTAACCCTTTGCAGAGTCCCAACAGAGAAAGTCAGTCCTATGATCATTACCACATGGACCGTGGATCATGTGTTTGAGGACCAACTTTCTCAGTCGGCCTCCGGCCTCTTCTTCCGAGGGAATATCCGCGCGGATGATGGAGTCAATTTCGGACGCCTGAACTGGTCCGTCGCCGTCAATCTTGAATACAATGTGGGCGTGAGGAAGGCCCCTCATTTGCATCTCGATGACGTAGACGATATAGACAGAGCGTCCAAACATTGCTCCGCTGCGCAGGTCTCGGAGAAGTTCCAGAAGTTTGATCCTAAAAACTCTGCAAGCAGTGCTAGGGTCACTGCGAGTACCTCCACGACTGCTTGCCCTCCAGATGGACGGGAAGACATTCAACAGCCGGCTCAGATTCTGATACTGGAAAGTTTAATAAACGCCAGCACGCGTCACTGGCACCCACCATTCTCTTCGTCACGTAATGCTGTACCTCATCATCTTGCTTACTGAAGGGAGTAACTGTGACGTTCTGGAGAGATCCTCCCTTCATAAGATATTTGAAGAGGTACTTAATCACGCGGCGAGTAGACGCCAGCTCCAAATTGATGTGAGCCTCGTATTTCAACATCAGTGCGGGATTATAAGGCACAACCCAACCGTCATGTACGATAATGTTCTTATTGCGTGATACAATTGTCCCCCGATTGGTATAATCTCGCTTGTACTGGACGAATCCCCTCTCGTCGACGTGGGTGGTTTCACAGCAGGGCTTGGGGAAGTATTTGGTGCAGTAACCCTTTGCAGAGTCCCAACAGAGAAAGTCAGTCCTATGATCATTACCACATGGACCGTGGATCATGTGTTTGAGGACCAACTTTCTCAGTCGGCCTCCGGCCTCTTCTTCCGAGGGAATATCCGCGCGGATGATGGAGTCAATTTCGGACGCCTGAACTGGTCCGTCGCCGTCAATCTTGAATACAATGTGGGCGTGAGGAAGGCCCCTCATTTGCATCTCGATGACGTAGACGATATAGACAGAGCGTCCAAACATTGCTCCGCTGCGCAGGTCTCGGAGAAGTTCCAGAAGTTTGATCCTAAAAACTCTGCAAGCAGTGCTAGGGTCACTGCGAGTACCTCCACGAGGGCAAGCTTTCTTGTTTTCCTCCCAAGTCGCGTTGTAAGTAAACGTCAAAAAGAAAGTGGGGGAACCCAGGCGCGATACGATTGCCATAGCGTCTTCGTATTTTACTTTCATGTACCTGGGCCCCCCGGTGAACGAACTTGGGAGGTAGACTTTTCCTGCCTGCACCCCACCCTCGCCTTGGACGGTTTCATCACGAGCGATGTCGTTCAAGACCTGCTGTGCATTCCGAATCTCGTCAACCGGCCCCACCCGCAAGGCACTATCGGTGTTCTTCAGCTGCGTAAACTTAATGTAACGCAGTTTCTCCTCCTCGTACCTCGCGAACATCTCAACCTGCCAAGCTTGTGAGAGACGGCCTAGGTGAGAGAAGCGAGGTTCAGAAAGTAGGAGGCACCGCGAGTACTTAAATTGAGTCAGTTTGGCACCCTTGTTATCAAGGCGGCCAACGTGCCATCCCACAGTGCCTTGCGGGTAAAGTAGGGGATATTGGAAAGGTTCCATTAGGGGGTGTAAAAGATCAATAAATGTAGGTCTATCGGAACCGGATTTCCATATAGTCAGTCTCCGGGGCTCAGTGTCGTTTTCATCATTGCTGAGCACGGCGTGCACTTCGACGCCTGTTTGCCGATCACCGAGAACAGGGCCATGGGTAGACCTGCTTGTTACTTCAAAAGCCAAGTGAGCTGTTACGGAAGGCTCGTTGCTCAATCGACGGTAATGCTCAATGTAAGGATTTTCCCTAGACAGGAAATCAGCAATACCGTCGATGATCTCGGCATCAAGCGATCTACCCATCGCAATGTTACGGCGCTCTTCGCCATCGTCAATATACAGGCGGGACCGATTCACAAACTGAACGTTCCCAGAACGAGTGGTGAACTTTTGTCCTGGGGCGTCCAGATTGTAGACCTGGTGGTACATTCTTCCCTCGATCTTGAAAAAAGAAAGACCACTGGGATGACGATACCCGCCTGACACTTCGAGCGCGCAGAAAGCAAACAGGTCGTTGTACGCACGGGCTCTTTCCAGGAAGAGACGGTCGGAATAAAAGCGTTCTTGCAACGGAGGAATGTCGAGAACATTGAACGCTCCTTCCCCGCAGCACCATTGCTTTCTATTCTTCTCCTCCTCGAAGAGCCGTGCTTGGCAATGACGACATCTGTAAACGTCGTCAACCCAGAGACTGACTTTTTTAATTTGTATGGTTGTATTTCATTGAGTGGCTCCCCATTCCAAACAGACATGGGGCCATTTTTGACTACGGACCGAGCAAGTGATGCGGGCATATAGCGAAGTTCAGACATTTTCGGATTTTTCAGGCGAAAAATCTGAACTCTCTCAGCAGAAGCACCGGGATTACGCAGGTCGTATTGCTGAACAGCCTTTCGGTGCACCTCAGGGTGGGTTTGAGTGTAACGTTGACTGTCATCCCGGAGTTTGTCAGCGTGCGTCTCCCTATACTTCTTCTTCGCCGCATCCACTTGCTCTTCTCGGGTCGTGTCTAAAAGCTTTGGACGACCACGCTTTATTGTTTTTGGTCTACCAGGACATTTGGTTTTCTGAACAACTGTCTCAGAGGCAGATTCTGATAACTGAGTTAAGTCATTGTCCGAACAGTCGACCGTGTGGACAGTTTGAGTTTCGTTGACGGAAAACTTTATTTTTGTGACGGAGTACTGCCCACCGACGAACGCAGAATTCACCAAAATGAGGGAAGCTAGAGAACGAAAACTATTACAGACGAACACCCTAGCCTTATTTCTCGCCTCATCAATGTCTCGACGACGGTTTTCGTTTACCGCGTGGGAATCAAAGAGGTACAGCCGCCCTTGGAAACGCCAAAAAGCGACTGTCACCAACTGTCCCGTAAACAAAAAACCGCTATCAACGGAGTCACCGGGCATAGCTGCTTCCAAAACCGAAGACAAGGAAGAGGTCACCTCATCTAGGCCATCGTTTCGTAACGGATACAACCCGTCCCAAACACAAGAAATTTCTTCGATGGTAACACGATGGTGTGCAACCACGAAGTGCCTGGCGAGGTCCTCAGGGAACAGATACCGGTTAGTGATGCTATGCTCACGGCGAGATAGTGTATACAAGCTATCGCCCGCCATGAGTATAGCGTCAATAGCGTTGGTACTGAATCCGCCGCAGAATGCTTGCCATGCGAGGGCACAGGTTGCATTTGCCATGCATTGAGCGTTGTTGCTCTCGGTAAATCTGGGATCTCCCTGGTGGAACGACCCAGCAGCAACGCAAGAGAATTCCATGCTTACAGAAAATTGCAGCAAAATCGCCAAAATAACAAGTCCAATAAATAGGAAGAAGAAGTGACAGTGAAACTTAATCATGGGTAGCCAAATCCATTAGCAAAAATTAGAGCGAGAACCAAATGACTATACAGCGTTACTGACCTACGCGTTTTTGGGGGTCCAGGAGTAAAGTTACGAAAAAACATGTGAAGGGTGAAATGTAAAGTAAACTAAGGAGAGTACGAAACATTAATAATATTTGAAGAAAAAATTTTTTATGTACGAAAAATTATCAAAAACCGTTAAAAATTTGAAGAAAATTTACCAAAATTTGAAAGTAGGGCGTTTTTTTTAGGTGAAGGAGTGCGATTTTCTAAAAACGCGTAATAGTGTCTTGTAGGAAATTTAATTCCTGTTCATGAAGATTCTTTCAAATTTTTGCTAGCTATTACCGTTTTTTAGTTATAGTCGGTATTAAAAACCGTGTTTTTTCGTTTTTATACGTCTACCATTTTGGATTTTTTTGGGGGTTAAAATTTTTAAAAGGCATTTTTGCAAATTCCACCATTAACGGATGATCCCATACTGCAATACTACAAAAATTTAAAGTCTTTAGAACGTTTCTAAACTAATCAGATGAGCATACCAAAGTATTAAAATTACATAGCTATTCTCCATAAGGATAACATGGGGCTGGTAAAAACCGGTAAAAACCAATCAAATTTTCACATTAAAATTAAGTTTTTGGGGGTCAAGGAGTAAAGTTACGAAAATACATGTAAAGGGTGAAATGTAAAGTAAACTAAGGAGAATACGAAACATTAATAATATTTGCAAAAAATAATTATTTAGGTACGAAAAACATAGCAAAAACCGATAAAAATTTGAAAAAAATTTACAAAATTTTGAAAGTAGGGCGTTTTTTGAAGCTTAAGGAGTGCGATTTTCTGAAAACGCCTAAGAGGGTTTTGTAGAAAATTTAATTCCTGTTCCTGGATATACTGTCAAATCTTTTCTAGCTCTTACCGTTTTCGAGCTACATCCGGTTGAAAAAAAAAGTGTTTTTTCGTTTTCAGAGGTCCGCCGTTTTGGATTTTTGGGTGGGTTAAAATTTGAAAATGGGACTTTTGCATATTCCACCGGTAATGTAAGATCTTTTACTACAATACTACGCAAATTTGAAGTCTCTAGCACGTTTCTAAGTGGTTCAGATGGGAACACGAAAGTCGGCCATTTTTAATGTTATTCCCCATAAGAATAACATGGGGGGGGAATTCGAATTTTCGGGGGGGGTTAAAATTTGAAAATGCGACTTTTTGGAATTTTATGGGTGGTTTGGGCACTAGACCTACAACCACCGAAAATTTCAAGTCTCTAGCTCATCTAGAAGTGGTCTAGAATTTGTATCCCCAGTCAGTTACACATCGGATTGTATAGTATTTAGACTCGCCTTTGGCTCGCTGGGGGCTCCGCCCCCAGGCCCCCTAGCTGTTAGTCGTCATTAGTAGATTAGAGTTAAGTTGTAACAAAGCAAGAAGTGAAACCGTCAATATTAAGTTATATAAGTTAACTTTGAGTAAGATAACTTCTAGCTTAAGGAACACCTCATAAAAAAATCATTTTTTAAGTTGCGGTAAGTGAGTATGTTAGTCAAGTATTTTTACAATTGAGTTTTTGGTCAAAGGAAGTAATAATATGAGGAGAGAAGGGTTCGTTATAGTAAAAAATCGACATTAAAGTAATAACGATTTCATGAATTTATTAGAGGAGATTGATAAGTTAATAAGTTGATAATAGTAAAGTATTATATGAAGTAAATAGATTATAGTAGATATTCAAGTATATAATTACGAAAATAGATTAAGTAAGGTTTGTTTCCCTGTCGGTTAGCCATAAACTTTATGGCATATCCAGTTCCGCCACGAGGAGGCCAGGAAACGTCGGAACCATATTTGCAATTATTTGAATATGTACAAGTTAGTAAACTTTTGTACAAGATAAGTAAATTTATATTGATGTTCATTGATAGGTTAATAAGTTGATAATAGTAAAGTATTATATGATGTGAATAGATTATATTAGATATTCATGTATATATGATGTAAATAGAAAATAGATTATAGTAGATATTCATGACGTATAT